>NC_050576.1:356584305-357784305 GCF_011100635.1 Trichosurus vulpecula | reverse complement strand
CAAAATAAATAATAAAGAAGTTAAGGATGTGAATAGTATTTTAGAAAAAGTAGATATGATGGACCTCTGGAGAAAACTGAATGGGGATAAAAAGGAATATACATTTTTTTCTCAGTGGTACATGGTACATACTCAAAAAATGACCATGTAGTAGGGGACAAAAACCTCACAGTTCAGTGCAGAAAGGGAGAAGTAGTCAAAACACCTTTTTTGATCATGATGCAATAAAAATTATTTGTAATAAAGATCAATGGAAAAATAAACTAAAAATTAATTGGAAACTAAATAATCTAATTCTAAAGAATGAGTGGGTCAAAGAACAAATCATAGAAACAATTAATAACTTCATTCAAGAGAATGACAATAATGAGACAACATACCAAAACTTATTGGACACAGTAAAAGCAGTTCTTAGGGGAAGTGTTTTATCTCTACATGCTTACATGAATAAAATAGAAAAAAAAGGATATCAATGAATTGACATGCAACTGAAAAACCTAGAAAATGAACAAATTGAAAATCCCCAGTGAAATACCAAATTAGAAATAATGAAAGTCAAAGGAGAGATTAATAAAACTGAAATCAAGAAAAATATTAAATTAAGAAATAAAACCAAGAGCTGGCTGTATGAAAAGAAAAACAATAAAATTTATAAATATTTGGTCAATCTCATTAAAAAAAAGAAAGAAGAAGACCAAATTACCAGTATCAAAAATGGAATGGGTGAATTCACCTCCAATGAAGAGGAAATTAAAACAACAATCAGGAGTTAATTTGCCCGATTGCATGTGCGTATATTTGACAACCTTGGGGAAATGAATGAAAATTTACCGAAATATCAATTGCCCACGTTAACAGAACAGGAAGTAAAATACCTAAATAACCCCATCTCAGAAAAAGAATTGAGCAAGTTATCAATGAACTACCTAGGAAAAACTATCCAGGGCCAGATGGTTTTACATGTGAATTTTATCAAACATTTAAAGAACAACTATTTCCTATACTTTGTAGACTATTTGGGGAAATACGTGAAGAAGGAATCATGCCAAATTCTTTTTATGACACAAATATGGTACTAATACCCAAACCAGGTAGGGTCAAAACAGAGAAATAAAATTATAGACTAATTTTCCTAATGAATATTCATGCAAAAATTTTAAATAAAATATTATCCAACGATTGCAGCAACTTATCAGGAGAATAATACACTACAGCCAGGTAGGACTTACTCCAGGAATAATATTAGGAAAACTGTCAGCATAATTGATCATATCACCAACAGAACTAGCAAAAACCATAAGATCATCTGAAAAGATACAGAAAAAGCCTTTGACAAAATACAAAACCCATTCTTACTAAAACACTAGAAAGCATAGGAATGAATTTAGCCTTCCTTAAAATTATGAATAGCATCTACCTAAAACCATCATTAAGCATTATTTGTAATGGGCATAAGCTAGATGCATTCCCAATTAGATCGGGGTGAAACAAGGATGTCCATTATCACCCCTCTTATTCAATTTGATACCAGAAATGTTGTAGCAATAAGAGAAGAAAAAGAAATTGGAGGAATTAAAATAAGCAAAGAAGAAACAAAGTGGTGGATCAGTGGAGTAACTTAGGTACACAAGATGCAGTAGTCAATGACTATAGCAATCTACTCTTTGATAAACCCAAAGAATCCAGCTTCTGGGGTAAGATTTCCCTATTTCACAAAAACTGCTGGGAAAATTGGAAAATGGTACTGGAGAAACTGGGTATAGAACAATATTTTACACAGTATACCAAAATAAAGTCAAAATGGGTTCATGATTTAGGAATAAAGCCTGATACTATAAGCAATTTGGGAGAGCAAGGAATAATTTACCTATCAGATTTATGGGAAAGGAAATAATTCATAACACAAAAGAGATAGAGGGCATTTACATAATGCAAAATAGATAATTTTGATTGTGCTAAATTGAAAAGGTTTTGTATAAAAAATCCAATGCAACAAAGATTGGGAGGGAAGCAGAAAATTGAGAGAAAATGTTTACAACCAGTGCTTCTTTAAGTGCTTCTTTAAAATATACAGGGAACTGAGCCAAATTTATGGGAATGCAAGTCATCCTCAACTGAGAAACAGTCAAAGGATATCAACAGGCAGTTTTCAGAGGAAGAAATTAAAAATATATATATAGGCATATGAAAATATGCTCTAAATCACTACTGATTAGAGAAAACAGCCCTTAGGTACCACATCTCTGCTGTCAGATTGGCTAACATGACAAAACAGGAAAATGATAAATGCTGGAGAGGATGTGGGAAAATTGGAACACTGTTCCTTTGCTGGTGGAATTGTGAAATGAACCAGTCATTCCGGAGAGCAATTTGGAACTATGCCCAAAGGGCTATAAAATATGCATACCCTTCTAGGGCTGTATCCCAAATAGATCACAGAAGTGGTAAAAAGACCCATATTTACAAAAATATTTATAGCAACTCTTTTTGTGGTAGCAAAGAATTGGAAATCTAGGGGATGCCCATCAACTGGTGAATGGCTGACCAAGTTGTGGTATATGAATGTAATGGAATACTATTATGCTATAAGAAATGGGGAAGATATGGACTTCATAATAACCTGGAAAAACCTACATGATATACTGGTGAGTGAGCAGAGCAGCGCCAGGAGTGCGTTATACACAACCACAGGTATATTAAATCTGTGATGACTTACCTTGATAAACTTGGCTCTTCTCAGCAATTCAAGGTTTAAAGACAACTCTAAAGGACTCATGATGGAGAGAACTATCTACATCCAGAGAAAGAATTGTGGAGTCTGAACGCAGATTGAGACAAACTTTTTGCTCTCCTTTTTTTCCCTTTTTTTTCCTCTCTTGTTTTTGTTTTTGTTTTGTTTCTTCTTTCTCATGATGCATTCCATTGGTCATTATTCCTCTTTACAACCTCATTATTGTACAAATGAGTTTAATGAAAAGTTATATGTAGAGGATATATCAGATTCCATGCCGTCTTGGGGAAGAGTTGGTGGAGGGGAGAAAGAAAATGTGGCACTCAAAATCACGAGGAACCGAATGTTGTAAACCAAAAATAAAAAAAAAATCTTAATTAAATAAAAACCTCCAACAATAAAAAATGACAAATAAGATGCATTTAGAGATTCATGTAAAACTTACTGCAACCTGGTGCAAAGTGAAGAAAGCAGATTCAAGAAAAAAATATACACAATGACCAGGACAAGGGGGTGTGCTGGAGCCAACTCATACTATCGGCAAGACCAATTATCACATTTTCAGTGTGAACATTTAGCCCTCAGAAGTGGACAAACTCTACAAATCAGGGCTTGCTATATTATTTTGTTGATCATCTAGACTAAAAAAAAGTGATGGGGTAAATGTTAATAATGCAGACCAAACTTAAAAGTATATCCTGCATATTGTTTCCTAGGAGGGCTGGTTGTTAAACATGTAGCAGAATATCCATGACTGGGACAGTATTATCAGAAAAAAAAAAAAAAAACAACCCTAAAAGAATCAAAAATAAATGTTGCAAAATTACAAAGGAGAAGCATACCTCCAAAGAAGAGATAGGAGAAGACACCCTGAAATATACTCCTTTGCAGATTTGGGAGGTCCAAGGCTGTGAAATGTATTGATCATTTTTGTTGATTTTCCTTTTTTTTCTCTAAAAATATTATTTGCTACAGGTGATGACCCACAAGTGGGGAGGGGAAGGAAAGGGTATTTAGAGGCATTTTTGTGGTGTAAAAAAATATCAGTTAAAATTATTGAAATAAAAATAGGTACATTCTTTTCAAAGGTAAAAAAAAAACTTTAAATTAATGTAATAAAATGATTAATTTTGCATTTCAAAATATTCTCTATCTCTTGTTTGGTTATAAATTCTTCCTTCTCCACAGATCTGATAGGAAACTATTCCCTGCTCTCCTAATATGCTTATAGTCTCATCCTTTATGTCTAAATCATGAACTAATTTTGACCTTATCTTGGTTGGTCTATGCCCAGTTTCTGCCATATTATTTTGCAATTCTCCCAACAGTTTTTTTTAATAATGAGTTCCTATTCCAGAAGCTGGAGTCTTTGGGTTTATCAAACTGGAGATTATTATAGTCATTGACTACAGAGTCTCGTGTACCTAAAGTATTCCACTGATCCACCACACTTTTTCTTAACCAGTACCAAGTAGTTTTGATGGCTCCTGCTTTGTAAGACAGTTTTATCTGGTAAGGACAGACCACCTTCCCTTGCATTTCTTTTCATTAATTCCCTTGATATTCTATACATTTGTTCTTCCAGACCAATTTTGATATTATTTTTTTCTATCTTCATAAAATGTGTTTGATATTTTGATTGGTATGGAACTAAATTAGTAAATTAGTTTAGGTAGATAACAAAGTAATTTGTCCCACCCATGAGCAACTGATATTTTTTCTAGTTATTTAGATCTGACTTTATTTGTGTGAAAAGTGTTTTTTAACTGTGGAGAATCAGAATTTAAGAAAAAATGGAAAGGAATTTAAGAGAATGATGTACCTTGATATCTGGCTTAAAAAAGGAAGCCAGATACTACCATTCTAATTAAAATTAAAAAGCAAAATGATGTCTCTCATGATGATGAATTTCAGTTATTTGTTTGTGGATTATTTCAATTTCAACCTGATATCTTCTTTGGTTATTTCAATCTGATATATTCTTTGCATCACTTGTGTGTCCATGTGTGCTTTCATGTTTTTGCCTCTGCACGTTTGTATATTCTGTTTCTTTGAATGCATTGCCAATTCTGTCCTTATTCCTCAGTCTAGGATGAAAATATATCATTCTATATCATACATAAGGACATATTTATTAGCTTTATGTTAGATTGCATTCAGGATAACATTGTCATAAGTAGTATGGCTGAAAACAGATTCTCAAGACTTGTCCAAAATACTGATGAAAACAAGTTATTGGAACAGTAACCTAAAGTGCTATGATTTTAGATAAAGTAGTAACACTAAATGTAATGAAGATTCCCTGAAGAAGAACTTCAGGCTCAGGAGCTTAGACAAGAACTGTGGGAAAGTTATTATTAGCAATTAGATCATAATTTCATGTTAGCAAAGTCAACCAAGAGGTTTATTTTGAGAATAAGTTTTCTATAGTCTGAGAGGAAAAATGCAGAAAAAAACTGATTCCTCAATGATGAGTTTACAGATTTGTTCTGTGAAGTTTAGATTCAGGCAAAGAGCTATACTTAAGGATCTGGAGGACCACATCTGGCCTCAAGGACACATGTTCACCACCCCTGGCTTTGTACTATGAAAAGGACACTGAGCTAAGCATGTTGGTGCCAAGCATGCCTTCTGCACTGCAGTGGGTTATGCTTATCAGGTGGTCCTTCTAACTTTGAGATTAATATTGTGAGCTAATAGGAGAGAAATACCACCAGTTCTCTAAGGAGGGGTGATTCAGTCCAGCCTAGAAAAAAGGCAGGTTAAAACTCCTATGTTGATCAGTAAGGGAATTTGGCTTCTGAGTTGCCTGTTGCACCTCTAAGCTGGGCCATAAAGAATGATTTATTGGAGCTCTATTTTATTCCAGTCAGTATTAATCAGTTCAGTGTGATTCTATAAGGGTAATGATTGTTAGCAATTATTAGTGATATACTCATATACTAAAATAAATTTAGTCAGTCTAGTTGACATAAAATAGTATAGGAATTACATTTATCACATTTAAACAGACAGACAGTTAGACAGATAGATAGATAGATATCTTCTTTGTTTGGAGGGGAAAGGCAGGGCAATTGGGGTTAAGTGACTTGCCGAAGGTCACACAGCTAGTAAGTGTGTCAAGTGTCTGAGGCCAGATTTGAACTCAGGTCCTCCTGACTCTAGGGCTGGTGCTCTACTCACTGTGCCACTTAGCTGCTCTGATAGATAGATAGCTAGATAGATAGACAGATAGATATAATCTATGCATAATTAGATTGGACAGATTCTTGTATTAGGCCCCAAACTTGAAACTACAAGCTGTAAGTTCATTAGCTTGTTAAACTATATGTTTAATGTTCACAAAACTGTTATAATGTTCACTTGCCTAATCACAAGAATGCTGAGTAAAAGAACTTCACCCTTTTGGGTGATGAGTGTGTAACCAAACCCCACCTGGCTAGGATGTCTTGTTGTCATATGGCAAGTTCCCCAACTTATTTTCATACCTCCAGACTACCCTCTCTAGCCAGCATGAGGAGGTGCCCGTCTTATGATCACTTAGTCAACAGAGATGACCCTTGCCTTGCCCATCCGGCGACCAACCATGATGACACATCATTTCTGGCCTTCCTGGAGGATCAAAATCAATGTCTATGCTTTCCCAAATTACTTAGAGTATCAACTTTTACTCCTAAATCATGAACCCATTTTGACTTTATTTTGGTATATGGTGTAAGATATTGGTCTATGCCCAGTTTTTGCCCTACCATTTTCCAATTTTCCCAACAGTTTTTGTGAAATAGTGAATTATTAGCCCAGAAACTGGCTTCTTTGGGTTTATCAAAGAGTAGATTGCTAAACTTGTTGATTTCACCTACTTGTGTACCTATCCTATTCCACTGATCCACACCCCTGTTTCTTAACCAGTACCAGGCAGTTTTGATGACTGCTGCTGTGTAGTACAGTTTACTATCTGGTGTGGCTAAACCACCATCCCTAGCATGTCTTTTCATTAATATCCTAGATACTCTAGACCTCTTGTTTTTCCAAATGAATTTTGTTATTATTTTGTCCAGCTCAGTAAAAAAAAATTTTGGTAGTTCGATTGGTATGGCACTGAATAGATAGATTAATTTAGGTAGAATTGTCATTTTTATTATGTTAGCTTGGCCTAACCATGAGCAAATGATATTTCTCCATTTATTTAGATCTGATTTTATTCGCGTGAAAAAGTGTTTCATAGTTATGTTCATATAGGCCCTGGGTTTGTCTTGGCAAATAGACTCCCAAATATTTTATAGTGCCTTCAGTAACTTTGAATGGAATTTCTCTTTCTATCTCTTGCTGTTGGGAATAGTTTACTTATCAGATTTGTGGAAAAGTAAAGAATTCATGACCCAACAAGAGATAGAGAGCATTACAAAATGCAAAATGGATAATTTTGATTATGTCAAATTGAAATGTTTTTGTACAAAAAAAGCCAATGCAACAAGAATTAGGAGGGAAGCAGAAAATTGGGAGAAAATCTTTGCAACTAGTATCTCTGATAAAGGCCTCATTTCTAAAATATACAGGGAGCTAAGCCAAATATATAGGAATACAAGCCATTCCCCAATTGAGAAATGGTCAAAGGATATGAACAGGCAGTTTTCAGAGGAAGAAATTAAAGCTATCTACAGGCATATGGAAAAATGCTCTGGATCGCTGCTGATTAGAGAAATGCAAATCAAAACAACTCTTAGATACCACATCTCTCCTGTCAGATTGGCTAAAATAACAAATCAGGAGAATGATAAATGCTGGAAAGGATGTGGGGAAATTGGTACATTGTTGCATTGCTGGTGGAGTTGCGAGCTGATCCAGCCATTTTGGAGGGCGGTGTGGAACTATGCCCAAAGGGCTATAGAAATGTTCATACCCTTTGACCCAGTAATACCACTTCTAGGGTTGTATCCCAAAGAAATCACGCAAGCGGGAAAAGGACCCATATGTACAAGAATATTTATAGCAGCTCTCTTTGTGGTAGCCAAGAATTGGAAAGCAAAGGGATGCCCATCAATTGGGGAATGGCTGAACAAGCTGTGGTATATGAAGGTGATGGAATACTATTGTGCCATAAGAAATGGGGATGATGCAGACTTCATAACAACCTGGAAAAACCTACACGACATAATGCTGAGTGAGCGGAGCAGAGCCAGGAGAACGTTGTGCACAGCCACAGATATGTGGATTCCGTGAGGACCAACCCTGACATACTGCGCTTCTCTCAGCAACCTAAAGGGGCAAGGACAACTCCAGGGGACTCACGATGGAGAATGCTATCTTCATTCAGAGAAAGAACTGCAAAGTTTGAATACAGACTGAGGCACACTACATGCTCGCCTTTTCTGCTTCTCTTTTGTTTTTGGTTTTGGGTTTTTTTTTTGTTTTGTTTCTTTTGGTTCTGTTTCTTCTTTCTCATGATTCATTCCATTGGTCAAAATTCTTCTCCACGACTTGACTAGAGCATAAATTAATTCAATGCGAAGTTATACATGACAGTTATATGAGACTTCATGCCGTCTTGGGGAGGGAGGGGGGAGGGAGGGGAGAAAAACTGGAACTCAAAACTATGTAGAACCGTGTGTGGTAAACTAAAAATAAATAAAGGAAAAAAAAATTTGAAGGGAAAAAAAAATCAATGTCTATGGACCAACAAAGCTACGCATTTTGTATTGCTTTTTCTGTGTGTCTGGGTATTAAATACTATAAAACTAAGGCCCTAGAGAAAGGAGACATATCAGGTTGTGAGGAAGATCTAAGGTCCTATTCATTGAAGGGCTACAGTCCCTTTAATAAATGTTTATCGGTTCAGAGTTCTGCCTCAGTGGTTTTTCTTGCAAATTAAATAATTTTGCCTTCAGCAGCAAGATAAGGAAGCATGGTATAAATCTCTCAATCTCTCTATATCTCTAAGTCTGAACATACACACATAATGTATATACAAACTCACATAAGTAAATCAGGAGAAAAGGAAGGAAGGGGAAGGAGGAAAAGAAGAGAAGGAGGGAGGAAGAAAAGGAAAGAAGGAAGGAAATAGGAAAGAAACTGAATCCTAGAAAGGAAGATCAGAACTTGTCCAGTCCAACCCATGCTCATGGAGGAGACCTTGCCTTAATATCTCTGACAAGTCTTCATATACTATCCCTTGAAGAAGTCCAATGAATAAGACAGCTAGAACGGCATGGAACTTTTCTATACTTTTTCCCAAACACTATCAAAGAACCTATCTATCTATCTGTTTGTCTATCTATCTATCCATCTATCTATCTTTGTATCTCTATAATATGCCTCATACCTCATTGTAGACATGAAGTTAGTTATCTACTTTGGTTATCATTTAGTCTGACCATGCAAGTGGTATTCAGAATTCATCCTTAGCTCTACCTTCTGCTAGTTAAACAAAGAAAAAAAGAGGCTCAAACAAAAAAAAAAGATCACTTGAGTAATATTTCTTTTTATTTAATATTAGACACATATGTTTATATGTGTATTGTGCATGTATATATGTATGTATGTCTATGCACAGACAAACACATTGGCAGGAAGTAATTAAGTGCAGAGCTAAACATATTTGAACAAGTGGACAAGTGATGGCAGTCTCCAAGAAACATTAAAGAAAGTCATGGTGCATAGTTGGGGAGTAGTTAGAGGTTTAGAAACTTGAGTAAGAGGCTCTGGTACAATAAATAGATGTGTCCGTAGCACAGTGCCTGGAAAGTAGTTCAAAATTAATAAATGATTAATGATTGATGTTCAGGAAGTTTCTGCCCATAATGAGGTATAATACAAAATGTTGAAAGACATCTGAGGACCTCAGTTCCATCAAATGTGGAGTAGCAAGGGGATCACTCAGTTCCAAATTGAAAGAAAATTAAATTTGTACTTCTTCTAGGACAACTAACAACTATCAGAAGGGACAAAAACATCATCCAGATGCTGAAGAAAATTAATAGTGTGGTTTTAATGCATAGTACAAGAGGAAGTACTGATATTGATATGAACAGGAGCTCTTGAATTATTACAGTGAACTCTGTCAAAATCATAATCTTGTTATATGTTTCAATCTTCTTTATCACCAAAGTAAGATTTTATAGTCTGACTTTTTATGTCATTTACTCATTTTCACAGCCAATTACTTGACTTTTGAGCTCTTTGTCAAGGTAGGACTCTACTTCCATAGTGGAGAGTTCTCTGTCCCAAATTTCAGGGGTTTTGCACAACTCTTGTCAGATATACTTCTAAGCACTTGTAAATTTTCAGTTCTTTTAAGGTTGTATGATCAAAGAGAGGGTTTAACTCCTCTCCTGGCCTGTGCTCTGTTCTGTGAGTGACCATAAGCACTCTTCTACCTTGGAAGTGTGAGGAGCATTCCCTCTCCATAGTTGCCACAATCTCTGCCATGTCAGCATTCCTCTTCACCCCAGTACCACCATTCAGGACTGGGATACAGATCCAAGCAATGCAAAACAAGATCCTGCTTCAGTGCCCCATTCTATCTTTGCTTTTCTTCTTCTCCCAATATATTCCTCTCTCAACCCTTAATTTATCCCTGAATTCCTGCTCTGATTAGCCACTTGATGCCTCCCATCATCTGTAGACCTGTAGCTTTGGAAGCAGCTACTGCAGCCACTGTCCCAGTGGACTCTTCTGCGTCTGCTGCCCTGGTCTTGGCCCAATCCATGCTCTTCTCTCATCCAGGTCAGAGTTTCCCCACTGACCTTCTACTTTGTCTTTGGCATTTGTGGGTTGAGAAGTCTGAAAACCACCACAGCTGCCAGTGATTCAGTCCCCTAAGGTCAGCTCTGGCCAGGTCTATGCTGGCATGGACCATGTTGGACTACAGTCCACTCCCAGTCCCATGTAATAGACCCTTCCTGGCAACCATCCAAGTTGTCTTGGGTCAGAGATTTACTTTACTCCATCATTTTGTTGTTTCTGTAGCTCTAGAATTTGTTTAGAGTCACTTTTTACAGGTATGTGGAGGGTTTGGGGGAGAACTCCAACATAACCCTGTTTTTAGTGAGCCATCTTGGCTCCATCTCACCTAGCAGTTCTAATTGACAAGGAATCCCTTCTGAAAAACTATTTTTGTTCTTATATGTTTATTAATTTTGATAGTTATTTGATGATAAATACTTGACTTTTATTTCTATTTTTCCATTATTTATCTTGTAATTCTAGATTTGAAAAAAAATATAATGAATTTAGTTATTCCTTTGATCTCGAATAATAAACATCATAAAATATGGTAGCTAAATTAACCAAATCCAAATATTTGTGTCTATTCATATACATAAACACATACACATGCAAATATGCATGGATATATATATATATATATATATATATATATATATATATATAAACATTTTTATTGTATGATGAACTGAAATGAATAGATTTCCAATTTTTTAAGCTTTTAAAATTTATATAAAGTATTTTGTCATTGTGTTTGCATAGCATTATGTGACCATAAATCTAGAACTAGATATGATCTCAAAGGTCTTCCTTTTTTCTTTATATATTTGTATCCAAACATTTTATGTATTGTGGAGTTAATTTTAATGTATTTCTATTTTTTTATCTTTTTGTCTTTTTTTGTATTTTAAGAATATATGTGGAAAAATATGTGCATAGTGCATTATTAGGGAAGCTATTATCTCAAGTTCCTTGTTGATTTTTCATGTCTAAGAAAAATATAATTTTGTTTGTATGTAGGGGTAATTTTATCTTCTCTTTCATATTATGCTTGAATTCATTTTTTGTTTAACATTTTATATATATATATATATATATATATATGTATATTATATATGTATATTAATTTGCATTTAATAGTAGGAGCTCAGAAATTCTTGCATGTATACATGTATATTTTTGTGACCTATACCTGACCAACCTATGGAAGCAGCACTCTCTGTAGAGAATTTGAATGTTTGCAGTTCATCTCTAGAAAGGACCTCAGCCTCCTGTGCCCTAATCACAGTAGTACAGAGGAAATGTGAGCTGTGCAAAACCTGAGACATCTCCAAGTAAAATGTTCTACAGGACTACTTAGGTCCAATCTGTGGCAGAACCTTGAGGAATCATATTGGAGTGATCAGCCCCCAAAAAGCACATTGTGAGGTCATTGGTCCTCTTTGAAAATAAATGAAGAACCAGAACATGTCCCCTATGTTTATTGGTGTGTATCTAGTATTTTTAATTAAATAATTTTTCATTTATTTTTAGTCTTGACTTTAGGTATATATTTTTATTATATATTTTTTTTAAAAAGGACCTGCAATGTTTATATCATGTCTAATAAATCCTGCCTAAAATATTTAGGATTTTGCTATAAATGATTACTGTGTTTTTTCAGTTTTTAAATGCATTTTTCTTTACCATTATGTGAATTAATTTATTGTATGACTATAATACACTAGTTTACTATGATTTTATTTAAGCTTATGCATTTTTTTATCATATTGAGTTATAGTTATTCCTCCCTTTCATTTGTTTTATTAAGTAAGGTGGTTTTTGAGGGCAGGAGATGTGTTCCTGGGGAGAAGCCAAGATGGTGGAATAGTAGGAAGCCAGACGTAAAAAGCAGCTCCCCTCTATGAAACTACTACAAATAGAGCTAGAATATGTACCAGATGGAATCTGTATGAAGAACTTCAGAAAAAAAAATCACAATGATCTTTGCATCCAATCCTGATCTGCCTAGAAAACAGACAGGCCTACAGACACTGGGGTCAGCATCAGGCCAGGATCATATTGTAGTTAGAGCACTTGAGCAGGAGGGTGTCGCAGACCTTTGCCAGAGAATCACCAAACTAAGAACAATTGCTTACCTTCACCTCTGTGGTCTACTTTCTAGCACTGGGTCATAAATCAGGGCAAAATGGAAGGGAGTCTCTTTGCCAGAATTATGTTCCTTGATAGTGGAAAGCATACCAAGAAAGAAAGGAGTTCAGAAACAAGCAGCATTCATGCGGCCCAGATCCCAGGAAAAGAGACACGCTGTAATTCTAGCATCTAGCCCTATGTGCAAGGGAATAATCAGGATAGGGATTCCAGGCAAAAGGAGAGCCTGTCACTGAACAAACAAAATATTCCAGCTCTCTGACAGAGATGGAGACCAGGAGCACTCTAACCTTGGTCATATAAAAAACCAGTTCAGGATCCTACAAAATTTGAATGGAGGAGGGCCTCTTATGCCAAACTACTAATTTCCATTCTAATTCTCTTTTCTATAACTTTTATTTATTTTTGAAGTTCTTTTTTTAAGTCCTATCATTTCATTGATAGAAATATTTTTAACTCTTTTTTAATCTGCTTTTATTTCTTCCAGGTCTTTCAGTTAAATTTGTGCCGAGATGGTGTCTTTCATCTAAAGTTTTCCTTGTAGATGTTTTTGCTGTTCTTCTCCTCTTCTGTATTTGTCTTGATCTTCTCTGCCAATGAATAGCTCTTTATGGTGAGATTATTTTATTTATTTGTTTGCTTACTCTTTCTCCCTACTTTCTGATTTTTTGCATGAGATTAATACTGGGTGCTGCCATACTTCTGGAGTGAAGGTCTGGGCTGGTCTTATTGCTATTTTCCTGGGATATTCGTTGTTGTGTTATTCCAGGATACCAGGGAGAGGCTGAGGTTCTACAAATTCTCAGTACTCCCAGTCATTGGAAAAATAAAGCTTTCTAGCTGCCTGCCAGTGATGGTGCCCACCACCTTTGTGGCCTACTACATACTTCTGTGTCATCAATCCAGGGCAAACTGACAACAGAGTCCATGTGTGAATAAACAATAACAAACGACTAAACAAAGATAAACTTGTGATTTTAAAAGAGAGGGAGACGATATATGTGTCACCTCTGAACCCTGTCATCATCATGAGTCATATAGAGAATCTAATTAATTAAGGCCTTTGAGTTGTTCTTTTATATCTTGATGATTTTAAGAGAAAAATAGAAAGACAGGAGAAGAGAAATACACTTGTAAGAGAGGGTAGGGGAGTGGAAGATTAGAAAAAATAATGTAATAATCAGTGAGCACAAGGAGAGATCTACACAAACAAAAAGGGATTAGGAGAAGCAGATGATATTTCAACTTCATCATTAACTAAGCCATTTAAAGCATATATTCTAACTAACTTTTCCAAAATTCTGTTAAGCTTTATATTTTATTTTTATTGTTTCTGTTAGATTTATTATGCAATGAGAATATAATATCTTCAATAAGACATCCACATTAAAATTATAATATAACATATAAAGAAATTAAAATGGTTAATGTGTGAATTGATACTAGTGGCCTTGCTTTGTCAGTATATTGAAGTTAGGTGAGAATGCATCTTAAAGCATTTCACTGGCTCTCTATGGTAAGAAAAACAGAGAGCAGAGACAATTACCCAGACAACATGGGCAGTGAAATATGCTTCCTGAAAACAATTCTTTCCTTCCAGAAATTTATAGGAATGGTAGGAGGGGTGGATGAAAAAAGGAAATATGCCTTGGATAAGTTAAAGGCAAAATCAAGTCTTCAATCTGTAGCAGAATTTGAACGAACAACCTAATACTTGAAAACAAACAGAATTACGGAAACAGAAGCTGCTTCAGAAATAACTCAGTTGAATGAGGAACTGAAGTAAGACTCTCAGAGCACATATATGATAAGTGATCATCTGGCCTCTACTTGAAGGAATCCAGTGTGACAGAATTTACTCCCTCTTGAGGTAGCCCATTTCATTATTGGAAATCTCTAACAAAGGTTTGCTTTTCCTCTTGAATAAAACCTAAATCTTTCACTCTGAACCCTCACAATATTTCTCCAGCTTCTGCTTTCTGATGCTAACATTACAATTATTGGACTTTAGGATTCAATACTGGAAGGAGTTTTGCTGCCTTAAAGTTTACACAGCTCAGTCCCTTCCTTTATTCAATCTTGCAGTTACCCCAAAATCAACTTATAGTTTGTAGCACAGGGCCCTCAAAAACTGCTTTAAACTTTGTATCTCCCTCCCCCTCAAAAATCTAGTTTACAAGGTTACATTTATAAGTTAATTTCCATGTTATAAACCAGGATTTTCAGTCAGCGAGAGAAAAAGGCAATGGTCTTGTCATGACATAATTTTCTTCATGTGCAATTTCATTTGAATGTCAATTAGGAGGGACTTGGGGACCCAGAGTTTGGGATGAATTCAAGGACATAGCCATCAAACAGATTCAGGGTTACTGTTTTCTGGTAGAATCTTCAGAATGTTTTGTAGGCAAGAAGGCACCAAATTCCCAATCAGGTATTAAAGAGGTATTATAAAGCATTTTCTAATTCTAAATACAACCATAGACTTTGAACCAGTGAAAGACACAAGTAGTCAAGATATTAAGCAATATTCATCTGAAGAATTGTGTCTTGCTTTTGTTTGCTACCCTTAGCCCTGGTGGCTTATATCCTTGACCATATGCTATTCTTTTAGACTTCACTGCCAAAGACAGGTTGTAAAGACACTGTGCTTTAGTGGATAGTGGCTTCAAAGAGGTTAAACATAGAAGATGAAAATAGAGAGAGGCTCAGGGACCAAAAGGGAAAAGCCAAGATGTGAGAATTTGAATTCAGATTTTCTTAATTCCAAGATCAGCACTAAGATCAGTATGATAATATTACTAGAGTACATTGACAATCCTATATAAAGTAAGAGTTGCCCTGGCTATATATGCTCCTTATATGTATATTCTTCACATTATGTATGCCAGACACACATGTTCCTTGTATATGCTCATTCACATATGTTACCATAGCACATATGTTCCTTTGGTCTGTATCAGCCCATGATCTGGCCATCTACCTAAAGATTTGTGTCTTAACTTCAGAATTCCCATTGAGCCCTGTGAGGCCTTCTTCAGTCCAGTGTCAGTTTATTTCACTTCTAAGAATCTGCCTTTCTTCAAGTCATTCTGAGGAAGTCCTCCTTTTGCCCAGGATGTGTTTCTTGATTTTTTTCTTTTTTTTTCTTTTTCTCTAGGTCTTTCCCCAGTTATCCAGAGACCCCCCAGACCCATTTGCTGCTATCTTCATCTTCCTCATAGGATACCACTTGCTAACAGTTCTAAAAAGGCATTCCACAGACCCCTGATGTTCTGGTGATCCATTTAGTGTGTCCTAAAGGTCAAACTATTGTGCCAATAACACTAAGATTACATTTTCTTATTAAAATATGACTCTTTTTTCCAACTACATGTCTCTGTAAGGCTTATTTTTTTTTCTCCTTTATTTAAAAAACAAAAACAAAAACCTCCAACACACTACAATATACTGAATAGAAAGCAGGGTATGAGAATAAGCCAGATGTTAAAAAGAAATTTGCAAAAACAAATATGTAAAACCATGCTATTCTAATTATTTTTGGAAATATAGTTATTTATTCAAAATATATTATCATTCAATACATTTATTATTGTCCTAAATGAATTAATAAACATTTTAAAATTTGTCAGTTTTAATTTCTAATAGAATAAATACAAATTAATACAACCTACATAATTAAAAAAAATTCTTTGAGGAAGCAAAGCCAAGATGGTCGAGAGAATCCAGGAAGTTGCCTGAACTCTCCCCAGATTCCCTTGGAAACAATGTTAAATCAAACCTCTAAATAGATTCTGGAGTGAGAGAACCTACAGAGGGACAGAATGAAATGATTTTCCTGGTTATGATAACTTAGAAGAACTTCAAAGGTCTGTCCCACTCGAATGAGAGGAGAGCATGCCCCAGCAACACAGACAGTGTCTGGCCAAGGCAGCAGGAGCCTTTAAGCCACAGCACAGATCAGCAACAGAGTCCTGTTGTTCTTGGCTGAGCAGGCCAGCCGCGAGGCTTCCAGCCACACTGCAGAAAGCAAATTGTCAGCCGTATACCAAAATAAGTTCAACATGGGTATATGATTTAGACATAAAGGGTGATACCATAAACAAATTAGGAGATCAAGGAATAGTTGACCTGTCAGATCTATGGAAAAGGGAAGAATTTATAACCAAACAAGAGATACAGAATACTATGAAATGCAAAATGGATAATTTTGATTGCATTAAGTTAAAAAACTTTCTGCACAAACAAAGCCAATATAACCAAGATTAGGAGGAAAGCAGAAAGCTGGGCAACAATTTTTACAGCAACCATTTATGATAATAGCCTCTTTTCTCAAATCTGTGGAGAATTGAGGCAAATTACAGGAATAAAGTCATTCCCCAGTTGTTAATGGTCAAAAGACATGAATAGGCAGTTTTCAGATGAAGATATTCAAGCTAAATATAGTTATATAAAAATGCTCTAAATCACTATTGATTAGAGAAATGAAAATTAAAACAACTCTGAGGTACAACCTTAAACCTATCAGGTTAACTAACATTACAAAACAGGAAAATTATAATGTTGGAGAAGATGTGAGAAAATTGGAACACTAATACATTGTTGGTTGAGTAGTGAATTGATCCAACTATTCCATATAACAATTTGGATCTATGCTCAAATTGTGCATACCCTTCGATCAAACAATACCACTACTAGGTCTGTATCTCAAAGAAATCATAAAAAGGGAAAAGGATCCACATGTACAAAAACATTTATAGTACCTCTTTTTGTGGTAGCAAAGAATCTGAAATTGAGGAAATGCTCATCAATAGGGGAATGGCTGAACAAGTTGTGGAATATGAATATAATGGGATATTATTATACTATAAGAATGATGAGCAGGCTTATTTCAGAAAAAAAAATTGGAAAGACTTACATAAACTGATGCTGAGTGAAATGAGCAGAACCAGGAGAACATTGTACTCATTAACAGCAACATTGTGTGATGATCAACTGTGATAGACTTTAGCTCTTCTCAGCAATACAATGATCTAAAATACTTGCAAAAGATTCATCATGGAAAATGCTATCCACATCCATAAAAGAACTTTGGAATCTCAATGAAGACTGAAGCACACTATTTTCACTTTTTTGCTGTTTATTTTTTTCTTTTTGGTTCTGATTCTTCTTTTACCACATGGCTGATTGTTAAATTTGTTTAATATGATAGTACATATATAACCTATATCAGATTTCTTGCTTTCTTGGTGTTGAGGGACAGGAGTGGAAGAGGGGAGGGAGGGAGAAAAAATTAGAACTCAAAATCTTATAAAATTGAATGTAGTAAATTATATTTTGAAAAAAATACTATTGAGTGGAAAAATAAACTGACGTTAGCCTCTAAAAGAAGCTCTTTGGTGTTCTTAACATTTAGTAAAGGGGAAAAAATGTTTTCAACAATTTTGACAAAGGTAAAGGGATCTTGAAACCAAAAAGTATAAGAATAATTATTCTAGGCCAAACTTTCACTTAGCTGCTTCTTTCTGTTGTCAGATATACCTTCCGGATGTTACATGACATCAGTCTCTTATTTGCCTATATGATCAGCTCCCATGGTTAAATTATTGTCTCTACAGAGATGTTTCTTAGATCAATATGTCCATCTCTAATTTCTGTCATGAGATCAAGTCTTAACTAATCAACTAACTTTTGGATATCTCCAAGCAGATTTAATATTTAATAATATAATAAAAATTAAAAACAAAGAAATAATAATATTATATTAATATGTCTAAAACAAAACTCATCATGTTTTCCCCACAATCTCTCCCTTTTTCAAACTTTTTTTTTACTGTCAAGAATACCATTATTCTTTTAGTAATGCAGGCTTACAAATTCTTCAACATTCTCAATTTCTTCCTTAAAATGTTTGCACATATACATTTTTGTCATCTTTTCACTTTTAATTTCCCAGGGCATCCCGTATACATCTCTTTGTATCCACTCACACAACTAGCATCAGATTTTATTTTTTCATAAACTAATGCCTAATCTATTGCAATAGCCTTCTAGTTGGTCTCCCTTTCTCAAGTCTTTTCCCACTATGATCCACCCTATTCTAAGTCAAGAATATCATTCTCAAAAATATCTTACTATATTAATGTCCTAATTAGTAAACACTAGTAGCTCCCAATAGTGAGGTAATTACATCTTTCATCAAATATAAAATGTTATTTGGTATTGCAAACCCTTCAAAACCCAGCTCTTGCTTTCTGTCCATTCTTCTTACAGTCTACTTTCTTTCACACACTAAAAGCATGAACTGGTGTGTGTGTGTGTGTGTGTGTGTGTGTGTGTGTGCATGTGTATGTTTTTTTTTAACTTTTGGCTTGTTTTGCTTTATATCCCTAGTGCTCAGTACAGTGGTGGACATATAATAGGCAATTAGTAAATGCCAGTTAACTGACTAACAAGCTTCTTCTGCTCAACCTGTGTTGGTATATAAACCTGTGGAAAAAATGTACCATAATCACATCCCAGTATTCTTTTTCATATTATTTCCTAGGCCACACAAATTCTTCGCATTTGAACTAATGTATCCTTTGCTTGTCATAACAGTACACACTTTAGTTGATACATATTAGCTGTGCTTTGCAGTAGCTACTGAGCACTTTAAATTTGAGACAGCTTTTCTAGAGGCCTACATGTGAGAGAAGCTGCTCCACAAGCTACAAACAAGTGTAAGTACTCTTCTTTTTAAATTATTCTCACTTTTACCCAGAAATAAAAAACATCATTAACTGTGGAAATGTTTGTTTGGAGCACGTTGCTGTTGCTGCTGTGGTTGTTTTTTTTTTTTTTTTCATTTATACCTTTATAACAATTAAACAACAAGTTTTACATGTGTGTAGAAGGAAAAATAACAAATATACTTAAAGTAAAAATACCTGGGATCTGTTCTCTGCATGATCATTTACTTTCTGTGGGATCTGGGAAAGGTATTTCACATGAGCATTTCTTTGTCTAGAAGGTGAGGCTAATCATAGTCACAATGTCTGCCACACAATATTGATAGGATGCAAGTTGACAATGGAAAAAGTAATGGTTGTGAAACAATGAAAGTCTATGTACTTATATATTATTATTATTTTCCACTTCACAGAGAGTTTAGCTCCCCACAAATACCACTCTCAACACATATATTTGATATCAGGATAACTGTAGTGCATCCAAGGCCCCTTCACCTTTCTGCCTCCCATCCCTGCCCCTCCTAAACCAATGCATTAATTCATTTCCAAGGTGAGATATTCACCAAGCTGGGGTATCCCCGGCTCTAGCAGAAGTGTCTACCTGGAAAGGGGAAGTTTAGTTGATGGGCCAGTTCAGCTTTCCCCTCTAAGATCTCTCTGATGTGCAAGATCTGCAGGATAGGTGCTACCTACCCATTGGGGTAGGCCCCTTGGTGGTGATGGTGGTAGTGGTGGGAGAGGTCTTCACAAGGGGCTATCCCTTATCTCCCTCAAGGAAAAGACTTATTTTTCCTACCCAAGGCTAACCCCACCCCTCAAATTAATCTCCCAGAGTATGTCCACTTAACATCTCCCAAGACTGGCATCACTCACTGGGCACTTGAAACACCAGGAAGCATTGGAATGTACATTGGAATGTTAGATGTTGCTGAATCCTAACACAAAAGCTGGGATCAAAGCAATTCCTTTTTCTTACAGCACCTCTGGACAGATGGCTCAAGGTAGCAACTGTCTTGGGTACTGATAGCTTCTTAGCAGTGAGTGATCAGAGAATAAGTGGGCCCTTTCTTGCCTTTTCCCAAACAACAGAGAGCCTTAATCCAGGACCATCTCACAAGAGTTATGGTGAACGGCCTGGTCTGCCTCAAACGTGCATAGGAAATCCTGATATGGGGGAGTGCTACCCAGCTAGGCCTCCCCAAAGTGGCTCCAAACACTGAAGAGGAAGATTCCAGGGCCAGACCTGCTGCCACAGTCTACAGGGGTGTGCATGGTACCAGACACTTGGCTGGCAGACTCAGCTGGCTGGAATAATGGGAATTTCTGATCATGGATACAAGGAGTGCTGATGCTCATCACTGACTCCTGCAGCTCCTGGTCATGAGTAACTCTACAGATCATCCCTGGAATTGTTCCCCCCAACAACAGATCCTCACACTCCATGCCCAACACCAGGCCAACTTTAGTTATCATTCTCCCCACCAGAGACTTCACTAGCATGGCCTTGGGATGGGAGGTAAAGCTGCATAGCTAGCTGAAATACCTGATTCCCTGCAAAATCACTGGTGCACACAAGCCATAAGAACCTTAGCTGAACTTAATTGAATGGGTGGCAGTTCCCTTCCATGCTAAGGTTGTGGGTGAACAGGGGAAGGTGCAGTTGCCAGTCTCCTCAAAGTTCATAGCTGAAGGGTGCTACCTAGTGACTAATGTCCCCTTGTGGGGTAGAGTGAATCAACAGTGCCCCTCTCTTCTGTGGCTGCCAGCTGACACATCTACCCCTGGGTGGACCCTAGGCCTCAGTCAAGCCCAAATCCAGGAGTCCATCTCTCTCCATGTAGACCTGCCGCTCTGTTTCAAGAATTCAGCTAGCAGTTGCTGTGGGGGTATAAAACCAACAACAACCAACTCACAGAATTCTGCAAGTGCATGTTCTTTTGATCTGCTTTACCAAGGAAAGCAACATTAAGGGGTTAACAATCTCAATTTACAAACACCATTCACTTAGTTCAGGGGAAAAAGCCAGCACCTTGAACTTCAGAGCAAATACAAACAAATTACAAACAGACCAAATACAATTCATACTTACCAAGAAAAACATCAACATCCGAGTTCAGCCAGAAGGCCCTTACAGCGACTGCCTGGAGTCCAGTGGCAGCAGGAGTGAGAGCCTTAAGCAAATAGCTCTGATCTCCCTTTTCATACAGTTTCAGACATTATCAAACCTCATCTGAGTGACCAGAACTTAGTCTCCTATGATTGGTTTTGGTGTTAGTACCTCCCTTCATTAACCTCACCTGGAGCCCCACCTTAATTACCAATTCACACCCACATAGACTTAGCACCTAATAGATAGGGGTTTGGGCCTGGAGCTTAGTACCTAGTAAGACTCAATCAAAGACACTGAATTAATCAAAGGAAACAAAGGGCAAACTCTTCAAGGATCCCCAATACATGCCCCCAAGGGGACAGAAGACTTGATGCAGGCTGTGATATACCTGGGACTCGGGCCAGCTCCAGCACTGCCTGGAGGAAGCCTGGTGGAGAAGGTAAGGCAAAGGGCACCTGCTGGGTACAGCCATTCCCGGGAGCCCTCAGCACAATGCAGGGATAGCTGTTCCATGTGGTTTGTCTCCTGGGACAAACCACTCCCTCTCCAGCTGCACTGATCCTCCTAGTAGCTGGCCAGGCCACGGAGGCCAAGGTGCCACAGTCCAGTAGGCAGAGCAGTGGTGGAAGCAGCTTGGCCATGGGGACCCAAGGCTCTTAGAAACCTCAGCCTACCTGCAGGAAGCATCAGTGTAACCTGGGTAAATGCAGAAACACTGCAACCTGGACAGTATCTTCCAAGAAATCATCAAGAAAACTTCTTCAAGGTCCTAGAAACAAAGGATAAAAGAGTCATTGAAAGAGTCCACCAGTCATTCCCTGCAAGAAATCCCAAATTGAAAATTCCAAGGAATATTATAGGCAAATTCCAGAATTATGAGATCAAGGAGAAAATACTGCAAGCAGCCAGAAAGGAACAATTCAAATAGTGTGGAACTACAGTCAGGATCACACAGGACCTTGCAGCTTCTACATTAAAAGATAGGAGGGGGCTGGGAAAACACTGGGCCCTAGAAACTGGTGGTGATCTTCAGGCCTCTCAGGCTAGGATGAGTTTGTTGGATATATGGGATACAGCAGTGATGTGCCTGTGGCTGTGAGAGCAACTACTCCTCAGCCTTGCAGTCCATAGTCTAAAGGTTTGAAACTTGCCTTCTTGAACTTCTGAAACACATGATGACCAGGTAAAATGGCTATTATCTTTCATTTCCTCACCCAGATAATACTCCCTTGGGAGAAACCCTGAAATAGAGGAACCAGAAGTGGGTTCCTCAGTGGGAGTTCCTGTGCCTCAGGGGGGTGGACCCAGCACCCCTCAACACCAGGAACACAGAGGTGCCTTTGCATAGCCAGTGGAAATGGCAGACACCAGCGCATTCAACTGCTGAGACCACCCAAGCTGTAACTTAGCCCTAGGGGAAGAGGAGACTTCCAGCAGCCAGACCGCCCCTCCCCCACACCTGAAGAAACCAGAGTCCACAGTACACAAAGCCAGTAACCAGACCGAAAGTTCCCAGCAGGAGAAGCATAGGACAGAGCCCCATCAGCCCCAGAAGAAGATATTCACTTTAAAATCCAAGAAAAGAAAAAAAAAAACCAGAAAGAAGCAATGCAGAAGGCCAGGGCCTATTGATTCTTTTTGTGGAGAAAGGGAAGAAAAAAATATCAATTCAGAAGAGGACAGCATTGACACTATACCCACATCTGAAACCTCAAAATGGAATGTTAACAGGTCTCAAGTCCAAAAAATATTCCTAGAAGAGCCCAAGGATTATTTTAAAAGCCAAATTAGGGAGGTAAAAGATAAAATGGAAAAAAAAAATCACTGTTGAGAACAACTCTTTAAAAAGGTAATTGGAAAAATGATTAAGGATGTGCAGAATCTAAAAGGAGAGAATGACACCTGGAAAAGTAAAATTAACCGCATGAAAATGAGGCTAAATGAAGAAAACAATACATTAAAAATTAAAATTGGGCAAGTAGAAGCTAATGACTCTGTGAGGCATCAAAAATCAGTCAAACATCTAAGAATTATTGGTCTACCAGAAATCCATGATTAAAAAAATTCTGTACAGTATCTTCAAGAAATCATGAAAGATAACTGCCACCAAGGTCCTAGAACCAGTGGATATAATACTTATCAAATGAATCCACTGATCACCTGCTGAAAGATATTCCAAATTGAAAACTCCAAGAAATATAGTAGCCAAATTCCATCATTATCAGGTAAGGAGAAAATATGACAAGCAGCCAGAAAGAAACAATTCAAATATTGTGGTACTACAGTCAGGGTCACTCAGGATCTCGCTACTTCTACATTAAAAGACAAGAGGAATTAGAATATGATATCATGGAAGACAACAGAGCTTGGACTGCAATGGAGGATCAACTAAAAAGCAAAACTGAGCTTAATTTTTCAGGCAGGAACATGGGCATTCTATGAAATAAGGGAATTCCAGACCTTTCAGATGAAAAGGCCAGAGCTCAATGTAAAATTTTATCTTAAAACACAAAACCCAAGAGAGACATAAAAAGATAAACGGGGGGGAACTAGTTATTCAATAAGGGGAAATTGTTTACTTCATCATATAGGATTATACTGTTATATATATTTTATATGTGTGTGTGTGCAGGATATGATTATGTATATATACATATATGTATCTATATGTCAATCTTGAAAATGGTACAGTTTTTAAGACAAAAGCAATATACATAGACTGAGGGTGTCAGTATGAAATAATTAGTATAATGAGAAAAATATAATTAAGGGTTTTAAAGGGATTGGTCTGCAAAGAGGTAAGGAGGAGGTAGAAAAGGGTAAATTACATGACATGAAGAGGCACAAAAACATAGTAGAGGAAAGAAGTGAGGGAGAAGAGCAGTGTTTGAGTTTCTGATAAGATTTGTTTCAAAGAGGGAATAACATACTATGAAAACTATAGAAATCAAACATGTCTTACAGGCAGTAGGTAGGGAAAGGGAAAAGAAAAGGGGAGTGTGGTTAGAAGGAAGAGAAGAAGTAGCAAGGGGAAAAGGATAAGATAAGGGAGGGGCGTCAATAGGAAGGGAAAACTGAGGAAGAGAGTGATCAAAAGCAAAACTTTTGAGAAAAAGGAAGAAGGAGAAATAAAAACATAAAGTGGGGGAATAGGATGGAGAAAAAGACACAGATAATAATTATAACTGTGAATGTGAATGGGATGAACTCTCCCTTTAAAACAGAGGAGGATAGCAGAATGGATTAAAAACCAAAATCCTACAATACTTTGTTTACAAGAAACATATTGAAACAGGATACACACAGGGTAAAAGTAAAAAGGCTGGAGTAGAATATATTATGCTTCAGCTGAAGTAAAAAAAAAGGGGGGGGGGTAGGAATCCTAATATTAGACAAAGCAAAAGCAAAGATAGATTAAATTAAAAGATATAAGGAAGGAAACTATATCCTTTTAAAAGGCATCATAGACAACGAAGCAATATCATTATTTAACATCTATGCACCAAGGGGTATAGAATACAATTTTTTTAGAGGAGAAGTTAAGAGAGTTAAAAGAAAAAATAGACACCAAAACTATTCTAGTAGGGGATCTCAATCTCCCCTTCTCTGAACTTGATAAATTTAAGCTAAAAATAAACAATAGAGAAGTTAAGGAAGTGAATAGAATTTTAGAAGAGGCAGATATGATAGCTCTCTGGAGAAAACTGAATGGGGATAAAAAGGAATATACCTTTTGCGCAGTGGTGCATGGAACATACTCAAAAGCTGACCATAACCTGGGGTATAAAAACTTCACAATACAGTGTATAAAGGCAGCAATTCTCAATGCATCCTTTTCAGATCATGATGAAATAAAAATTGTTTGCAATAAAAAATGGAAAAGTAAACTAAAAATTACTTGGAAAATAAATAATCCTATAGAATCAGTAAGTCAAAGAACAAATCATAGCAACAATTAATAACTTCATTCAAGAGAATAACAACAGTGAGACATCATAACAAAACTTATGGGATGCAAAAAAAAACACTTCTTAAGGAAAGTTTTATATCTCTAAATGCTTATCTGAATGAAATAGAAAAAAGAAGATCAATGAATTGGGCATGCAACTGAAAAAGCTAGAAAAAGAACAAATTGAAAATCACCAATTAAATACCAAATTATAAGTACTGACTACCAAAGGAGAGATTAATAAAATTGAAATCGAGAACTATTGAACTAAAAAACAAAATTAAGAGCTTGTTTTATGAAAGAAAAAAAAAACAATAAAATTGATAAACCTTTGGGCAATTTGATAAAAAAAAAGAAAAAAAGAAGAAAACCAAATTACTGGTATCGAAAATGAAAAGAGTGTATTCACCTCCAATGAAGAGGAAATTAAAAAAGTAATTAGGAATTATTTTGGTCAGTTGCATGCCTATAAATTTGACAACTTTAGGGAAATGGATGAATGCTTACAAAAATATAAATTGCCCAGGTTAACAGAAAAGGAAATAAAATACCTAAATGACCCCATCTCAGGAAAAAGAAATTGAGCCGCCCATTAATGAATTCCCTAGGAAAATATCTCCAGGGCCAGATGATTTTACATGTGAATTCTTTCAAACATTTAAAGAACAATTAATTCCCATATTTTAGACAGTTTGGCAAAATAGCTGAGGAAGGAGTCACACCAAATTCTTTCTAGGACACAAATATGGTACTAATACCTAAACCAGGAAGAGTCAAAACCGAGAAAGAAAACAATAGAACAATTTCCCTAATTAATATAGATGCAAAAAATTTAAACAAAATATTGGAAAAAAGATTGCAGCAACTTATAATGAGAATAGCATACTATAACAAGGTAGGATTTATTCCAGGAATGCAAGTCTGGCTAAATATTAGGAAAACTATTAGCATAATTGATCATACCAACAACAAAACTAGCAGAAACCTTATATAATTATCTCAATAGATGCAAAAATGCCTTTGACAAAATACAACACACATTTCTATTTAAAAACACCAGAAAGCATAGGAATAAGTGGAGTCTGCCATAAAATTATGAGTAGCATCTATCTAAAACCGTCAGCAAGTATTATATGTAATGGAGATAAGCTAGATGTATTTCCAATAAGATCAGGATGAAACAAGAATGTCTATTATCACCATTGTTATTCAATTTGGTACTAGAAATGTTAGCTTTAGCGATAAGAAAAGAAAAAAAGAAATAAGAATAGGCAAAGAAGAAACTAAGTTATCACTCTTTGCAGATGGCATGATGATTTACACAGAGAATCCTAGAGAATCAAGTAAAAAAAAATACTACTTAAAAAAATAAATAACTTTAAGTTGCAGGATATAAAATAAATTCACATAAATCCTCAGCATTCTTATATATTACTAATAAAGTGCAACAGCCAGAGATAGAAAGAGAAATGCCATTTAAAGTTACTGTGGATACTATGAAACATTGCAGAGTCTACCTGCCAAGACAAACCCAGGAACTATATGAACACAATTACAACACACTTTCCACACAAATAAAGTCAGATCTAAATAAATGGAAAAAACATCATTTGTTTGTGGTTATGCTGCACTAATAAAATAAAAATGACAATTTTTTCCTAAACTAATTTATGTATTCAGTGCCATACCACTTGAACTACTAAAATTATTATACAGAGATGGATAAAACAATAACAAAATTCATCTGGAAGAACAAAAGTTCCCTAATATCAAGGGAATTAATGAAAAGAAATGCTAGAGAAGATGGTTTAGCCACACCAGATATTAAACCACAGTATAAAGCAGGAGTCATTAAAACAACTTGGTACTGGCTAAGAAATAGAGTGGTGGATCAATGGAATAGGTAAGGAACACAAGATGCTGTAGTCAAAGACTATAGCAATCTTCTCTTTGATAAACCCAAAGAGTCCAGTTTCTGGTTTAAGAATTCGCTATTTCACAAAAGCTGCTGGGAAAACTGGAAAATAGTATGGCAGAAACTGGCCAAGACCAATATCATACATCATATACCAAAACAAAGTCAAAATGGGTTCATGATTTAGGAAAAAAATCCAATACTATAAGCAATGGAATAGTTTACCTGTCAGATTTATGGGAAAGGGAAGAATTCATGACCCAACAAGAGATATACAACATTACAAAGTACAAAATGGATAATTTAGATTATGTTAAATTGAAAAGCTTTTCTATAAACAAAGCCAATGTAACAAAGGTTAAGAGGGAAGAAGAAAATTGGGAAAAAATCTTTAGAACCAATGTCTGTGATAAAGGCCTTATATCTAAAATATACAGGGAATTGAGCAAAACTTATAGGAATACAAGTCATTCCCCCAAAGAGAAATAGTCAAAGGATATGAACAGTCAGTTTTCAGATGAGGAAATTAAAGTCATCTATAGTAATATGAAAAAATGCTTGAAATCACTATTGATTAGAGAAATGCAAATGAAAACAACTCTTAAGTACCATATCTCTCCTGTCAGGTCAGCTATTATGACAAAGCAGGAAAATTATGAATGCTGTAGAGAATGGGGGACAAATGAAATATTTTTACATTGCTGTGAACAGGAGTTGTTGCTTTGCTGTTGCTGGAATTGTCTACTGATCCAGCCATTCTGGGGAGGAATTTGGAACTATGCCCAAAGGGGTATAAAAATGTGCATGCCCACTAATACAGCAATATCACTTTTAGGGTTGTATCTCAAACAGATAACACAAGAGGGAAATGGACCAGCATGTAAAAAACTATTTATAGCAGATCTTTTTGTGGTGTCAAAGCATTGTTAATCAAGGAGATGCCCACCAATTTGGGAATGATTGAACAAATTGTGGTATATGAATGTAATGGAATACTATTGTGCTTTAAGAAATTAGGAGCAGATGGACTTCATAGTAAGCTGGAAAGACTTATCAGAACTAATTCCGAGTGAGGGGAACAGAACCAGGAGAACACTATACACGATTACAGACACACAGTATCTATAAGGACTAACTTTGATAGACTTCACTATTGTCATCAATGTAAGGTTCAAAAACAGCTCTAAAAGACTCATGATGGAAAAACCTATCAACATCCAGAGGATGAATGAAGGAGTCTGAATGCAGATTGTGGCAAACTATTTCCTCTACTGTCTCTTTTTTTCCTTCTTTTTTGATTTTGTTTCTTCTTTCTCATGATTTGTTACATTGGTTATAATTCTTCTTTACAACTTCATTATTATGTAAATAAGTTAATGTGAAACTATATGGAGAATCTACATCCAATTGCATTCAATCTTAGGGGTGAAGGGGGAGGAGAGGGAGGGAGAGAAAATTTGGAACTAAAAAAATTTGCAGAACTAAGTGTTTAAACTTAAAATTAAAAAAATAATAAAAGGCCAATAAATGTTTATATATATATTTACATACATGTATATACACATATACATATATATTAATTGATGTCGACGGCATTATTGAATATGTGGAAAGAATGATGACATTTGTGATTTCTTTCTACTATAAGATTTGGTAATCTATGCTTCTGTTAAATATGGCAAATGGTACAGCCACAGAAAGAAAGAATGAAGTCATACACATGTACCACATAATTATGTAAGCATTGATGGCAATGTTTGCCAACTACCTATTTCATTAATTCTCAAAATGAGGTAATGTCTACAAAATGTTTCAGGGTAATTATGTAAAGGGACTTACAAATATAATGCAACATTATTAACACTATTGTTTTCATCCCACTCAATTGCATTAATTTATTACTTTTTTGTTGGCAAAAATGCACAGATCTTTGTAAATAATTAGAAATGTGTGAATACTAAAATTGTGTTCAACCAAATTATTTTTGATGAAAGAGAAAGGACAATTGAAAGGTCTGAAATATAGCCCTTAAAGAAATGCGTTTGGTTTCCCATGTCAGTAAAAATGATTCAGTTCAGAAAGCTTTATGGGCCTGCTTCCAAATGAAAACTGATTAAAATCCAGCCTACCTTTCCATGAAGAGAAAAAATAATATGTATTTTGCATCTTGCTTAGATGTACAGTGCTGTTCCCTTTCCCTGATAAGTTAAGGGGATCCATTTTGTCCCATGCTTTGATTAGCTCTCACAAATAAGAATAAAGAGGATTTTCTACATTAAAAAGTAAATGGGACAATAACACATTCTATATCAGAAAAAAAATGAACGGACACCTGTCTTCATGAACATGGTTAGTTTTCAAAACATTCAATTACACATAGTATTCACCTACCCAGGATTCACTGAAATAATGGTTTTATCTATAACAAAGAGCTGAATAATAACATCACATGTTGAGGAGATGCATGCATTTGTCATGCTTGAAAGTAGGTTGTCTGTTAGAGTGGACCAATGCATATTACTATAATACATTAAGAGGGGATTTTTAAAATAATTGTCCCATAAAACAATTTAAGTATGAAGAAATAGTGCATTTTCCAGCCATAAAACCTTCACTATCTATGTATTTATATTTCCCAAATTGCTGAATACTATGTATTTAAAAAGTTATTATTTATTTTATTTCTTCAATTTTGTACATCAGGGATATTTGTAAATATCTTATAAATATCTCAACGTCATAAGTGCCTTTCACCAAATACTGAGTACATCAACCTGCAAGTTCTATTTGTTTCTCCAGGTCTTTCAGAAACAATGGTCAATCAAAATGCTTATGAATTATAACATGCAGTTGTCTACTGAGATGTTTTGATCACATATGCTAATCAAATAAACTATTATTTCCCACAGAACATTTTATTTATTTTATATTTTTAGTTTTTATTATTGATTTCCACAAGACCTTGAATTATACATTTTCTCTCCATTTCTTCCCTCCCCCACTTCAAGATGGCATATATTCTGATTGTTCCATTCCCTAGTCAGCCCTCCCTTTTGTCACCCCACTCCCCCACATCCCATTTTCCCTTATTTTCTTGAAGGGAAAGATAGATAGTTTTTCTTTGTCGTATGACTGCTTGTAGAGTATATGGTACTTTGTTCCAAGCTTGAGGGGCTGCACTACTGTTTTCTGAGGCATTTCTACACAGCCATCTCTGCCACACCAGTGCTCCTCCTCCTGCAAGAACTGCCAACCTGGACCAGACTCAGATCTAAGCAGGCTCTGCACTCCAGCTAAGACTGGCCACTTAATTGCTCCCACCAGGTTGGCCTGGGGCTCAGTATGGAGCTCTGTAAACTGCCCCAGAGCTGAAGCAACTCCACTGCCTCTGGGGTGGTGACCAAACCTTGAACTCCTATCACTCTGTCCTAGCAACTTTTCCCACTAACCTTCTCTGTTGTGTTTGGTGTTTGTGGGTTGAGAAGTTTGGTAACTGCCACAGCTCACTGATTCAAGGTGCTAAAGCATGTTCCACTGGCTCCTGATCTGGTTGGTCCAGTCACTGCTCACAGTGGGTTCTTCTCTGCTCCACTCCCATTTCCATGTGGTAGACCTTACCATGCAACCATCCGGTCTGTCCTGGGCTTGAGCTGCTATTTCATGGGATCTGCAGTTCTAGAATTTGTTCAGAGTAAATTTTATAGGTGTTTGGAGGGACCTGGGGGGGGCGGTGGGGAGCTAATGCAAGTCCTTGCTTTCTAGCCACCATCTTCGCTCTGCCCTCCGCAAAAGTCAAATTTTCTATTCAGTTCTGATTTTTTCACTGAGAAAGCATGAAAGTCCTCTATTTAATTAAAAATTCATATTTTGCCTTTGAGCATGATACTCAGTTTTGTTAGGTAGGTGATTCTTGGTTTTAATCCTAGCTCCATTGACCTCTGGAATATCATATTCCAAGCCTTTCAATCCCTTAATGTAGAAGCTGCTACATCTTGTATGATTCTGATTGTGTTTCCACAATACTCATATTGTTTCTTTCTGGCTGCTTGCAGTACTTTCTTTTTGATCTGGGAACACTGGAATTTGGTGACAATATTCCTAGGAGTTTGCTTTTTTGGATATTTTTCAAGAGGTGATCAGTGGATTCTTTCAATTTCTATTTTACCCTCTGGCTCTAGAATATCAGGGCAGTTCCCCTTGACAATTTCTTGAAAGATGATATCTACGCTCTTTTTTGATCATGGGTTTCAGGTAGTCCAATATTTTTTTAATTATCTCTCCTGGATCTATTTTCCAGGTCAGTCGTATTTCCAATGAGATATTTTACATTGTCTTCCACTTTTTCATTCCTTTGGTTCTGTTTTAAAATATCTTGATTTCTCATAATGTCACTAGCTTCCACTTGCTCCAATTCATTTTTTAAGGTAGTATTTTCTTGAGTGCTCTTTTGGACCTCCTTTTCCATTTGGCTACTTCTGCCTTTCAAGACATTCTTCTCCTCATTGGCTCTTTGGAGCTCTTTTGCCACTTGAGTTATTCTATTTTTAAGTTATTATTTTCTAAAATATTTTTAGGTCACCTTTAGCAAGTTATTGAATTGTTTTTTATGATTTTCTCACATCAATCTCATTTTTCTTCCCATTTTTTCCTCTACTTTTCTAACTTGATTTTGCAAATCCTTTTTGACCTCTTCCATGGCCTGAGACCAATTATAATTTTTCTTAGGGGCTTTTGATGTAGGCTCTTTGACTTTGTTGACTTCTTCTGGCTGTATGTTTTGGTCTTCTTGGTCACCAAAAAAAAAATTGTAAAGTCTGAATCAGAATCTGAGACCATTTTCACTGCCTGTTTGTGTTCCCAGCCAACTACTTGACCCTGGAGCTTTTTGTCAGGGTATAATTCCTTGGAGAGTAGAGAGTACTTTGTCCCAAGCTTGAGGGGCTGCACTGCTATTTTCAGAGCTACTTCTACACATCAAGCTCTGCCACACCAGCGCTCTTTCTCCCCCAAGAACTGCCAACCATGATTGCAGCTGTTTCAAGAATTGGGCTAGCAGTTACTGTGGTGGGTGCGAAACAAACAACAACCAAATAACAGAATTCTGCAAGTGCATGTTTTTTTGATCTACTTTACCAAGGAAAGCAACATTAAGGGGTTAACAATCTCAATTTAATCCAGCATACAAACACCATTCACTTAGTTCAGGGGAAAAAGCCAGCACCCTGAACTTCTGAGCAAATATAAGCAAATTTCAAACATCAACAGACCAAATACAAATCTTAGTTACCAAGAAAACCAAAAACATCTGAGTTCAGCTGGAAGGCCATTACAGTGGCTGCCCAGAGTCCCAAGCCTCCAGGAGCCTTAAGAGCCTTATGAAAATAACTCTGTTTTCTCTTTATTTTTACAGTTTCACAGAACATCAAACCTGAGGGACCAGAAATTAGGTTCCTATGATTTGTTCTGGTGTTAGCACCTCCCTTCATTGGCCCCACCTGGAACCCCATCTTACTTACCAATTCACACCCACATAGGCTTAGCCCCTAATACATACTGGTTTGGGCCTGGGGCCTAGTCCCTAGCAATACTCAATGAAAGGCACTGAATTAATCTAAGGAAACAATGGCCAAACTCTTCAAGAGCCCAACAAGTGCTAAGTGCCCATTCCAATCCCCAATACAGAGGCCCAGATTCAGGCAGGGCAAAGCATGCTTTGGACTCCTGACATAATCCGTTGCTGAATTCCTCCCACCAGGTGGGCTTGGGTGGGAAGCAACTGCAGCTGTAAGTCTGGAAACAACCTCAGAGCTGCACCAGCTCCACTGGCCCCAGGGTGGTGGCAGACCTCGAACTCTTCTTATTCTGTCCCAGCAGCTTTTCTCACTAACCTTCTCTGTTATCTTTGGCATTTGTAGGTTGAGAAGTCTGGTAACTGCTGCAGGTTACTGATTCAGGGCTCTACGCCTGTTCTGCCCAGCTACCAGTCTGGTTGGTCCTTGCGTGGCCCACACTCAGCTCTCCTCCATTCTGCTCCCAGCTCTGGGTGATAGACCCTTACCAGCAACCATCCAGGCAGTCTTGGGCTGAAGCCCTGCTTCCCTTTGCTATTTCATTGGCTCTGCATCTCTAGAATTTGTTCAGAGCCATTTTTATAGGTTTTTGGAGGGACATGGCAGGGGGGAGCTTAAGTAAGTTGCTGTTTTCCTGCTGCCATCTTGGCTCTGGCCCCTCAAATGAACTTTTAACATAATGTTCTTTAATGTTATAATGTAGTATTTTCTTAGCAAGTATTTAATCCATTTCCTCATATATCATGTATTCATAAATGATTAATGAGATTTATTTGCTTAGTGGAAAATATTTTTGTCTCCTTCATATGGTGGGAATTGAACTGAAGACCTAAGATGGCTAGCATCACTATGAATGCAAAAGGAGTGGTAAATATTACCACATTATAGAATTAGAATATGTTCTAAATCTACATGTGGTTGGTATTCTTTCCTCATTTTAAATTCAAAACCCTGACCACTTTTTTTCATCCTTTTTATGACTTTTTATTGTTTCATTTCTAAAAAAAAGCAGTTGATGATGGTAACAATATGTATCAAGAGATGTGTGTATGTGGGCAGCAAGGAAGGCCAATTTATAACCAGAAGAGGTTTTATTTTGTTGTTTTGTTTTTTCACCAATACTGTGCATGTGAGAAATTGGTTCTTTGATTGAGTTGCTGGGCTATATTGAGGCTATAGTTGCTATCAATTATGACTCATAGATGTATGATAAGACAACAAAAGAAAGTATCTTTACCTGTAGTCCAGACTCCATTGTATGCTCTTGTCCTCTTGCTATACATAATCAGGGAACATTGTTTCAACATATTTTCTTTTGTTTTTCTTTAAAAACACTACTATTTAATTATTTTGAGATTTTTTTTAATTTGAATTTTAAGTTTTCTCCTTCCCTCCCAACTCTCCAACACCCATTGGGTAGTAAAACATGATATCAATATTTGCATGTGAACTTAAGTGAAACACATTTCTTTATTAGCCATGTTAAAAAATAAAGTGAAACAATTATGCTTCAATCTGCATTCAGAACCTATCCATTCTCTCCCTGGAGATGGATAGCATATTTTTTATCAAATGTCCTTCAGAATTGTCTTGGATAATTGTATTGATCAAAATAGTGAAATATTTTACAGTTGATCATTGTACAATATTGTTGGCCTGTGTACAATAATCCCCTGGTTCTACTCGCTTACTTTGTGTACATTCTCGTAAGTCTTCCCAGGCATTTCTGAAAGAATCATGTTCATCATTTCTTATAGCACAATAGTATTCTACCACAATCAAATATCACCACTATTTCCGCCATCCCCTAACTGATGGTTATTCCCTCAATTTGCAATTATTTTCCACCACAGAAAGAGCTGCTATAAATATTTTTGTCAATATTCTCCTTCTCCTTTTCCTTTGATCTCTTGGGGATACAGATTTAGTAGTGGTATTGATGGGTTAAATAGTATGCACAATTATATAGGCCTTTGGCCATAGTTCCAAATTGTTCAATGGAATATATGGATCAGTTCACAACTCTCACATCAGTTCATTAGTGTGCCAATTTTCCTACATCCCCACCAACATTTCTTATATGTCCCCATCATGTTAGCCACACTGATACATGAGGTGGTACATAAGAGTTATTTAAATTTGAATTTCTCTAATTAATGGTTACTTAGAACCTTTTTCACATGAATATATAGATAGCTTTCATTTTGTCTTCTGAAAGCTTCCTGTTCATATCATTTGACCACTTATCAATTGGGGAATGACTCATATATTTATAAATTTGACTCAGTTCTCTACATATTTGAGAAATGAGTCCTTTGTTAGAGAAATTTATTGTAAAAACTTACCTGGCTTTTCTGCTTTTTCTTCTCCCTTTACTCTCTGTTTTAAATTTCCTTTTAAATGTTGTTCACTCCCATTTCAAAGCAAGATCCTTGAGGACAGGGGATATATTTCTATCTACTTCCATTTATATTTCCAACATTTAGAAGAGTTCCTGCCATATAGCAAGTGCTTAGTAAAAACTTGTTGACTTAATGAGAGATGAGATATAATGGATACAAAGTAATCAGAAAACCTATCCATATCTCATTTATTATACTTATCCTCTCACTGCACAGGATTACCTTTGATATCTAGATACCTTGACTTTATTTTTGTTTCTTCCCTCTTTTGCATCCAAGGTATTGTGTTATCAAATGTTATCAATTTGTCTGTTGTAGTGATTTTCAGAGTTATTTCTTTCTGGCCAGTCCCACTGCCATCATCTCTGGGTATCCTAAATTATAGTCAATTCTGTTACATTATTTTTGTGTAATACATGTATAGTTAACAATTTGTTAATGTTGAAATCTTAGCTATGCATTAAGACTTCATCATGAATACAATTATGGAAGAATTACTTGTGGTAAGCAATAATTAAATAATATCTCATACTATGACAACAAGGTCATGGGCGTGTGTTCCTACTAAAACTAGGCCTGCTCAGTTTGATCTTGAGCAGATGAAACTGAATTGAACCGGTTTCTCTCCTGATGAAAGTGAATTGAACTGGTTTCTCCAACTTTTGCTAGGTCTTTATCAGTTGAATGCTGGATTTTCTATCATGTACTTTTGATTCATTGTGCTTACTTGTTTTTAAGTCTGTGATTTGAGCTTGGTATGATTCCAAGAATTGATGCAAAAGTTTTAGAGGGGGATTGCATCTCTAACATTGACTGTTAGAGATATAGATTTGGCTAGTGGTGTAGGGAAATCAAATATTTAAAGAATCATTCAAGCCTATGATGAAACAAGATTATTTCTACCTAATTCCAAAGGAAATTTCAGTTTAAAATTAAAAACAGTGGCAAGAACTGAAAGAGCATTCACATGAAAGAGCAAAAAAATCATCAAAGACTTTCAGTGGGACCTGACAGTTTGTACAGGTTGTTATTCATTTCTCTACAGAGAATAGATGGAACTTTCTTGAAGTTAAAAGCACACACACACACACACACACACACACACACACACACCACATGTATATATGTATATACACACATATGCATATGTGTATAAAGGTATATATATTTATGATATGTGTGCATACCAAATACTTCTTTGAAGAAATTGCTTATCAACATATGACAATGGTTTAATGGATATTAGAAAAAAAATTGCTTATGAAAGTATTTTTTTAATTTAAGGCTACTGTAAAATCATTTCTAGAAATACAGGAAATCCCATACATCATGTGTGATCCGTGGATTTTCATTTGACAGCAAAATATTCATCCTGCCCAACATGTCCTGCAAAAAACCAAAATCTGTATTTTTTCTTTTGGCTTATGTCTTGTCTCTATTGAGAGAATGATGAACTGTGATAAATAAACTGATATAGCAAGAAGCTTAATTATTCAAAAACATAATTACCAAATGAAAATGGAATGCAGCAAAATAGCCTTTTATCACATGAAATATTAGGAAAGTTTAAGAACTATCTCGAGGCAAAAGAGATAAAATCCTTCGGAAGTCTGGGAACTAACTTGATTTGACCCTTATTGAAAACCTCTGAGCTATAATCAAGACTATACTAAGGGGAAGTGGAGAGTTCATCAAAATGTACTCAATAACAGTCAATGTAAACAAAATTGGTTTTATTGGGAAGAACTGAATAGAAATATGAAATGTGAACTGATTTGAAATACAAGTGATTGCAGCAGGAAGACACGTTATATATTTTTATGATGTAAAAAGTAGTCCAAGGCTAGTTCCCAGGATCATGTCTGCGAGTCAGGATTCCCGATCCAGATACAATGGCCCTGATGGAATGGACCCTGATGGTGTCATCGAGAGTAACTGGAATGAAATCATGGATAGCTTTGATGATATGAACCTCTCAGAATCTCTTCTTCGTGGTATATATGCCTATGGTTTTGAGAAGCCATCTGCTATTCAGCAACGTGCAATTCTTCCTTGTATCAAGGGTTATGATGTGATTGCTCAAGCCCAATCTGGGACCGGGAAGACTGCTACCTTTGCCATTTCCATCTTGCAACAGATTGAACTGGACTTAAAGGCCACACAGGCCTTGGTTTTGGCACCCATTAGAGAGCTAGCTCAGCAGATCCAAAAGGTAGTGATGGCACTGGGAGACTACATGGGTGCCTCATGCCATGCCTGCATTGGAGGAACAAATGTTAGGGCTGAGGTTCAGAAGTTGCAGATGGAAGCTCCCCACATCATTGTTGGCACCCCAGGCCGTATCTTTGACATGCTTAACCGGCGATACTTATCTCCTAATTACATCAAGATGTTTGTTCTCGATGAAGCAGATGAAATGTTGAGTCGTGGTTTTAAGGACCAGATCTATGACATATTCCAGAAACTCAGTGGCAATACTCAGGTGGTACTCTTGTCAGCCACTATGCCCTCAAATGTGCTGGAAGTGACCAAGAAGTTTATGAGGGATCCTATCAGGATTCTAGTCAAGAAGGAGGAGTTGACATTGGAAGGCATTCGTCAGCTTTACATAAATGTGGAACGAAAGGAGTGGAAGCTAGATACCTTGTGTGATCTGTATGAAATGCTGACTATTACCCAAGCTGTTATCTTCATCAATACCCGCCGAAAGGTGGATTGGCTCAATGAGAAAATGCATGCCCGTGACTTTACTGTCTCTGCAATGCACGGAGACATGGACCAAAAAGAACGTGATGTAATCATGAGGGAGTTTCGCTCAGGTTACAGTCGGGTGCTTATTACCACTGACCTATTGGCTAGAGGTATTGATGTTCAGCAAGTGTCTTTGGTTATTAATTATGACCTTCCCACCAACCGGGAGAATTATATTCATAGAATTGGCCATGGCGGGCGCTTTGGCCATAAAGGTGTGGCCATCAACATGGTGACAGAGGAAGACAAGAGGATTCTTCGAGACATCGAGACCTTCTATAATACCTCCATTGAGGAGATGCCTCTCAATGTGGCTGATCTCATCCGAGGGGCTTCCCCACGTGATTTAACCCAGGGCCCTGCTCTCTAGGATGGGGGGAGGGGGAGCTGGATGGGAGGGGGGAACAAGGGATGGACACCTTTGTCATTTTTTCCTTTTTTTTTTTGACTTTGAATAAATGTCAATTTTTGAGGCAAAAAAAAGTAGTCCAAGAAAATATTATTCAAAATGCATTTTATAAGGTTTTTATTACATCAAAAATGTATTTTGCTTTTTCCTGCATTCTTACATATGACTCTAGGAATTGTAGATCATAGTATTAAATTTCTCAAAGTTCTAGATACATTATTTTTGGCACATTGAAGGCTCATTGTCATAAAGATTACAAGGTGGCACTATGGCAAATGATGTAAACCCTCATATGTTACTTAAGTTGCTTTAAATTTACTATAGTATGATAATTGGTGGGAATATGGAAGAAAATGGATGTGAATTTAGTATATGTCAAATACTAGGCTATGAAAATTTGAACTTTTAGAGATTTCTGTCCAGTCAAGTTGTTTCCTTTCCTAAACAATGTTTTTTGGAGATTCAGTTGTGGTATCATTTTGGTTTGGATGTCATATTGGCACAAATTTCTGTCACCTTCTCAAAAGACAAACTGATCTTGATTCATTCCTCTTTGTATGATCACCTTTACATGAGCTGCCAAACCAGAAGAATTCAGCTTTTTTTTCCTAATTGAAAATGTGGCTACATATTGGATTTTCTCAATATAAGCCAGAAACAGCTATCAGATTTTTATTTGACTTCAGATTTCACAAAATTTAGTACACATTTGCTGTGTGGAAAGTATAATGATAATTAGATAATAATAATAATTATAATACCACTGAGCCCATACAGATTACAACATAGGTAAAGCAACAAAAAAGGGAACAAAATTGATTATCATTATACAAAATAGAGTATTATCATACCAAATGAGATATATACCTATATCACTTTACAAACCTCAAAGGGCTATGTAATTATTAATTTTTATTATATTAATACCATTGGCACAGTTATAAATTGATAGGAATGATGCAAAGCAAAGGATGAGAGATCTGAGTTATTTATTGCTGTGGATAACAGCACATCTCAAAGAACAACATTTTCATTAGAATGAGTGCTCAGATGACCTAAGGGAAAGCATAATATATTTCAAAGATGGAAGAATGGAAGGAAACAAACATATTATTGGAATAGCTAATGAATCTGGTAATTATGAGCATGTGCAGAGTCTCAGCTATTGGAATTCACCACATGGCATAGTTTGAGGACACTGTTTCCTGAATAGTCATGATTGAGATAATTTAGAGCATGTGTAGAAATTTATAACCTGTTCTGATCCAAAAACCATGATGTGAGTTGCATGCTCTTAACTTTCCACAAAACTGTAACCAGGAAGAGGGACAATCAAAAGGGCATTAGCTAGCCTGCTATTAGTTTTGATTATACTTTTCATATAACTTCTTCTTTGCTGATGAAGTCTAGGGATTGGGGTGAGGGTAGGCAGTGCTGTGAGGAAAGGTCTCTTGTCCTCAGCCTCCTAGGCCCATGTGTGTCCCAACGGATGCTCCTTTGTAAAAGACAATTGATATTAATTGCTTAAATGGAAACAGGACACTAGTTAATTGCAGGTAACCAGTACTTGTGAATATGGAGAAACATACAAAATGGAGATAATTCAATTTTTCAAGGTATATATAGTAGTGACCCCAATGTATACTGGTTATATCTGAAAAAAAAAAGAGAGCTATGCATCCAATGGCTAAAGGCATTGGTGTGCATTATATGTGAAAAACAGCACGAGATAAAGGTGAATATATACATTAGAACCACATTATGAAAGGCCTTGAATACTTGCCAATGTAATTTTTAACATTATTTAGTAAAAAGTGTGGACACATTGGAGGCTTCTGAGTAGGGGATTGAGAATCAGCACTGTGCATTTTGAAGGTACGTTGAGCAATGTTTGAAGTAGACTAGAGGCAGATATACTCAGGAAGTCACTGTAATAATTCAGCTAAACCACTCTGTCATCAGTAAATGCAAGTCTTTCAAGGCTTGTCAGGAACTGGCCCTTTCAACTGTCCCTTAAAATTGAATTCATATTCCCTAAGAATTTTAGTTCTTCTCCAACTAATGGGCACCTCTTTGGTAAGGCTTGTGGTTTTCGCTGTCACAAAAATAAATGCTATTAACATTTTGTACATATCCATCAAAGAACAATTCAAAGTAGGAACATTTTCAAACATTTTAGAACTAATTAAGAAGCATGATCAAAACAATGAGCGAACATTATTCCAGATAAAGTTTAAGGAAAAATTCAACCCACTTCCTGATAGACAATGGACTAAGTAAATATGAGAGTAATGCGTATTTTTGGAGATGATCAATGTGGGAATTTGTTTTGCCTTACTATGCATGATTTTCAGTACTTAAAATAGTATAGACAAGCTAAAATAAGCCTAAACTAGATTTGTGAAAATGGATATCAGAAACGGGGACAAGATTCAAGTGATAAAATTGACTAGACCTTGAAATTGAAGTTTTCACCTTGGGCCATTTCTTTTAAGCCCATAGGTGTGTGTCCAGTGTGCAAAGTAGTGTGTGATCAAATACATGTTTCATGTGCCTACCTCACAGGGACATCCCTAGCTTAAAATAGCTGCTTGACTGGCTGACTTCCATCAGCACTGCTGCTGAGGCTAGTTACTGTTAAATCTCTTGCCTGAAAAAAAATCTCTTGCCTGACTTAGGACATCATCATGTTCTTAGTCAGCTTGAATTTTCATCAGGGAAGAATCGTCATCAGAGATCTAATTGCTGCCAACCATGAGCAGAGGCAGCAGGGTGAGATTTCTGATTCTGAGGCAGATTTGAAGAGCTAGTGGAACTGAGCCATTTGGTGATAGTGCTGTTAGTTGCTTTGAGGAATGTTTTAGCTTTATAACATTTAGAAACAATGATCTGAGTCTCCTCCACTCCCAATCATGCTAATTAGTTCTTTTGCACACTTAAAATAAATTAAAGTTTAACTGAGAGGAAGTGAGATATGAATATAAATCTAATTACCTTTGCAGCGGTGTATCCATCTGAAACAGTGAACAAACCTCCTTGCAATGACTTGAAAATAGGACAATGGAAAACCAAAAGTAAAAGTGTACTTTAATTTGTTTCGAAGACTGTATTGACTTGGTATGACCTTTAGCAAATGAATTCAGTTTCTATTTTTCTGTTTGATGAGAGATGCAACAACTTGCTTTAATATGCTCTCAGTATTTTCAGAAACAAAGTATTTCAAATCTGTTACCTTATAATTTTGCATATGGAAAGATTTAAATGATATCCTATGTTATATGGATTTGTTAAATACATCATAAAAGAGTGCCATTTTTAGTATCAAAATGATTTTTTAAAGTATGGCTAAGATAGGATTCTTTTAAATCTTCATATCATCATGGCTTTAAATATGCCTAGATATATATTATTTGAAATAAAACCATATATTTTATATTTGTTTTCCCATATTCCATGTAAAAACAGTTTTTAGCATTCTTTTCTTTTAATTTTGAGTTTCAAATTTTCACCTGCCCTTCCTGTCCTATGGCCTTATGGTGATGAAAAGCAATTTGATATAGGTTATACATGTGCAGTCATACAACACGTATTTCAATATGTTTTGCATATTTTCATATTTCAATATAAGCTATGTCAAGAAACAAAATATATTTAAAAATAAAAGAGAAAGTTTTTAAAAAATATGATTTGATTTCCAGTCAGACTCTATCAGTTCTTTTTCTTCAGATTGATAGCATTTTTTCTCACAAGTCTTTCAGCATTGCCTTACATTATTGTGTTGATGAGAATACCCAAGTCTTTCACAATTAATCTTCATTACAACATTGATGTTACTATGCACAATGTTCTATTATTTCTTCTTCCTTCACTTTTTATCAGTTCATGTCAGTTTTGCCACGTGTTTTCTTTCTGGAACCATCCCTCCTGCCTTTGTCATTTCTTATATCATATTACTCCTTCACAATTATATGCCACAACTTGTAAAATCATTCTCAAACTGGTGGAGATCCCCTCAACTTTCAAGTCTTTCCCATCACAAAAGAGGTGCTATAAATATTTTTGTACATATAAATCTTTTCGCTTTTTGCTTTTTTTAAATCTTTTTGGAATACAGACCTGTAGTGGTATTGCTGGGTAATAGAGTATGCAGCTTTAAGGTCCTTTGGGCATAGTTCCAAATTGCTCTCCAGAATGGTTGAATAAGTTAACAGCTCCAACAAGAGTGCATTAAAGTCTCAATTTTCCCACATGCACTCCAGCATTTCTCATTTTCCTTTTCTGTCATATTAAACAATCTTATAGATATGGGTTGGCATCTCAGAATTGTTTTAATTCTCATTACACTAATGAATATTGATTTAGAGCATTGATTACTTCATCAGAAAATTGCCTGTTTGCATCCTTTCACTACTTATGAATAGGAGAATCACTTTTTTATTTTTAAGTAAATTCTACTCAGTTCTTTATGTATTTCAGAAATGAGCCCTTTATCAGAGAAATGATGCAAATTTTTTTCACAAATGCCCAATTTAATGTGTATGTTATTCCCTACTAAGAGAGTAAGGTTGATTCATTCTCTTTCACCTGCCCCTTGTTCCCTCCATTGCAACAGCTGTTTCTTGCCTCTTTTATGTAAGATAATTTAACCTATTCTATCTCTCCCAATTTCATACATACACATATATATATATATATATATACACACACACATATATACACACACATATATACATATATACACATATACTTATACATATATGCATACACGTATATTCCCTTCAACTACCCTAATACTGAAGTCTCATGAATTACGCACATCACCTTTCCATGTAGGAATGTAAACAAAACAGATTAACTTTAGTAAGTCCCTTATGATATCTCTTTCTTGTTTAGCTTTCCATGCTTCTCTTGATTCCTGTATTTGAAAGTCAAAATTTCTATTCAGTTCTTTTTTTTTCAGTGAGAAAGCTTGAAAGTCCCCTATTTTATTGAAATTCTATATTTTGCCTTGGAGCATTATACTCAGTTTCGCTGGGTGGGTGATTCTAGGTTTTAATCCTAGCTCCATTGACCTCTGGAGTATCATATTACAAGCCCTTCAATCCCTTAATGTAGACACTGCTAGATCTTGTGTTATCCTGATTGGGTTTCCACTATACTCAAATTGTTTCTTTCTGGCTGCTTGCAGTATTTTCTCCTTTATCTGGGACTTCTGGAATTTGGTGAAAATATTCCTAGGAGTTTTCTTTTAGGGATATTTTTTTAAGAAGGTGATCAGAGGATTCTTTCAATTTCTATTTTACCCTATGGCTCTAGAATATCAGGGAAGTTCTCCTTGATAATGTCTTGAAAAATGATATCTAGGCTCTTCTTTAGATCATGACTTTCATGTAGTCCAATTATTTTTAAATTCTTTCTCCTGGATCTATTTTTATCTATAAAAGGTTTTTCCAATAAGATATTTCACATTGTCTTCATTTTTTCATTTGTTTGGTTCTGTTTTGTAATATCTTGATTCCTCATAAAGTCACTAGATTACACTTGTTCCCATCTAATTTTTAAGGTAGTATTTTCTTCAGTGGTCTTTAGGACCTCCTTTTTCATTTGGCTAATTCTACCTTTCAAGGCATTCTTCTCCTCATTGGCTCTTTGGAGCTCTTTTGCCATTTGAGTTAGTCTATTTTTTAAGGTGTTATTTTCTTCAATATTTTTTGGGTTTACTATAGCAAGTCATTGACTTCTTTTTCTTTATTTTCTTGCATCACTCTCATTTCTCTTCCCAATTTTTCCTCTCCTTCTCTAACTTGTTTTCCAAATCCTTTTTGAGCTCTTCCCTGGCCTGAGACCAATTCATATTTTTCTTGGAAGCTTTTGATGTAGGCTCTTTGACTTTGTTGACTTCTTTTGACTGTATGTTTTGGTCTTCTTGGTCACCAAAAAAGATACCAAAGTCTGATTCTGAATCTTGGTCTGTTTTTGCTGCCTGGCCAGGTTCCCAGCCAAGTACTTGACCCTTGAGCTTTTTGTAAAGGTATGACTGCTTGTAGAGTAGAGAGGATTTTGTTCCAAACTTTAGGGGCCTTGTGCTACTGTTTTCAGAGCTATTTCTACACAGCAAGCTCTGGCACACCAGTGCTCCTCCTCCCCCAACAACCGCCTACCTGGACGTTAACAAAGATCCAAGCAGGTTCTGCAATGCTGTTCTGATCCACCATTTAATTCCTCCCACCTGGTGGGCCTCAGGCCTGAAGAAACTGCAGGTGGATCAGCCCCAGAGCTGCACCACTTCCGTGCCCCCGCGGCTGGACCATGCACTCCTTTCACTCCATTCTATTAGTTTTACCCACTAACATTCTCTGTTGTCTTTGGTGTTTGTGGGTTGAGAAGTTCTGTAACTGAAACAGCTCAATGATTCAGGGCCCTGTGGCCTGTTCTACCCAGCTTCTAGTATGGTTGTTCCTAGCACGGCTCATGCTGGGCTCTGCTCTGCGTGCTCCCAGCTTTGTGTGATAGACCCTTCACAGAGACCATCCAGGCTTTTCTTGGCTGGAGCCCTGCTTCCCTTTGCTGTTTTGTGGGTTCTGCAGCCCTAGAATTTGTTCAGAACCATTTTATAGGTGTTTAGAGGCACCTGGGGGAGAGCTCACACAAGTCCCTGCTTTCCAGCTGCCATATTTATCTATTTTACTTTTTAAAGATTTGTACCCATCAGTGATTTCTTTTCCCACTTTTTCTTTTACCTCTCTAGTTTGGCTTTTAAAATCCTCCTTGACATCTTCCAGGAATTCTTTTTAGGCTTAAGACCAGTTCATATTGCCTTTAGAGGTTTCAGATATGGATATAGTGTCAATGCTGTCCTCTTCTGAATTGATATTTTGATCTTCCCTGTCTCAGTAGTAAGATTTGTATTTTGTATTTTGCTTCTTCATGGCTTTTGCCTTTTTCCTGGCTTTTAAAATGGATCTCTGCATCTGAGGTCCAGGGGCCTCTATCCCAGGTTTCTTGGGCTTGGAACTAAGGGCCTGGTTACTGGTTTTGTGTGGTGTGGCCTCTGGTTTTGTCAGCTAGAAGCTATACAATGCTTCAGGTCACCATATGCTGATCTGGAGCTGCCTGATGTCTGCCAAGGATCGAGGCCCAGGGAAATCTTTCTGATTTTCCTTGTTGTTACAGTGATGCTTGTACATGACATGTGGGGGAGGGTGGTCTGGCTGCTGGAAGTCTCCTCTTCCTGAGTACTATGCTATATCATGGTGGGCCTCACCTTTTTTCTATGTTGGTGTGTGTCAATTCCCCTGGCTGTGCAAAGGCACGCCTGGAGTCCTAGTGTTGGTGCTTGCTAGCTCTATTCCCCTGGGGCTCAGGAATTCCTGCTGGTCTGCTTCTCTTTCTGCAGTGGTCCCATTCCATCATAGAAAGTGGGACCCTTCTCCCTGGCATCCTGAGCTACAAGACTCCTGTGCTCCTACTTTGGATCCACTATTCCAGGTTTTTTTTTCCCTAGGGCAGTACTCTCTGGGTTATTCAAGGTCAATAAAGGAGGGATGAGAGCACCTATACTTCACTCCATCATCATGGCTTCCAGCTTCCACAAGTTCAAGAAGGTGACTTTCAAACATTTAGTCTGTGGGCTGATAGCCCCCAGGAGTAGCTGCTCCCACTCTGCAGGATCTGCAATTCTGTTTCACCTAGCTCTGACAGACTCCTGTCCTGCACTGAGTGGTTTGGTACTTACCACTGCTATTTGTGATTCAGACCACCAAGCTTCCTCCCACTCCAGTATGGTCTGTACCAGTCTTATGAACTCTGCACTCTTGTAGCCCCATGTTACAGATCCTTCCTGTCAACCTTATGGACTCTCCTGGGCTGGGAAACTGTGACACTCTGTTTCCTAGAGGATTCCACCTCTCTCGAATTTGTTGAGATTCATTTTTTTTAGAAGTAACTGAAAAAATTTGTGAGACAACTCAAGTAAGTTCCTGATTTCACTCCTAAAAATATATGTTTTAGGCATTTTTTAACATCAAGGGAAAACAATGGTCACTCAACAAAATAGAGGAGATTTCAAGCTTTCATAAGGAAAATACCATAACCAAACCAAAATTTGTCCTTTAATATCAATACCTAAGAGAAGCATAAACAGGTAGAAAAAAAGAATACATAAGGGGTTCAATAGAGCTAAATTATTTACATCCCTACACATGAAGTTGATACTTTAATTCTGAAAAAAAATATGTCACTAATGTTACAGCTCAAAAGAATATACATAGATAGAGGGTATGGGTATAAGGTGAATTTGAGAGAATGACATAAAAAAGATGAGAAAAAGAAGTACAATGGGCATAGAAGAAAGGGGGAAGAGCAATAGGGTAAATTATTTCACATGAAAAGGCACGAAAGGACTATTCCAGTGGAGGGAAAATGACATGGTCTGTTATGAGCATAGCATGAACCTTACTTTCATCAGTATTGGCTTGAAGAGGGAGTAATATGCACAATCAGTTGAATATAGAAATCTGTCTTACCTGATCAGATAGTAGGAGAGGAGGAGGTCAAGAAAGAGGACATGGGGACTGAGAGAAGGGAGGGTAGATTGGGGAGGAGTTAGACAGAAGCAAAACACTGGTGAGTAGGGAAAGGATGAAGGGAAAGAGACAGTATAAACAGGAGGAAGAATGATGATGGGAAATACGCAGTAATTACAACTGTGAATGGGATGAATTCTCCCATAAAATTGAAGTGGATAGCAGAGTCAATCAAAACTTATAATCCTACAATATGTTGTTCACAAGAAACACATTTGAATCATTGTGACACACATGGAGTAAAGGTGAGGTGCTGGAAAGGAATCTGTTATGTTTCAACTATAGTTAAAAAAAAAGCAGGTGTAGCAATCCTGATTGCAGACAAAGTAAAAGCAAAAGTAGATCTAATTAAAAAGAATAAAGCAGGAAATGACATCTTGCTAAAAAGGTACCAGAGACAATGAAGCAATATCAATACTAAAAATATATGTACCAAGTGGTACTGAATCCAAATTCTTAAAGGAAAAATTAAATGAGTTACAGGAAGAAATAGATTGCAAAACTTTGCTAGTGGGTTATCTCAACTATCCCCCAATGAATTCAATAAAAAAATAAACAAAAAAGAAACCAAAATTAAATGAGATATTAGAAAATTTAAGTATGACAAAACTTTGTAGAAAATTGAATGGGAACAGAAAGAGATACACATTTTCTCAATCACAAATGGCACCTACACAAAAACTGACCATGCAATAAGGCATAAAAACAACAAAATCAAGTGTGAAAAGGCAATCATTTTGAATGTACACTTTTTTATCATAATGCAATATAAATTACATTCAACAAAGGACAGTGAAATGCTATATTAAAAAATTAATTGGAAACTAAATAATATAGTCCTAAAGAATAAGTTGGCCAAAGAACAAACAGAAACATTCATAATTTCATTAAAGAGAATGATAACAATAAGACAACATAACAAAATTCATGGGATGCAACCAAAGCAGTATTTAGGGGAAATTTTATTTATCTAAATTCTCTCCTTTTGCTTTTTAAAATCACATCATACTCAGCCCCACCCACTCTTTTTTCTAACTACCCAATTCTAATTACTTACTCCTCTTAAGTTTTTTAGTTCTTCTGTGGTGGTATGATCTAAATATAGATGTGTTTACTGATCTCCAGGCCTGTGTTCTGGTTTGTTAGTGACCATAAGCATTCTTTTCAGTCCTTGAATTGTGATCAAGTTCTCCACTCTAATTCAGCAATAAGCCTTCTTTTGGTAGTGATCTTCCTGTGACCCAGAACTGCGACCTAGATCTTAAGTAAAGTTCTGCATGCAAAGTGAGCAAAGGGAGCCTTATAGTCTCCTTCTGACTAAATTTTCTGACCCCCTTACATTCTACGGATCAAGAGACCAATAAGCTGCAGCTGATCTTTGTTGCTTTTTGCAAATTTAGTCGTTTCTAAGGCCTACTGTTGGTTTCCCAGGACATACCTGAAATGGCACAGCCTGAGCTGGACTGCACTCCAATCTTACTGTGATGTGATATACCTTTCCTTCTGACCTTCTGAGCTGTCTTGGGCTGGAAAATTGGTTCACCTTATGCTTTTTGGGGTTTTGCTGTTCCATAATTTGTTTTGAGGCATTATTTAAAGTTGTTTGGAGAGGAATTTGGGAAAACTCAGGCAAATCCCAGCTTTTTCTCCACTATTCCAGTCTATCTAAATATTTCAACCATATACTTCTAGAAGGGCATCTGCATTTTAACTATTTGTTTTTAACACACAGGCTGCGAGCATCATAAAAATCTTAGATATTACTACTGAAGAACTATAAACTTAGAATAATCTTAATACAGTACCAAAAAGATTTGACATTTATCTAGACAGAAGCAAAACAATGCTTTCCCCCCAACATATTCACAAAGAGCAACAACAACAACAACAACAACAACAACAAAAACAAAAACTTCATACACATTCATAGGCTTACTAATTCACATGCAGTAAATATTTTGTATCCTTTATCTTGGAGCTAAACAAGCAAGAAACAAGAAGGAGTACATATATCAAAAATTTAAAACACCATTCTTCTATTATGGTAGTTATAATATAGGCCTTCATGCTCCCAATCACTTTTTCTTTCTATTAAGGAACAGATATTTGCTGCTTTTAACACATAAGTTCAAGGCAAGTGATATGTTGTGCATATTGAAAGTTTAGCTATTTTGCATGTTATCCAGTATTTAATTCCTGTATTTGTTTTACAATCCATATTTATCCATCTTAAGGCATAAAACTACATCTTGGATTACCTCAGCTCCTAATGGAAATTTAATATTAATTATTTTGAAATTTTCAAACTTTTGGAGTTCCTCATAATTTTTCCCCATTCTCTCAACCCCATTTAAACTACTTGTAAAAGATACACACACACACACACACACACACACACACATATATCTTTTACCAGTATAAGACCAGTACACACACATACATGTACATATGTATGTGTGTTTATGTTTATGTGTATGTGTGTATAATACATATATTATATATGTATATATACATACATATATATGTATACATATACATATATATGTTTATATACATATATATGTATGTGTGTGTATATATGCGTGTGTGTGTGTGTATATATATATATATATATTTGTCTTCTTTAGTAGAAGGCATTACCTCATTCAGTGATTTTATGCTAATTATTCTACTGGTTCTAATCATAGCTCTAATATCATGCCCACCTCCACGCATGAACACAGAGACATAGGCTCCCATGTGAGTTTTATTTAAATATTATTGCTTAAAGAATCCATTCATCCATCAGATATAATATAGATATATAATATCAACTGGTGAAACCTATATAAATACATAAATTTATCTTTTCTTAGGTGAACCTTAGTGAAAGATAAATTCTGGCTTTGTAGGCTCACTATTTGCATGATGAGTTTTAATATCTATTTTTACATTTATCCTTGTATCAGGAAAAGTCCTGCTTCAATTCATTCATGTCTGCATGATATGCTATGGGCTGGTATTAATAAAATAAGAATTCATAGCCCATACAAATTAAATTTTCTTTTTAAGGTCAACAATTTGTAAGCTTCTGTGCAGCAATTCATTTGTTGAACATATATTTCATGCTACTGGGAAAGTCACAAATATACTTTTTCCCCCTCTTGGTTAAGAATTATTTATCCTCTGCACTATTTTACACACACATGCACATTCACACACAAAATCTGCATGAGTGTGTATGTGTATGCCTTGATAATTGACAATCTTCAAAAAAAATGCTCTAACAGGATACAAATTATTACTGGAATTACATTTTGGGCTTTATTTTCGTTGTCATTTGGACACTGCTAGATCAATATGAAATAGATTCATTAGATTCAAGAGGGAATTTTAAATAATGATTCACTTTATTGGTTAAAATATTGCAGGCTGAAGGCTAGTAAATTCTACAACCCAGATAAGTCTTAATAGGTAGTCCATGACTTCTTATCTTCAACCTTTCCTAATCTAACTAAGACATTTTAAAGTTAGATGCTAACACACTATAGCCTCTGAACTACAGTGTTAACATATTTCTGTAGAAAGAGCATGACATTAAAAAATAAAGGTTTTATCTGAACTCTGTCTCTACTACTCAATCTATGTGATATGGCATGAAATTCTCACACATTCTGCCCATCATTCTTACCTTTAAAAAGCAGGCTATTTTGGCCTATATGATATCAAAAGCCCCTTCCAGTCTTTAATCCTATTACTCTAAAGGAGAGTGTAATTATTCTCAATTACATAGGAAGCAAATATGTCTGTGAGGTGACATGATTATATGAGGGTCACACAGCTCATAAGGGCTAGAGAAAAGAATTAAACCTGGGTCTTTGGGCCCCAAAGTTAGTGAACATTCTCCTATAACATGCTGTGTGTCCCTACATATAGATATACATATGCATACACATACACACATACTCATATATATGTATATATATATATACATAGCACATATGCATGCATATATACATATACATGTGTATATGCATGTATATGTATGTGTATATACAAACACATATACATTTACACATACATACGCACACATGTATGCACACATACATGTATGTATTCACATGTGCCTGGGTACCAAAACCATATAATTATACATGTATGCATACACAGAGAGATCTATCTATCTATCTATGTGTATATATATATATATATATATATATATATATATATATATATATATATATGTGTGTGTGTGTGTGTGTGTGTGTGTGTGTGTGTGTGTATGTGTGTATGCATAAATGCATGTATGTGTATGCATATGTGTGTATGTATAGGTATATGTGTGTATGTATATAGGTATATGTGTGTATGTGTGTGTCTGTGTGCATGTCTGTCTGTGTGTGTTGTGTGTAGACAGAGGGCACAGGGTGAGTTGAATATAAAGGTATGATACCTAAAAAAATAAAATTAAAGGGTCAGAGAAGAATATATTGGGAGAAGGAGAAAGGGAGAGATGGAATGGGGTAAATTATCTCATATAAAAAAGGCAAGAAAAGCATTTTACAATGGAGGAGAAGGGGGGAGGTTAAATTGAATGAGTGAACATTAGTCTCATTGGATTTAGCTTAAAGAGGAAATAACATACACACTCAATTGGGTATCTTACCCTAGAGGAAAGTAGGGGGGGAAGTGGATAAGGGGCATCATGATAGAAGGGAGGGCAGATTGGGGGAGGGGGTAGCCAGAAGAAAACAGTTTTGAAAAGCAACAGGGTCAAACGAGAAAATGGAATAAATGGGAGGCAAGATAGGATGGAAGGAAATATAATTAGTCTTTCACAATATGTCTATTATGGAAATGTTTTGCATAACTACACATATATAACCTATATTGAATGGCTTGCCTTCTCAAAGATGGTGAGTGGGGAGGGAAGAAGGGAGAGGATTTGCAATACAAAATTTTAAAAACAAATGTTAAAAATTGTTTTACACACAACTGGGAAATGAGATATACAGGCAATGTGGTATAGAAATCTATCTTTCCCAACGAGAAAGTAAGGGGTAAGGGATAAGGGGGTGGGGATGACAGAAACTAGGGCAGACTGAGGGAAAGGGTAATCAGAATGCATGCCATCTTGGTGTGGGAGTATGGAAGACATGGGGAGAAAATTTGGAATTCAAAATCTTTTGGCGACGAATGTCTAAAACTAAAAATAAATAAATAAATATTCTTAAAAAGTGAATGATGAACTACAATAGCACCAAAATTTAAGACTATCAATTTAATTTCCTTTGTCTAACCTTTACTGTCACTTTTATGGTAGTTTTGAAAAAGGAGCAAAGGTTATTGAATAAAAATAATGTTTTATATTATTACAAATCCATTAATATTCCACTTCAATACTTCATCAAGTATTACAGATTCTTTTATGTTTTCATAGGTCATGCTAATTGAATAAAAACAGCTGCAGACTTGACCAATACTGCAAGGCTTTATGAATATACTCAATCACATGACTGCTGTCCAAAGACATTAACCTATTTAAATCTCAAGTGCTTCATAACCAGATTTGCTATACAGTGAAAAAAAAATTCTTTCATATACTCATATTCAGTCATTCAATAGTCATCTAATTTAGAAAAGTTATAATCAGAGCTTTTAGATGGAGCACCTATAATAATGAAATTGAAATTCCCTGAACTGTTGAAAAATATAACAAAGTATATTCATTTGAATAAAGCTTCATAATTTTCAAAGTGTTTTCAAATACAATATTGCTTTTGATCTTTAAAATAAACCTTTGATATAGACAGAGCTTTTACTGAATGTTTTTTCAACTGTATGATGTTGCCATTCATTTGAGATCTGATTTACTAGACTTTATTTAATTAATTAAGTATGAGCTAACTATAGTATCCTTTCTTGATTACAAAAACTAAAACAGAATATTTACACTTTTTATATTGGTAATATTTTATTAATGAGTAAAATGTTTATGTGAATGTGCACATGTGTATGAGTTATAGAGGAAATAAAAATGAATAGTTAACATTACTAAAACTACAATTCCACAAGGCAAATGTAACATTTAACCAAGATTTGGAAATTTCTCTTCTAGTATATTCTATTCAGAAAATCTGAGCCTTTATTCTAACATCTGGAATCTGATATAACAAAATAAATCTAGTGCTCCAAGAATAGCATTGCTTCCAGGCTTTTAAAAATATTTGAACTTTAAAGAAATAATACAAAAAAGTGTTCCTTTTGTCCCCTTCACCCCTATATATATCACCCTAGGAACTTAATGAGTTTGTCTAACCCTAAGTACAGTAGGGGCTAGGAATTGGTAATAATTAAATAGTTCAAACATAACCTGTTGGATGAAGACATATCACACACATACATACATACATACATACACACACAAATATATACACAATAATTTATGGCTATATAATTATTAATGAGTTCAGGACCCTGGTCTACTTATGGGTAAACAACTCTCTAGGAGGCTTTACACACACATACACACACATGTATACGAGTATATATACATATATATATATATATACACACGTATATATATACATATATATACATATATATGTATATATACATATATATATACACAGATTTATAATAGAAATATAAATACTATGCATTGAATAAATATGTATATTCATGTATATGTATACTTGTCAATCAAGAGAGATATAGATATTTTGAATCCTTAACATTTTGTGAGGATGATTATGTATAATATCAGCCATTTAATATTTATCAAAGTAGTACTTTGGAGATAGAGAGATAAATACAAAGATAGATAGTTTGATATATCTCATCAAGAGATCTGAACATTTGATGTCCAGATTAAAAAAGGACATGTCAGCATTATATACTGGCTTCTCCAACAGCATAAATACATTGTGTTAATATACAAATGGGATTGAAATTGGTGTTACACACTTTTTAAAAACTCTAGATTTTGTTATTTTCACTTTTCACCAAAAATTGACCAACCTCTTTATCATAACTTTGCAATTTTGATTTATTTTAGTGCCTTGGAACTTTAAGTTTAAGGAGTCAATATTTCTTTGAGGAAGATTTTTCTTCTATTGAATCATTATTATTTGTGAAATAATAAATCACATCTATGTAGCAGTTAACAAAATCCATCCCTTTTAAAGTTTTGGGGGTGGGGAGGGTAGTGTGAGCTTCGTTACCCACATTTATAGCTGAGGAAAGAGGCTCAATAAAAGAAGTGCCTTTCCTATGGTACTGTTAAGTGTTGCAGCTTGTGTTGAAACTCAGGTCTCTTGACTCCATGCCTAGTTCTCTTTCCATTACATCAATATATCTCAGTCTATAAAGGCCTTACATGTGCATAAACTTAAAAGAAGCATTTTCATAGATCATATTTTACTTATTGATGCAACTCATTTATCACCCAGATGTGCTGATCACTTTCTAGAAAATCATCTCTCTTATTTGAATTTAAGTGAATGAAGTGAGAGGAATATTCATGGTAAGGTCATACCATAGACTGTTTTAAGAAAAACAACAACAATCAATTATGATTAGAATTGTTGAATCAGCTTGCTTTATTAAATTTCATTAAATTGAATATCAGAAAATTATTCAAAGAAACACTAAGTTGAATTGTTGTCACTTTGCTACAATTACTTTATTTCCTTATATTGTTACAACACATTAGCTTGTGGAAGAAAAACCCAGTTAGATTACTGTTTAAAAATACAGACCGGCAGGGAAGCCACAAACATTTTTAAGGTACTTAGTACATGTTCTGTGCTAAACACTGGGGGCACAAATACAAGGAAACAGGGAAACTGCTCCTTTCCTCCAGGAGCTTACAAAAGAACAGGAGAACAGAGCATATGAAAGGAAGCTGAAAGGGGAAGAAAAGAATCACCTGTGAGGGAGCCTTAAGAAGGCTTAAGGAATAGATGGATGGTCCATGGTGAAAAGGCCTTAGCTTAAGTTAAATTAAGAGGCCTCAAGTTAAGAGGATTAAATTAAGATACAGAGAGAGAAAACAGATAGTCAGAAGAAAATCTATGAGATCAGGAAAATTTGAATTCTGAAGAAGAAATGTTTTACTTTCACATAAGAACAGAATTTTAGATTTGAAAAGAATCTCAGAAGTAATACAGCCCATTCTATACCCAAAGAAGGATATCTCCCTAAAACCTACAGAGAGAGAGAGACAGAGAGACAGAGACAGAGAGATAGAGATAACAGACAGACAGAGAGAGACAGATACTACCTGATAGTTATTTATCAGGTCACATCTTAAGGACCTCCTATGAGAAGAAACCTACTTTCTCCCGCATCAGTCTACTTCACTTATGGTCAGCTTCATTTGTTAGGAAGTTCCTCTGCTTGCTCTAAAATTAACATCTTTGAAATAGTCCACTTACATGAAGGCAAACAAATAATTCTAATCTACATTATATTCCTTCAAAAATCTAAACTTAGCTCCTCTTCTGTAGTTTCTCCTTTAGCATTTATCCAAACATAAAATTGACCAATGTCAATGTCTTTCCTAAACTGTATAATCAAGAACTGAATCCAATGTTCCAAATATGGGGTGAACAGGAAAGAAAGCAAAGGGACTATAATTTCCTGCTTCCTAATGGCTGTTACTTTCTTAATATAGTACAAGAATGAAGTGCAGGAAGAGAGGTGTCCCAGCAGCCCTCACCTCTGCAGAACAATGACAGTAACTGAGCCCCAGGGGGTGGAGCTAAATAATGTCAAGGCCAGGACCCCAGACTTGGCTTTGCACAGCCAGGGGAAGTGGCAGACACCAACACAGACAAGAGCTGAGACCACCCATTCTGTAGAGCAGTCCTGGGGAAGAGGAGACTCCCAGCAGCCAGACCACCTCTTCCCCAGAACTCACAAAAACCAGAGGCCATAGTAGATAAAGCTAGATCCCAACACAAGAAACTTGGGACAGAGCCCCCTAAACCCCAGAAGCAGAGATTCACATCAGAAACTAGAAGACAAAAAAGAACATCATGAAAAAGAATAGTAAGAAGCTTTCAAGGACCATTAATTCACATTATGGAGACAGGGAAGATCAAAATACAAATTCATAAGAGGACAGCATGGACACTACACACACATCTGAAACGTCAGAGGAGAAAGTGAACTGGTCTACAGACCAAAACGCATTCCTGGAAGAACTCAAGGAGCACTTTAAAAAGCAAATTAGGGAGGTAAAAGAATGAATGGAAAAAAACAGGAAAAAATCAATGAGGAAAACAAATCTTTAAAAGGTAAAATCAGGAATTGGTTAAGGAAAATCAGAATATAACTGAAGAAAATGTCTCATTGAAAAGTAAAATCAACCAAATTCAAAAGGAGAGAGAGAAGACAATGGAAGAAAACATTAAAAATTAGAATTGAGCAAGTAGAAGCTAATGACTCTATGGGAAATCACGAATCAGTCAACAAAATCTAAAGAATGAAAAAAAATAGAAGAAAACATGAAATATCTGATTGTAAAAACAACTGACCTGAAAAATAGATCCAGGAGAGACAATCTAAGAATTATTGGTCTACCTGAAAGCTATGATGAAAAAAATAGCCTGGACAGTATCTTCCATGAAATACTTAAGGAAAATTGCATGGAGGTCCTAGAACCAGAGGGTAAAATTGTCATTGAAAGACTCCATTGATCACCCCCTGAAAAAGATTCCAAGTTGAAAATTCCAAAAAATATTATACACAAATTCCAGAACTACGAGGTCAAGGAGAAAATCCTGCAAGCAGCTAGAAAGATAAAATTCAAATATCACAGAACTACAGTCAGCATCATGCAGGATATTTCAGCTTCTGCATTAAATGACAGGAGAAATTGGAATACAATATTCTGAAAGGCAAAAAAACTTGGACTACAACCTAGCATCAACTACCCAGCAAAATTGAGCATAATTTTCCAGGCGAAGAGATGGACATTCAATGAAAAAAGGGAACTCCAGACCTTCTTGATGAAAAGGCCAGAGTTCAATGGAATATTTGATCTCCAAATAAAAAACTAAAGAGGGACATAAAAAGGTAAATGGGGGAAAAACTAGTGAATCAATAAGTCTAATTAGTTACATCCTTATATAGGATTATTTTGTTTTATACGTGTTTTATAAAATCTTGAGAATAGTATACTTATTATGACAATTTAAAGGGATATATATAGACTGTGGATATCAGTATGAAATAACCAATATAATGCTAAGAAAAATTAAGAGATATAAAGGGATGGTTCTGGGAGAAAAGATAAGTAGGGAGTAGAAAAGGGTAAATTATATCACATGAAGAGGCATGCAGTAGAGGGAAAGAAGGGAGGGAGAAGAACAGTATTTGAGCTTTATTCTCATCAGATTTGGTTCAAGAAGGGAAAAACATACCCTGATAAGTATAGAAATCTAACTTTTCCAACAGGCAGTAGAAAGGGAAAGGGGAAAATAAGGGAAGGGGTGGTGAGAAGGGAGGGAAGAAGTTGCAAGTGGAAAATGGTAAGATAAGGGAGGGGAATCAAGAGGGAGGGTAAACTGAGGAAGGTGGCAGTCAAAAGCAAAACTCTGTCGAGGAGTGGAAGGGGAAAGGGAGAAATAAAAGCATAAACGGGGGGAAATAGGATGGGGAAAAAGACATAGATAGTAATTATAACTGTGAATGTGAATGGGATGAACTCTTCCATAACATGGAAGTGGATAGCAGAATGGATTAAAAACCATAATCCTGCAAATTGCTGCGACAAGAAAAACATTTTAAACAGGGGGATACACACAAGGTAAAAGTAAAAGGCTGGAGTAGAATATATTGTGCTTCAGCTAAAGAAAAAAAAAACAGGGATAGCAATCCTAATCTCAGATAAAGAAAAAGTAAAGATAGATTTAATTAAAAGAGATGAGGAAGGACCCTACATCCTGCTAAAAGGTACCATAAACAATGAAGGAATATCATTATTTAAGATATATGCACCAAGTGATATAGCAGGCAAATGCTTAGAGGAGAAGTTAAGGGAAATACAGGAAGAAATAGACAGCAAAACTATAATAATGGGAGACCTCAACCTCCCCTTCTCTTTACTTGATAAATCTAACCTCAAAGTAAACAAGATGGAAGTTAAGGAGCTGAATAGAATTTTTAAAAAGGCAGATATGATGGACCTCTGGAGAAAACTACATGGGCATAAAAAGGAATATCCTTTTTTCTCAGTGTTACATGGCACATACTCAAAAACCAACCTTGTACTAGGGCATAAAAACCTCACAATCCACAGCATAAAGGCAGAAGTAGTCAAAGCATCCTTTTCAGATCATGATGCAATAAAAATTATTTGTCATAAAGAACCATGAAAAAAGAAAGTAAAAATTAATTTGAAACTAAGTAATCTAATTCTAAACAATGAGTGGGCCAAAGGAAAAAAAAATCATAGAAACAAGTCATAACTTCATTCAAGAGAATGACAAAAATGAGACAGCATACCAAAACTTATGGGATGAAGCAAAAGCAGTTCTTAAGGGAAGTTTTATATCTCTAAATGCTTACATGAATAAAATAGAGAGAAAGGAAATCAATGAATTGGGAATGAAACTAAAAAGCTAGAAAAAGACCAAATCGAAAATCCCCAATTAAATACCAAATTAGAAATACTGAAAAGCAAAGGAGAGATTAATAAAATTGACATGAAGAAAACTATTGAATTAATAAATAAAACCAAGAGCTGGTTTTATTAAAAAAAATCAATAAAATTGATGAAACTTTGGTCAATTTAATTAAAAAAGAAGAAAATAAAATTTCCAGTATCAAAAATGAAAAGGGTGAATTCACCTCGAATGAAGAGGACATTAAAACAATAATTAGGAATAATTTTGTCCAATTGCATGCCCATAAATTGACAACCTTAGGCATATAGATGAATATCTACAAATATATATATTGCCCAGGATAACAGAAGAGGAAGTAAAATTCCTGAATAACCCCATCTCAGAAAAAAGAATTTGAGCAAGCCATCAATGAACTACACAGGAAAAAATCTCCAGGGCCAGATACTTTTACATGCGAATTTTATCAAACTTTTAAAGAACAATTAATTCCTATACTTTATACACTATTTGGGAAAATAGGTGAAGAAGCCCTACCAATTTTTTATGACACAAATATGATACTAATACTCAAATCATAAAGAGTCAAAACAGAGAAAGAAAATTACAGACCAATTTCCCTAAGGAATATTGATGCAAAATTTTAAATAAAATATTAGCAAAGAGATTGCAGCATCTTCTCATGAGAATCATACACGATGACCAAGTTGGATTTATTCCAGGAATGCAAGGCTGTTTCAATATTAGGAGAACTATCAGCATAATTGATCATATCAACAATAAAACTAACAGAAACCATATGATTATCTTAATAAATGCAGAAAAAGTCTTTGGCAAAATTCAACACCCATTCCTATGAAAAACAATAGAAAGCATAGGAATAAATGGAGCTTTCCTTAAAATTATAAACAGCATCTTCCTAAAACCATTAACAAGCATTATTTGTAATGGGGATAAGCTAGATGCATTCCCAATAAGATCAGGGGTGAAACAAGGATGTACATCATCACCCCAATTACTCAATTTGGTACTAGAAATGTTAACTGTAGCAATAAGAGAAGAAAAAGAAATTGAAGGAAATAGAATAGGCAAAGAAGAAACTAAATTATCACTTTTTGCAGATGATATGATGATTTACTTGAGAATCCTAGTGAATCAAGTGAAAACTACTTGAAATAATAAACAACTTTAGCAAAGTTGCAGGATATAAAATAAACCCATGTAAATCCTCTGCATTCCTATACATTACTAACAAAGCCCAACAGCAAGAGATAGAAAGAGATATTACATGTAAAGGTACTATAAACACTATAAAATTTTCGGGAGTCCATCTATCAAGACAAACCCATGGCCTACATGAACATAATTACAAAACACTTTTCCTGCTCATGGTTAGGCTGAGGTAATATAATAAAAATAACAATTTTACCTAAATTAATTTGTTTATTCAGCACCATACCAATCAAACTATGTAAAAATTAATTATACAGAGCTGGATAAAATAATAACAAAATTCATCTGGAAAAACAAGAAGTCTAGAATATCAAGGGAATTAATGAAAAGAAATGTTAGGGAAGGGGGCCTAGCCATACCAGATATTAAACTATACTATAAAGCAGAAGTCATCAAAACTACCTGGTACTGGCTAAGAAACAGAGTCATGGAGAAGTGGAATAGGTTAGGTACCCACCATGCAGTAGTCAATGACTATAGCAATCTACTCTTTGATAAACGCAAAGAGGCCAGGCTCTGGGCTAAGAATTCACTTTTTCACAAAAACTGCTGGGAAAATTAGAAAATGCTAGGGAAGAAACTGGGCATAGAACAATATCTTACACCATATACCAAAGTAAAGTCAAAGGAGGTTCATGATTTAGGAATAAAGACTGATACTATAAGCAATTTGGGAGAGCAAGGAATAGGTTAAGTATAAGATTTATGGGGAAACAAAGAATTCATGATACAACGAGAGATAGAGCATTACAAAATGCAAAATGGATAATTTTGATTATGTTAAATTGAATTTTTTTGGGGGGAAGAAAATCTTGAACTCAAAATCATGTGGAACTAAGTATTGTAAACTAAAAATAAAAAACTTAATTAAAATTTTTGGACTATGATATTCCAGAAGTTGAAGGAGCTAGGATTAAAACCAAAAACCACCTACCCAGAAAAAGTGAGTATAATCCTTCAGGGGAAAAATGGATTTTCTATGAAACAGATGACTTTCAAATATTCTTGATGAAAAGACCAGAGCTGAACAGAAAATTTGACTTTCAAATATAAGAATCAAGAGAAACAGGAAAGGTTAAAAAGGAAAAAGAAATCATAAAGGACTCATGAAATTGGAACTCTTTACATTCCTCCATGGAAAGATGATATTTGCAACTCATGAGACTTTCATCAGTATTAGAGTAGTTGAATGGAAAAAAAATACACACACACATGTATATTTATATTCATATATATGTATATGTATGTATGTGTATATTTATTTATGTTTATGTGTATGTATATGTATAAACAGAGGGCACAGGGTGGGTTGAAGAAGAAGGAAAGATATCTAAAAAATAAAATTAATGTTTAAAAGAGGAATATATTAGGATAAGGAGAAAGGGAAAGATAGAATAGAATAGTGTAAATTATCTCATATAAATGAGACAAGAAAAAGCTGTTACAATGGAGGGGAAGAGGGGAGAGGTGAAAGTAGATGTGTGAACCTTACTCTCATTGGATTTGACTTGAGGATGGAAGAACATACACAATCAATTGGGTACCTTACCCTACAGGAAATTAGAAGGGAAGGGCATAAAAGAGGATATGATAGAAGTGTAGTCAGAAGCAAAATCTTTTGAAAAGGAAGAGGGTAAAAGGAGAAAATAGAATAAATGGGTGGTGGGTAAGTTGGAGGGAAATACAGTTAGTCCTTCACAATATGACTATTTGATTTTGCCTTTGGCAATATTATTTGCATAACTACAAATGTATAACCTATATTGAATTGCTTGCCTTCTCAATGAGGATGGGAAGGGAGGAAAGAGGGAAGACAATCTAGAATTCCAAGTTTTAAAAACAAATTCTGTTAATTGTTTTTACATGCAATTGGGAAATAAGACATACAGGCAATGGGGCATAGAAATCTCTCTTGCCATACAAGAAAGTAAGGAAGAAGGGAATAAGAGGGATGTGGTGGGGTGAAAGAAGGGAGGACAGACTGGAGGAAGGGGTAACCAGAATGCATGCCATCTTGAGGTAGGAGTAGGGGAGATATGGGGAGAAAATTTGGAACTCAAATCTTGCAGAAATGAATGGTGCTCCGTGCCCAAAACATGTTAGAGGCTACCAAAGAAGAAAGACTACTTATCCACAAAAGAATCTTTTGTGAGATCAACTTATTTATTGCAGATAACTTGCAGGAGGAGTACCTTTCAAGCCTTATTTTATAAAGCAAATTCAAAGTTAAAAAAGCAGCAAAGAATAAAGTGAATAGTATCTTCCATTCTCTCAACATTTTTGGTAAATTTTGTGATATTGAAGATGTGGTATGTTGTGTAATAATATCCCTGAAACTTTTCATATTTTGACAAGAGATATCCTTAGCACCTTTGATAATTATTTTCAAAAATATTTTTAGCATCTATGAGCCAAGATGGTGGAGTAAGCAGTGGAGCACTGTAACTCTACCAAATTCACCTCTGAAATAGAACCCCCAAACAAATCCTGGAACAGCAGAACTAGCAAAAAATGATGGTGTGAGACATTTTATCCCAAGAAACTTGCAAGATCAGGAAGAAAGGTCTACCTCACTCAGATAAAAGGGGAGTGAATTCCAATATATGAGGCATCCCAGCAAACCATCCTCAAGCCCCATCTCAGCAAACCAGCAGGAGATCCTGAGTGGAGCAGGCCGATAATAAAACCAGGACACCCCATGTGCCTTTACATAGTCAATGAAACCAGCAGACTCCAGCTTCAAAAACTACCATGTGTTTTGGTGAAGCCCTGGGCAAACAAACAAACATGTATTCTCCAGCAGCCAGACCACCACGTGCTTCGGTGTAGTCCCAGCCCAATGCAGAAACATCCCCACCAGGATTCAGCACACATCGAACACCACATTATGTACCCAGCTCGGCAACAGGTAAGCCACCACCACTGCCAGCTATACACCACTCCCTCAGTGCAGCATCAGACATGAGTGTTCCCTAGGGCTCTTGGGGCAACATCAGTGGAACACCAGGTAAACATCCAGGGCCTGCAAGAACTGTCATAAGAAGCCTGAGAAAGTTCTCTTTCAACCTCCAGTGTAGAGTTCAAATTTAAAAGAAAGGAAAAAAGGCCAAAAAAGATGAGCAAACAAAAATAACAAAGAATCTGACCATAGAAAGTTATTATGGTGACAGGAAAGACAAAGATACAAACTCAGAAGAAGACAACTATGTCAAAACACCTATGGGCAAAACTCCAAAGAAAAATAGGAAATGGTCTCAAGCCCAGAAAGAACTCATGGAAGAGCTCAAAAAGATCCTTAAAAATCACACAAGAGGGATAGAAGAAACATTTGGAAAAGAAATGAGAGTGATGCAAGAGAATTATTTAAAAAAAAAGTCTTCCAGAGGTCAAAGTAACTAGGATTCAAACCAAGAATCAACTACTCAGCAAAACTGAGTATAGTACTCCAGGGCAAAATGTGTATTTTCAATAAAATAGAGTACTTTCAAGCATTCTTGATGAAAAAAACCTGAGCTAAACAGAAAAGTTGACTTTCAGATATGAGAATCCAGAGAAGCATGAAAAGGTAAACAGAAAAGTCAAATTATAACAGACTTACTAAAGTTGAATTGTTTTGCTTACATTTCTACATGGAAAGATGATATTTATAACTCATTAGAACTTTCTCAGTACTAGGGTAGTTGAAGGGAATATACATACATATATATATATATATATATATATATATATACACACACACACACACATATATGTGTATATATATATGTGTATATATATATATATATGTATATATATATATATATATGTATATATATATATATATATATATATATATATATATATATATACATATATAGACAGAGGGAATTGGGTGAGTTGAATATGAAAGGACACTAACTAAAAATTGAATTAAGGGGTAAGAGAGGAATATATTGGGAGAAAGAGAAAGGGAGAGATAGAAAGGGGCAAATTATCTCACATAAACATGGTCAAAAAGCTGTTGTAATGGAAGGGAAGAGGCAGTAGGTAGTGAATCTTGTTCTCATCGGATTTGGCTTAAAGAGGGAGTAACATACACACTCAATTAGGTATCTTACACTACAGGAAAGTAGGGGGGAAGGGGATAAGATGGGGTGGGGTAATGATAAAAGGGAGGGCAGATTGGGGGTTGAAGTAGTCAAAAGCAAACACTTTTGAAAAGGGACAGGGTCAATGGAGAAAATTGGATAAAGTGGGACAGGCTAGGATGGAGGAAAATATAGTTAGTCTTTCACAAGAAGACTATTATGGAAGTTTTTCGCCTAATGATACATGCACAACCTATATTGAGTTGATTGCTTTCTCAAGGAGGATGGGTGGGGAGGGAAGAAGGGAGTGAATTTGTAACTCAATTTTCTAAAAACAAATGGTAAAAATTGTTTTTACATGTGACTGGGAAATAATATATGCAGGCAATGTGGTATACAAATCTATCTTGCCCTACAAGAAAGTAAGGGGAAAGGAGATGGGGGTAAGGGGGGGGGTGACAAAAGAGAGGACAGACTGGGGTAAAGGGCAATCAGAATGCATGCCACATTGGGGTGGGGGAGGGTAGAAACTGGGAGAAAATTTTAAACTAAAAATCTTGTGTAAATAAATGTTGAAAACTAGGTAAATATATGGGGGGCGGAGCCAAGATGGCCGCATGAAGGCAGCGTCTTACCGGAGCTCTCTCACAAGGTCTGTCAGATTCCCATAAAAAAGTGAATTTGAGCAGATTTGAGAGAGTCAGAAACCGCGAGCAGTGTGCGTGGGGCAAATTTCCGAGCCAGGAGAGTCTGAAAGGCCGGAGGAACGAACCTGCAGGCTCGGAGAGTGCTCGGTGCGGAGCTGCTCCAGACCAAGGCAGAAGCGGCCGGCCGGGAAATCCACGTGGGAGACGGGCTGGGAGAAAGCTGGGCTCCCGAAACCGGCAGAGATCCCCAGGCCTCCCAACACAGGACGGCAGTCTCTGGGAGCGACGAGAGGCAGCTCAACGCCACCAGCCGTGAAAACACCCAGTCCTGACGCTTGCAAAACCCAGGAACTCGGCCTCTTGAACTTCCGGAAGACTCAATGGCCAGGTAAACGGCTCTAACCCCTCCCCCCCTCACCCAGAGAATTCCTTGGGGAAAAAAAAAAAAGAGAACTGAAACAGAGGAGAGAATAGCGGGGCTTCACAGGATAAATACTAGAAGCTCATTAGTCCCAGAGGGGAAGAGTGGGCAGGGGGCCAAGCCAGGAGCCCAGATGTAACCTTGCTCCCCCAGGGGAAGCGCCAGTCATCAGCTCAAACAACAAACAGCTGAGAACATTGCTGAAAAGCAAGTGCTGGAGAGCACCCATAGGGAGTGAGACGCCAGGGAGCCAGACCCCTCCCCCACACCTCAGGAAACTGAAGGTTATAATTCTAGACTCACAGCCCCCAGAATAAGAAAGCTGGGACCGAAAGCCCTGAGACTCACAGATAGAAATTCGTTGTAAAGCCAGCAAAAGGAAAACCAACATGAAGAAGAACACAAAAAAACCGAGGACAATAGATTCTTTTTATGGAGACAGGCAGGGTCAAAATATCGACATAGAAGAAGATAGCAATGACACGGTAGATACATCAGATACCTCAAAAGCTAATATGATCTGGTCTCCAGCCCAAAAAGCACTGCTGGAAGAGCTAAAAGAGGATTTTAAAAACCAAATTAGGGAGCTAAAAGAAAATATGGAAAAAATGGAAAAAAGGGAGAAAAAATCCACTGACGAAATCAAGTCCCTAAAGAATAAGATTGGCGAAATGGCTATGGAGATTCAGAATCTAGAGAAAGAAAAGGACACCCTGAGAGGTGAAATCAACCAATTGAAAATGGAGGCTCAAAAGCAAAATGTAAACACTAACTCATTTAAAATTAGACTTGAGCAAGTGGAAGCTAATGAATCTATGAGGCATCAAGAAGTAATAAAACAAAACGTAAAGAATGAAAAAATAGAAAAAAATGTGAAATATCTGATTGGCAAAACAACTGACCTGGGAAATAGATCCAGGAGAGACAATTTGAGAGTTATTGGTCTACCGGAAATCCACGATGAAAAAAGGAGCCTTGACAGTATCTTCGAAGAAATTATCAAAGACAACTGCCCAGAGGTCCTAGAACCAGAGGGCAAAATAGTCATTGAAAGAATTCACCGATCACCCCCTGAAAGAGATCCCAAACTGAAAACACCAAGAAATATGATAGCCAAATTTCAGAGCTATAAACTCAAGGAGAAAATACTGCAAGCAGCCAAAAAGAAGCAATTCAAATATCGTGGAACTACAGTGAGGATCACGCAGGATCTCTCAGCTTCCACATTAAAAGACAGGAGAAATTGGAATATGATATTCCGAAGGGCAAAGGAGCTGGGACTACAACTAAGGATCAACTACCCAGCAAAACTAAGCATAATTTTCCAGGCAAGGCGATGGACATTCAATGAAATAAGGGAATTCCAGACCTTCCTGATGAAAAGGCCAGAACTCAATGGAAAATTTGATCTCCAAATACAAACCTCAAGAGAGACATAAAAAGGTAACCAGGGGGAAAAACCCCACAAAATTCATTAACCAATAAGCTTAGGTTGTTTACATCTCTATGTGGGATTATATCATCTTATGTATGTTTTTTATCTATCTATATATATATATATATATATATATATATATATATATATATATATATATACATATACATATATAAGTAATTCTTGTGAATGGTACAACTATTGTGACAAATGAAAGGGATATACATAGGTTGTGAATGCCTGTATAAATTAACTGATGTAAAGATATAAAATATAAATAAGAGATATAAAGGGAGGGCTATGAGGGAAGTGGTAAGGAGGTTGTAGAAAAGGGTAAATTTCACCAAAGGAAGTGGCAAAAAAAACATATTATAGTAGAGGGAAAGAAGGGAGGGAGAAGAGCAGTATTTGAACTTTACTGTCATCTGATCTAGTTCAAGAAGGGAATAACATACTCTGATAAGTTTAGAAATCTAACTTGTCCTAAGGAAACTGGGAGGGAAAGAGGGGAAAAAGGAAGGGGGGAGGGCAGAAGGAAGAGGAGAAGTAGCAAGTGGGTAACGGTAAGATAAGGGAGGGGAATAAAGAGGGAGGGTTAACTGAGGAAAGCGGCGGTCAAAAGCAAAACTTTGTTGGGGAGGAGAAGGGGAAAGGGAGAAATAAAAGCATAAACAGGGGGAATTAGGATGGAGAAAAAGACACAGATAGAAATCATAACCCTGAACGTGCAGGGTATGAACATTCTCACAAAACAGAAGCAGATAGCAGAATGGATTAAAAACCATAATCCTACAATATGCTGTTTACAAGAAACGCATCTGAAACAGGGGGATACACATAGGGTTAAGGTAAAAGGCTGGAGTAAAATATATTGTGCCTCAGCTAAAGTAAAAAAAGCAGGTGTAGCAATCCTAATCTCAGACAAAGCAAAAGTAAAAATAGATCTAATTAAAAGAGATAAGGAAGGACATTATATCCTGCTAAAAGGCACCATAAACAATGAAGCAATATCATTGCTTAACATATATGCACCAAGTGGTAAGGCATACAAATTCTTAGAAGAGAGGTTAAGGGAGTTACAGGAAGAAATAGACAGCAAAACTATAATATTGGGAGACCTCAACCTCCCCCTTTCTGAACTTGATAAATCTAACCTCAAAATAAATAAGAAAAAAGTTAAGGAGGTAAACAGAATTTTAGAAAAGGCACATATGATAGACCTCTGGAGAAAACTGAACGGGGATAAAAAGGAATATACTTTCTTCTAAAAAGTACATGGCACATACTCAAAAATTGACCATGTACTAGGGCATAAAAACCTCACAATCCAGTGCAGAAAAGCAGAAGTAGTCAATGCATCCTTTTCAGATCATGATGCAATAAGAATCATTTTTAATAAAGTACCATGGAAAAATAAGCTAAAAACTAATTGGAAACTAAATAATTTAATTCTAAAGAGCGAGTGGGCCAAAGATCAAATCAGAGAAACAATTAATAATTTCATTCAAGAGAATGACAATAATGAAACAACATACCAAAACTTATGGGATGCAGCAAAAGCAGTTCTTAGGGGAAGTTTTATATCTCTAAATGCCTACATGAATAAAATAGGGAAAAAGGAGATCAATGATCTGGGCATACAGCTGAAAAAGCTAGAAAAAGAGCAAATTGAAAACCCCCAATTAAATACCAAATTAGAAATACTGAAAATCAAAGGAGAGATTAATAAAATTGAAACCAAGAAAACTATTGAATTAATAAATAAAACAAAGAGCTGGTTTTATGAAAAAACCAATAAAATTGACAAACCTTTGGCCAATTTGATTAAAAAAAAGAAAGAAGAAAATCAAATTACCAGTATAAAAAATGAAAAGGGTGAGGTCACCTCTAATGAAGAGGAAAACAAATAATAATTAGGAATTATTTCGCCCAACTGTATGCCCATAAATTTGACAACCTTAGAGATATGGATGAATATCTACAAAAACATAAACTGCCCAGACTAACAGAGAAGGAAGTGAAATTTCTTAATGACCCCATATCAGAAAAAGAAATTGAGCAGGCCATCAACGAACTCCCTAGGAAAAAATCTCCAGGGCCAGATGGTTTTACATGTGAATTCTATCAAACATTTAAAGAACAACTAATTCCAATACTTTGTAGACTATTTGGGAAAACAGGTGAAGAAGGAGTCCTACCAAATTCTTTTTATGACACAAATATGGTACTAACACCCAAACCAGGTAGAGTTAAAACAGAGAAAGAAAATTATAGACCAATTGCTCTAATGAATATTGATGCAAAAATTTTAAATAAAATATTAGCAAAAAGATTGCAGCAACTCATTACGAGAATAATACACTATGACCAGGTAGGATTTATTCCAGGAATGCAAGGCTGGTTCAATATTAGGAAAACTATTGGCATAATTGACCATATCAACAACAAAACTAGCAGAAACCATATGATCATCTCAATAGACGCAGAAAAAGCCTTTGACAAAGTACAACACCTATTCCTAGTAAAAACACTAGAAAGCATAGGAATAAGGGGAACCTTCCTCAAAATTATAAATAGCATCTACCTAAAACCATCAACAAGCATTATTTGTAATGGGGATAAACTAGATGCATTCCCAATAAGATCAGGGGTGAAACAAGGATGTCCATTATCACCCCTATTATTCAATTTGGTTCTAGAAACATTAGCTGTAGCAATAAGAGAAGAAAAAGAAATTGAAGGAATTAGAATAGGAAAAGAAGAAACTAAATTATCACTTTTTGCAGGTGATATGATGATTTATCTAGAGAATCCTAGAGAATCAAGTAAAAAACTACTTGAAATAATAAACAACTTTAGCAAAGTTGCAGGATATAAAATAAACCCACATAAATCCTCAGCATTCCTATACATTACTGACAAAGCCCAACAGCAAGAGATAGAAAGAGAAATTCCATTCAAAGTTACTGAAGGCACTATAAAATATCTGGGAGTCTATTTGCCAAGACAAACCCAGGGCCTATATGAACATAACTATGAAACACTTTTCACACGAATAAAATCAGATCTAAATAAATGGAGAAATATCAGTTGCTCATGGTTAGGCCAAGCTAATATAATAAAAATGACAATTCTACCTAAATTCATCTATCTATTCAGTGCCATACCAATCGAACTACCATAAAATTTTTTTACTGAGCTGGACAAAATAATAACAAAATTCATTTGGAAAAACAAGAGGTCTAGAGTATCTAGGATATTAATGAAAAGACATACTAGAGATGGTGGCTTAGCCACACCAGATATTAAACTGTACTACACAGCAGCAGTCATCAAAACTGCCTGGTACTGGTTAAGAAACAGGGGTGTGGATCAGTGGAATAGGATAGGTACACAAGTAGGTGAAATCAACAAGTTTAGCAATCTACTCTTTGATAAACCCAAAGAAGCCAGTTTCTGGGCTAATAATTCACTATTTCACAAAAACTGTTGGGAAAATTGGAAAATGGTAGGGCAAAAACTGGGCATAGACCAATATCTTACACCATATACCAAAATAAAGTCAAAATGGGTTCATGATTTGGGAGTAAAAGTTGATACTCTAAGTAATTTGGGAAAGCAAGGAATAGTTTACTTATCAGATTTGTGGAAAAGTAAAGAATTCATGACCCAACAAGAGATAGAGAGCATTACAAAATGCAAAATGGATAATTTTGATTATGTCAAATTGAAAGGTTTTTGTACAAAAAAAGCCAATGCAACAAGAATTAGGAGGGAAGCAGAAAATTGGGAGAAAATCTTTGCAACTAGTATCTCTGATAAAGGCCTCATCTCTAAAATATACAGGGAGCTAAGCCAAATATATAGGAATACAAGCCATTCCCCAATTGAGAAATGGTCAAAGGATATGAACAGGCAGTTTTCAGAGGAAGAAATTAAAGCTATCTACAGGCATATGGAAAAATGCTCTGGATCGCTGCTGATTAGAGAAATGCAAATCAAAACAAATCTTAGATACCACATCTCTCCTGTCAGATTGGCTAAAATAACAAATCAGGAGAATGATAAATGCTGGAAAGGATGTGGGGAAATTGGAACATTGTTGCATTGCTGGTGGAGTTGTGAGCTGATCCAGCCATTTTGGAGGGTGGTGTGGAACTATGCCCAAAGGGCTATAGAAATGTTCATACCCTTTGACCCAGTAATACCACTTCTAGGGTTGTATCCCAAAGAAATCATGCAAGCGGGAAAAGGACCCATATGTACAAGAATATTTATAGCAGCTCTCTTTGTGGTAGCCAAGAATTGGAAAGCAAAGGGATGCCCATCAATTGGGGAATGGCTGAACAAGCTGTGGTATATGAAGGTGATGGAATACTATTGTGCCATAAGAAACGGGGATGATGCAGACTTCATAACAACCTGGAAAAACCTACACGACATAATGCTGAGTGAGCGGAGCAGAGCCAGGAGAACGTTGTGCACAGCCACAGATATGTGGATTCCGTGAGGACCAACCCTGACATACTGTGCTTCTCTCAGCAACCTAAAGGGGCAAGGACAACTCCAGGGGACTCACGATGGAGAATGCTATCTTCATTCAGAGAAAGAACTGCGAAGTTTGAATACAGACTGAGGCACACTACATGCTCGCCTTTTCTGCTTCTCTTTTGTTTTTGTTTTTGGGGGTTTTTTTTTGGTTTTTTTTTTTGGTTTTTTTTTTTTTTTTTTGGTTCTGTTTCTTCTTTCTCATGATTCATTCCATTGGTCAAAATTCTTCTCCACGACTTGACTAGAGCATAAATTAATTCAATGCGAAGTTATACATGACAGTTATATGAGACTTCATGCCATCTTGGGGAGGGAGGGGGGAGGGAGGGGAGAAAAACTGGAACTCAAAACTATGTAGAACCGTGTGTGGTAAACTAAAAATAAATAAAGAAAAAATATATATATATAAAAATAATATGTAAATGTATAAGTGTGTAAAGGAATAAAGTAAGAATCAAGAAACCAAAAAAAAAGGTTGAAAACTAAAAAAAATAAAAATAAAAACATAACAAAATAAAAGAGAATTGGAGCAAAAAGAAAAAAAATGTCAATAGCTTGAAAAACTGCTTTAAAAATAGTATAGATTAAATGTAAAAGGAAATACAAAAAATCTACTGAAGAAAACAACTCCCAAAAGAGTACAATTGGCCAAATGGAAAAGGAAATACAAAACCTAATTGAGGAAATCACCTTAAAAGTTAGAATTGAGAAAGTGGAACCTAATGACTCTCTAAGACAAGAATCAAACAAATGAAAAGAATGAAAAAAAATGGAAGAAAATGTTGTAAAATAACTCATGGAAAACAACTGACCTGGAAAATGGATTCAGGAAAGACCATATCAGACTTATTAGACAACCTGAAAGCCATAATCAAAAGGAAGCCCTGGACAGTATCTTTCAAGAAACTATCAAGGAGAACTGTCCTGATGTCCTGAACAAAGAGAGCAAATAGGAATTGACAGAATCCAGTGATCATCTCAGGAAAGATGTACCCAAATAAAAACAGCAAGAAATTTACCCAAATTTCAGAAATATGAAGTCAAGGAAAAATACTACAAGTGTCCAAAAAGATGCAACAATTCATATATTGGGTAGTAACAATCAGGATTGCACAGGAATTAGAAGCTGCAACTTTAAAGGATCTGAGGTGATGGAACATCATATTCTGAAAGGCCAAGGAACTAGGCCTACAATAAGGAATCACTTACCAGGCAAAATTAAGCAAAATATTTCAAGGGAAAAAATTGTCAGTAAATCAAATAGAAGGATTTCAAGCTTTCATAGAGAAGAAAAGAGGCAGAAGAAAACTTAAGGGATGAGAAAGAGGAGTAGAATGGATTTAGAAGGAAGGGAGGGTTAGAATGTGTTAAATTATTTCACATAAAGAGGAACTAAAGAACTATTACAGTGGAGGGGAAAATGACATGGACTGTTATAAGCATTGTTTCAATCTTACTCTCATCAATAGTGGCTCAAGGAGAGAATCATATACACAATCAAGCCATTTGGATATAGACATCTATCTTACCAGACAGGGAAGAGGGGAGGAGATCAAGTAAAGGGGGATGTTGGGACTGACATAAGGGAGGGCAGATCAAATGATGTGGTAGACAAAAGCAAAATACCAGTAAGGAAGAAAAGAATGAAAGAAGAGAGAGGGAAAACAGGAAGAAAGACAGGATGGAGGGAAATATATAGGCAGTGAATTTGAATGTGAATGGGATGAACTCTCCCATAAAACAGAAGTGGATAGTAAAGTGTATTAAAAGGAGAATCCTACAATATGTTCTTTACAAGAAATACAGGAATAAAGGCTAGGTGCTGCAGCAGAATCTATTATGCTTCAGCTGAAGTTTAAAAAAAAATAGAAGGGGTAAAAATCCTGATCTCAGACAAAATAAAAGCAAAAAATAGACCTGATTAAACGAGACAAGGAAGGAAACTATGTCTTGCTAAAAGGTGCCACACACAATGAAGTCAATATATGCACCAAGTGGTATAGAAACCATGTTTTTTTTTCCCCTCATCTAATAGTATTTTTTTAATTACATGTAAGAATAGTTTTCAACATTCAATTTTATAAGATTTTGAGTTCTATTTTTTCCCTCCCTTCCCTCCCATCTTCCCCACACAGCAAGCAATCTGCTATAGGCTGTACATGTATAATCATATTAAACATATTTCCACAATAGTCATTTTGTGAAAGAAGAATCAGAACAAAAGGGGAAAACCATGAGAAAGAAAAAAAAATAGTACTGCATCCAAATTATTAAAGGAGAAGTTGTGAGTTACAAGAAAAAAATAGATATAAAAACCATATTAGTGGGGGGGGGCTCAACTGTCCCCTCTAAGAACTCAATAAACTCAACCAAAAATAAATGAGAAAAAAACTAAGGAGGTAACTAGAACATTAGAAAAGTTAGACATGATAGACACATGGCATGATTTAGAGATAAAAGGTGACACCATAAGTAAATTAGGAGAGCAAGGAATAGACACCCTGTCAGACTTTTGGGGCAGGGAAGAATTCATGACTAAACAATAGAGAGAAAGCATTTCAAAATGTAAAGTAGAGAATTGTATATATATTAATTTTAAAAAAAAAGTTTTGTGTAAACAAAACCAATGCAACCAAGATTAAAAGGAAAGCAGAAAGCTGTAAACATTCTTTACAGCAAGTATCTCTGATAAAGACCTCATTTACCAGATGTATAGAGAACCAAATCAAATTGACACAAATAAAACCTGTCCCCCAAATAATAAACGGTTAAAGGATATGAGTAGGCAATTATCAGAGGATGAAATTAAAGCTATCTATAAATACATGAAAAAGTTCTCTAAATCACATTTGATTAGAGAAATACAAATTAAACAGTTCTGTATTATCACCTCATGCCTCGCTGGTTGTCTAATATGACAAAAAAGTGAAAATCATAAGTGGGGGGGAGGACGTGGGACAATTTGAACACTAATACACTATTGATGAGTTCCAACCATTCTGGAGTAGAATTTGGAACTATGTCAAAAGGTCTACACAACTCTAAATACCCTTTGACCCAGCAGTACTTCTACTAGTTCTGTATCCCAAAGTGATCATTAAAAAAAGGAAAAGGACCTACATGTTCAAAAATATTTATAGCAGCCCTTTTTGTGGTAGTAAAATACTGAAAAATGAGGGAATGTCCATCAGTTGGGGAATGACTGAACAAGGTGTGGTATATGAATTCAATGTAATACTATCATGCAATAAGATATGACGAACAGGCAGATTTTAGAAAAAGAAATACCTGAAAAGACTTGTACAACTGATGCAAAGTGAAATGAGCACAATCAGGAAAATCTTGTACACAGTATCAGCAACATAATGATCCAAGACAAAACACTGGCAAAGGAAAACACTGTCCATATTGAGAAAAAAGAAGTGATAGATCCTGAATGCATACTGAAGCATATTCTTTTTTGCTTACTTTATTCTTTCTCATATTTTGTTTTATTTTGATCTGTTGCTTCTTTCACAACTGTGACTAATATGGAAACATTTTTACATGAAAGCAAATGTATAAACTATTTCAAACTGCATAGCATTTTCAGTAAAGGGGATGGGAGGGAGAGAGGAAGAATCAATTGGAACTCAAAATCTTGGAAAAATGAGTGCTCAAATTTCTCTGCACATGTAACTGGGGAAAATAAAATACTATTTTAAAATAATAAAATTGAAAACATTAACTAAAAACGATTTTTAAAGATCCAAAATTGGACAGAAGAGTCAGTAAGTCTTGTTATTCACTTGAATCCTTTTAAAGAAGTAATGCTTTCATGATTTTGTCAATTAGTATCTTCACTTTTAAAAATACATTTTGATAATTGTTTTTTTTCAGATTCATAAAATTGTGTCTTCCTATAATCATATATCCTAAACAAAGTGGTTTGGTCCAGCATTACTTCACATTTTTTGCCTGATTGCCTGTAGATCTATGATGTTTTCAATGGGGGTGTTGCTCAGTGGCTTCTTATTATAATCCATTCCTTATTGCTAATGATATTTCAACAAATATGGGACTTTTGAGTGTTAAATTTGAAGCCAGACAACCTTACTTCTCAGACCACCTCTGTAACATAATACTTAAGTGACCATTTTCAAGTGCTTATAAAATAGATAATTTCCCTTGGGTAACTAACAAAGGCAAATTCATCAGTGGGAATTCATGAGCTATGGTTTTCATGTGAACAGAGTATCCTGAATTTTGGACAACTTTCTTTAGAAAGAATCAACCTGTGAATAGGCAGACACAATAAAGTACTTCTTATCTCTTCTACCAAAAATAATATTTCATTAATATTGGAAGTCCCAAAGTTAAACCTTCCTCAGGAAGGTAGATGCAAACAAGTCTTCTATAACTTAGAACCTTGCAGAATAGCCTGGATACACCAAAGATGATTTTCTCATGATCATGTAATCAATACATTTCAAAAGCAGAATGTGAGCACAGGGATTCCTGAGCCTTTTGCCAACTCTTTATCCTCCATACCATGTCCCATGTTTTAAATGCTAGTATAGAAATTGAAAACAGATTTTGGGTTTTATTTCTATATCACATTTAAAATTTCTCTGTTGATAGATGTAAAAACAATGGTACTTGCTGCTACTGTCACTGTGTAAGTCCAGTAACGCCAACACACAGGAGGACTGCTAGCACAGATTCTTTGAACTGCTTTACTAAGGAAAGCAACTTTAAGGGGTTTACAATCTCACTTTAATTAAACATATATAAATCATTCACTTAGTTGAGGAGAAAAAGTCAGCACCATGAACTTCAGAGAAAACACAAACAAAAATTACAAGCAGAAATTATATGAACAGAGCAAAATAACACAAATCAACAGACAGGCTTCTCAATGTCTGACCAAGACATTACATAAATAGTTATCAGAGAGAAAAGCACAACCATCTGGGTTTTTCAAAGCCGTGGGGAGCAGGCTCCTTAATGGCTACCCAGAGCCTCCACACCAACACTCTTCCAATGAATGAGCCACCAAAGATGAAATGTAACCTTCCAGCACATATAAGCTATTCAGGGACCTGAGGGCTCATGGCCTACTTAATGTTAAGGGTATGGGAAAGTTTTTCAGTCATTAGCACCACATTATATACATTGTTTCCAATCAATGACTCCAGATTGCCTTAATGCTGAGAAGTGTTCTAAAACAAAGACATCAAAACAGTCTCACTTTGCTTGCCATTACATTCAAAAGGCAGGATTCATCAAAGGTACTTGATTACTTCAGTGCTGAGAAGCACTCCAAAACAAAAGATGAAAGAGTCCTACTTCACCTGCACCATTCAAAGAAAGGCAAGACTAGTTAAAGGCCCTTGATGACCTTAGCATTCCAAAAGAGAAGAATAGCAAAAAGTGTTCCACCCTAATTACCATAGCAATAGAATAATTACATGTGTATATCATTCTAAAGTTTATAAAAGTATTTTTTAAAAGTATAGCTTAATTCAGTACTTATGACAATCTTATAAATAAGATTGTTATTGCCTCTAGTTTACAGGTTAGGAAACTGATATTCCAAGGCATAATAAGAATTCCAAGAATCATGTGACTTCTTTGTATTGCCTGAACTATTACTTAAATATATCACTTCTGACTATATTCAATACTTTTCCCTGTACTTGCTTTGACTTATTTGTATATTAATTACTAAGTAATATGTATTACCATCTTCTTGACATGACTAATAAAGTGAAAAGTTTGATTTTCCTTCGCTCACGGAACTATTCTTCTGGCTTTTGAAGCAGACAGCATCCTTTCTTCCTCCTTCTCACCCCACAAAAATCTGAAATGACTTCAATGATCTCTTCATATACTTTGATGTTACTACACTGTAAGTGAAATTCTAACAGAACTCATTGTGCATTACATTTCAAGCTAACTCTCTGTCTGAAAACTTTGAATTTGTAGTCTTCACAATAGACTTGGCTGTCTTCCTTTTCCTTCCCCTCAGCATGTTCTGGTAGCATTGAAATGAGCCACTGAATTAGTTTTCAGGTCACTGCTCCTTTTGTAAATTCCACGCAGTGTGAAACTACAGGGTGTTTTCGGTTGGTAGTATTGCTTCTGATATTTTGTATGATATGAATGACATTTGCCATGCTGTGATGTTAGAATAAACATGACCCAGGTCATACAGTTTCCTCCACTACTCCTTTCTCAGAAAGTGTTGCATTCTTTTAAACCACAGTGTAGTATGGATTTGCACTACAGAGCCTATCATGTAGGTGTGAAATATTGAAATCTACAGAAATGTACAGGTTTATCTTACCATGATGGCTTGAATGCCATTTAACTCTTGCTGATCACAAAAGAACACTGTGTAGTAGACCTGTGTACATATGATTTAGGCCCATGGTGTGGAGAAGCAGAATGACAAATCTCCAATGTTGCTAATGAGTCATTTGCTTCCCTGAGAGTAGTTCAGCATCAAAATATTGTGGATTATTTAGATACAAAGATCTGTTCAAATATGAAGCAATATTTTTTTCCTTTTCCTTTATCCTCAACTCTCCCTCCCACCCCTTAGCCATTGTTTTTTTTTTGTTTGTTTTTGCTTGTGTTGTTTTTATTTTAACTTATTCTTTCATAACTTACCTTCAATGTAGGGACAAAATAATGCACTTGCAAATCCCTGAAGATTTTTAAAAGTAAGTTTACTTTGCCCTAAAGAATTCTAGGTCTGGAATCAAAAAGACTTCAGTTAAAATTTGGTCTCAGACACTTACTGGCTGTGTGACACTGAGCAAGTTACTGAGCCTCTATTTGCCTGAGTTTCCTCAACTAAAAGTTGGAGTTAATAATAACACCTACCTCTCAGTGTTGTTGTGATGACTGAATGAGATAATATTTGTGAAAGCATTTAGCACAGTACCTGTAACATAGTAGGTGCTGTATAAATTATTATTCTCTCCCACCCCTAACAGAAAAAGAATATGCAATAAAGATAGAGCATCACTTTGTTTCTCTGGATGTGGCTCCCCTTGTCTCCATCTGGAAATTTGTTTGATCAGGAAGTGATCAGGTAACAATGACTTAAAATCTTGGGAACTCTCCACGTCTGATAATCCCAAATTCCACATGACTTTTTTAATGTCCCCAGAACAGAAAGCTGTGTCAATGAAGTTATGGCCACTTTTTGAGGGTCAGAACACTTCACACCTCTCGAGGGTGTCACATCTCTCGTGACCTAATTAGCAAAAGGATGTGGGCAAAGTCCCACTTTGCTTGCCCTTACATAATTTTATTTGGGCAAGACTCTTTGTTTCCCAGTTTCTTCATCTACTAAATTAAGATATTTATGAAATTGACCTCATAGGGTCAAAAGCCCTCATAGGGTTTTTTGGAAGATCAAACGAGACAATATAAGTATTCTGTGCATTTTAAAGCACTATACTAGTGTTAGCTGTTATCATACCTTCTTTGGTCACCTTTTTGGGTGATGATAATATTATATGTACTTTATTATACTATCAAAATATATTTCCACCTTTTAAATATCTTATAATCAACCATTATTTGATCATTCTGAATTTTGGGAAAACTGTATATTACTATGAAGAATCTTTCCATGCTATGTCTTGCACCTGAATATATATATAATAAAATTAACTACAACTTAAAATCAGCCATTTATAATAATATTATTGCCACTTTTAAAAAGGAGAGTGGTATTGTACTCTTGGGATTTTGCCAAAATTTTGCTTAAATTTAACAGTTCTTCTAATACCCACCCCATGCACCAAAGAAAACTGAGATACATAAATATTGTAGAGTACAAGGCTTCACCTCACAAAACATGCCTAGATGCCTGTCTCTACAACTATTGATGAGTTTGTCCAGGCAGTTCTTTTGGCCTCACGTGTAAAAGCAAACGTAATAACTATAGTATCTCAAGGGTAGCTATGAAAAACAAATGAAAAATTCAATCACTCAATAAGCATTATTTAAAAATCTACTCTATGCCAAGCTGGGGATACAATAGCAAAAGTATGAATGCTTGGCATAAAGTCTACCCAGAAACCCAACATATATAAATAAATAGACAGTTTAGATGGAGAGAATGAGAGAGCGAGAGAGAGAGAGAGAGAGAGAGAGAGAGATGGTATTTTTTCTACTGCATAGGTACTAGCCATTTACATGAAGTGAATCTTGAAATAATAGAAAGATTATATGAGATGGAGACAGAGTAAATTTCATATATTCAGAAAGGCATGAACAAAGAGAATAATGTTATATACGAGGAATAGAAGAAAGCTAGATGGTACTGTACATAATGAAGTAGGAAAGCTAGATCTGGGTCCCGGGTGCCAGAAGCTTCAAATATCAAGCAGATGAGTGATAGCCACTAAGTAGCAGAATGGAGGAGTGCCAGACTTGGAATTAGGAAGATGTGAATTCATAGTCAGGCCCAAATTGTAGCTGTTAGGCCCTAAGCAAATCACTCATAGTATTTATTTCCTTATCTAGAAAATGTGATAACAGTAGCACCTACCTACTTTGTCATCAGTGTTCCATGATATCTTTGAAGTGCTTTGCAAACATTAAAGTGCTATATAAAGAGTTATTATTATTATCATTTCTAAATATATGAAGAAGTTGCCAGAATTTAGCAAGTAGAAAAGTAACATGGTCAGACCTATGTATTAGGAAAATTAGTTTGGCAGCTATATAAAGAAAAAATAATTAGAATTTAAGTTAACCTTAAAGTCTTGCGTAAATATAAACTCCTACTATTTTTACTTGAAATTAATAATTAAAAATGTATAACTACTTTTTTTTAGTTATTACCAAATAAACATACAGTTATACCAACAAGAATTCAACAAATGTGAATAAATAAGAGATGGTTCATCACCATAGCATGGAAAATTTCAAAAGCTGCATCAGTAGAGTTTAAGCTGTGGTGGGCCTGAGCAAGATGTAAAGGTTTAAGTGGATGCTCAGTGGAAGAGCTTGAGAGAGTTCTACTGCCATTTTAACCAAATGCAGAGAAACTCATTGTAATAATTTTTGTCTATAGGTTATAATTTATTTGGTCATAGCTAACTAAGTTGTCTACTAAGGGATTGGTAATGACCATTTGTGGTTGTCAAAAACATATTCCTCAAAGTTAGATGAAATTTTCTGATAATCAAGTAAAAATAATGTCAATACCAAGTTTCTTCATATAAAAAGTGAGAATTGAACTGTTTATAAAAAACAATGTTGTTGCTGATAAGCTAATTTTAATTTTTTTTCTATATACATCCATTTCTACTTATTATTTATAGTATTAAAAAGTTGTAGAGATAAGTAACTGGACAGTGGAAGAAAGTTAAGAGGGTCTTTGGACCAGTTACACATATCCCATCATTATTGTATTGATTCAGAGAAAACAGTTTTTTGTTTGTTTGTTTGTTTTTTTTACATTATAGTTAGTTAAGAGTTCAGGAAATCTCTCTCTCTCTCTGTCTCCCTCTGTCTCTCTGTCTTTGTCTGTGTGTGTGTGTGTGTGTGTGTATCTGTATGTGTGTGTGTGTGTGTGTATCTGTCTGTCTCTATCTCTCTGTCTGTCTTTGTCTCTGTCTGCCTCTGTCTCTGCTTGTCTTTCTGCCTCTCTCTCTGTCTCTCTCTCTCTCTCCGTCTCTCTCTCCCTCCCTCTCCCTCTCCCTCTTCCTCTCTCCCTTTCTGTCTCTATTTCTCTTCTATTTGAGCATCAAACAGATATCCCCACACACATATAAACTTGAAAATTCCCCTATTGCTTTTAGGGTACAATATAGACTCCCAAGCCTAATATTTAACTGCCCCACTCCACAGCCACAGTAAACATCATATTTCATTTTATTTCTTATACCCACAATCTCACCTACATATACCATCCATTCCATTAAAAGTGTATCCCCAATAAATCCCAATAAACAGAATTCCATTGTCTATCTTTCCGGCTTTTCAGAAGTGGTACCTCCTGTCTAAGCAACTATGCAGTATAAAGGGTTAAGTGTGGGATTTGAATCAGGAAGACATGTATTTGAGTTGTACCTGAGACATTCCTAGCTCTTTGACCCCAGGAGAGTAATTTATGCCCTCCCAGTGTCAATTTCCTTATCTATAAAATAGGATTAACATTAGTACCTACCTATTCTCATAAATATCAATTGAGATTTATAGATATATAGATATGCACACACATATGTGTATATGCACACATGCACACACATATATATACATTTATGTGTTTATATACATATATACATGCACATATACATACATATACACATATATACAAATACACACATACATATCTACCTCTCTCTATTATCCCTATCTCTATATCTATCTCTATTTATGTAACTTTGCAAATCTTAATGTGACATATAAATGTTTGGTGATGGTATTGTTGTCATTGTCATCATCATTACCATCTTTGTCAACATCCTTTCCATGCCCTTATTATACAATGTCTTTAAATCTCTAGCTTCCTTCAAAAGTTAGTTTATGTCATTTCCTTGATTAGAGTATGTCCCGATGAATTTGAATATTATGTCCATTTACATCTTGATTTATTTTGGAGCCATTGATAGATACATTGCATTTACTTAAATAACTATGCAGTACATGTTTTATTCTCCCAATAGAATAGAAGGTAGTTGAGGTTTTTTTTTTTCCTTTAAATTAACAGTACATAGAAAGATGTTCTGCACAGAATAGGTACTTAATAAATATTAATAAGACTTCCTTTAATTGAAATTCCCAACCACAAGAAATAACTATGAAACTCACAGGGAGAAAGGAAGTATTAACATCACTGACTAGAACAAAAATTGAATTTCTAACATTATAATCATTAATCAAATAAGTGAAAATAAATATTTAAAACAAAACGATATTATAAATCCATTTGAGATATTATACAAATTTGGTAATTTGCATGGGAATATTCCTGTCACATAAAGTCCCCAAATTTCAGTTTAATTGACTATGGGAATCCTTCCAAAGTTATCATTATTTTATTGCAATGGATGGTTATTCTCAATTAAATTTAAATGTAAAGTATCATATACTTTCATGAGGTAAAAAAAAAAAAAGCTCTGATAAGAACCTGAATCTTTTAAAATATTTTGCCATTTTCACTGTTAAAAATCAATTTAAATATGGGATCATCACATCATTTATATTAATTCTACAAAGAGTAATAGAGCATCTGTTTTAAATCTAATAGGAATTTTTAAAATTATACTTTACTCCACCTCTTTTTAATTCTACTCATAGTTGTTCTACTACATTTTAAGTTCTCTGAATGCAAAGACTTAGCTGTGTCCTCCTTAGAATCTTTCTCCCCATTTTGGATAAAGCAGGTACTTGAAAAATGCTAGGTGATTACAATCTGTACAGTTACTTGGCTAAATTTTATTACATATATGGAGGACTGATTTAAATTTAATTGTGGAGAGAAGAACATCAAAATTTCTCATCAAAAGGCAAAGGATTATGTTTATGTTATAGTGCTGTAAAACTGAAGGCTAAAGGTTTTGCACTCTGGGATATATTTTCAGGTTTATAGTGTCAGATTTAGTTTTTTCTTAGTGCCTGTGGGGTGAAAATTACCCCCAAAGAGAGATGATATATTTGGTGCTGGGATGAGAAATTTTATGATTAATGAAGGAAATGAGCTAGATAAGTTGATCTTTACTTAATTCAAAAAAGAGACCACTAATAGAAAGATAAATATCTACAGACTAGAACAAATCTCATTATCTTACATATTTGCACTGTGGGGTAGTACTTAAGGATCCTTATTTGACCAAAACCTACTAGGAAATAGACAAGTAGAAAAATTTCAAAATGGATGCATGATTTAAATATAAATAATTTAAATATAAATGAATTATAGCACAATGAAGGAGAAAGAACTAGGCAAACAATGAGCAAGAAGGAAAACAAACACTGACCATAGATTGTTTCTAAAAAGGGAGATCAAAACACAAACTCAGAAGAGGACAACATGGTCAATATATCAACATTTAAAAATTCAAAGGGGAATATGAATTGGTCTTAAGCCTGAAAAACATTCTTGGAAGACCTCAAGAAGGATCTTGAAAGGAAAATAAGGAAAGTAGAAGAAAAATTAGAAAAAAGAAATGAGAGGTATGCAAGAGAGAGTCAACACCTTGGAAAAGGAAGGGCAAAAATTGACCAAAGAAAATAATTCCTTAAAAAATATGATATAATAAAAATATAATAGAAAAAGAGGTACAAAAATTCACTAAACAGAACTCTCTAAAAAGAAGTATTGGACAAATGGTAACTAAATAAAACAATTCATTAAAAAATAGAATTGGAGGGAGGTGGAGGCAAGATGGCAACTTGAAAGCAGGGACTTGCCTAGGGCTCTCCCCCAGGAGTCTCCAAAAACCAATAAAAATGACTGAACAAATTCTAGAACTAAAGAACCCACAGAATAGCAGAGGGAAGCAGGGCTCCAGCCCAGAACAGCCTGGATGGTCACTGGGTAGGGTCTATTGCAGGGAGTGGAATGACAGCAGAGCCCAGCATGGACTGCACCCAGACCAACCAGAGTAGGAGCCAGGCAGAATAGGCACTAGCACCCTGAATCAGTGAGCTGTGGCAGTTACCAGACTTCTCAACTCACAAACACCAAAGACAACAGAGAAAGATAGTGGGAAATACTGAGGGGACAGAGTGAAGCGAGTTTGTGGTTTGGCCACTGCCGTGGAGACAGTGGAGGTGGTGCAGCTGGCTGCACTTGTTTCCAGCCCCAGGCACACCTGGTGGGAAGAATTAAGTGGTGAATACGAGCAGGAGTGCAGAGCCTGCTCAGATCTGAGTCTCAGTCCAGGTTGGCAGTGCTTGAAGGAGAAGGAGCACTGGAGTGGCAAAGCTTGCTGTGTAGAAATACCTCTGAAAACAACAGCACAGAACCTAAAGCTTGGGACAAAGTACTCTGTACTCTACAAGCAGCCATACCTGATGAAAAACTCAAGGGTCAAGTACTTGGCTGGGAACATGGTCAGACAGCAAAAAAGGGTTCAGATTCAGAACCAGACTTTGGAATGTTTCTTTGGTGACAAAGAAGACCAAAACATACAGCCAGAAGAAGTCAACAAAGTCAAAGAGCCTATATCAAAAACCTCCAAGAAAAACATGAGCTGGTCTCAGGCCATGGAAGAGGTCAAAAAGGATTTGGAAAAGCAAGTTAGAGAAGTAGAGGAAAAATTGGGAAAAGAAATGAGAGTGATGCAAGAAAACCATGAAAAACAAGTCAATGACTTCCTAAAGGAGACTCAAAAAATACTGAAGAAAATAACACCTTAAAAAATAGACTAACTCAAATGGCAAAAGAGCTCCAAAAAGCCAATGAGCAGAAGAATGTCTTGAAAAGCAGAATTAGCCAAATGGAAAAAAAGGTTCAAAAGACCACTGAAGATAATACTACCTTAAAATTAAATTGGAGCAAGTGGAAGCTAGTGACTTGATGAGAAATCAAGGTATTATAAAACAGAACCAAAGGAATGAAAAAGTGGAAGACAATGTGAAATATCTCATTGGAAAGACCACTGACCTGGAAAATAGATCCAGGAGAGATAATTTAAGAATTATTTGACAACCTAAAAGCCATGATCAAAAAAAGAGCCTAGATGTCATCTTTCAAGAAATTATCAAGGAGAATTGCACTGACATTCTAGAGCCAGAGGGTAAAATATTAATTGAAAAAATCCGCTGATCACCTCCTCAAAAAGATCTCAAAAAGAAAAGTCCTGGGAATATTGTTGCCAAATTCCAGAGCTCCCAGATCAAGGAGAAAATCTACAAGCAGCCAGAAAGAAACAATTTGCATATAGTGGAAACACAATCAGGATAACACAAGATCTGGCAGCTTCTACATTAAGGGATTGAAGGGCTTGAGATATGATATTCTGGAGGTCAATGGAGCTAGGATTAAAACCAAGAATCACCTACCCAGCAAAACTTAGTATCATGCTCCAAGGAAAAATATGAATTTTCAATAAAATAGAGGACTTTCTAGCTTTCTCAGTGAAAAGACCAGAGCTGAATAGAAAATTTGACTTTCAAATACAAAAATCAAGAGAGATATGAAAAGCTAAAGAAGAAAGAGAAATCATAAGGGACTTACTAAAGTTGAACTGTTTTGTTTACATTCCTACATAGAAAGATGATGCGTATAGTCAGCCCTCAGTATTAGCATAGCTGAAGAGAATAGATAGATAAATAGATAGATAGAGATTTAGAGATAGATAGATAGATAGATAGATAGATAGATAGATAGATGGATAGATAGATAGATAGATAGATAGATAGATAGATAGATAGATAGATATACATATAGATATATACACAGAGTGCACAAAGTGAGTTGAATATGAAGGGATAATATATAAAAAAATAAAATTTTATTAAGGGATGAGAGAGGAATATATCCAGAGAGTGAGAAAGGGAGAGAGTGAATGGGGTAAATTATCTCTCATAAAAGTGGCAAGAAAATGCAGTTCTTCGGAAGGGAAGAGGGTCCTCGTGAAGCAGCATGAATTAATCTTGTTCTCATCAGATTTGACCTTAGGAGGGAATAACATGCACACTCAATTGGGTTTCTTACCCCGCAGGAAAGAAGGCAGAAGGAGATAAAAAAAGGGGAAGATAGAAGGGTGGGCACATAGGGGTAGGATGTAATCAAAAGCAAACAATTTTGAAAAGGGATAGGGTCAAGGGAGAAAAATGAATAAAAGGGGATAGGATAGGAAGGAGCAAAATATAGTTTGTCTTTCACAACATGAGTATTGTAGAAGTATTTTGCATAATGATACACATGTGGCCTATGTTGAATTGCTTGCCTTCTTAGGGAAGGGGTGTGGGAGGGAAGAGGGGAGACAATTTGGAACTCAAAGTTTTAAAAGCAGATGTTCAAAAACTGTTTTTGCGTGCAACTACGAAATAAGATACACAGGCAATGGGGCATAGAAATCTATCTTGCCCTACACGAAAGTAAGGGAAAAGGGGATGGGGGGAGTGGGGTGACAGAAGGGAGGGCTGACTGGGAAATGGGGCAATCAGAATATATGGCACCTGGAGTAGGCAGGAGGGTAAAATGGGGAGAAAATTTGTAATTCAAACTCTTGTGAAAATCAGTGCTGAAAAATAAAAATATTAAATGAATGAATGAATAAATGAATACATAAATGAAGAATCAGCATTGAAAAATGACATTCAAAGCTCCTGAATTTTACACATTGCTGGAACACATTTTTGGAACACTTTTATCCATTTGCATTGGAGACAGATGGAAAGAGAAGAAAGGAAGGGGGGAAAAGGAAAAACAAGGGAGAGAAAAAGAGTCTTAGTGACATAGATAAAGCATCTAAGTGGAAAAGCCTAGTAAGAAGAGGACACACAAATAAAAACAAAAGAAGTGCTATAGTAATTTCCATCAATCTAGTGTAAAGAAGGTATACCTCTGGGAGCATTCACAATTCCACTTTGGAAGCTAAAGAGCTATGTCATTATAGTATGAGATATAAAATATTGTTATTAAATTAAATTATATTGTTATCAATTATTATAATATTGTTATAAAACAATATTATTAAAGAATATAGGCATTAAAAATGGAATAAAGCCTAAATAGTATGAAAACAAAAAAAAATAGAACTAGGCAAGTGGAGAGTAATGACTCTATGAGACATCAAGAATCAGTCAAACAAAATAAAAAAAAATGAAAAAAAAATAGTAGAAAATATAATATACCTTATTGGAAAAAAAAATACTTCCATGGAAAATAGATTCAGGGGTGATAATTTAAGAATTATTGGTTTACCTGAAAGCCTTGATCAAAAAAAGAGCCTGGATGTCATCTATCAAGAAATTAGCAAGGGAAACTGCCCTGAAGTCCTAGAATTAGGGGGCAAAATAGTCACTGAAAGAATCCACTAATCATCTTCTTAAAGAAATCCCAAAATGAAAAGTTTGTAGAATATTTTAGCCAAATGCCAGAATTATCTGGTAATGCAGAAAATACTGCAAGCAGCCGGAACAAAACAATTCAAACATCCTGGGACCACAGTCAGGATTACACAGGATCTAGCAATTTCTACTTTAAAGCATCAGAGCACTTGGAGTATGATATTCCTGAAATCAAAGCAGTTTGGATTACAACCAAGGACCAATTAACATGCAAAACTGAGCATAATCTTTAAGATGTATATTCAATGTAATAGAGGACTTCCAAACTTCCCAGATTAAAAAAAACCAGAGCTGAACAGAAAATTTGATGTTTTAAAAAAAGACTAAAAGAAATAGAAAAGAAAGTTAAACAGATGAGAGAAAAAAAGATTTTATTCTATAAGGTTTTCATACTACAAGGGAAGATGATACTTGTAATTCTTGAGACCCGTATCTTTATTATGATATTTGGAAGTGGTATACATAGACAAAGTGTGTGGGTATAAGTAGATTTGATGTGATAATAGTAAAAATAATAATTAAGTAAGGGGTGAAAAATGATTGAACTGGGAAAAGAGGAAAGGGTAAATTACATCAAAAGAGGTGCAAAGATCTACTACAGTAGAGGGAAAGAAATAACTGAGGTGAGCATTGCCTGGACCTTACCCTAATCATATTAGACTCAAAGAAGGAATAACATTCACACTCAATTTGGTGTTGAAATCTATCTTACCTGACAGGAAGTGTTAAGGGAAAGGGGAAACAAAAATGAGGAGGTGTATGAAAGAGAGGAAAGAAGGGAAGGAACATATATTTTGGGAAAGGAGAAACAGGGCACTGATAGAAGGGGGGAGATTAAGGGAGGTGGTGGTCAAAAGCAAAACACCTACTGAAGAGGGAAATGGAGACAGGAGAAAGAAAAGCATAAAGATGTTTGGGGGAAGGAAATAGGATGGAGAGAAATAAACAGTTAATAATCATAAATGTTAATGTGAATGGGATGATCTTTCCCAAAAAAAAAAAAAGTGGATAGCCAATGTGACCAAGATTAGAAGGAAAATAGAAAGCTGGGTAACAATTTTTACAGCAATATCTCTCATAAATGCCTAATTTTCTCAGATATGTAGAGAACTGAGTCAAATATATAAGAATAAAATCATTTCCCAATTGACAAATGTTTAAGGGATATGAACAGGCAGTTTTTTGATGCAGAAATTAAAATATCTATAGTCATATAAAATGCCCTAAATCACTATTTATTGTTTAGAGCAATACAAAGTAAAACCACTCTGAGGTACCACTTCACACCTATCAGGCTGGCTAACATGACAAAACTGGAAAACGAAAATGTTGGAGAAGATGTGGGAAAATTGGATGACTAATGAATTGTTGGTAGAATTGTGTACTGATCCAACCATTCTGGAGAGCAATTTGAAACTTTGCCCAAAGGGCTATAAAAATGTGCATACCATTTTATTCAGCAATACAACTACTCGGTTTGTTTCCCAAAGAGGTTATTAAAAAAAGGAAATGGAACCATATTTACAACAATATTTATTACAGCTCTTTTCATGGTGGCAAAGGAATTTAAGTTGAGGGGATTCCCATCAATTGAATAATGGCTGAACAAGTTGTAGTATATGAATATAATGGAAAATTATTGTTCCCTAAGAAAGGATGAGTCGGAAGATTTCAGAGAACGCTTCCAAGAATTCCATGGACTGATACTCAGTGAATTGAGCAGAACCAGGTGTTGCAATAATCCAGCTAGCAGCTGCTGTGGGCATGAAAAACCAGCACAAGCCCAACAACAAGAATGCTGCAAGCACTGGTTCTTTTGGTCTACTTTACTAAGGAAAGCAATCTTACTTTAATCCACCATACAAATATCATTCACTCAATTCAGGTGAAAAAGCCAGCACCCTGAACTTCAGAGCAAATACAAATTGCAAACATCAACAGACCTTGTCTGATTCAAATCTCGATGCATAGTTACCGGAGTTTAACAAAGTCAGAACATTGGGGTTTACAAGCTGGAGGGCTCTTAACTGCAGCTGCCCAGAGTCCCCACTTCAACATGCCTCTAAGAGTGAGAGCCCCTTGCAAATAGCTCTGTTCTAGCTTTTCATACCCTTTTTAGTAGTCATCAAACATCATCTGAGAGACCAGAACTTAGGCTCCTACTACTGGCTCTGGTCTTAGCAACACCCCTTAGGACCATGAGGGCTTCATGCCCACTTAGGCTTAAACATCTAATAGATAGGGGTTTGGGCCTGGGGCTTTGCACCTAGTAAGGCTCAGTCAAAGACACTTCATTAATCATTTTAAAAACAGTAAGAAAGTCCCACCTTAATTGATATTACACCAGGGTAAAATTGTACACAGTAACATAAACATTGTGTGATGACTAACCTAACTCTTCTCAGCAATGCAATGATCTAGGATAGTTCCAAAAGCCTTGTGATGGAAAATGATATCCACATTCAGAAAAAAAGAACTATGGATCCTGATGAAGATCAGAACATATTATTTTCTTTACTTTTTTGCTCTCTTTCTGCTGTTTGTTTTCCCTTTTGTTCTGATTCTTCTTTAACAACATGGCTTATTGTGGAAATACATTTAATATGATTATACATCTATAGCTTATATCAGATTGCATACTGTCTTGGTAAGGGGGTAGGTGAGAGAGGGGGAAAGTTTAGAACTCACAGTCTTAAAAGAGTGAATGCTGAAAAATGAAATTATATAATGAATCAATAATAATATACAGAAATGTCAACAAAATTAAAACATGAAATATCTGCCATATGTCAATCTCTCTCCATATATATGTACATATATATATATATATACACACACACACACACACACACACACACATATATATATATATATATATACACACACATACACACACATATACATACATATGTGTGTGCATGCATTCTCAGGTTCTCATAACCATCAGTTCTGTAAAGAAGACAAAAGTAAAAAAAATAGAAATTATTGAAAGGGCTAAGGGAGGATATGCACTATTATCACTACTTGAACTGTGAAGTGTTCCAAACATACTGAAAGGTAATTTGGTACTCAACATCAAAAATAGATAGCCAGATAGCAAGACACATAGATTAAATATATATATATATATATATATATATATATATATATATATATGTATGTATATGTATATATATAGATAGATAGATACACATATTTGTACACAGGCATCTATCTACATATCTATATCTATATAGTTGTTGTTGTTCAGTTGTTTCAGTTGGGTCAGACTCCTCCTGACTCCATTTTTTTGACAAAGATCCTGAAGTAGTTTGCCATTTCCCTCTCTAGCTCATTTTGTAGGTGAGGAAAATGAGGCAAATAGGATTAAGTGACTTGCCTTGATTCAAACAGCTAGTAAATAAGTGTCTGAAACAAGATTTGAATTCAAGAAGATAAATCTTCATGACTCAAGGCTCATCACTCTATTCACTGTGCCATCATGGAAAAAGATACCCAAAGACATAAGAAAAGACTCATATGCCCAATATTTAAAGCAGTACATTTTGTTGTAGCAAAAAAATTGGAGCATCCATCTATCGGTACATGGCTGTCCAAATTGTGTCATATGAATACAATGGAATATTATTGTGTTATTAGATCAAATGAAAAGAATGGACCAAGAGAAACCTAAGAACACTTAAATGAATGGTTGCAGAGTGAACAGAACTGATAACTACAGCATAACATAAAGGGAAAGAATTTTGGAAACCATAAAAAAAGAAGGAAACAAGTATATGTTAAGTGCCTATTTTAGCCACAGAGCAAACCATTTCACAAATATTTCATTTGATTATCATAACTAGGAGGTAGGTGTTATTATTTTCTTCATTTTATATTTCAGGAAACTGTGGCACATAGCCATTAAATGCGTTGCTCAATGTCAAACAGCTAGAAAGTAACAGATGGGACATCAGGTCTTCTTAACTTTAGGTCTAGTATTCTAACTACTGCACTAGCTCCACAATCAATGCAGTGTTTGGCTCTAGAAGACTCATGATGAAACATTGTTTCCAGCCCCTAGCACAGGGTTAATATATTGTGGGTACAGAATATGAACATATGTTTTAAAATACGGCCAAAGTGTGAGTATGTGTGTACGTGTGTGTGTGTGTGTGTGTGTGTGTGTGTGTGTGTGTGTGTGTGTGTCTTTCTTGTTTTTTTTTTTAACCTGTTTCTTAAATGGGAGTGTTTGGAGATTGGGGTAGGAGTTGATTAGTGAAAGTGATGATGATGAAGAAACACATTAAGTTCATGGCCTTTTCAGCTTGAGGATAGAAATGAAGAAATAATACCCATGAATATGAATAAATTATTAAGTTCAAGTTTTGCAAGCACAAAATTGCTAAAACATACTTCTAAAGGAAAATAATACTTTCCTTTCTGTTCCTCCCATTTCAATAATTGGCAGATATTTAGTATAGTAGATAGAATATTGGACCTGTAGTCAGGAAGAACTGAGTTAAAATCTGACTTCAGATATTTACTAGTTTTAACCTCTCTGTCTCTACTTCCTTAGCTATAAAATGGGGGTGATGATATTACCTATATCCCAGAGTTCTTCAGGGGATCAAATGAGATGATATTTAAAGTGCTTAGCAAAGTTCCTGGCACACACAAACTACCATATAAATGATAAGGATATTACTAGGAAGTAGTGGTAGTAGTAGTAGTAGTAGTAGTAGTAGTAGTAGTAGTAGTAGTAGTGTAAAAGAAGCACTAAGAAAAAGGCTTTCTTAAAACATGATTGATTCAATATATTTCATAGAATATGAATATTTATTTTAACTAAAAAGGACAATTTTCTTGATTCCAATGGAAATTGCAATTAACAACATACTTTACTACATAAAAATTAATTTTTCTTATTAAAAATAAATCCAACTTGTATTATTCCAAGATGCTGGCTATTAGAAACTATTAATTTTCCCCTATGAATTAGGAAGAATTGGGAAGTATGTTTTTGGCCTCTCAGGCCAAATCAGTTCAGTTTATCAATATTAATTTTCTAAGACTCTTTAAGAACACAAGCATTAGAGTAAATGCCATTATCCATTGATAGTGGTATGGTCTGCTTACGTAGTATCCTTGGCAACGAGATGGAAAATTTAATGGTTTCCTCTTTCCAAAGAAATAAACAAAACCTGTAAAACACAGAATCAATCCATCTTCAGTGCTTTCTGAAAAGGTCTCCTATTATGAGCTCTGCACTTTTGGATAGCTGCCCATATAAGAATTGAACAGAAGAGCCCTAACATCAGAACATTTTGTTACATTGCATGAGGAACAATAGTTCAGTAAAGTCTTGGAAGTTCTCTTTAAATTATAGTGTTCAGATAGCTTATCTCTTCTATGAATGCATATTAATAATTCTTCAAAATATACCAAAGAGCTCCTCTATGTAGTGACACAACCAAAGAACTGAAAACCCAATCTTCTGTGATTTTTCAGGTTACTGATCATCTGAACCCTACTACAATGCTATTCACAAATGGTAGATTCCTATGCATTTAATTTTAGAAAAAGATAAGTGTGAAAATAGGAAGAAAATAAATTAAGATTATGTAATTTTGAAGATGGCAGAGAGAAGCCAATTAGTTGCCTGAGCTTTCCCCAGTTTCTTTCAGTGTATGTGTGTCTGTGGGGGGGCAGAGGTGGGGTACATTATATCAAGTTTCTAGATGGATTCTGGAGATATAGAACTTACAAAAAGACAGAGCTAAAAATTTTTCAGACTAAAATAACTTAAAAGAATTTTAGGAAGTGTCTGCCCCACTTGGGAAAATGGGCAATGCAGCCCAATGCCCAGTCCAGGTAACTCAGCAGGAGGCTGTTAGTCACAGTACAGATTAGCAACAGAGAGCCCTCAGTCCTGGTTCAGTAGGTCAGGGACACAGCAGGCCAGCTGTGAGGTCCCCAGCCCCAACACAGAAGGTAAATTGGCAGTCCTGGAACCCAGGCAAAAACAGGCACAACTAGGTCAAGCCATCCTAGTGCAGTAAGCAAACTGCCAGCATCTGAGATCCCAGCACAAAAAGTCAGTGACCAGGCCCCTGGATCCCACTACAAGGAGCTTGACCCAGCACACACTGTGCTTCAAGAGTAGAGTTCAACTTTATAAGACACAAAATAAGACAAAAATGAACAAGAAAGAAAGAAGAGCCTTGATCATAGAAAGCTACTGTGGTGACATGGAAGATCAAAAGATAAACTCAGAAGAGTATTACATTGCCAAAATGCCTACTTGTGAAACTTCAAAGGGGAATATGAATTGATATCAAGCCTCAAAAGCCTTCTTGGGAGAGGTAAAATAGCATTTTAAAAGACAAGTAAGAGAAGTGGAAGTAAAATCAGGAAAAAGAAATGAGGTGTATGTAAGAAAAATTCAATACCTTGGAAAAGGAAGGGCACAAAATGCAGAAAATAATTCCTTGAATAATAAAACCCCAGCACCAAGAGACAGAAAAATAAATACCATTTAAAACCACTGTAGGCAATATAAAATATTTTGAAGTCTACTTGCCAAGACAAATCCAGGAACTATATGAACACAATTACAAAACACTTCCCGTAAATAAAGTCGTCTCTAAACAGTTGGAAAAATGCCAATTGCTCACAGGTAGGCTGAGCTAATATAATAAAAATGACAATTTTACTTAAAGTAATTTACTTCTTCAGTAACATATCAATCAAACTATCGAGAATTATTGTGTGGAACTAGAAAAAATAATCACAAAATTCATCTGGAAGAACAAAAGTTCAAGAATATCAAGGGAAGTAATGGAAAAAAATAACGGAAAGGGGAAACCTGTCCCAGCTATAAAACTATATTACACAGCAGCAATCATCAAAACTACTTTGTACTGGCTGAGAAATGCAATGCAGGATCTGTAGAATAGGCTATGTAAAAAGACATAATACTAAATAACTATAGTACTCTACTGCTTAATAAACCCCAAAACTCAAGCTTCTGGGATAAGAACAATCATTTGACAAAAACTGCTGGAAAAATTGAAAAACAGTAAAGCAGAAACTAGGCATACACTGACGTCTCACATTATACACCAAGATTAGGTCAAAATTAGCACATAATTTAGTCATAAAGGGTGATACTACAAGCAAAGTAGGAGAGCAAGGAATAGTTTACCTTTCAGTCTATGGAGAGGGGAAGAATTTATGATCAAACAAGAGATAGAGAACATTATGAAATGCAAAATGGACAATTTTCATTACATTAAATTAAAAAAAATGTTTTTGCACAAACAAAACCAATGCAGCCAAGATTAGGTGACGAACAGAAAGCTGGGAAACAATTTTTACAGCAAATGTTTCTGATAAAGACCTCATTTCTCAAGTATATAGATAGTTGAATCACCTTATAAGAATGCAGGTTAGTCCCCAGTTGATAAATTGTGAAAGGCTATGGACAGGCAATTTTCAGATGAGGAAATTAAAACTATTTATGATCACATTAAAAATGCTCTAAATCACTATTAATTAGAGAAATGCAAATTAAAGCGACTCTGAGGAACTACCTTATACCTGTCAGATTTCCTAACATGACAGAAAGGTAAAACAATTTTGGAGAAGATGTGGGAAAATTGTAACACTAATGCATCGATAGTGGAGTTGCAAACTGATTCAACTATTCTGGAGAGCAAATTGGAACTGTACCCAAAGGGGTATAAAACTGTGCATACCCTTTGATCCAGCCATTTCACTACTAGATCCATATCTCAGATCATAAAAAGGGAAAAAAGACCTATATGTACAAAAATATTTAAAGCAGCTCTTTTTGTGTTGGCAAAGAAATTGAAATTTAGAGGATGCCCATCAGTTGGGGAATGGCTGAGCAAGTTGTTCAGATATTGAAGATAATGGAATATTATTGTGCTATAAGAAATGAACAGGCTGATTTCTGAAAAACCTGGAAAGACTGTGTGAAATGACGCTGAGTGGAGTGAGCAGAACTAGGAGAACATTGTATACAGTAATAGCAACATGGCATGATGATCAACTATGATAGACTTACCTCTTCTCAGCAATACAATGACCTAACACAATTGCAAAAGCCTCATGATGGAAAACGCTATCCACATCCCGAGAAAACTATGGAGTCTAAATGCAGATTGGAGCACATCATTTCTATTTTTTCTTGTGTTTTATTTTCCATTTTGTTCTGATTCTTCTTCACAACATAACCAATGTGGAAATATTTGTAATACGATTGTACATGTATAGTGCTAATTAGATTGCTTGATGTCCTAGAGATGGGGGAGTGGAGGGAGGGAGAAAAAAACTGGAACTCAAAATCTTATAAAATCAATGTTGAAAATTATCTTTACATGTAATTGGAAAAAAGTACTATTACATGGGGAAAATATTATGTAATTTTCTGAAATATTTGGATTTTATGGGATGGAGTATTGTATAGTATATAGAAAGTTGGCATCAAATCAAGAAATGCCTAAATTTAAGTCCCATAATTCCAGTGTGATTCTGGAAAAGTCATTTGTAGAGAAGAGAATGAGCTGAATTAATAAAGGGAGTTTATTGACCAATGATTTGTCTATAGGAAGGAAATCACAAGTCCTATCTCTATAATGTATTAATCTATGGCTGCTTAATATGTGTGTATGCATATATGTATATATACACATATGCTATATGTGTGTTTATCTGCAATATTATAATTTTACACTCCTATTTTTAGAATATCTCTGTCTTGGTACATTGCTAAGTGAAAAAAATCACAAAATCACTGTTGCTTTCCTCATTCTATTATTATGAGGGCAGATATTATGATCTATAAAATCTCCTCTATATTTAATGTTTCAATTTCTTAGTCATAGTTTTAATAAGAGGAAAATGGAATATCATCGAGGCATATCTTATTCAAATATATGATACTGATATCCATATTTGACAAAATTGTTTCCATAAATTTTCATGATCTATGTTTATAAAATGTGATAACTGCATAATTTTTATATATTTCATAATGATTGTTTTATTAGAAAGGCAGCATGAGATACTAGATGAAGAACCATCCTCACGGTTAGGAAGACTTGAGTTCAGGTCTTCACTTTGATTCCTACTGGTTATACTTTCTTTAGCAAGTAACTTAATCTGTCAGAGTTCTAGGAAACTTTCTGAGACTCTTAAATTGCAGAGAAAGAACTGACCTGGATTAAGAGAAGGAGTTTCCTCACCCAGTAGAACCACAAGTCTATCCCTTATCCGAATAATTTTATAGGAGAAAAAAAATGAGAGATTTATTCTAAATTGCAGAGAGAATTAATTCTAAGTAGTTCTAATTAATTCTATTTTTTTTCAAGTGATAGATTGCAGGGGCTAGAGTGAGTAACACCTGAGTTAAAATTCAATGTCATAAAATTACTACCTATGTGATGCCTTGGCACATTAAATAACCTCTATCTGTCTCAGTTTCCTCAACTGTAAATGAGGATAATAACAGCAGCTGCCTCCTGGGATTGTGAGAATCAAATGAAGTAGTATTGCAAAGTTATTTGCATAGTACCTGACACATAAGAGGCAGTCAATTAATGTGTGGCATTTTCTCCTTCTCCCCACTATGTCACTACTTAGCTTTGTGAGAATAGTCACAAAGTATTGGAATAATGTCAAAGGAATTTCAGTTAAAGTAATGAAATATATTAAATTAGCCAAGAATATTTAGGGTGTATATGATAGCAGCTTTTAAATATTTGAAGAACTGTCACATATGAGAGATATTAGACTCATTTCATTTCAGTGAAGAGAGCAGAACTAGATTATGTTGGCAAAAAATATGGCCAGGCAAAATGTGATTCCACATAACAAAGAACTCTCTCAATTAAACCTATTCAAAAATGGAATGGACAGAGACTGTTTGATGGAGTTTCCTTTCCCAAGGAGAGATCTGATGTCTTTCACATAAGACTCTCTAATAATGTTGGTTGAATTTAATGGAATTGGAGATGTCTGTGGTGTGTTAGAGGGGAAAGACCTAATGAAGAGTTAGACTGCATGAACTTTGAGTTAACCATCCAATCTCAAATCTTATGCATACATAATTCTATACTTTTTCCTCTAGCTTATGTTTCCTTATCAGTAAAAATAAAGGTGATAGAGCACATAATCTATAAAGTTCTTATCAGCTCTAGAAATCTCTGTAATTCATGTCGGTAAATGTTTAATGTCTCCGCATTGGAATTCCCCATATATTCTATATTGAAATTTTAATCATATTACAGCCTACAGCATTTTAAAAAAAATCTTTCCATCCCAATACTTTAATTTTATTAAAGAAATCAATTTTTGACACATTCTGTGATATATCTTAAGATTTCTGGCTATTAGTGAAGCATTTTTAAAAGGAAGCAGAGTACTAAAATGGAGAATGCTGGATTGGATTCAGAGTCTTCAGGAACTAGGTCACTGAATTTCAATCTTATCTTGGGCTAATCACTTAATCTATAATGGCTCCATTATGGTCAGAAGTAAAAAAAAAAAGTTGGACTAGGTAGTCACTTGGGATACTTCCAGCTCTAAATTCTCTGAAAAATACCAGTTAAGTTGATCTCTTGAGTAATAGCAATCAAAAGCTTTAAGTCATTTTAAGAATAATAACACTACTTGATAAAGGTTCCCTTGTTGCACTCTTATTTAGAAGGGAATAAAATTACTTTTAAAAACTTCACAAACCTTTTAAATAGATTTACGTCTTTAGATGAACTACTAATTTATATTTTTGTCACATACTAAATTAAGTTAAGATGAAATCATTTAAGTCAAAACTTGCAAATGAGTTATATCTGAAAAGAAATATTCATAAATTTGTAATTGTGAAATTAAAGCTACAGGTACACTGTTCAATAATATTTCTAATTATATAAACACCTGGAATATTGTTATATTTTTGAAAACTGGAACATTTTTCTGAACATCTGCTCTGAAAAATATCACTTGTATTATAAAATGGAGTTCTAAAAGCACAAAGTATTACAAGGCAGGAATAGTTTTGGTATACAATACAGAGTAGCAAATTACAATATTAATCTAGTGTTGCATGAACCCAAGATTGAAGCTTTCAGGGTAAGAACTCAACATTTGACCAAAATTGCTGGGAAAATTGGAAACTTGTTGAAAAGCCAGGAAAAGGCAAAACAACAAACATGAAGAAGAACACAAAAAAACTGAGGACAATAGATTCTTTTTATGGAGACAGGCAGGATTAAAATACCAACATGGAAGAGAACAGTAATGACACTATAGATGTGTCTGATACCTCAAAAGGTAATGTGAACTGGTCTCCACCCCAAAAAGCATTGCTGGAAGAGCTAAAAGAGGATTTTAAAAACCCAACTATGGAGCTAAAAGAAAATATGGAAAAATATCCACTGATGAAATCAGGTCCCTAAAGAATAAGATTGGCCAAATGGCTATGGAGATTCAGAATCTAAAGAGAGAAAATGACACCCTGAGAGGTAAAATCAACCAATTTGGAAAGAAGACTCAAAAGCAAAATGAAAACACTAACTCATTAAAAATTAGAGTTGAGCAAGTGGAAGCTGATGAATCTATGAGGCACCAAGAAGTAGTAAAGCAAAACATTAAGAATGAAAAAATAGAAAAAAATGTGAAATACCTGATTGGGAAAACAACTGACCTGGAAAATAGATCCAGGAGAGACAATTTAAGAGTTTTTGGTCTACCGGAAATCCACGATGAAAAAAGGAGCCTTGACAGTATCTTCGAAGAAATTATCAAAGACAACTGCCCAGAGGTCCTAGAACCAGAGGGCAAAATAGTCATTGAAAGAATTCACCAATCACACCCTGAAAGAGATCCCAAACTGAAAACACCAAGAAATAGTATAGCTAAATTTCAGAACTATAAACTCAAGGAGAAAATACTTCAAGCAGCCAAAAAGTAGAAATTCACATATCGTAGAACTACAGTGAGGATCACGCAGGATCTCTCAGCTTCCACCTTAAAAGACAGGAGAAATTGGAATATGATATTCCGAAGGGCAAAGGAGCTGGGACTACAACCAAGGATCAACTACCAAGCAAAACTAAGCATAATTTTTCAGGCAAGGAGATGAACATTCAATGAAATAAGGGAATTCCAGACCTTCCTGATGAAAAGGCCAGAGCTCAATGGAAAATTTGACCTCCAAATACAAAATTCAAGAGAGACATACAAAGGTAACCGGGGGAAAAACCCCACAAACCTTATTAACCAATAAGGGCAGGTTGTTTGTATCTTTATGTGGGATTATATCATCTTATGTATGTTTTATATATATATATATATATATATATATATATATATATATATATATATGTCAGTCTTGAGAATGGTACAGCTATTATGACAATTGAAAGGGATATACATAGGTTGTGAATGCCTTTACAAATTAACTGATGTAAAGATAAAAAATATAAGTAAGAGATATAAAGGGAGGGCTATGAGAGAAGAGGTAAGGAGGTAGTGGAAAAGGGTAAATTACACCAAATGAGGTGGCACAAAAACTTATTATAGTAGAGGGAAAGAAGGCAGGGAGAAGAGCAGTATTTGAGCTTTACTGTCATCTGATCTAGATCAAGAAGGGAATAACATACCCCGATGAGTTTAGAAATCTAACTTGTCCTATGGGAAGTAGGAGGGGAAGGGGGGGGAAAGATAGGGGGGTGGTCAGAAGGGAGGGGAGAAGTAGCAAGTGGGAAACGGTAAGATAATGGAGGGGAATAAAGAGGGACCGTAAACTGAGGAAGGCGGCAGTCAAAAGCAAAATTTTGTTGAGGAGGAGAAGGGGAAAGGGAGGAATAAAATCATAAACAGGGGAAACTGGGATGAAGAAAAACACACAGATAGAAATCATAATTGTGATCGTGAAGGGGATGAACGCTCTCACAAAACAGAAGTGGATAGCAGAATGGATTACAAACCATAATCCTACAATATGCTGTTTACAAGAAACACATTTGCAACAGAGGGATACACATAGGATAAAGGTAAAAGGCTGGAGTAAAATATACTGTGCCTCAGCTAAAGTTAAAAAAGCAGGTGTAGCAATCCTAATCTCAGACAAAGCAAAAGTAAAGATAGATTTAATTAAAAGAGATAAGGAAGGACATTATATCCTGCTAAAAGGCACCATAAACAATGGAGCAATATCATTGCTTAACATATATGCACAAAGTTGTAAGGCATGCAGATTCTTAGATTAGAGGTTAAGGGAGTTACAGGAAGAAATAGACAGCAAAACTGTAATATTGGGAGACCTCAACCTCCCCCTTTCTGAACTTGATAAATCTAACCTCAAAATAAATAAGAAAAAAGTTAAGGAGGTAAACAGGATTTTAGAAAAGGCAGATATGATAGAACTCTGGAGAAAACTGAATGGGGATAAAAAGGAATATACTTTCCTCTCAGTGGTACATGGCACATACTCAAAAATTGACCATGTACTAGGGCATAAAAACCTCACAAGCCAGTGCAGAAAGGCAGAAGTAGTCGAAGCATCCTTTTCAGATCATAATGCAATAAGAATCATTTTTAATAAAGAACCATGGAAAATAAGCTAAAAATTAATTAGAAACTAAATAAGAAATGCAGATTAAAACAACTCTGAGGCATAACTTCACTCCTATTAGACTGGCTAATATGAGAAAATAGGAAAATGATAAATGTTGGAGAAGCTATCGTGAAATTGCAACACGAATGTGTTGCTGGTGGAGTTTTGAACTGATTCAGTCATTATGGAGAGCAATTTGGAGGTATAACAAAGGCCTATAAAACTGTCTATATTCTTTGTTCCATCAATACCACTTCTACGTCTGTATCCCATTGAAATCATGAAATAGGAAGATGTAGATGAAATGTAGAAGATGTATAGGATTCCATGCTGTCTTGGGAGGGAGGGGGGAGGGGAGGGAGAGGAAGAAAATCTGGAACTAAAAAACATGCAGAATTGAGTGTTGTAAATGAAAAATAAAAAAAAAAATCTTAATTAAAAAAATGGTAAATAAGCAAATTTCAGAAAAAAACGGAAAAGCTTTCATGAATTGATACTAAATGAAGTGAGCATATCCAGGACAACATTATACACAGCAACAGCAACACCATGTAATGATCAACTATGATAGACTTAACTCTTCTCAGTAATGCAAATATCTAAGACAATTCCAAAAGACTCATGATGGAAAATGTTAACCACATTTAGAGAAAGAACTGTGCGATCTGACTATAGATCAAAAGCACATATTTTGTTTTGTTTTGTTTTAATCTTTTTTCTTTCCCATGGTTTTACATTTTTGCTCTGATTCTTCTTTCACAACATAACTAATGTGGAAATATGCTTAATATGACTGTACATGTATAGCCTATATCAGATTGCATACCATCTTGGGGAAGGGATAGGGGAGGAGGGGGGAAAATTTTAAAAAGTAAACATGGAAAATTAAAAATAAATGAATTTTAAAATATTTGGTAAGTTCACATTTTACATTATATGTAACTACACATACTGTTTATAAATTTTGTGTTTTGTGCATCTTTTTCATGGTAGAGAGATTAAATAGCTGTCTATACCTTAAAAATATTTCTTCCTTCTCAGATTTTCCAGTTCTACTCACTAAAGAAGCTGTTACATACCTCAAATTTTAATTGGCCTCCTTATTTACTCTGTGTCATACTCTGAAACAAATAGGGTTTCAATCCTGCCTCTTGGGACTATTTTACCTTTTTGCCTTCTCTCTGAAGATCATTGCAAATCATTTTTCTTAATATCCTTGCTAATAGCAAGGGGTTTTCCCACCTTTTTCATTTTCACCTTCCGAAGAGATAGGTTCATCTTTGCACATGAATACTTATCACTTGTTGCTAAAATAAACATACAAAAAGGAACCAATTTACAACATATTACAAATTATATTTTCATTGAATATTTATTTGATGGTACACTCTATATCCATTGTTATTCTTATTACAAGTTTTCAGGACATGTTTTACTTATGACTAATTTCTCATGGCTATCAATTCATTACACCTTCTTCCCCACTCCACAGCCCATAAATACATATACATATTCCTGTGAAAGTAGGAATTTCAGGAAATTCTGATTGGCAATTTCCTACTTCCTAAGAAAACCTCAATGCACATAATGGTGGTTCTCAGATATTATTTGCAAAACCATCTCAATTACAATATATTTATTAGCCATTTTGAACCCTTCTTTTTACTTTCTATTACTATTCTGTTTACCGAAAGTTTATTTTTAAGTGATACAGATATTTATTTTTTAGTCAAGATCTCTGATAGCATTGATTGAGCTAACTCCCACAGTGGAAACCTCCCTCTTTTTTATTTAATTTATTTAATATTTTTAGCTTTCAACATTGATTTTCACAAGAGTTTGAATTACAAATTTTCTCCCCATTTCTAACCTCCACCCCACTCCAAGATGGCATAAAATCTGATTACCCCATTGCCCAGTCAGCCCTTCATTCTGTCAACCCACTTCCCCCACCCTGCATCCCCTTTTCCCTTACTTTCTTGCAGGGCAAGATAAATTTCTATGCCCCATTGCTTGTATGTCTTATTTTCTAGTTGAAGGAGAAAGTTTTTTTTTTTTGGCAACGTCTGTTTTTAAAACTTTGAGTTCCAAATTCTCTTCTTTTTTTCCTCCCCACCCACCCTCCCTAAGAAGGCAAGCAACTCAACATAGGCCACATGTGTACCATTATGTAAAACCCTTCCACAATTCTGAAAGGCTGACTATATTTTGCTCCTTCCTAGCCTAACCCCCTTTATTTACTTTTCTCCCTTAACTCTGTCCCTTTTCAAAAGTGTTTGCTTTTGATTACATCCTCCCCCTATCTGCCCTCCCTTCTATCACTGCCCCCCCTTTTTATCTCTTTCCACCTTCTTTCCTGTGGGGTAAGATACCCAATTGAGTGTGTATGTTATCCCCTCCTCAGCTCAAAGCCAATGAGAGCAAGATTCACTCATTCCCCCCACACTTGTCCCCTCTTCCCTTCCAAAAGAAATGCTTTTTCTTTCCACATTTATGCAAGATAATTTACCCCATTCTATCTCCCTTTTTCCCCCTCTCTCAATACATTCCTCCCATATCCCATAAATTTATTTTTTTATATATCATCCCTTCATATTCAACTCACATTGTGCCCTCTATCTATCTATATATGTACGTATATTCCCTTTAGCCACCCTAATACTGAGGTCTCATGAATTATACACATCATCTTTCCATGTAGGAATGTAAACAAAACAGTTCAACTTTAGTAGGTTCCTTATGAGTTCTCTTTCTTAAATTACCTTTCCATGCTTCTCTTTATAATTGTGTTTGAAAGTCAAATTTTCTATTCAACTCTGGTCTTTTCACTGAGAAAGCTTGAAAGTCCTCTATTTTATTGAAAGTCTATATTTTGTGTTGGAGCATAATACTCAGTTTTGCTGGGTAGGTGACTCTTGGTTTTAATCATAGCTCCATTGACTTCTGGAATATCATATCCCAAGCCCTTCGATCCCTTAATGTAGAAGATGCTACATTTTGTGTTATCCTGATTGTGTTTCCATGATACTCAAATTGTTTCTTCCTGGCTGCTTGCAGTATTTTCTCCTTGATCTGGGTGCTCTGGAATTTGGTAACAATATTCCTAGAAGTTTTCTTTTTGGGACCTTTTTCAGGATGTGATAGATGGATTCTTTCAATTTCAATTTTCCCATTGGCTCTAGAATATCAGGGCAGTTCTCCTGGATAATTTCTTGAAAGATGATATCTAGGCTCTTTTTTTGATCATGGCTTTCAGGTAGTTCAATAATTTTTAAATTATCTCTCCTGGATCTATTTTCCTGGTCAGTGGTTTTTCCAATGAGATATTTTACATTGTCTTCCATTTTTTCATTCCTTTGGTCCTGTTTTATAATATCTTGATTTCTCATCAAGTCACTAGCTTCCACCTGCTCCAATCTAATTTTCAGGCAGTATTTTCTTCAGTGGTCTTTTGGACCTCCTTTTCCATTTGGGTAATTCTGCCTTTCAAGGCATTCTTCTCCTCATTGGCTTTTTGGAGCACTTTTGCCATTTGAGTTCATCTGTTTTTAAGGTGTTATTTTCTTCAGTACATTTTTGGGTCCCCTTTAGCAAGTCATTGACTTTTTGTCATGGTTTTCTTGCATCACTCTCATTTCTCTCCTCAATTTTTCCTCTACTTCTCCCACTTGCTTTTCCAAATCCTTTTTGACCTCTTCCATGGCCTGAGATGAGTTCATGTTTTACCTGGAGGCTTTTTAAGTAGGGTTTTTGACTTTGTTGACTTCTTCTGGCTTTGTGTTTTGGTATTCTTTGTCAGCAAAGGAAGATTCCAAAGTCTCTGTCTGAATCTTAGTCGGTTTTCATTGCCTGGCCATGTTCCCAGCCAATTTAGGTGACCCTTGAGTTTTTCCTCAGGGTATGACTGCTTGTAGAGTATAGAGTACTTTGTCCCAAGCTTGAGGGGCTGCACTGTTGTTTTCAGAGCTATTTCTACACAGCAAACTCTGTCACACCAGTGCTACTCCTCCCCCAAGAACTGCCAACCTGGACTGCACTCAGATATAAGCTGGCTCTGCACTCCAGCTCAGATCTGCCACTTAATTCCTACCACCAGGTTGTCCTGGGGCTGGAAGCAACTGCAGCTGTAGCTCTGTAAGCAGCCTTAGAGTTGCATCACTCCCCCACCCCCCGGTGCCTCTGTGCCTGTGGCCAAACTGTGAACTCCTACTTTCTATCTACTTCGAAATATACAAGAAAAGTGATACAACTATCAGGCATATACTCCTAATAAAATGAATACAGATATAAAGTTGAAATAAATACTGAAGTTTTTGTAGCAAAACTTTTCATGGTAATAAAGAAATGGAAACAAAATCTGTGCCATTCAATGGAAGAGTTGCTGAACAAACTGTGGCACATGGATGTAATGGAATTTCATTATGCAGCAACAAATAATCAACCAGGAAAAGAAAGGGAAAAAAATGAGACTACATAAACAGTCAAGTGGATGCTCATTTATTAAATGCTTAATATTTGCCAGGCACTTTGCTAAGCACTGGAAATATAAATTCAATCAAAAAAAATCCTTTCCCTCTAGAAGTTATATCTTAATGGACAAATGACACTTAAAACTGACCTAAAATTTAGGAGTTTTGTGATAGAAAGGTACTTGAGAAGAGCCATTATAGAAAAAATTTGGAGAGAATGAAGACTGGACTGGTTTGTTTGTTTGTTTGTTTGTTTGTTTTTTTTTGTTTCTTCCCTTGAAATGGAGATATGAGAAGGACCAAACAAACAGAGGACTGCGCTGTAGGAAAGGAGAATACATAGAATCTGATAATTAGAGGGATATAAAGTGAAACAAGTTAAATAAAAGGAACAATCTTCATAAAAGTTTAATAGGGGAAACTTAAGGTGGGGGCAGAGCCAAGATGGTGGCTGAAAAGCAGGGACTAGTGTGAGCTCCCCAGCGAGTCCCTCCAAAAACCTAGAACTGCAGAAACCACAAAAGAGCAGAGTGAAGCAGGGCTCTAGCCTAGGACAGCCTGAATGGTCTCTGGGTGAGGTCAGTCCCGCACGGAGCTGGGAGCAGAGCAGAGCAGAGTAGAGCAGAGCCCAGCATGAGCGGCATGGACCAACCAGACCGGGAGCCAGGCGGAGCGTGCTCTAGCGCCCTGAATCAGTGAGCTGTAGCAGTTACAAAACTTCTCAACCCACAAACACCAAAGACAACAGAGAAGGTTAGTGGGGAAAGCTTGGGGAGTGGAGGGAGTTCAGAGTGTGGCTACCGCCCCGGGGGCAACAGAGGTGGGGCAACTACAGTAGTACAGCTACAGTTGCTTCCCGCCCCAGGCACACCTGGTGGGAAGAATTAAGTGGTGGATCAGAGCAGCAGTGAAGAGCCTGCTGAAGATGTAAGTCCAGTCTGGGTTGAGGGTTCTTACAGAAGGAGGAGTGCTGCTGGGGCAGAGCGGTTGCATCCCCCCAAGTGTCGAACATAGTACTCTTTAGTCTACAAGCAGTCATACCCTGCTGAAAAACTCAAGAGTCCAGTTAGCTGGTTGGGAATATGGTCAGGCAGCGAAAATATACCCAGACTCAGTCTCAGACTCTGGAATCCTTCTTTGGTGACAAAGAAGACCAAAACATACAGTCAGAAGAAGTCAACAAAGTCATAGAGCTTACAACAAAAGCCTCCAAGTAAAGCATGAACTGGTCTCAGGCCATGGAAGAGTTCAAAAAGGATTTGGAAAAGCAAGTTAGAGAAGTAGAGGAAAAATTAGGAAGAGAAATGACAAGGATGTGAGAAAACCATGAAAAACAAGTCACTGACTTGCTAAAGGAGACCTAAAAAAATGCTGAAAAATACACTGAAGAAAACAACACCTTAAAAAATAGACTAACTCAAATGGCAAAAGACCTCCAAAAAGCCAATGAGGAGAAGAATGCCTTGAAAGGCAGAATTACCCAAATGGAAAAGGAGGTCCAAAAGACCACTGAAGAAAATACTTCCTTAAAAATTAGATTGGAGCAAGTGGAAGCTAGTGACTTGATGAGAAATCAAGATATTATAAAACAGAACCAAAGGGATGAAAAAATGGAAGACAATGTAAAATATCTCATTGGAAAAACCACTGACCAGGAAAATAGATCCGGGAGAAATAATTTAAACATTATTGGACTACCTGAAAGCCATGATCAAAAAAAGAGCCTAGGTATCATCTTTCAAGAAATTATCCAGGAGAACTGCCCTGATATTCTAGAGCCACAGGGCAAAATAGAAATTGATATAATACACCAATCAACTCCTCAAACAGATCCCAAAAAAGAAATCTCCTAGGAATATTTTCACCAAATTCCAGAGCTCCCAAATCAAGGAGAAAATACTACAAGCAGCCAGAAAGAAATGATTTGAGTATTGTGGAAATATAATCAGAATAATCCAAGATCTGGCAGCTTCTACATTGAGAGATCGACAGACTTGGAATATGATATTCCAGAGGTCAATGGAGCTAGGATTAAAACCAAGAATCACCTACCCAGCCAAATTGAGTATCATGCTCCAAGGCAAAATATTGATTTTCAATAAAATAGAGGACTTTCAAGCTTTCTCAGTGAAAGGACCAGAGCTGAATACAAAATTTGTCTTTCAAACACAAGAATGAAGAGAAGCATGAAAAGGTAATTTAAGAAAGAGAACTCATAAGGAACCTACTAAAGTTGAACTGTTTTGTTTACATTCCTACATGGAAAGATGATGTGTATGATTCATGAGACCTCAGTATTAGGGTAGCTGAAGGGAATATTCATATATATATATATGTATGTATACATATATATATATATATATGTTTATGAATATATATGTATATGTGAGTGTGTATGTACGTATATATGTATGTGTATATATAGAGAGAGAGAAAGAGAGAGGGCACAGAGTGAGGTGAAGATGAAGGGATGATATCTAAAAGAAATAAAATCAAATTAAGGGATGAGAGAGGAATATATTGAGAGAGGGTGATAGGGAGAGATAGAATGGGGTCAATTATCTCTCATAAAAGTGGCAAGAAAAAGCAGTTCTGTAGGAAGGAAGAGAAGTCAGGTGAGGGGGAATGAGTGAATCTTGCTCTCATCAGATTTGATCCGAGGAGGGAATACGATACATCCTCAATTAGGTAACTTACCCCACAGGAAAAAAGGAGGAAGAAGAAGAAAAAAAAAAAGGGAGGGATGATAGAAGGGCGGGAAGATGGGGGTGGAGGTAATGAAAAACAGATCCTTTCGAAAGGGGACAGGGTCAAGGGAGAAAATTCAATAAATGGGGATAGGTTAGGAAGGAGCAAAATATAGTTAGTCTTTTGCAACATGAGTATTGTGGAAGGATTTTACATAATGATATGCATGTGGCCTATTTTGAATTGCTTGACTTCTTAGGGAGTATGGGTGGGAAGGGAAGAGGGAAGAGAATTTGGAACTTAAAGTTTTAAAAACAGATGCTCAAAAAGAACATAAAAGTTATTGCATGCAAGTAGAAAATAAGATACACAGGCAGTGGGGCATAGAAATTTATCTTGCCCTACAAGAAAGAAAGGGAAAAGGGGAAGGGAGGGGAGTGGTGTGACAGAAGGGAGGGCTGACTGGGGAACATGGAAACCAGAATATATGCCATCTTGGAGTGGGGGGAGGGTAGAAATGGGAAGAAAATTTGTAATTCAAACTCTTGTGAATCAATACTGAAAACTAAATATATTAAATAAAATGTGCATAGCCTTGAAAAAAAAAAACATCTCTTAATTGAAGCCAAGCTCTAAGTAACTCAAAAAGCAATAAAGGTCCCAGAAAAATTTAGATGAAATATACTTCTCTTACCTAAATGGATTGATAGCAGATTGAGGGAGAATTTTATATACACTTTAAAACTAGGTCATTGTTCATGGAGGTTAGATAAATAAGTACATAGACAGAGACTCATTACTAAGGAATAATTACTTTACAGAGATAGGAAAGATATCAACTACTGAAAGAGTTAAAAAAAAGTTATAAAAAGAAACTTAAATGTAATTTAAACCATGGTCTCCATCATGCTATTGTAGAATATTGAGTTGGTTACTGCAATTTTTTACTTAAAATTTTTAAATGGAAGTGTACTGCTTTTTTAAACCACAGTACCTGACATATACATGCCTCCACAATCTTCTATACTTCTACAATTATGGCGTTTTCTCATTTATTACTCCCTTAAAGGGAGACTGCATTCTAGTCTACTTGGATTACCTGCCTTCCTCTCTACATGTTTTACATTTTCTCATCTTTTTTTGGGTTTATGAAAGCTATTACCAATACCCACACTCTCCCTGGTAGTTAGTCTCTCCCTCTCCAGATACCCTACATCCCTTGTTATCCATTCTATAAGTCCATCTTAAATGACACCTGTAATCATTTGTCACCTCTCTCACAAAGTCTTCCTTGTTGTGTTTACCTCCTCATTAAATTTTATTACAGTTTTTGTGTATAGCTTCATTAGGTAAGAACTATCCCCTTTTTAATCTCTCTACCCACCCCCACTGACTAGTACCACACTGTAGAAAGTAAATGCATGACAAGCATTTATTAATTAGAATAATAATATTAAATTACAATAAAATTCCTCTATAGTCATTTATAAAATCCCTTTGGTTGTTTAGTCATTAGTTTAAACAACCATTTACAAACTTCTATCTAATGGTTGATTTTTTTTAACCTGATATGACATTGCTCTGTAATTATCAATTAATATAATAAACATGAACATTACCTATGCAATCATTTTTCTTAAAATATCAGTCAAACCATCTTCTTTTAAATTCTATTTACTAAGATAATATCCAGTTTATTTTAACATATGAGAAGAAATTCTACAATTTCATTTTTTAAACTGACATTATATTTAAATTCATTACAAACTTCTTGACTAACATTTAAAAAAGAAATATTTATCTTGGTTGTTTTATACTTGATGAGAAGATTTCTCTCATTAAAGGAAAAGGGAAGCCAACTATTGGTGGGGTGGAAACAGTCTTTTCCAAAGTGTACACATTTAAGTGAATCTCTATTAAGAATGTTCCATATCATGCAATAATGTAGCATTTGATCTGGTTAAGGTCACAAAGTGCAAAATCAGAACATACATCCCTGTTAGTTCATACTCTAATAACTAAGCACAATTCAATTTAGCCCTTAGTCCAATGCAGCATTAATTTGTGGAACCCTAATTAAGGCTGCCATTGTTGAGGGCACCTTAATTAAATTATAAGTGCCCATCTGCATTTGCACCCACTAAAGATATATCATTTAGTTCTGTTCCGGTCAAAGCTAAAATAAAATGTATACTTTAAATGTAGGAATACTTTATTCAACAAGGTGCATTCTTTTCTTTCCTTCTTTTCTTTATCTTCCTTCTTTCCCTCCTTCCTTCCCCCCTCCCTCCCTCTTTTTCATTCTTTCTCTTTCCTTCCTTCCTTCCTCCCTCCCTTCCTTCCTTCCTTCCTTCTTTCTTGTTTTCTATTTTTCTGTCTTTCTTTCTGTCTTTCTTTCTTTCTTTCCTTCCTTCCTTTTTTCTTTCTTTCTTTCTTTCTTTCTTTCTTTCTTTCTTTCTTTCTTTCTTTCTTTCTTTCTTTCTTTCTTTCTTCCTTCCTTTCTTTCTTTCATTCCTCCTTTCTGTCTTTCTATTCCCTCACTCCCATTTTTCTTCTCTCCCTCCCTTCCCTCTTCCCTTCCTCTCTTTTTCTCTATCTGTCTCTCTAAAATAACTGGGTAAGAAAAAAATTATTAGATGTGAATAGCCCTACCAGCAATAATTATGAACTAAGTTCTAACTATAAAGACGACACTATCCAACAGTGTGGCAAGGTGTAAACAAATGATTCAATCTACTTGTATTTATTGAAGACAAAAGAGTACCAGAATTTTAGTGAGGAAGACTGTAATTTGAACCTCACCTGTAATTCTTCCTACCTCAATGCCTATGGGCAAGTAACTTTAAGCCTCTCTACCTCAGTTACTTTATTTCTAAAATGATGATGATAATACTTATGCTACCTACCTAATAAAAATACTTCTGAGAATCAAATGAAATAATATATGCAAAATTATTTGTGCACCATAAATAATAAATTAGAAAAATAACATTGTTTAGATAAGATCCAGAAACTTTTCTCACGTAATTCATGAACTCTTTGTGGCAAAAAACACAAACCCAGAGATATAATACATATTGTATTTTGAATATTAGAAAGTTACAAAACAAAGTGTTCTATCATGAGGTCTTCTACAGGGTTTATTACCGAAAATGCAGATTAGAGAGAGACTCATGAATTATGTAGGAATGAAGAGGCAAAGTGACAAAGGGTAAAGCATAACAAGTGGTAGAAAGTTGGGTTAAGGGCAAGGAGGAATGCTATTTGGCTGAAGCTCAGTCATGGAATAGATTGAAATAAATATTATGAGCTAAGACTGGAAATAGTAAAGTCTTATTAGATTTAGGTTTATTTTGAATAAATTGTAATGGAGTCTGAAATCAGACTGGTAGACTATGAGGATCTATGGGAAGTTTTTGGGCAATCTGAGTGACCACAAATTAATTCCTAATAAGAAATGTTCTACATGTAGAAGAAAAAATAGAAAATAAAGGGAGTAAATGTAGGAAAACATTTAATAAGGATTTGATAATATTCCAAATAATAGACCTCGTGTTATGATGCTGAAAATGGGAATACTGAAGAAAGGATTTCGATACAAGACATGGGGCAAAGATGAAACCTGGAGGGTTTTTTATTTCTTGTTTTTGTGAAATAATGGAATACAAATGTAATGAAGAATGATGAGTGGAAGATAACTCAAATTTTGTGGAAATGATGTGGTTTAGGGATGTTGACATGTTTTAGGAGTCCCAGGATCCCCAAAAGGTCAGGACGTAGGGTGACGGCCCCTGGAATTATTCACAAACTCAAACCATCTTCCAGTCCATTGGCAAAGTTTATTATGATGCTGATAAGGTGAGCATAGTTTCTTAGGGAACTTACAACCTGCTGGAGGTGCTGTTAATGCTTATACAGAAAAGGGGACAGGGAAAGGAATGCCAAGTATTCTAACTTGGTGATGCAGAGTGAGACTAAGGAGTGGTCAGTATATGCAAATAGTCTGGGTCCTGGGCTGCTGGAATGTATGGGAAAATTCAGTGAGACAACAGAGAAAGCTCTGTTGATAACAGATATTGGGAAAAAAAAGGGACGAGATAGTTCTTTTCTAGGTGCGAGAGACAGAGTCTTTAGGCAGGCACCCTGTGTCTGTACCGACAAACTTAAGCAGAAGGATTACAGGGTCAACTCTTTATTTGCCTGCAACAAGGAGAAAATTTTCTCACAGGGGCCTACTGGATTTAAAGGTTCTTCCAGAGACATGGGCCATACCTTTTGGGATCCCAGTCCCATTACCTCATCAGACATAAGGTATTTGGTGAATGATACAGTCAAAACCTTTAATAATTATTTTTTTTTCCTCCTTAAACCTTCATTCTGATTTCACATGCAGGGAATGAAGTGAGCAGGGTTTTGGATATGAGTTTTATATACTGGTCATTTACCAGGTAAAAGTATGAAGTTGTAGAAGAAGTACAAGAACTCAAAAGGATTAAGGACTAGATATAGACATTTGGGAGTCATGACATAGATGTAGTAACTGAAACTGAAAATGATGGTTTGAGAGAGAATGTATAAAGAAGGAAAGAGTGGAGAGAAATCAGTGAGAGAAAAGATGAACACTAACATCTTAAATATTCAGAATGCAGTAAGATTCATAACAGTTAATTCAGACAAATAAGAATTGAGGATTACTTACATTATTTTCTGACTTTTATAATATTAAATATTGCAATTATGCAACAAACATCATAGATCCAAACAAAGTCTGCCCTAGATGGGAAATTTCCATATGACTAGTGCCAATATCAAACAATGAAACAGCAAAGAAACCAAATTTCACTGTTAAGAGAACATATTTAAACATTTTTTTCTTCAAAATAGGACCATTTACCTATCTATAACTGTTAAGTGTTGAACAAAACAAAAATAAATAAAATTACACTGAACAATAGATTCAGTTAGTAGGTGGTTTTCTAAGTTAATATATAGCCTGCAGGGATCTGTATGTGTACTTTAGTGGTCCATTTCTATTCGCATTTAACACCACTGGTCAGTATAATCTGTATACATATGTAGTCAAAATTGATGGTGTATTTTCTCTCTCTCTCTCTCTCTCTTTCTCTCTCTCAGAGTTTGCCCCAAAAGTCTTAGTGCAATTTTAAACTATTAAAGCATACGTGTGTAGAGATGCCAAAAGGCAAAAAAAAAAGAAAAAAAAAGAAAAGAAAAGGATAAAGAGTAAAATGACAAGTAAGAAAAAAAGGAGAAGGAAGTGAGAGACCTCTGCTGACACTCTTGCGAATCCTACATATCTTTTCCCTTCTCATTCTATGAATAATGTTTTAAAATGTATAAAACAAAATATATAAAATTATAAAGGAAACCAATTATATTGAAATACACATTTTTTTTTAAACTTCGTGGATGCAAGGTTGATAGTTCCTTTACCTAATATCTACACAAATTCCCCTATTTTTTATTTTCCCAACTTCATATGTATGTACATGCATAAACACACACAAACACATAATATATATATATATGCATATGTGTATACATATAAATGAATACAAATAATATATTGCATTATATTACATACCATCAAGTCCCATGGCTTTGTATCACAGAGCATTACAATGTAATATAATATCATACTATATAACACAATGTGATATGATCTGATGTAGTTTTACATATAGAAGTGCATTGTGACATGATGTTATGCTATGCTATGCTATGGTATCATATTGAGTATCCAAAAAGTCAGCATAGTTTCAATCTGTTAAAATTTGATAAAATATAGTGTAATGTAATGAAAATTTATAATCTAAAAATAATCTATTAAAATTTATGTGTCTATATTAATTTGGATTTATATATATATATATATATATATATGTATATATACATGTATATATATACAGACATATATATGCATATATCCATTCCTCCATCCATATATATGCATATATAAGCTTTTTAAATTTCCTTTAATTTTGCCAAGTATGACTTGCCATCTTTCTTGTAGACCTCCCTTTGAATTTTCATATCTTGTTATGAAGGCATTTCCATTGTTTTTTGGCTTTTCTTGAGATCTTGCCTCCCTAGTTTGTTATGGTGTGAAAAAAATAAATGACATTGATTCACATATCTTATCTTTCCAGTTTTTTCAACATCCCTTTCTATGGCTGAATTTTGTTTCTCATATGTATAAGAAAAAGAAGAGAAAAATAGTATGCTGAATTTCTTAAAAAAAATCATTGTTTCCTGGAATATTTACATTTTAGGATGATTAGCTTTTTTTTCTGGTATCACCAGATTTTATTCTTCTAATTGGTCAATAATGAAGATGGATTATGCATTATATATTAACACCAATTTCAAAGTTGGAAGAAATTTAGAAATTAATCATATCTGTTTTGCATATGAAGAAAATGATTAAAACTCTCACAGAGAAAGAAGAAGGAAGGAGGCTACATTGTACAGATAAATACATTTTATGGATGCTTAGTTTGATTAAATATTTATATCATAATTCCAAACTGACTTGAAACATGGTAAGAAAAAATTGAAACCACAGTTTTGGTAATGAAGACGGCCTTATAACTTTCAGTTTAGATAAATTAATCACCTTTTTTGTGATTTTTGACTTGTAAAATATATTACCAAAAAAAATAGAAACAGAAAAGAATTGAAGACATAGAATGTGGGCAGAACAATAACTGTCTATACGAAGTCATAAATTATTTTTCAAATAATTCAAAATTTACAACAAGCCTAAAAGAAAGGGGTGGGCATGAAAGGTGGAACAACCAGAATAATATAACAAGCTCTTCCTAGTCTCACACCAGTATATTCAGTTTTGGCTACTTGAAAACTGCAAACCTTTCCAAGTTGAATTCTGAGAATTTTTAAGTTTTTTAATGAGAATCCTTAGAAATCTGTAGGTAATATCTCATCCCTGAGGGATAAATTTACAGGACTTTCCTTATTGATCAATTATAATACAATATATAATATAATTATTATAAACCAGTAAGAACAAATCCCAGTCAGTGACAGATGGTAGGAAAAAAGGAAATCTTTCATTGTATTTATTATTCTCAATTCTTTAGTGAAGAATCAAATAGAATTCTGAACACATTTTGGTACCTGTATATAATAGAATATTACACTATAAGAAAAGTAGAATTTGGAGGAACCTGGCAAGACTTGCATGGCCTGCTATAAAGCATAGCAAATAGGACAATTTAAATTAGTTAAAAAAGCATAAATGGAAATAACCTGAAAAATTAGAATTTGGATGTTAAGCAATGTCAACAGATTGCTATAGATGACGAATGAGAAAGTTATTCCTATAGAGATGGTTAAACTATGGATGGGGATTATTGCTTGTGCTTTCAACCAATAGTTGCTAGCTATGTCCATTTGTTCAGCTTAGTTGTCTTTTATTCTTAAAACATCAGATTGGAGTTGTTATTAGTAAATGACTTGTTGTTGTTTTTGTTTTTTGATTAGATAAAAGGAGACATTCTTTGTCTCATGTGTTATCTAGCTTTAATCACTGAATACACATTGTTTCAATCAAACTGAGACCTGGAAAAGACCTTACCTTAAAAAGTCCAAGGTCTCCTACTGCATTAGGGGCCATCTCTAGTGGTCCTGATTTATATCCTACCACTGGACCCAGAGGGCTCAGGATGAGAAAGTGAGGCTGATAACTTTGCACAGCTTTCCTTCATTTATATCCTATTCACTTGCAGGTCATAGCATCATCTTCCTGATGCCATGATCCTCTTCAAGGAAAAAAGGGCAAATAACAAAATATGTCCACTTGTTTAGCTTATTTTTTTTTAATTCTTAAAAGAGAAGATTGGAATTGTTACTGTGAAATGATGGAATGAAATTTACTAAAGAAATCTTATTTTATTTAAATCACAGTTGTGTTAGAGTCAGTCATTAGAGAGTTATTATGTCACAGGTCCTACAATAAGCAAGGGAATTAAAAAAAAAGAGGCAAAAATAAAGTCCCTGCCCTCAAGGAATTCTCAATCTAATGGGGAGACAAAAAAAACACATATATACAATTAACTTTTATAAAGGAAAAATAGTAAATGATTAACAAAAGGAGGTCAGTAGAATTAAGAAAGCTTATAAAAGGCTTCCCATAAAAGTTGAGATTTTTGCTGGTACGTGGCTCCAGGAAAACCAGCAGGGAAAGCTAAGTAGGGAGAACATTCTAGGCATAGGGCAAAGCCAGAGAAAAATGCTGGGGGCTAAGAAATGGAGTATCTTCTTCAAGGAATAGCATGGGGACTAGTGTCAGTAGATTATTCTCTGCTAGGCTTCCAAAGAAGTCTTCTATCTACTTCAAGGTTACAAAGCCCTCTCTTGAGTTGAATTTACCTCCTACCTTGATTAAAGTATTGAAGCCATCTGCTTTTACCAACTTCATTTCACTTCTACCATTCCTCAAAATTTGTGTTCATCGTTCCTACTTCTGCTTCTGTGTCAGAAATTGGAGTTATTTTCATTAACCCGGACAAGCCCAATACTAGATTTGGATTAATTGATGAATGAAAATATCATCCATTTTCTCCTCCTCCTTTTTTTGATTCAAAGTTACTTACCCAGTTTCAGACACCATATTTGTTCTCCTCATTCTATTACTTACCCACTGTATCACCTGTCTCCCATCTTCTTCAAGAGCATGATTCATCACCCATTCTCTTTCCCCTTTTCATCATCAGTCACTCTACATCAATTTGTTCCTTCTTGCTATCTGTAAGCATACTCATTTCTCTGGCATTAAATATTTCTACATTTCCAGTGTCTCCTCAAACTATCATCTATTTCACTACTTATCTCCTAGAGGGAGCAGACTCCACTGACTTTAAATTATTTTTGTCCATGTACATAGCAAGTCTTTATAATCTAGCTTCCAGTTCTAATATTCTGTCATTTGAAAATGATATCTTTTCCCCATGTTTAAATATTTTTATTTCAAAGTTAGAAGTCCAAATTGTATCCCTCCCATTCTCTCTTCCTCTGCCCTATTCCTGAGATGGTAAAAAATCAGATACAGATTATAAATATGCAATTGTGTAAAACATTTCCATATTAGTCAGTTGGTAGAAGAAGACTCTTTTACATATAAGGAAATAAAGTGAAAAATAGCATGCTTCAGTCTGTATTCAATCAATATCACTTCTTTCTCTGAAGGCCAATAGTATCCTTCATCATTAGGCCTTTGTGACTGCTTTGCATCATTGCATTGGTATTTCTAAGTTACTGATATTTCTTCATTGAACAATATTGTTTCTTCCGTATGCAGCCTTCTCTTGGTTCTGTTCATTTCACTATGCACCAGTCAATGTAAGTCTTTCCAGGTTTTCTTTCTGAAATCATACCTTTCATCATGTGTTATAACATGATAGTATTCTCTCATAATCCTATAACACAGCTTGTTTAGCCATTCCCCTATTAATAGGCATCCTCTTGATTTCCAATTCTTAGTCACCACAAAAAGAGCTAATATAAAAATTTTTGTACAGATAAGTCCTTCCCCTCCCCTTTTTTGATATGATTGTGATGTAGAACTAGTAGTGGTATTGCTGGATCGCAGGGTATGCACACTTTGAGAATCCTTTGAACATAGTTCGAAATGCCTTTCAGGAATGGTTGGATGAGTTCATAACTCCACCAGCAGCACATTAGTGTCCTAGTTTTCCCACAGTCCCTCCAATATCCAACATTTTCCATTTTTGCCATATTGGTTATACTGATAGGTGTGAGGAGGTACCTCAGAGTTGTTTTAATTTGCATTTCTCTAATCCATATTGATTAAGAGTGTTTTCTTTCCTGTTTGCCAACCGAGGCTTCCAATGTTTTCTTTCTTTTTTTTTAAATTTATTTGTTTATTTAGTTTTCATTTAGTTTTATTTAGTTTAGTTAGTTTTCAGCATTGATTTTCACAACAGTTTGAATTACAAATTTTCTCCCCATTTCTACCCTCTCCCCCACTACAAGATGGTGTATATTCTGGTTGCCCTGTTCCCCAGTCAGCCCTCCCTTCTGTCACCCCACTCCCCTCCCATCCCCTTTTTCCTTCCTTTCTTGTTAGGGCAAGATAAATTTCTACGCCCAATTGCCCATGTATCTTATTTCCTAGTTGCATGTAAAAACCTTTTTTTTTTGAACATCTGTTTTTAAAACTTTGAGTTCCAAATTCTCTCCCCTCTTCCCTTCCCACCCATCCTCCCTAAGAAGTCAAGCAATTCAACATAGGCCACATGCGTATCATTATGTATAACCCTTCCACAATACTCATGTTGTGAAAGACTAACTATATTTTGCTCCTTCCTAACCTATCCCCATTTATTGAAGTTTCTCCCTTGACCCTGTCCCCTTTCAAAAGTGTTTGTTTTTGATTACCTCCACCCCCATCATCCCTCCCTTCTATCATGCCCCCTTTTTTATCTTGTTCCTCCTTTTTTCCTGTGGAGTAAGGTACCCAAATGAGTATATATGGTATTGCCTCTTCAGGTCAAATTTGATGAGAGCAAGATTTACTCATTCCACCTCACCTGCCTCCTCTTCTCTTCTTACAGAACTGCTTTTTCTTGCCACTTTTATGCGAGATAATTGACCCCATTCTATCTCCCCCTATCTCCCTCTCTCAATATATTCCTCTTTCATCCCTTAATTTAATTTTATTTCTTTTAGATATCTTCCCTTCATCTTCAATTCACCCTGTGCCCTGTCTCTCTCTCTCTCTCTCTCTCTCTCTCTCTCTCTCTCTCTCTCTCTCTCTCTCTATCTATCTATCTATATATATATGTGTATATATATATATGCATAATCCCTTCAGGTACCCTAATACTGAAGTCTCATGAATCATACACATCATCTTTCCATGTAGGAATGTAAACAAAACAGTTCAACTTTAGTAAATCTCTTGCAATTTCTTTTTCTTGTTCTTTTTCTTGATTAACTTTTCATGCTTCTCTTGATTCTTGTGTTTGAAAGTCATATTTTCTATTCAGCTCTGGTCTTTTCACTGAGAAAGCTCTCTATTTTATTGAAAATCCATATTTTGCCTTGGAGCATGATACTCAGTTTTGTGGGTAGGTGATTCTTGGTTTTAATCCTACCTCCATTGACCTCTGGAATATTGTATTCCAAGCCCTTCAATCTCTTAATGTAGAAACTGCTAGATCTGGGATTATTCTGATTGTGTTTCCACAAAACTCAACTTGTTTCTTTCTGGCTGCTTGCAATATTTTCTCCTTTATCTGGGAGCTCTGGAATTTGGTGACAATTTTCCTAGGAGATTTCTTCTTGGGATCTATTTGAGGAGGTGATCAGTGGATTCTTTCAATTTCTATTTTGCCCTGTGGCTCTAGAATATCAGGGAGGTTCTCCTTGATAATTTCTTGAAAGATGATATCTAGGCTGTTTTTTAATCATGGCTTTAAGGAAGTCCAATAATGTTTAAAATTATCTCTCCTGGATCTATTTTCCAGACCAGTGTTTTTTCCAATGAGATATTTTACATTGTCTTCCATTTTTTCATTCCTTTGGTTCTGTTTTATAATATCTTGATTTCTCATCAAGTCACTAGCTTCCAGTTGCTCCAATCTAATTTTTTTTCTTTTTTTTTTTCTTTATTTATTTTTAGTTTACCATACACGGTTCCACATAGTTTTGAGTTCAAGTTTTTCTCCCCTCCCTCCCCCCTCCCTCCCCAAGACGGCAAAAAGTCTCATATAACTGTCCGGTATAACTTCGCATTGAATTAATTTATGCTCTAGTCAAGTCGTGGAGAAGAATTTTGACCAATGGAATGAATCATGAGAAAGAAGAAACAGAACCAAAAAAAAAAACCACAAAAAAAACAAAAAAAAACCCCAAAAACAAAAACAAAAGAGAAGCAGAAAAGGCGAGCATGTAGTGTGCCTCAGTCTGTATTCAAACTTCGCAGTTCTTGGGGCGGAGCCAAGATGGCCGCATGAAGGCAACGTCTTACCGGAGCTCTCTCACAAGGTCTGTCAGATTCCCATAAAAAAGTGAATTTGAGCAGATTTGAGAGAGTCAGAAACCGCGAGCCGTGTGCGTGGGGCAAATTTCCGAGCCGGGAGAGTCTGAAAGGCCGGAGGAACGAACTTGCAGGCTCGGAGAGTGCTCGGTGCAGAGCTGCTCCAGACCAAGGCAGAAGCGGCCGGCCGAGAAATCCACGTGGGAGACGGGCTGCTAGAAAGCTGGGCGCCCGAAACCGGCAGAGATCCCCAGGCCTCCCAACACAGGACGGCAGTCTCTGGGAGCGACGAGAGGCAGCGCAACGCCACCAGCCGCGAAAACACCCAGTCCTGACGCTTGCGAATCCCAGGATCTCGGCCTCTTGAACTTCCGGAAGACTCAATGGCCAGGTAAACGGCTCTAACCCCTCCCCCCCTCACCCAGAGAATTCCTCGGGAAAAAAAAAAAAAAGAGAACTGAAACAGAGGAAAGAGTAGCGGGGCTTCACAGCACAAATACTAGAAGCTCATTAGTCCCAGAGGGGAAGAGTCGGCAGGGGGCCAAGCCAGGAGCCCAGACGCAACCTTGCTCCCCCAGGGGAAGCGCCAGTCATCCGCTCAAACAACAAACAGCTGAGACCATTGCTGAAAAGCAAGTGCTGGAGAGCACCCATAGGGAGTGAGACGCCAGGGAGCCAGACCCCTCCCCCACACCTCAGGAAACTGAAGGTTATAATTCTAGACTCACAACCCCCAGAATAAGAAAGCTGGGACAGAAAGCCCCGAGACTCACAGATAGAAATTCGTTGTAAAGCCAGCAAAAGGCAAACCAACATGAAGAAGAACACAAAAAAACCGAGGACAATAGATTCTTTTTATGGAGACAGGCAGGATCAAAATATCGACATAGAAGAAGATAGCAATGACACGGTAGATACATCAGATACCTCAAAAGCTAATATGATCTGGTCTCCAGCCCAAAAAGCACTGCTGGAAGAGCTAAAAGAGGATTTTAAAAACCAAATTAGGGAGCTAAAAGAAAATATGGAAAAAATGGAAAAAAGGGAGAAAAAATCCACTGACGAAATCAAGTCCCTAAAGAATAAGATTGGCGAAATGGCTATGGAGGTTCAGAATCTAGAGAGAGAAAAGGACACCCTGAGAGGTGAAATCCACCAATTGAAAATGGAGGCTCAAAAGCAAAATGTAAACACTAACTCATTTAAAATTGGACTTGAGCAAGTGGAAGCTAATGAATCTATGAGGCATCAAGAGGTAATAAAACAAAACGTAAAGAATGAAAAAATAGAAAAAAATGTGAAATATCTGATTGGCAAAACAACTGACCTGGAAAATAGATCCAGGAGAGACAATTTGAGAGTTCTTGGTCTACCGGAAATCCACGATGAAAAAAGGAGCCTTGACAGTATCTTCGAAGAAATTATCAAAGACAACTGCCCAGAGGTCCTAGAACCAGAGGGCAAAATAGTCATTGAAAGAATCCAATCTAATTTTTAAGGTAGTATTTTCTTCAGTGGTCTTTTGGACCTCCTTTTCCATTTGGCTAATTCTGCCTTTCAAGGCATTCTTCTCCTCATTGGCTTTTTGGAGTTCTTTTGCCATTTGAGTTAGTCTATTTTTTAAGGTGTTGTTTTCTTCGGTTTATTTTTCAGTATTTTTGGGGGTTCTCCTTTAGCAAGTCATTGACTTGTTTTTCATGGTTTTCTCACATCCTTCTCATTTCTCTTCCCATTTTTTCCTCTACTTCTCCAACTTGCTTGTCCAAATCCTTTTTGAGCTCTTCCTTGGCCTGAGACCCGTTCATGTTTTTTCTTGGAGGCTTTTGTTGTAGGCCCTTTGACTTTGTTGACTTCTTCGGGCTGTATGATTTGATCTTCTTTGTCACCAAATAAAGATTCCAGAGTCTGAGAGTGAGTCCAGGTGCATTTTTGCTGCCTGGCCATATTCCCAGGCAACTAACCTGACTCTTGAATTTTTCAGTGGGGTATGACTGCTTGTAGAGTTAAGAGAAGTATGTTCAAAGCCTGGCGGGATGTGCCAGCTCTGCCACACCAGCACTCCTCCTTCCCCAAGAACCCCCAACCCGGACTGGACTTAGATCTTCAGCAGGCTCTTCATTCCTGCTCTGATCTGCTACTTAATTCATCCCACCAGGTGGGCCTGGGGCCAGAAGCAACTGCAGCCATATTTCTGTAGCTGCCCCACCTCCTCTTCCCCTGGGGCACTGGCCTAACCACAACTCCCTTTTTAAACTCTGTCCCTAGCAGCTTTTCACACTAACCTTCTTTGCTGTCTTTGGAGTTTGTGGTTTGAAAAGTCTGGTAATTGCTGCAGCTCACTGATTCAGGGCACTAGGGCATGCTCCACACACTTCCTGCTCTGGTTGGTCCATGCTGCCCACTCTGGGCTCTGCTCCGCTCTGCTCCTTTCCCAGCTCCATGCAGGACAGACCTCACTGAGAAACCATCTAGGCTGTCCTGGGCTGTAGCACTGCTTCCCTCTGCTATTTTGTGGGTTCTGCAGTTCTAGAATTGGTTCAGAGACATTTTTATAGGTTTTTGGAGGGGCTTGGTGTGGAGCTCACACTAGTCCCTGCTTTCCATGAGCATTTTTTTTCATATGACCAAAGATAGCCTGATTTCCTTCTCTGAGTACCGCCTGTTCACATCCTTTGACTATTTATCAATTGGGGAATGACTTGTATTTTTCTTTTATAAAAGTGACTAAGTTCTCAGTATATTTGAGAAATTAGGCCTTTATCAGAGATATCTGTTGCAAAATTTACCCAGTTTTGCATTTTCCTTATAATTTTAATGTATTTGCTTTGTTTATGCAAAACGTTTAATTTTATGTTGTCAAAATTATCTTTGTTTTGTGATGCTCTCTATAACTTTTTTGTTTCTACATTCTTCCCTCATCCATAAATCTGACATAAATCTCTTGATTTGCTTATGCTGCCACCCTCTATGTGTTAATGATCTACCAATTTTGATCTTATCTTATTACTATATCTTATCTTATATCTTATTATCTATATCTTATTAAATGATATGAGATTTTTTTTTTCTATACCTTGTTTCTACCATACTCTGTTACAGTTTTCCCATCAGTTTTTGTCAAATAATGACTTTTTGTTCCAAGTTTGGATCTTTAGGTTTAATCATAGACTAGATTACTATGGTTATTTAAAATAACGCAATCTGTACCTAATCTATTCCACTGATCCACCACTCTATTTCTTTGTTCAAGATTGTTTTGTTAATTACAGCTTTACAATACCATTTGAGGTTTAGTACAGCTAGATGACATTCTTTTGCATTTTTTCTTTAATTTCCTTGATATCGTTATATTTTTTCTTCCAGTTGAATATTGGTATTATTCCTTCTAGCTCAATAAAGTATTTTGATAATTTGATATGGCACTGAATAGATTGATTTAGGTAGAATCATCATTTTTTTTGTTGCATTGGCTCAGTCTACCCATGAACAATTAATATCTTTCCAATTGTTTAAATCAGATTTTGTTTGTGTGAGAAGTGTTTTATACTTGCACTCATATAGTTTCTGGGTTTTATATTGTTTATAGTTATTTTAAATGGAATTTCTCTTTCTATCTCTTCCTGCAAGGCTTGTTTATTTTTTTATTTTTTTATTTTTTTTATATTTCTAATGCAGATTGTTATTGACCTTTTGAAAATGAGGCAGATTTTTTTCACATTTTTTTATTTTTTTTTATTTTTTTATTTTTAGTTTACCACACACGGTTCTACATAGTTTTGAGTTCCAGATTTTCTCCCCTTCCTCCCCCCTCCCTCCCCAAGACGGCATGGAATCTCATATATCTGTCATGTATAACTTCGCATTGAATTAATTTATGCAATAGTCTAGTCGTGGAGAAGAATTTTGACCAATGGAATGAATCATGAGAAAGAAGAAACAGAACCAAAAAAAAAAAACCCAAAAAAACAAAAAAGAAGCAAAAAAAAAGGTGAGCGTGTAGTGCACCTCGATCTGTATTCAAACTTCACAGTTCTTTCTCTGGATGAAGATAGCATTCTCCATCGTGAGTCCCCTGGAGTTGTCCTTGCCCCTTAGGTTGCTGAGAAGAGTGCAGTATGTCAGGGTTGGTCCTCACGGAATCCATATATCTGTGGCTGTGCACAACGTTCTCCTGGCTCTGCTCCGCTCACTCAGCATTATGTCGTGTAGGTTTTTCCAGGTTGTTATGAAGTCTGCATCATCCCCACTTCTTATGGCACAATGGTATTCCATCACCTTCATATACCACAGCTTGTTCAGCCATTCCCCAATTGATGGACATCCCTTTGATTTCCAATTCTTGGCTACCACAAAAAGAGCTGCTATAAACATTTTTGTACATATGGGTCCTTTTCCCGCTTGTGTGATTTATTTGGGATACAACCCTAGAAGTGGTATTGCTGGGTCAAAGGGTATGAACATTTCTATAGCCCTTTGGGCATAGTTCCAAACTGCTCTCCAAAATGGCTGGATCAGCTCACAACTCCACCAGCAATGCAACAATGTTCCAATTTCCCCACTTCCTTTCCAGCATTTATCATTTTCCTGTTTTGTTATTTTAGCCAATCTGACAGGAGAGATGTGGTATCTAAGAGTTGTTTTGATTTGCATTTCTCTAATCAGTAGTGATCCAGAGCATTTTTTCATATGCCTGTAGATAGCTTTAATTTCTTCCTCTGAAAACGGCCTGTTCATATCCTTTGACCATTTCTCAATTGGGAAATGGCTTGCATTCCTATATATTTGGCCCAGTTCCCTGTATATTATAGAAATGAGGCATTTATCAGAGATACTAGTTGCAAATATTTTCTCCCAATTTTCTGCTTCCCTCCTAAATAATTTTATTCTAAAGAAGGAGTGGGCCAAAGAACAAATCAGAGAAACAATTAATAACTTCATTCAAGAGAATGACAATAATGAAACAACATACCAAAACCTATGGGATGCAGCAAAAGCAGTTCTTAGGGGATGTTTTATATCTCTTAATGCCTTCATGAATAAAATAGGGAAAGAAGAGATCAATGATTTGGGCATACAGCTGAAAAAGCTAGAAAAAGAGCAAATTGAAAACCCCCGATTAAATACCAAATTAGAAATACTGAAAATCAAAGGAGAGATTAATAAAATTGAAACCAAGAAAACTATTGAATTAATAAATAAAACAAAGAGCTGGTTTTATGAAAAAAACAATAAAATTGATAAACCTTTGGCCAATTTGATTAAAAAAGAGAAAGAAGAAAATCAAATTATCAGTATCAAAAATGAAAAGGGTGAGGTCACCTCTAATGAAGAGGAAATCAAAACAATAATTAGGAATTATTTTGCCCAACTGTATGCCCATAAATTTGACAACCTTAGAGATATGGATGAATATCTGCAAAAACATAAACTGCCCAGGCTAACAGAGAAGGAAGTGAAATTTCTTAATGACCCCATATCAGAAAAAGAAATTGAGCATGCCATCAATGAACTCCCTAAGAAAAAATCTCCAGGGCCAGATGGTTTTACATGTGAATTCTATCAAACATTTAAAGAACAACTAATTCCAATACTTTGTAGACTATTTGAGAAAATAGGTGAAGAAGGAGTCCTGCCAAATTCTTTTTATGACACAAATATGGTACTAATACCCAAACCAGGTAGAGTTAAAACAGAGAAAGAAAATCATAGACCAATTTCTCTAATGAATATTGATGCAAAAATTTTAAATAAAATATTAGCAAAAAGATTGCAGCAACTCATTACGAGAATAATACACTATGACCAGGTAGGATTTATTCCAGGAATGCAAGGCTGGTTCAATATTAGGAAAACTATTAACATAATTGACCATATCAACAACAAAACTAGCAGAAACCATATGATCATCTCAATAGACGCAGAAAAAGCCTTTGACAAAGTACAACACCCATTCCTATTAAAAACACTAGAAAGCATAGGAATAAGTGGAACCTTCCTCAAAATTATAAATAGCATCTACCTAAAACCATCGACAAGCATTATTTGTAATGGGGATAAACTAGATGCATTCCCAATAAGATCAGGGGTGAAACAAGGATGTCCATTATCACCCCTATTATTCAATTTGGTACTATAAACATTAGCTGTAGCAACAAGAGAAGAAAAAGAAATTGAAGGAATTAGAATAGGAAAAGAAGAAACTAAATTATCACTTTTTGCAGATGATATGATGATTTATCTAGAGAATCCTAGAGAATCAAGTAAAAAACTACTTGAAATAATAAACAACTTTAGCAAAGTTGCAGAATATAATATAAACCCACATAAATCCTATACATTACTGACAAAGCCCAATAGCGAGAGATAGAAAGAGAAATTCCATTCAAAGTTACTGAAGGCACTATAAAATATTTGGGAGTCTATTTGCCAAGACAAACCCAGGGCCTATATGAACATAACTATGAAACACTTTTCACGCGAATAAAATCAGATCTACATAAATGGAGAAATATCAGTTGCTCATGGTTAGGCCAAGCTAATATAATAAAAATGACAATTTTACCTAAATTAATCTATCTATTCAGTGTCATACCAATCTAACTACCAAATTTTTTTTTTTACTGAGCTGGACAAAATAATAACAAAATTCATTTGGAAAAACAAGAGGTCTAGAGTATCTAGGATATTAATGAAAAGACATGCTAGAGAAGGTGGCTTAGCCACACCAGATATTAAACTGTACTACACAGCAGCAGTCATCAAAACTGCCTGATACTGGTTAAGAAACAAGGGTGTGGATCAGTGGAATAGGATAGGTACACAAGTAGGTGAAATCAACAATTTTAGCAATCTACTCTTTGATAAACCCAAAGAGGCCAGCTTCTGGGCTAATAATTCACTATTTCACAAAAACTGTTGGGAAAATTGGAAAATGGTAGGGCATAAACTGGGCATAGACCAATATCTTACACCATATACCAAAATAAAGTCAAAATGGGTTCATGATTTAGGAGGAAAAGCTGATACTCTAAGTAATTTTGGGAAAGCAAAGAATAGTTTACTTATCAGATTTGTGGAAAAGTAAAGAATTCATGACCCAACAAGAGACAGAGAGCATTACAAAAGGCTTTTTTATTAATAATGGTGATGATTTATGTGGGTTTTTATAGTATCCTACAACTATGCTAGCTTGTTAATTGTTTCAAGTAGTTCTTTAGTTGATTCTATAGGATTTTCAAAGTATGCCATCATATCATCTGCAGAGTGATAGTTTTGTTTCCTCATTGCCTATTCTAATTCCTTTCATTACTTTTTCTCTTATTGCCATAACTAACATTTTTATTACATAATTCATTAACAGAAACAGAAATGGGCATGCTTTCTTCACCCTTGATTGGATTGGGTAGGCTTTTAGTTTATCCCCATTACATACTTGCTGATGGTTTTAAACAAAGTACTTATCATTTAAGGTAAACTCCATTTATTGCAATGCTCTCTAGGGTTTTAATAGGAATGGGTGCTGTATTTTTTCAAAGGCTTTTTTTAATCTCTTGTGATAATCATATGATTTCTGTTGGTTTTGTTGTTGATATGGCTAATTATGCTGACAGTTTTCCTAAAACTGAACCAGCTCTGTCTTCCTTTACAAAGCTTTCACATCTTCCAGAACTTGCCTGCTTCCATCATTGTTGAAGACTGGGAGCTGCCTGTCTTGGACACATTGAAGCTAGCAGATGAGCTCGATGGCTTTCTCACAGAACACAGCTTCACACCTGAGACCTTCAACAGTTTCCACTCACATTTAGCTGCAGCACAACTCGTGCAGTCATGTAGAACACTCCTCCCTCCCTCCCTTCTTTTCTTTTAAAATCAAGTTAACCAAAGGTTTACCTATTTTACTAGTTTCTCTATAAAACTATCTTCTAGTTTTATTTATTAGTTTGTTGGTTTTCGTAGCTTTCAATTTTATTAATCTCTCATTAGATTTTCAGGATTTCCAATTTGGTGTTTCATTGGGGATCTTTGATTTGTTCTTTTTCTAACTTTTTTTTCATTGCATTTGCAATTGATCTGCTTTTTCTCTATTTTATTAATACAAGCAATTAGAGATATAAAATTTCCCCTAAGTACTGCTTTGAGTGCATCCCGTTAATTTTGGTATGTTGTCTCATTGTTGTCATTTTCTTTAATGTAATCATCGATAGTTTCTATGAATTGTTCTTTGACCCACTTGTTTTTTAGGATTACATAACCTAAATTCCAATTATTTTCTTCAGTTGGCTTTTGTACTTCCTTTTTTCCATTTGGCTAATTCTATATTTTAGGGAATTATTTTCCTTGGTAATTTTTGCTGTATCTTTTCTCATGTGGTTGACTCTTTTTCATGATTCTCTTGCAATACTCTCATTTCTTTTCCCCAATTTTACTTATACTTCCCTCATTTGCTTTTAAAAATCTCTTTTAAGTTCTTTTTGGACCTGAGACCAAATTATTTTTTCTTTCCATTTTGACACTATCATCCTCTTCTATGTTTATGCCTTGATTCTCCCCATCACCATAATAACTTTCTATAGTTAAGTTCTTTTGTTTGTTTGCTTTGCTCATTTTTTCTGCCTTTTTTGATTTAATGTTTTTATGTGAGAAATGGGCTCTGGTGCTGTACTGTCCTAAGATTTTTGTGATGGGGCCATGATTCTTACTTCTTGCTTTCATTGAGTTTCAGGGCTTATCTGCTTGCTTTCCCTGGAGAGTAGTCTTCATTTCTAGCTTGTCTTGGGGGGTTTGGGCAGTTGGTCTCCCCTGGTTGTGGGATTTAGCAGCTGGCCTGTTCTGGAGGTAGGGCCCTTCTGCTGCATTGTATGGTAACAGAGTATTTCTGGTGGCTGGTCCTGAAAAAGGGATCTTGTTGATGGCCTATCCCAAAGGTAACACCATGCTGCCAGTTTACTATGGAAACAGGATCTCTCTGCTTGTATGCCCTAGACGAAGGGTCTTGCTATTGACCAGCCCTGGAGTGAGGCTTCACTACTGATCAGCAGTGGGGTCAGCTTGGGCTGGGGGTGGTATCCCTTGGGTGGGGCCTTGTGCTGTATAGACTGCTTACTTGCCTAGGGAGCTGCAGGTGTGAAGGAGGGTGGAGTCTCAGTGGCAAATTGCCCCAGTTGGAGCCTTGATGTAGGCTTCTTACCGTAAGGCTGTCTGCTGCTTCTGTTGGGCCTGTTCGTCTCCCATCCTAGTGAGATAGACCTGTTCCTGCTTGGCTGGTAAGCTGCTTCCCTACTCCTAGATTAATTCTGAGGCAGTTTTCAATTTGTTTCAAGGATTATATGGGAGGTCTTCAGAGGGTTTCTTCCCCACTCTGACGTCTTGGCACCAGAAGTTTTGAAACCAATGTCTTAAAAGTTGTTTTCCAGTTGTTTCAGTCTGCCTGACTTTCCATGACCCTATTTGGGGTTTTCCTAGGGAAAGATATTGGAATGATTTGCTGTTTTTTTCTTGTGCTCATTTTACAAATGAGATAACTGAGGCAAAATGTCTTTCCCAGGCTCACACAGCTCCTAAGTGATTAAGGCTCTATTTGAACTCATCCAGTCTTGGTGCTCTGTCCACTGCACCACCTAGCTGACCAAAGTTTGTTCATTAGCCCCTAATTTAAAAGTCCTGATCTTTTCTCAGTCTTAATAATCCTTAATCATTTGTGTCTCTAAATTATTAAGTATCACTCATCTCCTAATGAACAGATTTCTCAGTTGGTTTCTGTGATTTACTCCTCTCTTTTCTTTCTTTCCTACTTATTTGGTCACTCCTTCTTGGAATCTTTCATTAACTTGCTGTGCTGTTAATATGATTAAAGATCTTCCCCTCCCATTCAATAGACCTCAGGTGGAGCTAGTTAAGGGAAGTTTCTCTGGTGGAGTTAGTTAAGGAAAGCTTGATTAGGAGAGGCTTGATTTTAGTCAGGCCTATGACCTTTACTTACTAGGTGTGAGACCACTGGCCCACACCCTTTTGCTAATTAGGTCACCAGAGGTGTGAAGCCCTCAGGCCTTAAAAAGAGTACCAAGAAGATAGCCATTGAAGAATGAGAATTCAGGAGTCAGAAGAGAAGCCAGAATTCAGAATTCAGCCCAAAAAGAAGGAGTAAGATAGGAGTAAGGAGAAGGAGTAAGAAGGAGTAAGAAGAAAGCTGCTGGGAGAATGCAGCGCAGTGAGTGGAAACCAGTTCTCTGCACAGACCAAAGAACTGAGGGAGGAGAGAATGTAGGCAAGCAGACAGTCAGGATTTATTACTGTTTACAGGGAGGCCTCTGCTGGGCAGAAGGTTACAGGATGACTTGGGTCCTTGCTGTAATACTGTGCTTTACGTTCTTTGCTTTTATGATGAAGTAGACTTCCTGGTTTGGGGATTTAATTGATATGTCAAATTGGAGTCATTGATTTTGGGATGTGACCCTGTGGTGTTTGAATAAATGTTTTACTTCTGCCTTCTATATGGAGAGTCTCTCATATCCTGAGACACAGAACTATACAGGCATAATCACAAACATCATAGATGTTGCATTTATTGCTTAATGATGAACTTGTCTTCCTCCAGCCTGATAAATTCAAAGTGTTCCCTAAGGTTCTATATTCTCAACAAATTCATTTTCTGTACTCATTTCTACTGTCATCATATATAGATGTTTATGTTTTGTAAATCTCTAAAGCTAATCTTAATCTAACTTTTGAACTCCTCTTTAGAATTTCTACCTGACTTATTGCCATCTCTATCTGGATGTTCCATTGATACCTCAAGCTAAGTAAAGACCAAAATCATCGTTGTCTTTCCATGTTCATTGTGGCAGGTATTGTTGATTCAATTTCCTTATCTCCCATGTTTTTCACCTTTTATCCATTCACTGCCACCAGCCTATTTTGGGCCCCTATTTCCTGCTATCTGATGAGGTTTTAATTTCTTTTTACATGATACTTCTCCTTTACTGTCTACCCTATTATCTTACTTACACAGATATCAAACTGATCTTCCTTTAACATTGTAACTATCATTTTCCAAACTTACTAGGACCACTTTATGTTTCTCAGATAAAATATAAACTCCTCAGCCTGGCATTTAAGGTCATCCTTAAGTTAACTTCAATCTATCTTTTTGTACTTTTTTCACATTATTTTCTTAATGTGTGTCACATTTCTTTCAAACTTAACAGAGCCTAAACTAGTGTGGTGGCAGTATGAACAGAGAAAAGGCTAAGAATATGAGATATGGAAACTGAATCCACAGTATCTGCCTATCCACTTAAATTGATCCAACATCTCCTATAACAGCGTATTGATGCAGTCTATTTCTTATATCTAAAATGAACTGTCTCCCTGTATTGCCCCTTTAGAACCTTCAGGTTTCCTCATATTATGTGTTATTCAGAATGTATTTCCTAATTACTCCAACTAAAAGTCTTCTCATCTTCCTCAAATTTCCATTTGGTTCAGTTTTTCTTTTGCTGTTATTAGCTATTTTAAAAAAAATATTTGCCCACATACCTCTAGCGTACACTACCTATTCCCTCAGTACAACAAAATGTTTACTACAACCACATTGCTGTGGTGGGGAAGAAGAAAAATAACAATTAGTGGAAGATAACATATCAGCATCCCTAGCCACTAACTCTGCTCTCACCACACACTCACAAAAATATGGTAAAGGACCATGAAACTTAGGAAACTAGTTATACATTCAATCTTAAGATTTGAGAACTTCAGCAAATGGCAAAACTGCCCCTATAGGAATATTGTAAGAAATTAACATAAGTTATAGTAAGTAAAACAATATAGAATAATTGCAAAAATACTAACAAATTAGAAAAAAAATCATAAAACCAGTGCTTCCTAGTTGGCTAAAAGCAAATTTAAACTGAGTATAAAACACATAAATAGGTTAATCAGTCGTATGGCATCCAGGTAAGCATGACCAGAGTGGTAAAAAGTCATAAGAATATTGCATATGAAGTCTGGATATAAGAAACTGAAATGATTTCTCTGTTGATGAAAAGACTTAGTGGACACAGGCCAACTTTTAAAGCAATTGAAGGATTCTCATATGGAACAGAGATTAGATTTGTAATGCTTTACCCTAGAGGGAAGAACTAGGTTTAATTATTAGAAGTAGTAAATTTTGAACATGCATAAGGAAAATATTTGTGACAATTAGAAATTTTGACAAGTTCAATGAGTTGCCAATGGAGGTAAGAGGTTCCCTTTCACTAAAGGTTTTTAAAAATAGATAGAGATCAGTTGGAGATCATTGTTGTTGAAATGTAAGTTAAATTTAATGACCTCTGACATTCTTCCCCATTATGAGATTCTACAATTGCATAAAAACAGAAAATTCAATTTAAAAAAGCACTTTACAATTCTTTTTTTTTTCTTCTTTTATTTGACAGACTGGTGTTCAAATGGTGGTGACCATTAATTCCTTTCTGAATAAAAATGAAAAAGGTGAAGCTAAATCTTCACATTTCAGCTGGAAATTATTAAGCTAGAAATCTTAGTTATAACAGCCCCTCAAATCTCCTAAATGTAAGGGAGTGTATTGGTAATTAAGGTGGGACTTTTTTACTGTTTTCTCTTTTGGAGAACTAAGGTAATCACATGCCTTTGATGAGTCTGGCCTTTGTTTCTGCAATTGAATCAAGAGCCTTTGAGCTGCTTAAGAAACAAGAAGGGCTAGGTCATGTAGGTTTGAGTAGCATGGTTGTGATGCCCTTTGATCCCAAACAGGGTATATAAACTCAAAGATTAGCATTTTGGTGGAGCTCTTTCTCACTGGAAGAGTGTCCTGTTATTTGACCAGACTCTGGGTAGCCGCTGGAGCCCTCTGGCTTTGAAAACCCAGATGTTGAAGCCTCTCTCTCTGGAAACTATGTAATTCTTTGGTTAGGCTGCTAGAGGTCTATTCGTGGATAACTGTATATGTTGGCTCGCTCTGTGTATATTGTCTCTGTAATTTCTGTTTGTATTTGCTCTGAAGTTCTGGGTGCTGGCTTTTCCCCCTCAACTACGTGAATGACATATGTAGGTTAGATTAAGGTAATATTGTAAATCCCTTTAATTTCTTTCCATAGAAAAGCAGACCAAAGAACCTCTGGTGCTTACTACTTTAGGCAAATCAATGCATCCTTCCCGTCCTTTGTCTCTTCAGCTATAAAATGAGGGGGTTGTGTTGGATTATCTCTAAAGATTTTTTTCAGCTTAAAATCTATGAGTCCATAGAGTCTAAACAGTCAAAGCACACACACACACACACACAGGCGCGCGTGCGCACGCACACGCAGATACATACAGAGATACTCCATGTATCCAAAGCCTAGTGTTAATTTCAAACCCATGTGAACCGGACTGGACCAAGCAAGCTAGAGACAGGAGAGCAAAGAATCAACAGATGTTTACTTTTAAAATGAAGGAAACGACTTGCAAGCAAGGAAAGAGATTAGAAACATGTGCCAGTGCCCTGCTTCTACTGTGGGGACCTGCTGCAGTGTGGAAAGACCTCCACACTTACACGAGTGGCTTCATAGGGAATTGTAGCCCTCACAATGAGGGGTAATGGCAACAACGTGGCAAGTTTTATTCATAGCAGGCCTTCATGACCAGAATGTGGGTACTTATCTGGTGCATGTGTGAATTCAGAGAACACCTGCCTGGTGCTAGTCAAAGTAAAATAGTAATTATGTTATTTTGCCAGAGGATGATATCATCTAGAGAGTGAGAACAAAACATTGTTGTTATGCCAAGCTCAGGGCACACCTTGCTTGCTAGGCCTTAGCTCTGGAAAACAAGGTTTCTCCCAATATCTTGACACCAGGTTGTAGAAAATAACCAACAGATTTTTCATATTTACATTTTATTCTAGAGAGAGAAGTAATACAATGAGCTACACAAATTTAGATTGTACCCTGTTTCAACTACTCTTGCCCTCTTTTATTTAGGTAAAATGATATATCTACACATCATACACACATATGGAATGTTTTCACTTAATATGAACATAGCATTAGGAAAAAAAAAAAGCTTTAGACAGACCTCAACCACCCAATATCAATTCTGGTATCTCAAGTTTACAATTTCAACATTGTCTGCCAATTTTTATTGTTCTCACTCAATTTTTCCACACAGTTACGAAATCTTGCCGTTTCTACTTTCACGCCATCTTTCACTTATGTCCTCACTTCTCCTCTTACACAGGTACGAACTTAGTTCAGGTCCTCATTATCTCTCATTTACATTACTATAACAAATCAGACTTGGTTTCCATTCCTCAAATATGTTACCATTATAATTCATTCTAAATTGTTATCAAGGTAAATTTCCTAATTTGAGGATATGATCATATGGCTTTCCTCCTCAATCAACTCCAGTGACTTTGAAAGAACTCTAGAACAAGAAAAAAAAAAAGAAAACAACTCTGCCTAGTTTTTAAAGCTATATAAAACCTGGCCCAACTTCACTGTACATTATTGGACCTCCAATACTGCCTGGATGCCGACAAATTAACTTTTTCTGTTTCTTATTACATTTTATCTCACCCACAAATTCCTTTGCACTGGACACCCCCAGTGCCCTATTGTCCTTCTCACACACACTTTTTCAGATGTAGCCTAGACTAATCTTCTGTGTGAAAACTTTCCCCCTCTCTGATAATGTTTTCTCTCTAAAAAGAACTTATATCTAATACATTGTTTTTGTATGCATATTATATAGGTTTATGCATATACCTATGTAATATATAAATACATATATTTATAATATTTTTCTTACAAGAATATATGTGTATGTGTAATATGCACATTCTATATATGTGTATATGTATGTATGTGTGTGTGTGTGTTTTTCAAAATAATCCATTAATTTCTCCTCAAAAATTTTGAGACATCAGAATTCTATCCAAAGTCTTAAGGAAAAATAAAAAGTTAGTGTTTATATTATAATTTTTTAATGGTCAGACTCCTGAGGTAGATAGATTTTGAAGTAGAAGGATATGAGGGAGTAGTTACCATCACCTGGATTTGCTAATACAGCTCCAAGAAAGATAATTCTAACTGGCCAAGGAAATATCTTTGCATAAACATTTATTTTTTAATTGGTTTGTTTTGTCATTTCTCTGGAATAAACATTAACATATAAAAATATATACGTACACATAACAACATCTATACATAAAATATTTGAAATATTGTGAGAAAGATGGTAGAAAGCTATATGGTATAGCAAGCCACTTACTGGTCAAGTTAAATGAAACCAAATTCCAATTTAGCCTGTGTAAATATTAATGAGAATCAATGTGTCTTAATGGATACAGCATTTGATTGACATCCCTCTTTAAATTTAACACATAAGTCCATAACTGTGTGACCCTGGGCAATTCACTTAACACCTGTGTTCCTCTGGCATCTCCCTAATCTTCTGCTACAAAGTTACAGATGTTTTGCTATCAGCACTAGTGTAGAGAATTCCCACATGAAGAGTTCCCCAAGCTGATTTAATTATAGTCTTTGCATATTCACATCATTATTTAGTAGGTTGAGAAAGCAAATTAAACTAAATTATGGGCCAACAGTGTTTACTTTTTCATTCTAAACACTAGACGTAATTACTTCTAAAATGAAATATTGATTTTAAAATGTTGCTTCTAAAGTCTAAAGTGTGACTCACACATTAGCTCATTTTTAAAAGAAGTGATTGCATTCACCTAAAGATACATTCCGCAGAAATTTGCCAATTGGCTGAGTTTTCTTTCAATTTAATTTTCAATATTAAAAACAACAAAAACAAGTTAATAATTATATACAGGCCACTTTGAATCCCTCGTCATTACATTGAGGTGATCCTATTTTCTCAAGGACTATGCCAGTTTTTATAATCTATAGAAGATCAAATGAATCAATTTATAAGCATATATTAAATACCTATTGAGTGGCAGATGCTATGAAAAACTGTGGATATATAAAGACTAAAATGCAAAGATCTTTGTCCTCAAGGAATGAATAAAAATAGGATATATTTGTTAGCATCAGGAAAGGAGGCTGCTTTATGCAATCACCTAGTACAAAGATATGTATATATAAAATTAAATAAAATAAGATTTTTTTTGGTAAGGGGGTATTTGATGATGAAGGTTGAGCTGTAGTAATTTTTTTGAAAGAAACTATGTATTCCAAAAAGCGGAGGTGATGAAAAAGTATATTCCAGACATGGGGAATAATGGCTTGTAGAGAAAAGGCTTAAAGAGGAGAGATGGAATACTGTATGTGAAAGACAACATGAAGACTACAGTATAGATTGTATGAAAGGGAGTAATGGATATTAAGCCTTGTTATATTGGTGGCAAAGAGACTGTAAAGGCACTAAGTTCAAAAAAGGCAAGTTAATATTTGACCTTATGGGTAAGAGGGAGACATTGGAGTTTACTGAATAGTGGAGTGCTCCATTCTGATGAAATCTGTTTTAGGGATATGCTTTTGGTAGCTGTGTATAGGATGAAATGAGGAAAGGAGAGAACTGCGGTGGGTAAACTCTTTAGGAAGATCAGATATAGTATCATAGGCAGAGCTGGAAGAGGCCTCAGAGTCCCTCCAGTTCAACCCTCTCATTTCACAGAAGCAAAAGCTGTAAAATCTAAATCCTAGGGAAGCTAAGTGATTTATCTAAGGGCAAACAGGAATTACATTTCAGAGGTAGAATTTTCATCCAGAACTGTAATGAAGGTAAGAAGTAATGATCTACTTAATTAGGGTAGTAGCCATGTGAGTACAGAAAATAGGAGATGGATGCCCTAGAAGTGGCAAGCAGAATCAATAAAACTTGGCAACTGAATTAATGTATTTGATGAGTGAAAGTGAAGAGTCAAGGATGACACTGAAGTCTTAAAACTGAATGACTGTAAGGATGATTTTATGCTCAAAAAAGAAAACAAAACAAGGAAATTAAGCAAAACAGTGGGTATTTTAGAAGGAAAATGTACTAATTTCTCTGATATATTAAGTTTGACATTCTTATGAATCTTTCACTTTGAAACATCTAATAAGCAATTGATAGTAAGGAAGACTAAGACTAGATATATATGAGTGATAAATCTATGAGAACTGATGAGGTCACTAACAGAAAGTGTTGAGAGAAAAGAGAGCTCAAGAGCTTGAGAGAAGCTCATGATTAGGGTTTGGGACATGGATAATGATCCAGCAAATGAAACAGAGAGTGAAGAGTCCAGAGAAACAAGAAAGAAAAATGTTATGAAAACCAGAGAGGAGCAAGAATGTAGGAGGAGATAATGGCCAAGAATTTCAAAAAGTAGAGACAGGTCAAATAGGTTAAGGATCAAGAAAACTTGAACAAGGACTTGGCAATTAGGAGAACATTGGTAATTTCTGAGAAGGTGGTTCCATTTAAATAATAAGAACAAAGGTCAGATTACAGAGTTGAGAAGTGAGAATAGAGGAAGTAGAGATATTTTTTCAACCTTGGGATTTGTCTGAGAAAAAGGAAGAATGATATAAGACAATAGATTGTGCAAAGGATAAGGTAAGTTTAGGGGTTTTTTTGGTTTAAGAATAAATGACAACAGGATATCATTGTTAACATCAGGAAAGGATGCTATAAAGATTGAGTGTTTTAAGATAAGAGAGAGGGGGGATGATTGATTCTGAGGAAATTTGCTAGAAAAGATAGGGATCAGAGGCATATGTAGACAACTTGATTTTGGTGAGAAAGAAAACTTTCTCTTCATAAGATATTAAAGGAAGTGAGAATAGGGGGTGATGGCAAGTACTTATGAGATACAGGGGAGAGGAATAAGTTTCTAATTAATGACCTCTACTTTCTCTGTAAATTATGATATAAAGACATCTCTTGTCAAGATATTTATGTCAGGAAGCAGTTGATATGGGGAAATTAAGTAGAAAAGAGATTTGTGCTTAAAATATTCTTGAGGAGAATAATTCCCTCTATACAACAGAGATTTTTTCAGTAAGGAAAAAAAATATTGCCACTATTGTGGTAAGGGCCCCATTGAAATTAGATAACACAGTTTTGTAGCAGATCCAGTCACAATTATTATATAATAAAAGTAGAAGAGCTTAGAATGCGGCCTGTGGAAAACTGTCTGCCTTTGTAGAACAAATATATAAGATGGAGGTGAGGGTGGAGTAAATTCCTGACATGATAGAAATGGTAGATAAAGTGCCCTGTGTGATGAATAGAAAGACAGCCAATTTGGCTGTATCACAGACTTTGAAAGTGAGACTAATAAAATAGGAATCTGGGAAAGATTAATTGCACAGTGCTTTGGATAGATTAGTTTATATTTTATATTAGAAATAATAGGGAGATACACACACATACACAGATGCATACACAGAGCAAAACTAACTTGTAGGCCTACAGATAATTTTGGGTGGCATAACATTTTTCTCAGCTGGAATTACTTAATCTGAATTTTATCCTGACTCCTGTAGTGAAATAAAATGCTGCTTCTATTCACAGTTATTTTAGTAAAACAAAAACAAACACAAAACTGACTCATATTTGACATCAGGTTTTTAAATATTAATTTCTCAAAATATCATTGGAGGCTTTTTACAATCTGTCCTCAGAATGTCATTTCAGTCTTGGAATTTGTATATTCAGGTATGGAGATCTAAGATTTTGCCATTATGGATACTCATTCCATTAAGAGAACTCCTATAAAACTTCATAGAAATCATTTGAGACTTACAATGGCTACAAAATTAATCATACTGCAGTCAATATGATGAGAAATATCTTTGCCTTTGGCTTGGTTGGTCTTTCTACTAAAGATGTACAGTCTATTGGTTGGCCTCTACCTTAATGGTTTCCAGCTTGCTAGGAACTGTTCTATATCACAATGAGGCATCAGAATAGAACCAATGGTTATAACAAGAACAAAAATATAGAACACAGATTTCAAAAAGTTTTATGGTAAGTAAAGTACAGAATAATTTCAGTTCCTAACTTTTTTTTAAATTAACCCAATCAATTTGGTACAATCCTATGTGTACGTCACAGTGATTATAGCTGCTTGTGTGGGTCCTGAGGCCACAAAGGATGTCAAAGTAGATTTTGCACAATGAAAGTAAAGATTAAATTTTATTTCTTGTTGATACATTTGACCTTACTCCAATCTATTTAAAGTTTGCACTGTATATATTGCCTATAGTTTGTATATGTAGATATACACAGGTAAATATACATACATGTGTATATTTATATATGTGTGTATATGTACATGTATGCATGTATATATGTATCAGATCATTGGTTGTTCCAGCTATTAATTTACTGATTTGTTTCCCTGGATTTCCGTTTTTCATCTAATGATAATCCATTCATTGAGACCGATTTTTTTTCCTTATTTTCTGTCCCCTTAACATTGGAGGTTCAAAGATCCTGTCTTTATCTACCTTAGTTGCTCATTACATACAGTGAATAAAATGCATTACTTCTTAGTCTGACTTAAGACTGGCCTTTCTCCTCTATTTGCTTTTCTGCTTTTTTGTTGCATCTTTTCTACCTCCTTCCCCTTTCCACTGTCCCTCACTTATTGCTGGGACAAACATCTAATAGGAAAATCATACCCTTCTTCATCACCTTACATATTGTTTTAATTTGATTTCTTTTTCTTGAGGGTTACTCTAAGTTTGGAGTATAAAGCATTTGATTTACTTTTAAAATGATAATTAGTAAAGACTAGAAAGGAATACACAAACAATATTATGAAAGTAGATTATGTATTATGCATAATATATATCATAAGAATCTTAATATAGATTTGTGCTGAGGCACTCCTAAATATTGACTTTCTAAACCCTTTACTACTACAGAAGATGATTTTCCTAGAATGTGAAGGTAATAGGAAAAGTAAGAGAGAAGTACGATGGGCATAACACTGGACCAGTCTTCAAAGATTTGGTCATCGTTTCCGGACAAATCTGGCTCTCTGTCACCTTTCTTCATTTAGTGTATTTCTTTCTGTTTTTTTAAAATATTAAATTCTTGACATCATTCTATCTGTCAAAACTTCCACGACAAACCATACCTATTATTCTTGAGTCACTCATTTCTGAATATACTTTTGATCCCTCCCAGTAAGTTTTCACTCACAACAAATATAAAATATTAAGCAAAGTAGATTAACATTGTGTTCAGATTTGATAGTAAATGGAACATTCTGAATATGTATTTCCTTACTGCTTTGATGGAAGGAGGAAGGTATGTTTCGTGTTATTTCCATGAGCAAGATTTCTCATTTTTATTTCATTATATATGTAAAGACTATGGATTTTTGTTTTAATGATCTATAACAGGGCTTGGAGCAGACTCAGATCACCTAAGTTGGATGGACATTTTTTCTTTCTGAGAAAAGACATTCTGTGTTTTCTTACTACATGGAGGGGAGTGGCATTTTCCTGTGGATGGGTACTTGGAATATATTGAATCTTTGATTATTGTCATTCTCTTTCCAATTGTGTAGGGGTATATGTGTGAAAGTCAAGGTCACCGACATCATGGGCCCATGAACTAAGATGGGTAGGCAGAAAGGCTGCTTTCCCCTTCATCTCCTTTAGACTTCATAGTCCCCATATTTAGTCTTGTCATTGTGTTTTGTTCTGTTTTGTTTGCCTTTTTCAAGTCAAAGCACAGGAAATGAAGAGTCTAGGTTCCAAAGACAGAAACATGGTGACATGGAAGGCAAGATGATAGGCCAGATTCTATTAGCATGACAGGGAAATTAAATTCTTGAAAAGTTAGCATACGCAGGACTTCCCAAAATTTAACTTTAGACATGAAACTTGATAGGACTAAATTATATAGGATTTGATTTAAGATAATAATCTAATTTCCTTCCCCTTTTCAGAGATCAAGGTGGTGAAAGAGGGAATTATGTCCTCCCAAGTGTTGAGAGGAAGTTTTAATTCTTGTTTGCAAATAATTTTTCGTTTAACAAAAAAAACTATTTTGGGGGCTCAGGAGCAAATTGGGGAAACATGGTTAGTTGGGTCTAGAATCAAAGAATGAATGATAAGAAACCACTCAAACTTAATGGAGAATGCTAGAGAAGAAGTTGAATGTCACATATGATTAGGGAAGAATGAATTGTAACATTTGTGGCCTTCAGGCAGTTGGAGCTAGGTAGTAACTGTTACTTTTCTTTTTATTTACATAATTGGCATTACTGCATATTTTTTTAATTTCTCTTAGCCTATTTCTCTCAATTTTTCATATTTGTCATTTCTTATGATTGATTTTTATGCTATTATTATCCCCATTTCATAGAAGCCAAATTGAATGTAAGAGAGTTTAAGTGACTTGTCCCTTATCATTCAGTGATTAAGCATCCAAGAAAAGATTTGAACCCACTTCTTCTGACTCCACATATAAAAGCTCAATCTACTTTGTCATCAGCTCTAACAGGTAAAGGCAGAAAAAATCAATTACAATGCAACTGCAAGTAGGGAAACATCAGACTGACTTTTACTTTAATTATGAGTATTCACCTAGATGTACAAACAATTCTTCCTAAAATATACAAAATGCTATTAATATAGAGTCAGCAGTATCATAGCAGAATAGAATATTAGATTAAGATTTAGGGAGACTAAATTATTCCTCAGACACATTATTTTGTGACCCTAGTCAAGTCTCATAACTTCTCTATACCTTGTTTTTCTTTTCTGAAATATGGGAATAGCACCTTACTCATAGGATTATAATGAATCTAAAGCACTTTTCTAATCTTAAAGCAGTATGTACATTTAATTTATTGCCATGTCTTTAGCCAGTGGAGAACATCAATATAATTCATCTATTTAAAAAAATTGGGAAACCAAGTAATAATATAAATTATTTACTATGTAAATCTAAGTATGTGATTTTTTAATCCAATTATAATCATGGGAAAATTTTTGTATATCCAGTTAAACCACATAATATTACTATTCAGTTGGTCAACATGCATTTACCTACTATGTTCCAGGTGTTGCCTTTTCGTAACTCATTGTTATTGCAGCAATATTGGTAATATTTTCACTGTAAGAAAACCCACAACTGTTTTAGGGATAAGAATTTTAGAATATTTGCTGCATTAAAAATATTCTGGGTTTCTATTTTTTCTACTCTAAGATGTCTTTGTAATTACTGGGAACATTAATGTCATTCAAGCAAGTATATTGTCCCTAAAAAAGGCTGAAAAATCATTTTCCCCTTTTCAAATCAGCTTTTATTCAAGTTCTTTATTGGCACTTGCAAATCTGAATTGTACCCACTGTGTTCTGGGAACAAATCGTAATCTTATTAAAAAGCCATTATGTTATGTGAAGAAAATAAATTAAGTGAACCTAGTTACCTGTTTCTATTTTCAGAAGCAGTTCAACTTTTAAAACATACTAGACATCAAATTTAATGTTCTACCCTTTGTGACAGATGCTATTAATGTTCCCAAAATTCTAATAATAACAATTCTTAAAAATTACATACTTCATTTATGACAATGCAAAAGTTGCATTGCTTGCTTAAGAATCTAATGCCTTGTATTAGTGTAATTAGCAGACATATTTATCTTGAATGAAAACTCTTCAGAAACTAAAGAAAAATGTTTCTATTAAAATGTCTACAGTTTTCCTGCTATTATCACTTCTTTTCTGTTTCACTTCACCTCCTCTAGTATCATTTCTTCTCCTAAGACACTGTGTAAGCCATAGGAGATGGCAACTTTTAGTCAGATCTTCTGTTCTGTGTGTGTATACATATGCATATGTATATATATAAGCATATATACCTTCTGTATTATTATGATGAAAGATTGAGTATTTAAAATACTTTTTAAGTTGCTATGTTTCATGGTTTTGTACTTTTTGAAAATTCTTCTAACTTCAACCTATTCTAAATGGTGACTGACAAGCTACATGCTTTTGAATATTTAAAATCCAGACTTTCCCAAAAGTCTTAGTGAAGGATTAAGCTTAAACCTTTACTCAGACTTTTGGGACACTACATATACAGCTTTCTTAAGCTGATTTCTAATTTGAATTATTGTCATCATTTGCAAGACACCTTCACGGATGTCTTAGCCCTATGTCACATAGGGACCTGAATATATGAACCTGGATTCTAGGAGGCTGTACTATTGAAATATAGGTGACTGTAACTGGTTCCATGGAACTTAAAAGGCTTTGAGTTTGAACCCTGAAGCGACTTGGTGTGCTTTAAATGTACTCTGGTAACGAAGTGAATTAAGGCTCATCACCATTAATTAATTGAGTCTCTGCACATGAAAATGATAAGCAAAATCAAAAATTGCCTGATTTCTGTAAAAACCCCTTCTATTACATCAGTGTATGAGGTAGAGTCATAGAGAAGTCAACGTTAAGTCTTCAAGCATTTTTATTAGGGACCTATTATATGTCATGTGTCATACTAACTCCTGGGAAAAGAGTGAGATTTTGCTAAGAATTCTGCAGGTCTTAGATGATGAATAAACATCAGCTTCACTCTTGGTATTCTATAAGCAGTATGTTAGGTCAATGAACCCTTTCAGTATTAGCATTTTCATAAATACAAGGTAAGAAGTAAAATTGCAGCAAGTGAAAAGAAGGCAGACCAGTTATTGCCTTCAAGAGCATTCATTTTGAATTTTCGGGAACCAAGATGCAGAGTAAGCAGCAAGCGACTCTCACTCTCCCTTATTGATCTCTCAAAATGCAGAAAATACCATCCCAGGAAAAATCCTGGAACAGCAAAGAGATCAGAAAGAGAGGCTGCAGCAGTCTTTTAGTCCAAGAGACTTGAGGGATTAATGGGAAAGATCCCTCTTGCTCTGATGAAATGGGAGCAGTACAGGACCAGAAGCATTCAGAGAAGCCAGCAGCAAGCCACACCTCAGCAAACCAGCAGAAGATCCTGAGCCCCAGGGTGGCAAAACAGGCAAGTGCCAACACAAGGATCCCCATGTGCCTTGGCACAGCCAGGGAAACTGGCAGACTCCAACTCAGAGAACAGCAACATGTCCTGGTGGGCAGACATCCTCCAGCACTTAACCTCCCCATGCTTCAGTACAGTTCCAGTGAGCAAGCATCATCCAGTGGCCAGACTCCACCCCACACAATTAGAGCCTCAGTGTAACCCAGGGAAATTCAGAAAAAACCCACCTAGTCTCAGCACATGCCAGTCACCACCGTGAAGACCCCAACTCAGCACTAGGTAAGCTGCCAGACCCTTACAGACTCCAGCTGCCAGAACCTGAAACCCCAGCACACAATGCTAGTAACCAGGACCCTGGCTCCCAGCGAAAGAAGCTTGGAACAGTGCCCCCCTGTGTCACATCCAGCAGGATAGCTCAACTTTAAAAGCCTGGAAGTCAGTAAACCTCATGAACAAAAAGCAGAAATAGACACTGACCATAGAATTTTTCTATGGGGACAGGGAAGATCAAAACACAAATTCAGAAGATGACACTTTTGATATACCCACACCTGAAACCTCAGAGGGTAATACGAACTGACCTCAAGCCCCAAAAGTCTTCGAAGCTATAGGGTTCTGGCAGCTTACCTAGTGCTGAGCTGGGGTCCTAGTAGTAGTATCTGGCATGTGCTGAGGCTAGGTGGGCTTTTTCTGCATTTCTCCATGATCACACTAGATTATTTCAGAGTTTGGCCCAGGGTGCACATGGTGGTTTCTTAAGCTACAGACTGCACATCACCCTGCTGTGCTTTCAGGACTATTAAGGGGAGGGAAGTTTTGTCTTGGTGTTAGCATTTGCCTGATCCACAACCCTGGAGCTCAGAATGTCACTCTGTTTTGCTGAGGTGGGGCTTGTTGCTGTCTTGCTGGGATGCTTTCTGTTCTAGAATGTGCTACCCTTTTATTCAAGCGAGATAGGACCTTTCTGAACAATCCTCCAACTTTCTTGGGTTAAAATACTACTTCAACCCATCTTTCTGCTGGCTATGCTATTCCAGGATTTTTGCTGGGGCTTGATTTTCTGTTTTATTCAGAGGTTAATAAGGGAGAATGATAACAATACACTGCTTGTGCCTCCATCTTGGCTCCCAAAAGCCCTACCAAGCTTCAGATTTGTTTTGTGTTGCTATTTTCAGAACTAGTAAGGGGTTTGTGTATAAGTCTGATGTGTTTTCAAGGTAGTGTGATCTGGCACAAGGTTTGGTCATTGTTCTCCTATTGTGTGCTCTTGTCCAGGAAGGAGACCTGTTCCCCTTTAGGTACATGCACTAGCACTCCTCTTTGACCTGAAACAGTGACGAGATTCCATGTTCCCCTGTATCTACAAACTCTAGTGCTTCTCTCTGCCCTAGAACAGTGACCAAGAACTGGCAATAAGCAATAAAGTAGCCAAAGAGTATCAGATCCTGCACCCAGTAACAGCACAGGTTCTCCCATAATTTATTTCTGATCAGTTGCCCAATTTCTTCTAATTATCTAAGCTACAAGCTCCAGAAGCTGGTACTGCTGCTGTTAGAAATACCTCGAAAACTCACTACTGGTATTGCTAACACATACATTCCAGATCAACCCCCATCAAGCTGAAAAACACCTTTTCTTCTGATCTCCTATGATATGTTGGGTACAAAATGTTTCATTTTGACCTTTTATTTGCAATTTTGTTAAAGTCATTTTCAGTTGTTTCCAGCATTCCATGACCCCATTTGGGGTTTCCTTGGCAAAGATACTAGAGCGATTGTCATTTCCTTCTCCAGTTCATTTTACAGTTGAGGAAACTGAGGCAAACAGGGTGAAGTGATTTGCCCAACATCACACAGCTAGTAAGTATCCAAGACCAAATTTGAACTCAGGAAGAGTATTTCTCACTCCAGGCCTTGCACTCTATCCACTGCACCATCCAACTGCCACTTGTTGGCTATGCTCTCCAGAATTTGATGCAGAGTGTTATTTTAAAGTTGTTTGGAGGGACGTTTGGGAGAATTTGGCTGGTTTCTGTCTCTTCTTTGCCATCTTGCCCCTACATCTTTCCCAATAATTCTTCAGAAATAAGGAATTATTTGCTAAGTATATTTTGGTGATTTTCTAATCCTAGATTATCAAGTGCTATTACTTCTATTTCTCATTTGCTTGTCTACATGCTGCATTGAGATGTGAACTATTATCCCTCCTTCATTCCCCCCCCCAAAAAAAAAGAGAAACAAAATTTATTTTCCTTTATTTTCTAGTTTGTGTTTTCTCCTACAAAGGGATTTTGTTACTATTTTATCAAATTCTACAAAATACTTCTCTGATGACTTGACTTGCTATGGCATTAGAGCAATAAATTAAATTTGGCAGTGTTATCACTGTTCATCAAAATAAATTTCATTATTATATGTAACTCTGTTTATGTAGCCTTTGACATTTTTATAAATTAGTTAAATCTCAAGAGACTAGATAATGATATGTGAGTTATTTCATTATTGGACATCCATGTGTAATCATTTCATAGATTAATTCTATCAAAGATCAAACTGTGTTGTCATTTTTCAGTCATTAAAGTCATGTCAACTTCTCATGACCACATTTGGGGTTTCCTTGGCAAAGATAGTGAGTGGTTAGACATTTCCTTCTACAGGTCATTTTTCAGATGAAGAACTGGGGTAAACTGGGTTAAGTGACTTGCTCAGGGTCACACAGCTACTAAGTGTTTGAGGCTGGATTTGAAGATGGGAAGATGCTTAATTTATGCCTGACATTCTATCCATTGTGCCACCTAGCTGACCCAAGATCAAGAAAAATATCAAATAAGAAAGATTAAAAATGAAAAGACATAACACCAAATTTTAACAACTAAAATCCAACATAAATTAATTAATGCTTCAGGAAATTAGGAAATAGGGGGAAAAATATGCATATTGATTCAAATCATGGCCAGTTATTGAAGAAGTTTAAATGACATGAAACCGACAGAAGAAGAGCAAGGTCAAAAGGAATTAGACAAAGCTTCAGGATGTAAAGCTTATCTGCCCAGTTGTTGGAATCCTTAGCTCCATATAGGGCTCAACTAAAGTTTCACCTTCCATTCCATATTCCCAGGCAATTGTTAATGCTTCACCCATCCACAGATTGCATATTGAAATCATTTTGGGTTACATATGCATGAATGTATGTATGTATACATACATACATATATACACACTTTTTTAGTTTAGTTTTCCCCTAGTAGAAAAATATCTCCTTGAGAGCAGGGACTCATATCATTTTTGTCTCTTTATTCCCCTTGTTTGGCACTGTTGAAACTATTCTCAGTGCTTGATAAGTGCTTAATGGATTGAATTAAATAAAAATTACAGTAAGAGATAACTGAAGAACATGACAGAACTCTTTTGGCATTATAGAGGTAAGAAAATATCTTATCTACTTCTAGTACCAAACCTAGTTCCCTTAATTACCCTTCAGCTTTGAGTAATATGACTACTACATGCTTGAGTCACCATTTGATAGGGAATTTGAATCCTTCATAGCTTAAACTCACATCCTATCTCTTTCCTCCCAAAAATTGTTTAGAAACTTAGGATATATCAATCACCATAATGAGGAACTTTAATGATTGCCTTCTCATATAATTTTATTACAAAGTATAAAATTCCTCAATGAAAGTTCTACTTCAATAGATCATTATGACAGAATAAACGACTTTTTTAGAAGACTTTACCAGTATGGCATACATAACCTATGCTGCATTCTATTGGGCCAAAAAGATCACATGCATGCATTTAGTGGTAGGATATAGAATCAGATTCAGAGAAGGTCTTCAATAGAATGTTAGTCATAGGTAATGATTTTTCTTCCCTAAAATTATTCATAAATCTGCCCAGTAAGGTAATTTTGGGCAATTGAAAATCATTAGATTTGGAGTCACATGATCAAAGTTTGAATTCCTTTCTTACCTACTAAATAGATACATACATACGGACATACATATATACACATATGCACATGTGTGTATACATATGCTGCATACATATATGATGTGTGTAAATGTACATGTGTATGTAAATGTATGTATCTATGTATGCATGTGTGTATAGCTTAGATTCTTGGTTTTCTCATTTTTACAATGAGGGCGTTGAACTCAATTACCTCTAAGATCCCTTCCAACTCTAATTCCACTGTGCAATGGAAGACTAAAGGAGTTGTAATCACTGTTCTAGCCTTGACAATGCATGTATATTAGAGCTCTGCTGACTCAGAGACTGGCATAGATTCCCTTCAGATGGAAAACTGTTACTACCAAAAGTAATACTAACTATCACTATCTCTTTATTGTCCTAGCAATGTTGGAATTCAAATAATATCCTTGCATTCTTACCCTTAAGATAATATAGATTAGGTTGAGCTGAGCCACATCTTAAGTCCCCATCCTAGAACCTTTAAAGTGTGAGGCAGACAGTAGACCCTGATGTCCTTAACCTTCCTGCTGGTATTCATGGCATGAGGAGAAAACAGAACAACAACAACAAAACAGCCGGAATGAAGTGGTTTTCCTTGCTCCAATTGAAGAAGACAGCTGGTATCTCAAGATTAGTCCTTGCTATTTCTTACTATTTCCTCCCCTTTTCCTCCTAAAGGTATAAGAATCTTTTCAATGCATCTTCTGGTTGGAAAATCCATTATGCTCTGCAGTCATGGAACATCCCCCAGTTTGGCAGGTTTGCTACATTGTTATCTCAGTTAAAGGTGTTTTATTCCTCCACTTATGACTTTGATTTATTTCTGATTTGACACTCCCTAGACACCTGTTTGCTCTGGTGTAATTAGAAGTAACTTTCACGAGTACCTTCCTTTCATTACTCATTCGTTATTTGAATAGCTCAGAAAATACCATAATGTCACTGGTTTAAAGCAGAGGTTTAAAACACAGGAAGCAATCTATAACACTACCAAGTACTCCACTGGATTAAAATGTAATTGAAAAATATTTTTAAATAAATAAAAATATTATAGAACATGGATGATGTTTGTATATGCTTTGCTAAGGTACTGTGTGGTGACCAGGGATCTTGATACATCAGTTAAGGCTTATTTCTATTTGAATTGATGAACACTCGTTTAGAGTACTTCCTTATTCTTCCCCATGGTTAATAATGTTATTCACATCACACAAATGAAATTGATTATTGTTTACCAGGTAGGAAATCTCTTCTCATTCCAATGGGTGATTTTCCCGTGGGATTTTCCATAGTTACACCACTGGCTAATTAAAGAAAATATCAAAGGTAATAACAACTATTATCAATTTGCAAGAGAGAATGACAAAAAGAAAAACAAGAGAGATAGTTTGTATTAAAAAGACTGCGGAGAAGAGAGGACCAAAACATACAGCCTAAAGAAGATAACGAAGTCATGGAGCCTGCAGCAAAGGCCTCCAGGAGAAACATGCCATAGAAGAACTCAAAAAGGATTTGGAAAGGCAAGTTAGAGAAGTGGAGGAAGAATTGGGAAGAGAAATGAGAAGGATGTGAGGAAACCATGAAGAACAGGTCGGTGGCTTGCTAAAGGAGACCCAAAAAGATACTGAAAAATACACTGAAGAATGCAACACCTTAAAAAACAGACTGACTCAAATGGCAAAAGAGCTCCAGGAAGCCAATGGGGAGAAGAATGCCTTGAAAGGCAGAATTGGCCAAATGGAAAAGGAGGTCCAAAAGATCACTGAAGAAAATACTACTTTAAAAATTAGATTGGAGCAAGTGGAAGCTAGTGACTTTATGAGAAATCGGGATGTTATAGAACAGAACCAAGGGAATGAAAAAATGGAAGACAATGTGAAGTATCTCCTTGGAAAAACCACTGGCCTGGAGAATAGATCCAGGAGAGATAATTTGAGGGTTGTTGGACTGCCTGAAAGCCATGATCAGGAGAAGAGCCTGGATACCATCTTTCAAGAGATTGTCAGGGAGAACTGCCTTGGTGTTCTGGAGCCACAGGGCAAAATGGAAGTTGAAGGAATCCATCGATCGCCTCCTCAAGTAGATCCCAAAAAGAAATCTCCTAGGAGTGTTGTCGCCAAGTTCTGGAGCTCCCAGATAAAGGAGAGAGTGCTGCAGGCAGCTTGAGAGAAACAATCTGAGTGTTGTGGAAACCCAGTCAGAGTAGCCCAAGATCTGGCAGCTTCTACATTGAGAGATCGAAGGGCTTGGAATGCGGTGTTCCGGAGGTCAATGGAGCTAGGATTAAAGCCTAGAATCACCTACCCAGCAAAACTGAGTATCATGTTCCAAGGCAAAATATGGATTTTCAATAAAATAGAGGACTTTCGGGCTTTCTCAGTGAAAAGACCGGAACTGAAAGGAAAATTTGACTTTCAGGCACGGGAATCGGGAGAGGCATGAAAAGGTAATCAAGAAGCGGAAATTGCAGGGGACTTACTAGAGTTGAACTGTTTTGTTTGCATTCCTACGTGGAAAGATGATGTGTGTGATTCGTGAGACCTCAGTGTTGGAGTGGTTGAAGGGAATATGCATATATATGTATGTATATATATATATATATATATATATATATATATATATATGTATATATATGTATATATATGTATATATATGTATATATATATGAATGTGTATGTATGTATATATCTATGTGTATATGTATGTATGTGCATGTATGTATATATATGTGTGTGTTTATATATGTATATATATGTATATATATGTAAAACAGAGAGAGCAGACACAAGGTGAGTTTAAGATGAAGGGAAGATATCTAAAAGAAATAAAATGAAATGAAGGGATGAGAGAGCAACATACTGAGAGAGGGAGATAGGGAGAGATATAATGGGGTGGATTATCTCTCATAAAGGTGGCAAGAGGAAGCAGTTCTATGGCAGGTGAGGGGGGAATGAGTGAACCTTGCTCTAATCAGATTTGGCCTGAGGGGGATTACCATACATACTCAGTTGGGTATCTTACCCCACAGGAAAGAAGAGGGAGGAAGATAAAATAAAATAAAAGGGGGGGGCAGATGGGGGTGGAGGTAATCAAAACAAACACTTTGGAAAGGGGACAGGGTCAAGGGAGAAAATTCAATAAAGCGGGATGGGTTGGGAAGGAGCAAAATGTAGTTAGCCTTTCACAACATGAGTATTGTGGAAGGGTTATACATAATGATACATGTGTGGCCTAGGTTGAATTGCTCGACTTCTTAGGGAGGGTGGGTGGGAAGGGAAGAGGGGAGAGAATTTGGAACTCAAAGTTTTAAAATCAGATTTTCAAAAACAAAAAAAGTTTTTGCATGCAACTAAAAAATAAGATACACAGGCAATAGGGCGTAGAAATTTATCTTGCCCTACAAGAAAGGAAGGGAAAAGGGGATGAGAGGCGAGGGGGGGTGATAGAGGGGAGGGCTGACTGGGGAACAGGGCCACCAGAATATATGCCATCTTGGAGTGGGGGGGAGGGTAGAAATGGGGAGAAAATTTGTAATTCAAACTGTTGTGAAAATCAATGCTGAAAACCAAATATGTTAAATAAATAAATTTAAATTAAAAAAAATTTCTCTAACCTGGTCTCTTTAAACAAATTCATTTTGCAATAAAGAAAAATGGATGGAGTAAGAGATGAACAACATTTGTAACAATTTTCTTCATAAGTTTATCTTATGTGTGTGTATATATATATATATATGTACATACATATATATACACATACATATATATATACATATATACACACATATATGTATACATATACATGTATGTGCATATGTGTGTTTTAAATGTAAATCTGCTGGCATAAAGAGGAGACTGATATACTATTAAAGCTACCTTTTGTGGTGTAAATGTGATCAAAGATCTTCCCCTCTGATTTAATAGGCCTCAGGTGGAGCTACTTAAGAAAAGCATGATTAGGGGAGGTTTGTTTGTAGGAAGGCCCATACCATTTTGCTGACTAAGTGTTAAGACCCATGTATACACCCTTACCCTTTTCCTGATTAGGTATGACACCCTTGGGCCCTACAAAGGGTAAATATATATATATATCCTGAGGGTAGCTGTTAAGCTGAGAAGAAGGAGAGAGAAGAAGAGAGAGACAGAGAACTGGAAGAGACAGACAGAGAGAGAGAGAGACAGAGAGAGAGAGAGAGAGAGAGAGAGAGAGAGAGAGAGAGAGAGAGAGAGAAAACTGAGAGAACTGGAAGGACTCTAAGAACTGCAATGGCTTTCAAAACTTCAGGAGGAGAGGACACAGACAAGCAGAGAGTTAGAATTTGTGAGTAAGTGTTTACGGGAAGGCTGTAGCAGAAAGGAAGGTTACAGGTTGTCTTGGCTCCTTGCTGTGATGTTGAGTTTTAATTTCCTTGCTGTTACACTGAAGTGGACTTACTGTTTTGGGGATACAATTCTTGTTATGTCAAATTGGAATTGTTGTTTTTGAGATTTGATCCTCTGGTGTCTGAATAAATGTTTTACTTCTGCCATCAATATAGAGAGTCTCTTATATTTTGTGATTCTGAACTATATAGGCATATTAATGGTCACCATCGATATCATGAATCTTGCCTTACTGATAAACCTTTGTTGGCCAATACTTGATATATGTGGAAAATGAACAGGGGAGGTACAAAAGTTGAGGTGTGCACTATTTCAGAATTTCAAGAAAAAAGTTTAGTATTATGTTATTGGAAATGGAATATATTCTATAAAATGATTCTTCAAAATTAACCCACATCCAGTAAAATTTCACCACTGTTTTAAAAAAAAAATCATTCTCAACCACAAGTTGATTCTCTCACTCATTGAATCAAAACCCTTCAGTCACTCTTTCATCTAAGATGAAATATGAAGTCCTTAGCTTGTATTATCTTTACATTCTTATTTCTATTTATCTTTTTATTCTATCTATCTTTAGTTATCTTTATATAACTTTCCTTCAATAATTTTGCATTCCTGGCAAACTGTACTATTAAATCTTCCCTGAACCAACATTCTTATTTTCTTTATATCTATATCTATATATGTATATATATGCATATACAGATATAGCTATATATGGATATCTATCTATATCTATATACATACATATATTGTGTATGTATTTGTGTATGTGTGTGAGTGAATATATATATATATGTATGTGCATATAGATAGATATTTATATGTATATAATCTATATATCTGCATATATACATATATGTGTGTGTGTATGTATAAACACACATATGTATATGTGTGTGTGTGTGTGTGTATAAAATGGGTTACCAAATACTGACTGTCGGACCTAGAGTTCTTGTGTTCTGACTTGGCAGGGAGTCAGAGTCAGAGTGAGCCAAATGAAATAATAGCAGTCATTCTACCACAAATTCAAGCTAAAATTCCACATTTCTTCTTTCATCTTTAAGTCCTAGAGCACTTTGTCTCCAGTGTATCCTAACCTTCCTCATTTCATTTAATGTCTAATTGCCTTTTTATTAAATGACCCTATGGCTTACATTATAAGGTATTATATGAAGAAGGTAATAACAGAGGCAGAAGTTTACAGTGCTGGTGTAAAGGACAGAGACATGTATTTTAAAAAGGATAGGGAACTTAAGGGGGTCTGAACCAGGGTCAGTGAGTTTATTCTTAGTTTCCTTCTTCAGAAACAGTAGGGCATGGTGAATGAAGGACAGACAGGTTCTAGGTAAGACCCTTAGAGGGCTCAGTGCTCTGTGCATCTAAGACAGTGGTAGAGAAGGCCAAGGTCTACTTTCTCATCCATGAAGTCCCAAGTCCTGCCCCTAGCTGTTCCCGTACCTTATTTTCTTCAAGCATTTTTCTAATGTTAGTCCTTCCTCCACAATGGATTTTTTTTCTTTTTTGTTGAATCATGCAGTTTGAGTATTGTTTCTGATACAAGCTATCTAAGCATTACTGCCTGCCAAGCATGTAGCATTTTCTGTTTATATTTATGTGACTCTTATTATTATTTTCAATGAGAGTGTACATTTTTTTGTCTCAACTTCAGTTTGAAATTAAACTGTACTGAGCAGAATAAAGAGTTGGATCAAGAAAGAAAGAAAGAAAGAAGGAGGAAGGAAGGAAGGAAGGAAGGAAAGAAAGAAAGAAAGAAAGAAAGAAAGAAAGAAAGAAAGAAAGAAAGAAAGAAAGAAAGAAGGAAAGAAGGAAAGAAGGAAAGAAGGAAAGAAGGAAAGAAAGGAAAGAAAGGAAAGAAAGAAGGAAAGAAAGAAAGAAAGCCCCTACATGCCACCACATTATTCGAAGCAGCACTTTTACTGATAAGAAAGCACCACAAAGAAAGGAAATGATGAAGGAAAGTTGAAAAAACAACAACACATATAGAATATGAATGCAATGTATTATTTCCCCTTATATGAAATTATGAAAAATAAAAGTTCATGGAAACAAGGAATCAATCACTGAGTTATGGAAGGATTTAATTGATTCAAAGTAACGTAAAGCTAGAACAGGAAAACAATACATGTTATTACTGCCAGTTAAAATGATTAATCAAAACTATGGTATAATAATCACAAAAAGAACCACCACAAAGTGAGTATTATGTGATTATAATGACCAAGCATGACTTTGAAAAAGAGACAAAAAAAATCCCTCTTTTTGCAGTGTTGGGAGACTTAGGTGTATGAATAGTTAATTTTGCTAATTTAAAAATTAAAGGTTTTTTCCATCATTTTTATTCTTTATCAATAGGCGTGATTTTCTAGGTAGAGAAGATCAAAGAGATATATACATCAAAGAATAGAATATTGAAACAAATGAAGTCATTAAAATTTAAAAAAAGGAATGTCAAAGTGAAGTTGAAGCAAAAGAAATAAATTTGTTTGACAATTATCCATTATTAATATTGTGTGACAAAAGTTATTTGTAGTATATCCAACAGAGTTCAAATGGAAATAGATCCTCCAGATCTCATTTTGTTCATTTATCCACCCATTATGTCCCCTCCTGGAAGTATGCTGATACTAGTTTTCATTTAATAAAATTATTTCATATGTATATACATACATACATATATACACATATACATATATACCTACACATACACACATACATACATATATACATACATATACATACATATACATATATACACATACATATATACACATACACACATATATATGTAACTTTTACATATGTGTGTGTTGTATGTGCATGTATAAAATGTGATGCTCAAAATAAGCTTGTAAATCAGGTAATGAAATACTCCTACCATATTTCAGGATCACTGTACGGTACAGTTCTTCAATAAAACATGTCAGTCACTCATTCAACAAGCTTTCATACTAGCTTTCTTCCAGGCTTTGTATTAAACTCTAGAGATGCGAAGAAGGAAAATAAAAAAAAAATATAATATTTCTCCTCAAGAAGTTTACATTCTCAAGTGAGTTAAAAGAGGCAAATAGTATAAACAGATTGAAAAATGAGATGAAGTAGTGAGAAATATTTTACCAAAGGTCAAGGAAATAGACAATTGTTTACTAACATCCTATGCACTGATATTCACCTGAAAGTTCTCACTACAGACTTGATGTACTGTTGGCTATAGATTACCAATATCATAAAATAATAACATACTTTTCCTAGAGGGAATTATCTATGTATCTATATTCTCCTCAAAGAAATGTATGTTCATTAGCCATGCACCCCATACATATGTATATACAACCACACATATATACATATGCATACACACATGCATACATATATACACATTTATATTTATACATGTATATATGTATATGACATTTTTGTGTCCAATTCATATCCCTTAATTCATGATATTTGTCCATTACAGTCCTGGAGACTTGAAATAGATTCTCATTTGCAGAGTTCCTCTGTGAAGCGTTTAGGAGAAAATATGAATAAGACTTGCAAAGGATCAGAAAGCATAGAGGCAATGTCATATTCAGCAATGAAATCAGAAAAGCATGACTTTATCAGAAACACAATCAAAATAAAGGTCTGCTTTAATAAAACGCACTTCAATACAAAATAAACAAAACACAGCTGATATAGGAATGTGTAGAGGGCAGAGGTGCAACCAGGTAAAAAACATGTTTAACAAAGTTTGGAAATTCTTTTCTGAAATCTCAAGTCACAAATGGATCTCCTTAAATTTTTATTGATCAGAATCCCACGTGCAAATAGAACCAACTTTTTTATTCATTGTATGCTCTCTATTCAGCCCCAAATATAATGAACTGACTTTAATAGGAATTTTACAACCAAAGCACTACAATTAATATTTAGATTGGAATTTCCATATTTTTTAAAATACAATTACCTATTTTTTTCTCTGCCTATTATATTGAAGATAGCAGCTAATTTTTAAATAATGATCATGCTTGGTAAGATCTAGTCAATGTACATGCATACTCATATTCTTGACGTGGGTTCCCTGACAAAGTGACTTGAGCATATGCAAGCTGCAGTATGATACTTTGATCATAGTTCAGAAGAAGCTATGTTTCACACAGAATTTATAAGAATTTGCTGTGTCCAAGTGAGTCATCTCTGATATAAAGATTAATGTCTTCTTTAGGCAAGAAGGAATATCTGAAAGAGTTCTAATTTATGAAATGTTATAAAGAAGAGCTTTAATTTTCCGTTTGCAGTTTGAGATATTTTAATTAATCCAATGGCTAAAAGATAAAATATGGAACTTGATGTTCCAGGCCAGTGCTGGGATGTTTCATGGGAAACAAGTGAAAAGGTGCTTGATTGTGGAAAATGAGCAAAGCTTTATTATGCTTGGTTAAACCTACATATCTGAGGTATCATTTTTAGGATAAAGATTTTGACTCATGTAGCTAGGTGGCTTAGGGGCAGGGCCTGAAATCAGAAAGACCTAAGTTCAAATCCAGCTACAGACACTTAACTTTGTGAGCTTTGTTAAGTCATAACCTGTTTTTCCTTAAGTGAAAAACCAATACTATTTGAGCTAACACATCTTCAGGGTATTTGATTATTCTGAGGGCACTTGCAGTTACTTGGGGGTGGGAGGGAGAGAGTGGAAACAAGAATTAATTATAATAGAAAATAAACATTCTTTTTCAAGGAAATTTATTACAATTACACGAATTATTACAATTCATCAAATGATTAAAATACACCTGCCCAATACATTTTAAACAACAACCAAGAACAATAAAAATGATATACTTAAAAAAAATTTTATCTATGTAATGACCCAAATCTAAATTAACACTGGTTGAAACAAAGTAAAAGTAATGATTTCTATTGTACTTATAGAGATGGAATATTGGCTCTCTCACTGAAAAGTGAATATTAAAAGACACATTTATGCAGACAATAGTAAAAAATAAGACAGGTCATATAACTAGATAAACCTAACATACACACATATAACCTCTCATATAAAAGCTAACATATGTGTAAGTATATGTGTATATGTGTTTGCGTGTAGATATATAGTAAATATGGTTGGTTGTTGTCCTTCGTTCTCAAAGAGTACCAAAATGACATCACTATGTACAAGTCAAGGTACACAGTATCCAACTGTGGTTGATCAGACCTATACAAAAGCTCTACCACAAGTCAGGCACAGGCAGTTCATGCAAATGTTTGGGGTGAAGTTGTCAAAATTTGCACATGTCATACTTCTTTTGAGCTACTGTAATTCTGCTTTGCTCATGGAGCACAGTGCCTTCTTTGATGCATGCATGGAATTCTGGGCAATCTGGGTCAGTGTTTCCTATGTCTCACAAGTGATTCCAAAGTTCTTCAGAGAGATCTTAAAAGTGTCTTTGCATCACTTTTTTCTCTAACTTCCATGCGGGAGCTTACCTTGTGTGAGCTCTCCATAAAATATTCTTTTAGGCAAATGTGCAATTTGCATTGCAAACCATATGGCCAGGACATTAGAACTGTGCTCTCAGCAGTAGAGTTTGAATAGTTGGCAGTTCAACTTGAGAAAGGACATCAGTGTCTTTTAGTACCTTATTAAATGGAAGTGATTCAATTTCCTGATATGGTGCTACTACCACAGGTTTCACAGGGATACAACAGTGAGTTCAGCACAACATCTCTGTAGACCTTCAGTTTGGTAGACAGCCTAACAACTTCTCTCCCACGCTTTCCTTTAGAGCTTTCAAAATACTGAGTTAGCTCTGACAGTGTGTGAGTCAACCTAAATATGGCAAGTATACCTGGAAAGTTTGCCTGGAAAGTATGCCATCATAGCATTATTTTTTTCCATTTGTTGTAGATGATAGTTCCACATATGAATGGTGTTGTGATGGCTGGTGGAAAATTTATGTTTTCTTGCTTTTGTCAGGCCAAAATTAATACAAGAAGCAGTGAATAGATCCATGCTCTGTTATATCTCAGCTTCAGAGGCCACATTGAGTGCATAATCATTTGTGAACAAAAATTGCTTCCCAACTCTCCTTTCACATTAGTCTTGGCTTATCACCTTTTCAACTGAAATAATTTGCCAAAAGTGTGGTAGCTGACCTTGATACCATTTTCATCCTAAATGAAGGTGACCAACAAAATCACTAAAAACATACTGCTAAAAAAGCATGGGAACAGGGACAAAGCCCTGCTTTACTTCATTGGTAATGGGGAAAATACAACAGCATCACCCACTACCCAGAAATATGCAAGTGTGCTATCACAAAAGTTTAAGAATGCTGTTATGAAACTAATACAAATAGCATATATACGTATATTCCCACAACATAGATGCTGATGTCTTCAGGAAAATCAGCGATTTTTTTTTTCTATTCATGGGAAGTGGTTGACAATAAGCAGCAGCAACTCCAGGAATATCAAGGTCACAGCAGAAAAAATTTCTAACATAGCCAACCATTCTTTACCACATGCCATGATTATTTGTGCTAAATTTGCTAAAGCTCTTCAATGTAACCTATCCTGGGATATAAGTTTACATTTAGGCTTTCTTTGAACCTCCACCTATTCATTACTCCCTGGTCCACCTAGAAAACCCACCTCTCCCCAAGAGCTACATCAGAGTAGTGATATGAAATTGTTGCTCCCTGCGAGGACTTTTTGTGGGGCCTCCCTCCTTATTCTGTAGGGGATAAATAAGGACTCTCCCTCACCTCCATCCCATGTCTCAGAATCATCACCAAGCCAGCTAAGGGACCCCACCTCCCTTTTCCAGGGAAATACGTAGTGGAAGTTTCACCTAATATTTTTTTTTTTCATACTGAAAGTTTCACCTCCTGCACACTATAAAAAAAGCAGGGCTCCTTCCAATCACTCTACCTCTTGTTCCCACGAGCCCTTCCTAAGGAAAAAATTGCCCAAACCATTCCATAGGAAAAGAAACCTAGTAATTGAAGGAGGATTGAACTCCTTCTCCAGGATGTATGGAACCCTTTGAGGGACAAAAGACCTGAGGCTGAGGCACCTCTGTGATTATGAATGGAAAAGGAAGAACCTTTGAGAGCTAGTCTGAACTATGTTCCCAAATAGTCCATTCTTATCAGGTAGTCTTACTGGAGGCCAGAACCCGTAGAACACTTTCCCTTTCCAGTCTGCCATTGTGTTTTGTTTTGTTTTTTTCCCCCCACGGATACGGTTTCTCAAAGACTATGTGACCTGGGCCGTCAAGTACCTAATGATGTAGCTGTAGAATAGCAAGAGGAAATCCTTTACCCTCAGATGGGAGTGCATTAGTTTGTCAGTTGAGAATAGATTGAAGGCCATTTCTGTAAGATGGGCATTCTGCCTGGAACAGTTGTGCAGGAATAGCTCCCTCATTCATAGATATGATGATCATGTGGCCTTGTGCCCAGTGCAAAATAGCATCACCACCTCAATATCCAAATTGAAAATAGACCCATTCCCCTATCTCTGCAAATTTTGTAATAGCTTCAGCTTGGTTGTTTAGCATATAATGTCACTGATCAGTGTTGAGAGGCTTCACACACAACTGTGTGAAGGGAGAGGCATCAACAAAATTCCTCTGTTTGCCCAGGCCCCCAAAAGAGAGAGCTTTCAATTGTGTAGCCTTATGCTTTCAAAGCTCCCAATAACTTGACTAGATATAAGACCACCACCTAAGAATTAACATAGATGAAGATCTTCTCTTGTTTATCCCTCAATACTCTCTTACATGTCACCCATTCAACCTGGATCTCAGGGCACTGAAAGGGCTTAGCAGGAGTCCCGATTCTCTAGGATATTTTCTGTTACTTAATTAGTGGCTAAAGTCCAGTTGTTTATGCCTCATAGAGAATGGAGCCTTTGATAAACTGGGTAAAATGGCATTCCTCATGACTTGGTGGATAAAGACCTTTTGGGACAGTGGAGGAGGTGTAGCCAGAATGGCCTTTGTTTTCTTTGAATGACTCAGCTTACTTCATTGAGCCTCTGGACACTGTGGCTTGCTCTTCCGGGGCAGGAAGCCCAAAGAGCATTCCAGGAAGCAGACAACTTCCTGTGTGATGAGTCATGGGGCTGGCTGAGGGGAGGTGTTAACGGCTACGCTAGGGGGAGGGGCCAAGTCAAGAACCAATCGGCCCTGGTCGTTCAGGCGGTGCTTGATGATGTCAAAAAACTCTATAAGAGGGGAGAGGACAGCTTGAAGATCCTCTTTTCCTTTTCCGGTTGGAGCCAGAGACAGTTACAGCGACAGTTACAGCGACAGTTACAGCTACAGTTACAGCCACAGCCACAGCTGAAGCAGGAGCTGCCAGTAGCAGAGCTGACCTACGGGAGGAAGCTGAACAAAGACTTCAGTCCAGTGGGTAATCTTATTACCATAGAGGGGGAAACATGATTTTGCTTTACGCAATCATGCTTCTCTGTAGCCTCCTGGTTACTCTTTCAAGGCGTACTTATTGGGCCTGGAAGCTTTTGATCAATATATCAAAATGGGGTTGCTGGTTCATGGGTTGGTTACTGTGGAGCCTAAATAAATGTTTTGATTCTTCTGCCTTCTACTTTGAGAGTTTCTTATATCCGGCGGTTCCGAACCTTTCAGACATGTTTATGATCCTCTTTGAGATTATAAACTCTGCCCTCCTAATACATTTGGCGACGAGGATGGGATCGCTAGGTATAAGATCTCTATTTAGAAGCAGAACAATTCCAGAGGAAGAGATGAATATCCCAGGATGGGAGGATCCATTTTATTCCTCCCTAGCAAAAGAATTGGCTAAAAAAGCTGGACCCTGTGAAAACTGGGAACCAAGGCTACGGAGAGGAGATCCTAGGGATTTGGAAAAGTGTTTACGAGAAGTTGGGATTCAGTCAGGGGCATCACTATCTAGGCAAAGCTGGATAGTGTTATCAGCCTACCGGCTAGTATACGAAAGATTGAGATTAAGTGAAAGACATGGGGGCACTCCTACCCCACAGGAAGAAGGGGAATCTCAGATAGCAGGAGACCAAACTGACTCAAATGAGAACTTTTCTATTAATGTGGCTAAGAGCAACAGGAGACCAAAAAAGCCCAGAGTGCATTTCAACCCAGCCCAGAAAGAGCCTGACTGCCTGCTTCGTCCTAGCCATGGTGGCAGAGGAAGTGAGTGGGGAGAGAATGAGACAATGTTAGGGGCTGAGGCACAAAACACTACTGGGGTTCAGGATGTGCCTCACACAGAGAATAGGAGATGGTTAAATGATCAGACAAGGGCTCGACCCATACAAAGGAGGAAGACAGAAACCCGAGGTGAAGATTCAGTTACAAGGGAAATTCAGGAAGATTTCTCACCGCAAGAGGTCACAGATATTTTGAGTAGATTCAGCCAAAGAATAGGAGAACCATTGATATCTTGGATGGTAAGACTCAGTGATCAAGGGGCCAGTGGAATATCAGTGGATAGGACAGACTGCATGAGATTCATAGGTATCAGCCATGATCCTCTAGTTCAACAAGCTTTTAGGGAACATCATCAGCAAGGAGATGGTGATAGCAGGACTACTCTGTTGGCATTAGCCGCTGTGGGATGCAATAAGAGATATGCTACTGATTCTATGTGGCCCACTGAGCACAGACCCTGGTATTCACTTAGAGATTGTATCATGAGACTAAAGGAGGAGGTAATGAAGACTGCCATTATGATAGGAACTGCAGACAAATATTACAATGATCCAATGGGACTGCCTCATAGGAATTTAATAATTAGGACAGCTCCCCCTGCTTATAAACAACTAATTTTGAATTTATTACTTGGAGAAGTAGGGAGCCATCTTACAACAGTGATAAATAAGATTTTACAGTTACATGACTTAGGTGACTGGGGAAGGGATAGATCTCCTCGAGAGAGAAGGGTGAATAACCAGCAAACTTGGCGCCAAAGGAGAGTAACAAGGAAAGAAATGTTTACTGCTTTATTGAGAGCAGGGGTAGGTTTTGAAATGATAGATGGAATTCCAACCAATGAATTATATAGAATGTACAGAGATAAAGGACTTGATAACAGGAGAAATAGGGAAATAAGAACTGCTCCTGCAAATACTACAGATGTTGAACCTTCAAACCCAAGTGAATCACATGAAAGGGAATACTAGGGAACAGGCCGAGCCCCAGTCCAAATTAAGGAAATACACAGGCTGGATTGCAGACCTCACATTAACTTGACCATATATTGGAAAAATGGGTCAAGTACGGTAACTGAGGCATTAATAGATACTGGGGCCGAGGCCACCCTTATTTATGGAAATCCAGACAAGTTCAGCCATGGAACTCCTATTACCATTACAGGACTAGGAGGGACTGAAATATCAGCCTAAGCATGTAGCATTCTTGGAATTCCTGCCAGCTCGTTAAAGAAATGACCTCTGGAATGGGACTTTTTGGGGGCAGGGCCATCTCTACATCCAATTTCAGCATGAAGAAGCTATGGAAAATGAGACCTTCACCCCTCACCCCAAGATTTTGAGCCCCAATCGTTCAAGGGGGGTGGAAATGATGATAGTGTTCTGTTTACTTATTTTGTGTTATCCTTGCTGTGTTGTTTTATTGTTATGATATTATTGATCCTATGTAATGGATACAAGGATTTAGGGGTGGACATTTGAATTATTAATAATTATTTTGGGGATGATTGATTGAAGAGATTATCTTGCTGGGACCTAGGGGTGGATCACATTTGAATCATAAACCAATATTTGGGAATGTCACTGAATGATATGTTTTGCTTTATTGTGAATGATATGTTTTAGTTTCCTGCATAATTGAATCACAATGTTCTAGGATATATAATTTAATTTGAATTATGATTGGATTGTGCATCCTAGAACATTGTGAGGGGTGGAGTGTAGCCAGAATGGCCTTTGTTTTCTTTGAATGACTCAGCTTACCTCATTGAGCCTCTGGACACTGTGGCTTGCTCTTCCGGGGCAGGAAGCCCAAAGAGCATTCCAGGAAGCAGACAACTTCCTGTGTGATGAGTCATGGGGCTGGCTGAGGGGAGGTGTTAACGGCTACGCTAGGGGGAGGGGCCAAGTCAAGAACCAATCGGCCCTGGTCGTTCAGGCGGTGCTTGATGATGTCAAAAAACTCTATAAGAGGGGAGAGGACAGCTTGAAGATCCTCTTTTCCTTTTCCGGTTGGAGCCAGAGACAGTTACAGCGACAGTTACAGCGACAGTTACAGCGACAGTTACAGCGACAGTTACAGCTACAGTTACAGCCACAGCCACAGCTGAAGCAGGAGCTGCCAGTAGCAGAGCTGACCTATGGGAGGAAGCTGAACAAAGACTTCAGTCCAGTGGGTAATCTTATTACCATAGAGGGGGAAACATGATTTTGCTTTACGCAATCATGCTTCTCTGTAGCCTCCTGGTTACTCTTTCAAGGCGTACTTATTGGGCCTGGAAGCTTTTGATCAATATATCAAAATGGGGTTGCTGGTTCATGGGTTGGTTACTGTGGAGCCTAAATAAATGTTTTGATTCTTCTGCCTTCTACTTTGAGAGTTTCTTATATCCGGCGGTTCCGAACCTTTCAGACATGTTTATGATCCTCTTTGAGATTATAAACTCTGCCCTCCTAATACAGGAGGCATAGTTTCTGATTCTAGATTAGAGGTCTTAGTCTCTGACAGTGTGCTTTTGAAGGGTGTTACACCTGTAGAGTCCACGCAAACATAATTTTTGATATACCATTTCCATTTATCTACAGACTTGCTATTTTCTACCCATCGTGCTGATAGGACCAGCATTCCTCACTTAACACATAATAAACAAGTCTGAATAAATAATAATTTATGTGTCTGGGTCATCTGTTTAATAGCAAGTAGAGCCCAGTAGGAGGTATATTATTGCTTTTCAAAAAAACCAACAATCACTGCAAATAAAGGCTTGATTTATGGTTTTGGTCATTGTTTATACTTAAGAAAGTATTAATAGTGCAAATTAAATTGAAAAGTGTTTATTCTTTTTTCTCCCTAGAGAATCTGCTTGTTAAAGATTTGCTACAACATCACTCCTTATGTGTCATTCAATGATTCATGTCATCAAGATAGGGAAGGTGGATTCTCCAAATCCTGATGAGAATATTAAATCTCTGGGATTTCTTCTTAGATGATGGGCTTATGTGCCTGCAATTCTCTGGCTTTACTTGACTCACCAAGATCTCTGAAACTTGACTGAACAGGCTGCACTCTGGCTTTTCTTAGGATTTATTGCTCATGCCTTTTCTCTCATACAGACCTCAGTCTTATCTAGGGCTTCCTCTACCATGACATTAACTACCCAGTTAACATTATGTCATCATTGTAGTAGTGTATATCAGTGACCTTAGGAAGTAAAGACTCTTTCAGTTCTCTTGTCATGGAAGATATTTTAGATATTTTCTCAGGTGAAAAAAGAAAACAAACAAACAAACAAAAAACTACTCCTGATGCATCTCAGCCACAGGAATTGAGAAATAACACTTCTATACCAGTCATTCCGGGTAGTGATCTATTACATTGACAATGTCAGATAAAGCATGATGACTTTCCTCAACTCCCTGTAATCCACTGTAAATTTACAGATATCATCTGACTTCTTCACAAATAACACAGGGATGTTGTCAGGAAAGTTGATACAACAAAATACTCCAGCTTCATTCATTCTTATCACTAGAGAAAAATATTTCCTTCCTGCTTTCCTCAACCCCCATCGTTATTGCATGGTGTCAACTACATGAGATAGTTTAGATAATTATTAGGGTTTCCTTTTCACCCTACCTGTAGGAGTATGCTTAGATTTCACTGAAAGAGCCCATACGTACACTGAGCTCATAATCTTTTCCACTATGGTTTGCACTCTGCAGTCACCCATGAATGATCCAAATGGGAGAGGGGCTTTAGGGAATTTCTAACAATAAAGAGAATGTTCTATACCAATGGGATTCAAAATTCAAATCGCACAGTAATTTATTGCAGGTGCATTATAATTCACATAAGGACATAAGTGGATAGCTAGGTGGCACATTGGATACAGTACTAGGAATCAGGAACACCTGAGTTCAAATCTGGCCTAAGACATGTATTAGCTATGTGACTCTGAGCAAGTCACTTCTGTATTCTCTTTCTATTCTGATATTATTAAGGGCATAAGGCTATAAGAAAAGGTAGAAATGTAAATGGTAGATTATCACCGTCATGATCATTTTTAATTCATATTAAAGATGATGACAGTCTTAATTTCTCCTCCAGGCAGAAAATGAAATCATTGGTTATGTTAAGAAAGGAAAAAAAAAAACCCTATGAACCTACATTTAAATATTTTACATAGTTGCCTTTTCCCATACATTGCAAAATTTTCATAAATCTATAATTTAATTTAAATTTATACATTTAATCATTATATTTAACTTAATTATATTTACCAAAATGAAAAATCTCATTGCTTTATAGCCTTAAGAACATAGTAGGTGTCACAAGTATGTAAGCACAAATACGTAAAATATCAATATTTTGTATGTAGAAGCCAACCACAGACTTGTTGGAGCCAAATCAGACATGGAGATTTATTTTCTTTTATGTGTAAATAATTCTTGAGCAGTTAAGACATGTTGTTTTTAGATAAGCATCATTTAATTAAGTAAAATGTATAAGTATTTAATAACATGAAAAATAAATGGAAAAATCTTTCTCCAAAGGAACTGAGATAATATTTGATGTGAGCAAAATTAATCCATATTTGATGTGATCTAGCTTTCTCTTAGAAAGTCATCTACAGATCATTTGTTAAATGGCAAAGAAAAAAGGAAATAAATGGCTCAGGACTTTGATCTCAAAAAGGTAAAGATTCAGATTTTTTTTTTAATTACCCTTTGTTGTAATAGTTCAACAGACTGTTTCTTCAATCAGCATTTAATATTATTTTATAATATGTGTTCATTGGGCAATTCTGACCTCAGGAATTTAAACTTCATGGAGTTTTAAAACAGTCAAGAGGGCATGAGAAAAGTTCTCATATAGATATGTGATCTTATTCCTTTGGGAACTCCCTCAAATCTTGCTATTGTCTTTACATAAGTCTACTAAAATTTGTCTGCCTTGCTAATACAGCATTTAAGAGCTACATGCTAGGAATTTCTACTTTAACACATGTTCAGTTATAATACGTATATATTCAGCATCAGTTAACATATCCTGTATATTTGCCAAAGTATATGCTAGGCAGATACATTCTCAAACACTTGGATGATCTATAATCATTATAATAATATTGTTTGTGGATATTAAAAGGGCTATAATTTTTTCCATGTGAATATGCTAGCCATTAAAAATCATGAGGAAATGGTTTCATCAGCCTTTATTTTCTCCAAAATTCACAATTGTGGGACCAATGGCATTAACCATAGATGAAGGGCAACTGCATTTATTTATTTTCTAACTCAGATGATAAAGGGTCAAGAATTAAGTCTATATTCAACTGAATAAGAATTAACAGAAAAAGCGCCTTTGAGCAAGGATTATTTAAAAAGAAAGCAACTTAAATTGAAATAATTAGCAAACTATTTTTGAATATTTTTTTCTGTGCACAAAGTTAAGAATTCTCTCCTTAGTGAAAGAAAGGACAACCTCCATACAACTTTTGTATTAGCTATCCCCAGTGCCTGGAATGTAATCCCTCTTCACCCCTCTTAGAATCTTTAGTTTCCTTTAAGACCCAGCTAAAGCACAAACATATCCACAAAACTTTTCTTTATTCCTTCCAGCTGCTGATAGCCTACTGCCACACAAATCTCCATGGCTTTGTTTTGTATACATTTTGTAAATACTTACATATATGTCTGTGCCTCTCACCAACACAATGGAAGATCCTTGAAGTTAGGGACTATCTTACTTCTACGTATGTTTTGTCTCTTGTTTTGTTTAATTTGTTTTATGTGATAAGGACATTATACCAAATTCCCTGGCACTGATTCATGGTCCCCATTTACTTGGAGGATGTCCCTAAAATAGCACCCCTACCAACAATGACAACCTCCATGAAACCTTGCAGTAAAAGCATGTGTTGAATGTGAATTCATCACTTAAATAGTATTTTGTTTTTTGGGAGTCATGCAAAATACTTACGTAATTGTCATGTTGTTAAAAATATATAGAAAAAACTCAACAAAAATGAAGTAAAAAGAAAATGTGTTTCAATCTGCATTCAGGTTCCATCAGTTGTTTGTTTGTTTGTTTGTTTGTTTGTCTGCAGATGGATAGCATTTTTCATTATAAGTCCTTCAGATTTGTCTTGTATCATTGTATTGCTAAATCATTGACAGCTTATCACCTACAATATTGCTGTTAACATTGTACAAAGCACATTTCACTTTGCATCAGCTCATATAAGTCTCTATAGGTTTATTTGAGAACATCCAAATTATGGTTTCTTATATTACAATAGTATTCTATCATGAGCACATACCGCATTTTGTTCAGCCGTTCCCCAAATGATGGGCAACCCCTCAATTTCTAACACTTTGCCCCACAAAAAGAGCTGCTATAAATATGTTTGGACATATAGGTCCTTTTCTTTGTTGTTTTATTTTTTTTAAATCCCTTTTGGGATACAGACCGAGTAATGTATTGCTAGCTCAAAGAGTATTCATGGTTTTATAACAATTGGGCATAGGTCCAAATTGCTCTACAGAATAGTTGAATCAGTTCATAACTCCAGTAACACTGCTTTAATGTTTCATTTTTCCCATATCCTCTCCAACATTTCCCTTTACCTTTGTGTTCCTACCAGCTAATCTAATAAGTATGAGGTAGTACTTCAAAATTGTTTTAATTTGAATTTTTCCAATCAATAGTGAGTTAGAGTATTTTAATATGGCTATAAATAACTTTGATTGCTTTACCTGAAACCTGTTCATATCTTTTGATCACTTATCATTTGGGGAATGGCTCTCTTTTTGCATATAAATTTGACTCAGTTCTCTAGTATGTTTGAGAAACAAGGCTTTTATCAGAGATACTTCCTTCAATTAGAGTGATGCAAGGAAATCCTGAAGAGAAAACAGCTTGGTAAAGGAGATACAAAAAAAAATACTGAAGAAAATAATACTTTTAAAAACAGACTTGTCCAAATGGTTAAAAAAAATTCAAAAATCCAATGAGGAGAAGAATGCCTTAAAAAGCAGAATTAGCCAAATGGGAAAAAAGGCACAAAAATTGCTGAAGAAAAAAAGCTCCTTAAAATGTAGAATTGTCCTAATGGGAAAAAAAGAGGTATAAAAACTCAATGAAGAAAATAATTGTATAAAAATTAGAATGGAACAAATGAAAGATAATGAGTTTATGAGAAATTAAGAAACAATAAAACAAAATCAAAAGAAGGAAAAAAATAGAAGACATTGAAATATCTCATTAAAAAAAAAACAATATCACCTGCAAAATAGACCCAGGAGAGGCATTAAAAATATGATCTACCTGAAACCATGATTAAAAAATGTGTCTAGTTATCATCTTTCAAGAAATTAAAGAGGTAAACTGCCCTAATATACTGGAACCCAGAGGGTAAAATAAGAATTAAAAGAGTCCAGTGATCACCTCCTCAAAGAGATCCCAAAATAAAAACTCCCATTAATATTAAAGCTAAATTCTAGAGCTCTCATGTCAAAGGGGAAATATTGCAAGCAGCCAGGAAGAAACAATTCAAGTATCATGGAGCCACAGTCAGGAAAACACAAGATTTAGTGGCTTCTACATTAAAGGATCAGAGGGCTTGGAATATCACATTCTGTAAGGTAAAGGAGCTAGGATTACAGCCATTAATCACCTATCCAGCAAAGTATAATATAGTATGAGTATAATTCTTCTGGAGAAAAAAAAAGAATGTTCAGTGAAATAGAGGACCTTTAGATGTTCTTGGTGAAATGACCATAGCTGGTTAGAAAATTTGCCTTTCAAATACAAAACTCAAGAGAAGCATAAAAAGGTAGACGAGAAAGAAAAATCATAAAGATTCAATGAGATTAAATTGTTTATATTCCTACACTACAGAGCAAAATGATACTTGTAACTTGTAAGAACTTTCTAATTATTCTGGAAGTTGGAAGGATTATATATAGACGAGGGCATAGATGTGAGTTGAATATGAAGGAATGCTATCTAAAAAATAAAATAAAAATGAGGGGTGAGACAGGAATGTACTGGGAGAAAAGGAAACAGAGCAGTAGAATGAGATAACTCATCTCACATAAAAGATGCAAGAAAAAACTTTTATAGTGGAAGGGAAGATGGGGGAATTGAGAAGGAATAATTAAATCTTATTCTCACCAGAACTGGCTCAAAGGGGAAATAACATACACTCACAATTGGGTATAGAAATCTATCTTACCCTGCAAAGACGTAGGAGGGGAAGGGGATAAGAAAAGGAGGCAAGGGTGATAGAAGTGAGTGCAGATTTGGGGAACAGGTAATCAGAAGCAAAATACTTTGAGGAGTAACAGAGTGGAAGAAGAGAAAGAATAGAATTAACAGGGGGCACAGGATGGAGGTAAAGACAATTAGCCAAAGTAACTGTGGATAAAAGGAAGCAAGTTTCTATGATAAAGGCCTTATTTCTCAAACATGCAAAAAATGGATTCAGATTTCCAAACAAGCAAACAAATAAACAAACAAACAAACAAATAAATAGATAAATGAGTAAGTAAATAAATATATAGATAGATAGACAGATAATCAAATAAATAAATAAATAAAAGAGTCATTCCTCAAAGGATAAATGATCAAAGATATGAATAGAATTTTTTGGTGAAGTAGTCAAAGCCATCTTTTGTTATATAAAAAAATATCTAACTCACTATTGATTAGAGAAATGCATATTAAAATGATTCTGAAGTAATACCTTTTATCTATTAGATTGTCTAATAGAACAGAAAAGATAAATCACAAATATTGGAGGGGATATGGGAAAATGATACTTTAATGCATTGTTGATGGAGTTGTGAACTGATTCAACCATTCTGTTGAACAATTTGGAACTATTCTCAAAGGGCTATAAAACCATGCATACCCTTTGACCTATCAATACCACCACCAATACTATTTCCCCAAAAAGATATAAAAAAAGAAAAGAAAATGGCCTATTTTGGCAAGAATATTTATAGCACATTTTTCTCATGCAAAGAATTAGAAATTGAGGGCAAGTCCATCATTTGGGGAATGACTAAAGAAATTGTGGTATGTGATTATGATGAAATACTATTGTCCTTTAAGAAACGATGAGCAGGGGGCAGCTAGGTGGCACAGTGAGAAGAGCAATGACCCTGAAGTCAGCAGGACCTGAGTTCAAAACTGTCCTCAGACACTTGACACACTTACTAGCTGTGTGACCTTGGGCAAGTTACTTAACCCCAATTGCCCTATCTTCCCCCCTGAAAAAAAATAAAAAGAAAGAAATGATGAGCAGGATACTCTCAGAAAAAAAACATGGAAAGACTTACATGAGCTGATACAAAATGAAGTGTACTGTGTACAAATAACAACTATATTGTGTGATATTCAGCTCTGAGTGACTTAGTTATGCTCAACACTAGAATGATCTAAGACAACTCTGAAGAATTTATCATGGCAAATGTTTTCTATCCCCAGAGAAAGAAGTCATGGTCTCTGAATACAAATTGAAGCATACTTTTTTTTTCTTTCCTTCTTTTGCTGAGGTGTGTTTTTTTTCATTTTTTATCTATGCTTTGTTGTTGTTGTTGTTTTTCCCACAATATGACTATTATGTAAATGTTTTGCATGACAACTCATGTATAACCTTTATCAAATTGCTTGTCTTAACATGGGGATGGGAGGGAGGGATTTTGAAGCTCAAAGCTTTAAAAACACATCTAAAAAATGTTTTGACATGTAACTAGGGGAAAATAAAATACTAAATAAAAGGAAAAATAATAAATGGCCCTGTGAAGTCTTTTCTCCTTCCAATTTGTAACTGCCTTCAAAGCTTTGTGATCATTTTTTTCATCTTCCATTGATAATACAATCCAAAAGATTAAGTGAAGGTAAAATTTTGAAGAAAGTAGTTTGCCTTTAGTTTCCTTCTGTTCTATTACTAGACATTTTTCTTTTTCACTTTCCCATTCCTCCTTTAAGGGGTACCCATTATTGGGGCAGGTAGGTGGTGCAGTGAGCAGAGCACAGGCCCTGGAGTCAGGAGGACCTGAGTTCAAATCTGGAATCAGACACTTGACACGTGCACTAGCTGTGTGACCTTGGGCAAGTCACTTAACCCCAATTGCCCTGCCAAAAAAAATGAAAAAAACCAACAACAAAAAAGTGGTCTCCCCCCTTCCTGTTCTGTTAAACTCATTCACACTAAGTTATTAACTATTAATAAAGGTTGAATTCATTATATCCATAAGATGTAGGTTTCCTTCAAAAAGAAGACATCTGTAGTGGATGATAATTGAACCAAACTAATGAATTTCTCAGGCTCGAATCACAGAGATAATAATAATTATTGAGAAGTAAAATGGACATTTTAAAAACACTTTAAACAAGTTGTACAAATGACTACTCTACTCTGAAAGGTTAATGCTATTCTAAGAATCTAGAAAACAGCCTAGCCTAAGTTCACTTCAAATATTTCAAGTTCTATGTGCTATCAATCATATTTTTCCCCTCAGTGAAAAAGATCAAGCTGGCAAAATTATATGATCATTATTAAACATTATCAGTTGTGATTGTTAAAGAACCTGTGACTAATACTTTATGTGAGTATGGTTATTCAGAATTTTACATAGTGAAGTATTCATAATAAATGGTGCATGCCAACACCTTGACAGTCAATTTATTTTATTATCTTTCTACTCAACAGAAGAAAATTTGAAAGGATAAGATAAGAGTGTGCAAATGAAAAGGGACAGCTGTCTCCATTGACCACTTTTATAAGAGGTATCTTTAGGTTTTTTGTTGTTGTTTGTTTGTTTGTTGTTTTTTGGTTTGTTTTTTCTGTTTGGTAGTTTGGCCCAGGAAACGCATTTTCCAAGGTTCCCATACAATTCAAGTCACCAGTCTGCTTAGATATTTTTTTTAGCTTCTAGTAGTGGAAAGTTGTTATCTGGGGAAAAGTCTCCCTTGGGATGTGATCCTACATTTAAATTGGGCATGTTTAATACTAACTCTAATTCAACATGGCAGTGGAAGAAAAAGAAGTGTTAGAAAGTACCAAGAGTCATTTCTATTGGACAGAAGGAAAACAAAAGCCAGAACATTTCCTGGTAACCCCTGAGGGCTGTGTTATCAGATGCTCTAAGTAATAGTCTTTCCATAGAAAAGGGCCTTCTCCTTTATTGTTTAACTGAATTATATGACTTTGCTTATAGATTTTATCTGAATTACTGTAAGAGGTTATGAGTGGATTTTCCAGAATGGCACTTTAAATACAACTTGATTGATTCTTCAGTTGAGTCTCCCATTTTTTTTTAATCATTGACAAAGTTTCTCGGAATATACTGAAAATTACAGTTAGATCATAACAAACAGTGCGTGTATGTGATGACTAACAAATTCATGTATGCCTTATAAACAAATATTAACCAAATGGAAGTTTTGTGTATGTGCATGCATGTGTGTGTATGTGTGTGTAAATGTATGTGTATGTTTTTAATTATTAATATATGTATAGTTAAAATGAATGTTCAAAGGAAGAGAAAATTAGGGCACCATTTGATACAGTCAATTCTAACAGGTGCTATTTTCTTTGGTCATTAATTTTACATATTTACTGTATTATTTAAAAGAAATATTAATAAATGGTAGAGTAAATAAAAATAAGTGAATATAAAACCTGCTTTTTGCTTTTATTAAAAATAAGTATCAAAATACTTCTCGCACGTTTATATATAATTCCTGGATATGATAGAGAAAGGAGTCCCTTCTACTATCTTTCAAAAATTTCTCCTAAACCTAGAAAACCATGGAGAAGAAAGGTGGGATTACCCTCCCCTAGTCAGAGATCTTATAGTTTTTAGCGACAGTACATATCTATATAAATTTAAGTAGAATCTCTTTTTGTTGTCTTCATTGACTTCAGTTGTTTGAAAGTGGTTTGGTAAAGAGATTGGATTAAATTTATTTAGGTTAGGAATCAATAATGCATAGCAGAGAATTTGGATTATTGGGCACAGTGGTTTGTAAATACATTTGAATATCATTCATTTCCATAATTTTGAAATATTATTTTAGGTATTTCTGTGTCTAGGCCTAGAGAAAGCCATTTAGCATTTATGCCACTATCCCTCCACCTTCTCCACCTCTCTTTTTTTCATCTTTTCTCTCTCTCTCTCTCCTCTGATGTATCCCTTTCTCTTCTGGAATCCCCAAGTCTGAAATCTAAACACCTTGCTCCTCCTACTAATTTCTCATCCCTAATATTCCCCTAGTATTTTTCATTTTCCTACCACAAATGACATCTACAAAGGTAAAGGCAAAAAGCTTCCTCTCCTACCTATTCTTTGCAAACAGCACCCTACTTCTCTGGCATTGTTAAAAGAAAATTACTATTAAGAAACCTGGTTTAGTGGGTGGAATACAATAGATAGCAGAGGGTTTGGTAACATTTTAAAAGTTACAACCATTCTGATTATTTAATCCGTGTCCCAAACATGATCCAAACTTGTCCTATTCCCATATTCTTTATTTTCCCTTTTCTACCTAAAATATTATCAGGTTTGACCTTCATCCTAGCTCAAGTTTAGTGCCATGGATTTGACTGGCAGATGGCTATTTGTCAGCTCTCCAAGATCTGCCTTCCCAATTTTAAATTGTGGGAGCAGTTCACTAGGAAATTATTTTGTACTTTGTATGGATTGACCCCTAGCTGTGTCATTTGGGGGATAATTCACCCTTGAAATGGAAAATCCTTTCTGTCCCTTTGGCTGCCAGCAAGACAGATACTTTCCTATCTGTATGCCAAAGCATCTTCTTTTTCTGCCTTTCAGATACTGTACTCCTATTGCCTCCTTTCCTTATATTTCTGCTCTGGTAATTTGTTCTTTCTCTTAGTTAACCATGCCACTCTTTCTTAGTTGTCCTATGTAAAGTGAACTCTAAAAGCTTCATGTTTACATCTGATCACATTGCTTTCCTTGGGAGATAGTATGAAATTGAGGAAAGAATATGGGATTTACAGTGAAGAGTTACTTGGGGTTGAATCCTGACTCTGACACTTGTGTGATAATGGGTAAGCAACTTAACCTGAGTTTTTGTTTTCTTATCATTAAAATTTAAATAAAGTTCCTGTTCTTGCAAATAATATTTTTGATTATTGTAAAGATTGAGATTATTTGAAGGAATTATCTTGTTTTATTAAAAATCTTATTTGTATTTTATTTGTATACACATTAATGATTTATTAAGAAATAATAAACAGTGGTAAGTTTCATAAAACAAACAAAATAGTAAATGCAATGGATCTCAGATACTACATTTTATATATATATATATAGTTTGCCATTTGTTAACAGAAAAGGCAAGAAGCATGCTTTAATTTCATTTAGTTGAAACTGAACAACATTGATCATTGCATTTATTCTGAGTCTCTAGATTGCTAATATTGTCTTCTTTTGCGTTTTAAGGCCTGCACACTCTTTTACTGATTCTGATTAAACACTCTGCATAAATTAATAGAAGTCTTTCCAGTTTTCTCTGAATTTTTCAAATGTCTTTAACTTTTCTTTCCTAGAGAGTAGGAAAGTGAAAGGTAGATCTGAAATGGAGGGGTTTCTGATGTTCTACTGCTATGGATCAGTAGATACAGCAACTTCGCTGAAATTTACAATCTTAAGAGAGGTTATTTGACCACTATTAAGAGGAAGCTGGTGGAGTGGTAGATGCAGTGCTTGGTACAGAATCAGGAATATCTGAGTTTAAATTTCCCCCAGATATTAGCTATTTGACCCTAGGCAAATCATTTAGCCTCTCGTTTCCTCAACTGTATAATGGAGAGGATGGTAGTACTTATGCCACTGGATTGCCGTGAGGATTAAATGAGATAACATTTGTTACAAGAGTTTACTATGGTGCCTAGCATATAATACCTGCTGCATAAATGCTCATTCCCTTCCTCTTTCTCACTACTAGGTTAGGTAATTGGTCCCTAGTTGCACAGCAAGTATGTGTCATAACTGAGAATAAAACACAGGTCTTTCTTTTTTAAGGATAGTGCAGTCTACCCAACACAATATTCTAGCACATTGTTTTTTATGTCAAAATATTAAATTTTAAAGTGTGAAACCAGCATCACTAGATGAAATAGTATAAACAATTTAAGACATTTTATTATTCTAAATTAGAAAAATATTAAAACTATTAAAATCTTATGTGTATCTCTATTATCATCATCATTTTCATCTTCATCATCGTCAACATCATCATCACCATAATTATCATGATCATGATCCTCATTCCATGGGGGTTATAGAAGAAAGGTTCATGACTACACAGAATATGAATCCAAAATTTTCTGTCTTTCTCAAGTTAGATTCTTCATTTCTGGCTGTGATGTGCCTTGCTGACCCTCAACTCTGCCTCCTGTATTGGTAAGCAAAATGGGCTCCTTAGCACTTAGGTCAACCAAGTGGCCTTGAATAGTTGGCCTTTGTCTCCTTTGAATAATTAGTAGGTGCTAAGCCCCAGGCCCAAACCCCTATTAGGTGTGGAACCTATGTGGGTGTGGATTGGTGACTGGGGTGAGGCCCAAGGTGGGGCTGGTTAAGGGGAGGTGCTAACTCCAGAGCCATGCCCCATTACATGTTAACCCATGTGAATGTGAATCTCCCAGGGTCCTAAGGGGAGGGGATTACTAAAAGAGCCAATCATAGCAGCCTAATTTCTGGTCATTCAGATGATGTTTGATGACATCTGAAGCCCTATAAGAAGGGAGGACAGAGCCATTTGTGCAGGGCTCTCGAGATGGTGTTGATGAGGAGACTCTGGGCAGCTGTAGCTAAGGAGCCCTCCAGCTTGTAAACCCAGATGCTGAGACTTTGTTGAACTCTGGTAAATATACATTGGGATTTGAATCAGACAAGGTCTGTCTGTGGATGTTTGTAATTTCCTTGTATTTTGTTCTGAAGTTCAGGGTGCTGGCTTTTTCCTCTGAACTAAGTGGATGATATTTGTATGCTGAATTAAAGTAAGCTTGTCAACCCCTTCACCTTGCTTTCCTTAGTTAAGCAGATCAAAAGAACCTGTGCTGTTGGCAGCTTTCCGGGTGCTGGCTGTGCATGGATCTTTTACCCCCAAAGAAGCTGCAAGCCAGATTGTGGAAACACCTCCTCTTCCAGTTTTTTTTTTTTTTTTTTTACTTCTTAATTTGAGTGGGATAAAAGACATATCTTAGGATCAATCGATATATAGGCTATGAAAAATAGCTATAGGTAGCTATAAATGTGGATATGGATAGATATGTGCTTGTTCATATTTATACATATATGCACATATAACAATACTATAAGAAGCAACTTAGCTTAGTGGCTAGAGGGCATATTTTTTGATTTAAGAAGACAGATTTATTTTGATTCTATCTTTTATTATTCAATATTTTTTACTTCTGAACATTGATTTCCAAAAGATTTTGAGTTACAAATTTTTACCCCATTTCTACCCTTGCTCCCACTCCAATATGGCATATATTCTGATTGCTCCATTGCCCAGTCAGCCCTCCCTTCTGTCACCCCACTCCACTCCCCAATCCCCTTTCCCTTTACTTTCTTGTAGGGAAAGATAGATTTCTTGCCCCATTTCCTACATATCTTATTTCCCAGTTCCAAGCAAAAACAACTTTTTTTTTTGAGCATCTGCTTTTAGAAATTTGAGTTCTTTATATATATATATATATATTTAAATTTAAATTTATTAATTTAACATATTTGGTTTTCAGCATTGATTTTCAGAAGAGTTTGAATTACAAATTTTCTCCCCATTTCTACCCTCCCCCCACTCCAAGATGGCATATATTCTGGTTACCCTGTTCCCCAGTCAGCCCTCCCCTCTATCACCCCCCTCCCCTCTCATCCCCTTTTCCCTTCCTTTCTTGTAGGGCAAGATACATTTCTATGCCCCATTGCCTGTGTATCTTATTTTTTAGTTGCATGCAAAAACTTTTTTTGTTGTTTTTGAACATCTGATTTTAAAACTTTGAGTTCCAAATTCTCTCCCCTCTTCCCTTCCCACCCACCCTCCCTAAGAAGTCAAGCAATTCAACCTAAGCCACAGGTGTATCGTTATGTATAACCCTTCCACAATACTCATGTTGTGAAAGACTAACTACATTTTGCTCCTTCCCAACCCATGCCGCTTTATTGAATTTTCTCCCTTGACCCTGTCCCCTTTCCAAAGTGTTTGTTTTTGATTACCTCCACCCCCATCTGCCCTCCCCTCCATCATCTCCCCCTTTTTTTATCTTTCTCCCTCTTCTTTCTTGTGGGGTAAGATACCCAATTGAGTATGTATGGTATTCCCCCTCAGGCCAAATCCGATGAGAGCAAGGTTCACTCATTCCCCCCTCACCTGCCCTCTCCCCTCCTCCCACAGAACTTATTCCTCTTGCCACCTTTATGAGAGATAATCCACCCCATTCTATCTTTCCCTATCTCCCTCTCTCAGTATGTTGCTCTCTCATCCCTCAATTTCATTTTATTTCTTTTAGATATCTTCCCTTCATCTTCAACTCATCCTGTGTCTGCTCTCTCTCTTTTATATATATATATATATATATATATATATATATATACACACACACATATATACATACATACACATATATGCATATACACATAGATATATACATACATACACATTCACTTCTATATATACCTAAACATATATATATATATATATATATATATATATATATATATATATATATATATATATATATATATATATATATATGTATATGTATATGTATATGTATATGCATTTTCCCTTCAGCTACCCTAATACTGAGGTCTCATGAATCATACACATCATCTTTCCATTTAGGAATGTAAACAAAACAGTTCAACTTTAGTAAGTCCCTTGCAATTTCTGTTTCTTGATTACCTTTCATGTGGAAACCCAATCAGAATAACCCAAGATCTGGCAGCTTCCAATGGAGCTAGGATTAAAACCTAGAATCACCTACCCAGCAAAACTGAGTATCATGTTCCAAGGCAAAATATGGATTTTCAATAAAATAGAGGACTTTCAAGCTTTCTCAGTGAAAAGACCAGAACTGAATAGATAATTTGACTTTCAAACACAAGAATCAAGAGAAGCATGAAAAGGTAATCAAAAAACGGAAATTGCAAGGGACTTACTAAAGTTGAACTGTTTTGTTTACATTCCTACGTGGGAAGATGACATGTATGTTTCATGAGACCTCAGTATTAGGGTAGCTGAAGGGAATATGCATATATATATATATATATACATATATATGTATATATATGTATATGCATGTGTATATGTTTATGTATATATATAAGTGAATGTGTATGTATGTATATATCTATGAGTATATATATGTATGTGTATATACATATATATGTGTGTGTGCGTGTGTGTGTATATATATATGTATACATATATATATATATATATATATATATATATATATATATATATATATATATATATATGTATGTAAAAGAGAGAGGGCAGACACAGGGTGAGTTGAAGATGAAGGGAAGATATCTAAAAGAAATAAAAAGAAATTAAGGGATGAGAAAGCAACATACTGAGAGAGGGAGATAGGGAGAGATAGAATGGGGTGGATTATCTCGCATAAAGGTGGCCAGAGAAAGCAGTTCTGTGGGAGGAGGGGAGAGGGCAGGTGAGGGGGGAATGAGTGAACCTTGCTCTCATCGGATTTGGCCTGAGGAGGGAATACCATACATACTCATTTGGGTGTCTTACCCCACAGGAAAGAAGAGGGAGGAAGATAAAAAAAAATAAAAGGGGGGGGATGATGGAGGGGAAGGCAGATGGAGGTGGAGGTAATCAAAACAAACACTTTGGAAAGGGGACAGGGTCAAGGGAGAAAATTCAATAAAGCAGGATGGGTTGGGAAGGAGCAAAATGTAGTTAGTCTTTCACAACATGAGTATTGTGGAAGGGTTATACATAATGATAGACATGTAGCCTAGGTTGAATTGCTCGACTTCTTGGGGAGGGTGCGTGGGAAGGGGAGAGATTTTGGAACTCAAAGTTTTAAAAACAGATGTTCAAAAACAACAACCAAAAAATTTTTTGCATGCAACTAAAAAATAAGATACACAGGCAATGGGGCATAGAAATGTATCTTGCCCTACAAGAAAGGAAGGGGAAAGGGAATGAGAGGGGAGGGGGGTGATAGAGGGGAGGGCTGACTGGGGAACAGGGTAACCAGAATATATGCCATCCTGGAGTGGGGGGGAGGGTAGAAATGGGGAGAAAATTTGTAATTCAAACTGTTGTTAAAATCAATGCTGAAAACTAAATATATTAAATAAATAAATTTAAATTAAAAGAAAAAAAAAATTCCCAGTGGCCTATTGTAATGAATTTGAAAACAGTATAGCCCATCTCTCTCCTCAGTTCCATATTCTCATTTAATATTTCTCATACAAAAAACTATAGATATAATATATAACTGAACAGAATTAAGATGATACAATTCCATAATGTAAAACCAAAGATATTTGTATTTTGAATTACAAAAGTATAGTTTCTAAGGAGAAAAAAAAAACAATACTTTATTAAAGAAATATGTGGGGTTTTATTACATATTTCAGTTTCTCATAAGCATAATCCCAGAATTTCAGAATGTATACTGAATTATCACTTGTCAGAAAAAAAAAGTTTTGAACATGACATTTGTATCAAATTATAGTAAATACTTGGCTGTAGATAGTTTGATTTCCCTCAAGTCTTAGCTAAATTCCCACCTTCTATAAAATGCCTTTCCCACTTTCCTTAATATTAATGCTGTCCTTCTGAGACTACCTCAGTTCACCTTGTATTAAGTGATTTCTACAAATTTGTTTGCCTCTTGTCTCCCCCATTGGACCACGAGTTCTCCTGCTAGCAGAGGCTATTTTTCCTTTCTGTTGATCTCCAACATTTATTCTAGTACCTGATATATAGTGGACAATTAATATTAGATGATGAGTTCACTCACCAGTTCAATTTTTGAAAAAAATGCTGTAACAAAATTTATTAACCTAGAACCTATTCACATTATTAGATCCTTGTAGAAATCTAGCTATAGAGGTTTTTTTTTTTCTTAATTACATTGTTGAGTATCTATGGACTAATGTAATAAACTGATCTTTTTTTCCACATGAAAAATAATGTAAAAAGCTTTGAAGATAAAAACAACCCACTGGGAGAAAAGATCTGAGCCTCTCACTATGGCAGATCCTGAGGCCATGGTCTTAATGTAACGTTGATGGTCCCATGTAATCCTTCAATAACTCAGTAGATAGAGAGGCAAAATGCTTCTCATGGCCTCCTGACACTGTGCTCCCTAAATCATGGTACCCTATCTCTGAAGCACTGTCGACATAGGGCATCTTTCTCCATCATGTAGGCTTTCCCTAACTGCACTCTGACTAGACAAGAGGATTGAAATGTAACTCCCAATAGACCCTATTGGAAGTCATTCCTTTGGGTTTGCCTTGGGAAAATAAAGCCTCTTAATCTTAAAAAAAAGCTTTGAGGAAAGAAACATATTAAAAAGATAGTCATAATTCTGTTTTCCTTCTTTTCACATGTTATATATTACTATATAACATATACATAACATCCCCACATAATAGGCTAATAAGCTCACATAGTAGTGGAATTTTGTCAATGGACCTACAAACTTTTACAATTTTGTTTTTGCTTCAAAATTTTTATAGAAGTAAAACACAATGGTATATCATCTTCATAAGCTACTTCTTATGAGTTACATTCAGCTCATACGACAACCCTGTGAGATAGATAGTATTACTATTATTATGTTTACATTTCAAATATTGAAACTGAAGATCAGTGTGGTATAATATCTTGGCCAAGATCCTTAGAGCCAGAATTGAAATTCAAATCCTGTTTCATGTATTTACACTGACATAATATGAAGCCTCACTAGCACAGTATAAAGTATGTGCCTATCTGCTAGTTTTTAGAATTGAAACTACATGGACTAGTTATATTCATGTTACTTCTTTCTGTTCTGTCATCTCACCCCTCCCATTCCCAGTGGGATCAACTGCTTACAACTGCCTTTTCTCCAAATCTGATTCCTTGCTTAATGTAATTGTAGTTCATTAAATAACAAATTTCTGGTTTAAATAATCACTAAACATTAATTTCTGTATGTCTTGAAAATTTAAACATATTTCTGGAAGTCATCACCAGGAAGTACAATAGGATCATTGTTTTGCAGATGATTAGTAAATTGTGTTACAAATTTGGCATGTTTTCAATTGGAAATAAACTCTGTTTAGCTAAGAAAGTAATAGTATTGAGGAAGTGAATACTGCCATATGTAGTGCCTTCTCTGTAATGCAAAGCTACGTTTTGGGGCATAATAATTCCCTTTCAGATTCAAAACACAGAAAACACTCTTCAATAAGCAATACAGTCGTCTCCCACAAAAAGCACAGTAATACTTTCCAAATTTTGAAATGAGTTCTTTTTTATCATAAATTCCACAGGGTTTAAACATTCATGTCAAACCATAGATTTCATATTTCTTTTGAAATGAATTTGTTTACAGCACAAAAGCTATTTAACCTTCAGAAATCTATTTTCCCCAAAATTCCTATCAATGACTTTACAAAGAATTCAGTTAGCAGAACTAGTGAGGAGTTTTGAACACTTGAATTCTTATTAAAAGGGACATATTTACTTCAGTTCAATTCAGGACCCATATTTTTAATCATTTACTATGAACAAAAACCTAGAGATATAAGATAAAAGTGAAACTCTACAGCACATATGTAATTAGAGCACAAACAGAGTAGGAAGCAAATACCAAAGATAAGGACAATGAAGGATGATCAGCAAAGACTTTATGTAGGAGGTAAACCCTAAGGTAAACCTTGAAAAAAAAAAACTAGGGATTTCAGAAAGGATAAAGTGCATTCCAGGCATGGAGAAACAGTTCATGCAAAGTCCTGGAAATAGAGGATTGAATGTCATATTCACAGGGAGCATATATGTGTTTCAACAATTCAGCTAGCAGCTTCTGTAGCGGTGTAAGATCCACCAACAAGCAGCACCCAGAAAGCTGCCAACATAAGTCCTTTTGATCTGCTTTTCTTAAGGAAAGCAATGTTAAGGGGTTAACAATCTAACTTTAATCCAGCATACAAATAGCATCCACATAGTTCAAGGGAAAAAGCCAGCATCCTGAATTACAGACCAAATACAATTCATAGTTATCAGCATTGATAGTCCAGCCAGGGAGCTCATTACAATATCTGGCCCAAAGTCACGTGCCACTCCTGCTGTGACTAAGAGCTCCGAGTGAGAACATTAACCTCTGGGCTTATATATCCTGTTCAGGGCCCCGACCTCACCCAGACTGGGCATGGAGAAGCACCCCCAATATCACATCAGATAGAAATCAATGTCTCCCAATTGACTCAGTACTGAGAAATACAAAAACATTCCACTTTATCAGCCCCATTCAAACAAAGGCCCCAATCATTAAAGGTCAACAGCTATAAGTCCCAACTTAATTACTATTACAATATGCTAGGTTGAGTGCATGAGACAGGAAATAATATGAGAAAAAAACTGGAGATGTTAATATGAGTAAGAATGTGGAGATCTAAAAAATGCAAAGAAAAGAATTGTGTATTTTATTCTAGAGGATATTGAGACATCTTTTTTTTTAGCAAGGTACTAACAATCAGACTCATGATTAATAAGTACTAATTTAGAAGATGATGGGAGGGTGAATTGGAGAAAGGATAGGAAAAGCACAGGAAAGTTATGCAACCTAATGAAATAATATTTATTTAAAAACTGAATACACAGAACAGAATTTGACAAATAGTAGGTGCTATATAACCCTTTTGTCCAAAATATAAGTGCTTCTCCTCTTTTTTCCTCTCCATACTTTATGGAGGAAGGAATGTAAAAACATTAGAGAGCTGGCTTTATGGGTGGTGACCTCATCATATTGAAAGGATTCAATTTTAGTGCTGCTAACTCCAAAATACTTGTAGAATTTATTCTTGTAATTCACAGTAGTTTTGTTTTATTAAGTTTCAATTAACATTAAATTACCAAATACTGAATCATTATTCACAGAGGAAATACAGTGCTAGTTTATTACAAGACTTTCAATATGTTTACTTGCGTACTTTCCTTAGTGGCCTCATGTACAACATTATGAGTTCCCTCTTCCATTTTCTGGATGTATCATATTAATGTTGACTCATTAACATTGAGTGCTTACCAGCTTTTGTCTGTAAAATCACAATAACTTCCTAATTGATTTCTCATTATCAGGTATTTCCCTACTCCCCACATCTTCTTCATTGCTACCAAAATTATTTTCCTTAAAGAAAGCCATAATGGGTTCTTCCCTAGATCAACAAAGTTTATTGAATTCTTACATCTAGGACATAAAAACAAAAACAAATAAAAAATAAAAAAACTACAGTGTTTGGCATTTAAGCCTTTCACAGCCTCATGTCAATCCACCTTTTCAGTATTACTACAAGAGAATTCACTTTATGCATTTTAAATTGCAGTCAGTTTGTCTTTCTCACTATTTCTCATACATCTCTCCTTTGCCTATAATTGTGACTTTGCACTGATCAACACCATGTATGGAATATATTCTTCCTCACCACTGTGTATTAGAATCTATAGTTTTATTCTAACTAAAATGTTCAGCTAAAATGCCACTTTGTGCATAGGGGATTCTTAACTTCGTGTCTCTGATCTTGAAAAAAAATACTTCAAAATATTTGATTTTCTTTCTAATCACACGTTTCATTTTATGCAGTAAAAATAATCACTTTGATTATGAGGCCACAGGACTCAACAGACTGCTAAAGTAATCTAAGACATATAAGAATCTGTCATTTGTAAATACACACACATATTTGTATATGTGTATGTGGGAATATGTGTATATACAAATGTGCATGTGTATATACATATATATGTATGCAAATATATATATACATATGTATAGATGTATATATGTATGTATGTCTATCTATATGTCGATATAACAATAGAGATAGATATATAGATATAGATATATTCACCTTCCCTTTATTTAATTTGGGTGCCCCTGGTACATTCTGTTTATCTACCTAATCTGCCTATCATCCTTTGCCCTTGCCATGTTACCAGTCCAATCTTTCTTTTCTTCATGAAATTCCTTAAAGACATACTTAATTCTAATCCTTGAGGCAAAATTTGCTAAAACTTGAAAAAACTTCATCTAGTATAAATAAGCAATAATGAGTTATAAATGGTATTACTGGGTGGAGATCCATGATAAATATGAAGTCCATTTTTGAGTGCCAGATCTTATAGCCTGCTTTTCTCTACCAATGCTGTCATCTTGATACGTACATACTATACATTAATAAATATTTCATATATATAAATATACAATAAGAGCCATATAAATTTGACATTATTGATATTCTCTTTCTCAGCTTTTTTGTATTAGTATATGCTTTGCCTTTTTATGCTTTTGTAATTTTTTCTTCCTTCAGGTATCTTTTACATTGATCCTTCACTGACTTCACAAGTATAGAATCTGCAAAACAGATGTACTCTGTCCATTTCAGTTGTTTTTTCCTCACTTTTGTTCTCTTTATTGTCATTGCTTCCTCCTCTGTAAGCACCTTGGTGAGTGATATTACAGTCTGAGTGTGATGACTATACTATCTTTGATTAAAAAAAAACTTTTGCCTTTTTCTTCCATTTGTAGCCTTCCATCATCATCCTTAAATGTTTATGGTATGGCTCCTTACTTGGATATCTTATCATGTTCCAAAGAATGAAAAACTACCCTCCCAAACTCCCCCTTCCAAAAATCAGTTATATTCTACTCTGTTTCTCTTTACTTTTTGAGACAAAAATACACATAAAAACACATTATCCTTTTTCATATTATCTTATGGATGACTTTATAGTCTAATCTTGTGTCATTCAAGGCAGTCATGTCTCCACATATCTAAATATCTTTTACAGACACTGTAAATGAATAATGATATGTACCCAGAATTTCCCTTGGAAAGTTGTGGGTTTTTTCATTTTAATGTTTATTTTATTTTTCATTACATATAGAGAAAATAACATTTTTATTTCTCTCTAAATGTTCCCTTCCATATTCTCTCCTTTCCTAACTCCTTCTCTACACCCACCCCCACTTGTGAAGGCAAGGATTTTGACATTTGGCCAGGGAATGACTCTTGGTTTGTTGTTGTTGTTGTTCTTTGCTTGTTTGTTTTTGTTTTTAAGGTGACAGATAATTTCTTTTCTTAAGTTATTTTTTATTTTTAGTTTACAGCACTGGGTTCCACAAATGGTTGAGTTCCAAATTTTCTTCCCCTCCCTGACCCCCCTCCCACCAAGATGACATGTAATCCGATATAGGTTCTACATATACCTTCACATTAAACTTATTTTCACAATAGTCAAGTTTTAAAGAAGAATTATAACCAATGGTATGAACCATGAGAAAGAAGAAACAAAACCAAACAGAAGAGAAAAAAAGGGAGCAAATAGTTTGCCTCAGTCTACATCCAGACTCCGTAATTCTTTCTGTGGATGTGGATAGCTTTTTCTATCATGAGTCTTTTGGAGTTGTCTTTAAACCTTGCATTGATGAGAGGAGCCAAGGCTAACAAAGTTAGTAAAGTTAGTCCTTACAGGTACCATGGGTCTATAATCATGCATAATGATCTCCTGCATCTGCTCCCCTCTCTCAGCAGCAGTTTATATATGCCTTTCCAGGTTTTAATGAAGTTCATCTACTCTTCCTTTCTTATACCACAATAGCATTCCATTACATTCACATAATACAACTTGTTTAGCCATTCCCCAGTTGATGGACATCCTTTGATTTCTAAGTCTTTGCCACAAAAAAAAAGAACTGTTATAAATATTTTCTACATGTGGTTCTTTTTCCCACTTGTATGATCTTTTTGGGAATACAGTCCTAGAAATGCTATTGCTGGGTCTAAGGTCATGCACATTTTTATAGCCCTTTGAGCTATAAAAATTGCTCTTCAGTATGGCTGAAGCAGTTCACAACTCCACCAACAATGCAATAGTGTTCCAATTTTCCCACATCTTCTCCAGCATTAATAATTTTCCTGTTTTATCTTATTAGCCTCTCTGACCTGAGAGGTACCTAAGAGTTGTTTTGATTTGCATTTCTCTAATCAATAGTGATTTAGAGCATTTTTTCATAGGATTAGAGATATCTTTAATTTCTTCCTCTGAAAACTGCTTGTTCATATCCTTGAACCATTTATCTGTTGGGGAATGACTTGTATTCTTATAAATTTGACTTGGTTCTCTGTATAATTTACAGATGAGGCCTTTATCAGAGACACTGGTTTTAAAAAATTCTTTCCCAATTTTCTGTTTCTCTTCTAATCTTTTTTTTGTTGTTGTTATTGGCATTTGTTTTGTTTGTACAAAACTTTTCAATTTAATGTAACCAGAATTATTCATTTTGCATTTTGTAATGCTCTCTGTCTGTTGTTTGGTCATAAATTCTTCCTTTCTCCATAAATCTGGCAAGTAAACTATTGCTTTCTTTCCCAAACTGCTTATAGTATCAGTCTTTATATCTAAATTGTGAACCCATTTTTACTTTATTCTGGTATATGGTGTAAGATATTGGTCTATGCCTTCTTTTTGCAATAGTATTTTGTCTTGGCAGGTAGACTCCCAAATATTTTATGGTGTTTACAGTAATTTTAAATGGAATTTATCTTTCTGTCTCTTGGTGTTGGGCTTTGTTAGTCATAAATAGTAATGCTGAGAATTTATGTGGATTACTTTTATATCCTGCAACTTTGAAAAAGTTATTTATTTTTTGAATAGTATATTTTTTTTTCCTTTAAATTTCTTTTTTTTTTAATGCAATTTATTTATTTAACATATTTGGTTTTCAGCATTGATTTTCACAACAGTTTGAATTACAAATTTTCTCCCCATTTCTGCCCTCCCCCCCCACTCCAAGATGGCGTATATTCTGGTTGCCCTGTTCCCCAGTCAGCCCTCCCCTCTATCACCCCCCTCCCCTCTCATCCCCTTTTCCCTTCCTTTCTTGTAGGGCAAGATAAATTTCTACGCCCCATTGCCTGTGTATCTTATTTTTTAGTTGCATACAAAAAGTTTTTTTGTTTTTGAACATCTGATTTTAAAACTTTGAGTTCCAAATTCCCTTCCCTCTTCCCTTCCCACCCACCCTCCCTAAGAAGTTGAGCAATTCAACCTAGGCCACACATGTATTATTATGTATAACCCTTCCACAATATTCATGTTGTGAAAGGCTAACTACATTTTGCTCCTTCCCAACCCATCCCACTTTATTGAATTTTCTTCCTTGACCCTGTCCCCTTTCCAAAGTGTTTGTTTTGATTACCTCCACCCCCATCTGCCCTCCACTCCATCATCCCCCTGCCTTTTATTTTTTTTTTTTATCTTCCTCCCTCTTCTTTCCTGTGGGGTAAGATACCCAACTGAGTATGTATGGTATTCCCCCTCAGGCCAAATCTGATGAGAGCAAGGTTCACTCATTCCCCCCTCACCTGCCCACTCCCCTCCTCTCCTAGAACTGCTTCCTCTTGCCACCTTTATGGGAGATAATCCACCCCATTCTATCTCTCCCTATCTCCCTCTCTCAGTAAGTTACTCTCTCATCCCTTAATTTCATTTTATTTCTTTTAGCTATCTTCCCTTCATCCTCAACTCACCCTGTGTCTGCTCTCTTTCTTTTACATATATATATATATATATACACATACATACACATACATACATATACACATAGATACATGCATACATACTCCTTCACTTATATATATACATAAACATATATATATGCATATATATATATGCATATTCCCTTCAAATACCCTAATACTGAGGTCTCATGAATCATACTCATCATCTTTCCATGTAGGAATGTAAACAAAACAGTTCAACTTTAGTAAGTCCCTTGCAATTTCCGTTTCTTGATTACCTTTTCATGCTTCTCTTGATTCTTGTGTTTGAAAGTCAAATTTTCTATTCAGTTCTGGTCTTTTCACTGAGAAAGCTTGAAAGTCCTCCATTTTATTGAAAGTCCATATTTTGCCTTGGAACATGATACTCAGTTTTGCTGGATAGGTGATTCTAGGTTTTAATCCTAGCTCCATTGACCTCTGGAATATCGCATTCCAAGCCCTTCTTGAATAGTATATTTTATTCACTTTTCTAGGTTTCTCTAACTAAATCATCATATCATCTGTGAAGAGTGATATCTTACTTTCTTCTTTCACTTTTCTAATTCTTTCAATTTCTTTTTCTTCTCTTATTTCCAAAGCTAACATTTGTAGTACCAAATTGAATAAAAATGGTGAAAAAGGACATCATTCCTTCACCCCCAATCTAATTGGAAACACATCTAGCTTATTCCCATTGCATATAATGCTTGCTAATGGTTTTATGTAGAAGTAACATCTACATTTTAACAAAAACTCCATGTATGACTATTCTTTCCAAAGTGTTTCATTGAAATGGGTGTTGTATTTTATCAAAAGCTCTTTTCTACATCTATTGAGATAATTATATGGTTTCTGCAAGTTTTGTCATAGATATGATCAATTATGCTGATAGTTTTCCTAATATTGAACCAGCCTAATATTTTCCTAATATTGAACCTTGCATTCCTGGAATAAATTCTACCTGGTCAAAGTGTATTATTCTCATGATAAGTAATTGTAATCTTTTTTGTTAATATTAAATTTTAAATTTTTGCATCTACATTAATTAAGGAAATTAGTCTACAATTTTCTCTCTATGTTTTGATTCTTCTTGGTTTGGGTATTAATACCATATTTTTGTCATAAAAAGAATTTGGTAAAATGTTTCTTTGCCTATTTTCCTGAATATTCTATAAAGTATGGGCATTAATTATTCTTTAAATTCTTGTAAATCCATCTGTCCCTGCAGAATTTTTCAGAGAGAGATCATTGTTGGCTTGTTCAATTTCTTTTTCTTAGATGGCAGTATTTAAGTATTCTATTTCCTCTTCTGTTATTCTGGGCAATTTTTATTTTTGTAAATATTTATCCATTTCCCTAAGCTTATCAAATTTATGGGCATATGATTGAGCAAAATAATTGCTAATAATTGTTTAAATTTTCTCTTCAATGGAGGTGAATTCACCCTTTACATATTTTGATATTGATATTTTTGTTTTCTTCTTTTTTCAAATTAAATTCACCAAATGCTTATCAATTTTATTGATTTTTTCATAAAAGTTTTATTTATTAATTCAATAGTTTTCTTTATTTCATTTTATTAATTTCTTTTTTGGTTTTCAGTATTTCTAATTTGGCATTTAATTGGGAATTTCCAATTTGTTCTTTTTCTGGCTTTTTCAGTAGCATGCCCAATTCATTGATTTCTGTTTTCTCTATTGTATTCATGGAAGCATTCAGAGAAATAAAACTTCCCATAAAATTGCTTTTGCTACATCCCATAACTTTTGGTATGTTGTCTCATTATTGTCATTCTCTTGAATGAAGTTGTTAATTATTTCTATGATTTGTTCTTCAGCTCGCTCATTCATAAGAGTTAGATTATTTAGTTTCCAATTATTTTTTAGTCTATCTTTCCATGGTCCTTTATTAGTAATAATTTTCATTGCATCATGATCTGAAAAGGATGCATTGCCTATTTCTGCCTTTCTGCACTGGATTGTGAGAATTTTATGTCCTAGTACATGGTCAATTTTTGTGCATGTGTCATGTACCACTGAGAAAAGTATATTCCTTTCTACCCCATTGTATTTTCTCTAGAAGTCTATCATATCTACATTTTCTTAAATTCTATTCACCATCTTAATTTCTTCCTCATTTATTTTGAGGTTAAATTTATCAAGTTCAGAAAGGGGGGTGTTGAGGTACTCCACTAGTATAGATTTGTTGTCTGTTTCTTCCTGTTATGCCCCTGACTTCTCCTCTATGAATCTGGATGCTATACCACTTGGTGCATGTATGTTAAGTGATGGTATTACTTTATTGTCTATGGTGCTTTTTCACAGGATATAGTTTCCTTTTTTATCTCTTTTAATTAGATCTATCTTTCCCTTTGCATTGTCTGAGATTAGGATTGCTACCCTTACATTTTTTTTACTTCAGCTGAAGCATAATACATTCTCCTCCAGTCTTTGACCTTTACCCTGTGTGTATCTCTCTATTTCCAATATGTTTCTTGTAAACAACATATTGTAGGATTTTGGTTTTTAATCCATTCTGCTAGCCACCTTTGTTATATGGGAGAGTTCATTCTACTCACATTCACAGTTATGATTACTATCTGTGTGTTTTTATCCATCCTATCTGCCCTTCCCCCTGGTTTATGCTTTTTTTCTCTCTTGTCCCTTCCACTTCTCAAAAGAGTTTTCCTTTTGACCACCACACCCCTTAATATTTTTCCCTTTCACGCCCCCCCATCTTACCTTTGAGGGAGCAGAGTTCAAAAGCAAAGCTCAAGTAAGAAGGGAAAGGGATAAAGGAAAGAGAAAATCATAAACGGGTGCTTGGGGGGAATAGGATGGAGAGAAAGACACAGAGAGTAATCATAACTATGAATGTGAATGGGATAAACTCTCCCATAAAAAGGAAGTAGACAGCAGAGTGGATTAAAATGATAATACTACAATTTATTGTTTACAAGAAACACATTTGAAGTAGAGGGATACACACAGAGTAAAAACAAAAGGATGTAATACGCTCCAACTGAGGTAAAGAAAGTAGGGATACAAATACTGATCTCAGAGAAAGCAAAAACAACAAAAAGACCTAATTAAAAGAGACAAGGACTGGGAAAATGAAATAATATCATTACTAAACATATATTTTCCAAGTCATATAGCATCCATATTGTTGGAGGAGAAGTTAAGAAAGTAACAGGAAGAAATAGATAGAAAAACTCTTCTAGTGGGGGACCTCAACCTCTCTCTCTCTCTCAGAACTAGATAAATCTAATCACAAAACAAACAAGAAAGAAGTTAAGGATGTGAAAAGAATTTTTGAAAAGTTAGATATGTTAGATCTTTGGAAAAAATTCAATGGTGATAAAAAGTAATATACATTTTTCTCAGCAGTGAATGGCACCTAGAGAAAAATTAACCATGCATTAGGGCATAAAAACTTCACAATCCAATGCAGAAAGATAGCAATAGTAAATGCCTTGTTTTCAATTCATGATGCAACAAAAATTACATGTAATTAAAGGCCATGAAAAGATAGATGAAAAATCAATTGGAAACTAAAAATGGTTGTGTCCACCAACAAATCATAGAAAAAAATCAATAATCCAAGGAAATGACAATAATGAGACAACATACAAAAATTTATGGGATGCAGCCAAAGCAATTCTTAGGGGAAATTTTATATTTCTGAATACTCACATGAATAAAATAGAGGAAGAGGAGATCAATGAATTGGGCATGCAGTTACAAAACCTAAAAAAAGAACAAATTAAAATTCTTCAATTAAATACCAACTTAGAAATTCTGAAATACAACAGAGAGAGTAATAAAATTGAAATTAAAAAAACTATTGATCTAATAAATAAAAATAAAAGCTGGTTTTATGAAGAAAATGCAACAAAATGGATAAATCTTTGGTTAATTTGATTAAAAAATAAAGAAGAAGACCAAATTATCAGCATCAAAAATGAAAGGGGTGAATTTATCACCAATGAAAAAGAAATTAAAGCAATAATTAGGAGCTATTTGCCCAAATGTATGCCAACATACTTGAAAATCTTAGTGAAAAAAAATAATATTAACAAAAAATACAAATTTCACCATTGAAAAAAGAGGTAATAAAATACTTATATAATGCCATCTCAGAAAAGAAATTGAATAAGCTATCAATGAACTCCATAAGGGAAAAAAACATCTCCAGGGCCAGGTAAAATAACAAAATTTATATGGAACAAGAAAAGGTCCATAATGTCAAAGGAATTAATGAAAAGAAATGCAAGGAAAGGAGGCTTAGTAGTAACTGATCTTAAACTGTTTAATAAAGCAGCAATCCTCAAAACTACTTGGTACTGGCTAAGAAATAGAGTGGTGGACCATTGGAAAAGTTTACGTAAACAAGACATAGTAGTCAGTGACTGTAGCAGTCTGCTGTTTGATAAACCCAAAGACTTTGGCTTCTGGGATAAGAACTCACTATTTGACAAAAACTGCTGGGAAATCTGGAAAATAGTTTGGCAAAAAAATAGGCATAGACCTACATCTTACAACATGTACCAAGATAAAGTTAAAATGGGCACATGATTTAGGCATAAAGGGTGATACTATAGCAAATTAGGATAGAAAGGTATAATTTACATGTGAAATCTATGGAGAAAGGAAGAATTTATGACCAATCAAGAGATATAGAAGAGTATTAAATGCAAAATGGGTCACTTTGATTATATTAAATTGAGAAGTTTTGCATAAACAGAGCCAAGGAAACCAAGATTAGGAGGGAAGCAGAAACCTGGGAAACATTTTTACAGCCAGTGTCTCTGATAAAAGCCTCATTTCTAAAATACCTCGAGAACTGAGTCAAATTTATAATAATACAAGATATTCCCCAATTGGTAAATGGTCAAAGGACATAAATAGGCATTTTTCAAGTGAGGAAATTAATGCTATCTATAGAAATATGAAAAAAAATACTCCAAATCACTATGGATTAGAGAAATGAAAATTAAAACAACTCTGAGGTACCATCTCACACACATCAGATTGGTTACTCTGTCAGAAAAGGAAAATGATAAATTTTGGAGAAGATGTGGGAAAAATGGAACATTAATGCTGTACTGGTGGAATTGTGAACTGATGCCACCATTCTGGAGAACAATTTGGAGCTATGCCCAAAACTATGCATACTCTTTGATCTTGCAATACCACTACTAGGTCTGTATCCCAAAGAGATCATAAAAATGGAAAGGACCCACATGTACAAAAATGTTCATGGCAGCTCTTTTTGTGGTAGCAAAGAATTGTAAGTTTAGATGATGCCTATCAATTGGGAATATGAATGTAATAGATTAGTATGATTTCATAAAAAATGATGAGTAGGTGGATTTCAGAAAAAAAAAAAAAACCTGTGAAGAGTTATATGAACTGCTGCTCAGTGAAGTGAGCAGAGCCATGAGAACATTGTACACAGCAACAAAAATATTGTGTGATAACCAACTTTGATTGACTTAGCTCTTCTCAGTGATGCAATGATCCAAGACAATTTCAAAAGGCTCATGATAGAAAATGCTATCTACATCCAGAGACAGAACTATAGAGTCTGAATGTAGATCAAATGATACTATTTTCTCTCTTTTTTCATTTTCATGGTTTTTACCTTTTCTTCTGATTCTTCTTTCACAACATGACTAAATGTGGAAATATGTTTAATATGATGGTACAAGCACAGCCTATATCAGATTGCATGCTGTCTTGTGGAATGGGGAGGGGAAGGAGGGGGAACATTTTTGAACTCAAAATCTTACAAAAGTGAGTGTTCAAAATGATTTTTACATGCAATTGGACATAAAATAAAATACTATTAAGTGGAAAAAAATGGCATAGTTAATGAATAATACTCTTGTCTTAAATCTCAAAGTAAATGTGCATTGTTATTTGTTAAGTACTAAAAAGTAGTAAAAGCTTTACACAGGATATGATTAAGGAGAAAATGAAAACAACATGTCATAAACAGGATATCAGCAAAAGAAGTAAAAGTATAAGAATTTAGCTAAGATATTTTTGCTTCTGTTAGATCTAGTTAAGTGGAAATTCTTAGCATGTTAACAATGATTCTTCATCCTTTTTGTATGTGTAATTCAATATTTCAAAAAAATAAAACTTAAGATATAAAACTATCAAATCACCAATGTTGGAATTTGTAATTTTCATTGTTGTTGAATCATTTCAGTTATATCTAATTCTTAGAGATCTCATTTTGTGGTTTCGCAAAATTTCGTTTCCCATTTCTTTCTCCAGCTCATTTTACAGATGGAGAACTGGGCCAAGGAAGATTAAATGGCTTGCCCAGGGTCACATTGGTAGCTTGTGTCTGAGGCCACATTAGCATTAATGAAATGAGTCTTCCTGACTTCAGGTCCAGAACTCTAACCTCTCTGCCACATAGTTGTGGAATTTGCAATTACCTTTATTTAAAACTGAAGTATTGTTGTGTACTCTTATTGTGTAGTAAAAAGACAATCTAACATAGAGTTAAATTTTATCTGATACATTATTTTACATTACCTAAATAAGTTCAAACTAACATAAAAGTGTGTCATTGAAATAAATGCTTCATCATGCAGTTTTAGAATATTTTTTCATTCTATCATTTTGTGAACTTCTTCACTTGCTGAAAAGGAAATAAACAGGAGAACCAAATGACATCAATAATGTAGTCATGTCCTTCAGCACTAGGTAGATAAATTACTCCTATTCAAAGGCAATCCTTGACTCATTTTCTCTGTGGCCATCTTCACAAGATAGGCCAAGGATGCAGACATTCTCACAGAACACTTTGTCTCTTTCCTTTTTCCTCTTTCTTCGTGAAAAGGAAAGGACAAAGAAATAGAACAGGAGCTCCTTGGTATATGATGCTTGCACTTTTTAATCTCCATTGCATTTGATTTCTACAATATTTGGTCTCTGTATTGCACAGAATGTTTGGCAGTATAAGTTTGACTGGAAATGATATGTGTTATGACATTCTGTAGCTTTAGTCATCACAGCATCAAAGAGCTATTCTAAGTTGCCATTACCAATACTGTATTCTCCTTGACTTCAAAGAAAACAGTATTTTTGGTTCAGATCATCATCACGAAAGAGAGGATGGGAAATACATCAATACCATTATTATCTATTGTTTTAATACATCTAATTATTTTGAATATTATTGATTTTGGGGCAATATATCTATTTAGATGAGATGATAAGCAAATGCAAAATAGTGGATTTTAATTTTATAATATTCTTTTGTTATTATAGACTTTTTCACTCTCCTTCCATGAATAAAATGTTTTAATGAATAATAATACTTATTTTCAGATTCCAGGTCTACAAACCTGAGTAATAGATGGTATATAAACACTCAAACTCATTGACACTAATACAAAAAAATTCCTTTTTTTGTTATGAAATCACTGTACTGAGAGAAGACTTTATAGGATTTTCCATTCTTCCTTATTTTAGGATGTGTGCACATAGTTTTAGCAGGAACTGAAGTGAATATTAGACTAAAGAAGGCTAAATATCAATTATATTTTTTCTTCCAAACAGGCAAGCTTATATTTTGATTAAGTTCACGGTCTATGTGTTTATGATGGAAAGCCCCATTTTTACCTTACTACTATTTCATGCTTTCAAAATGTGGTCTCCTATTAATTTTTCTCTGTACGGATTCTCTTGCAGCAAATCAAGAGAAAATAAATTACCCTGAAGGATGCTCTTAAAACAATGAATAAATTTGACATATTTTTTTGGCTAATCTTGTTTTTTTTTTTCATTTTTAGACACTGGGGTGTGGGTCATAATAAACAATAACAATGTTTTATACTTGTAAGATTCTTAGAAGTCACCTCAAGGAAAAAATATCTAACATTGCTTCTTCAATATCCCAACTCCTTTAAAACCAAACAAAACCCTTACTTTCCTTCAAAGTATCGAGCTTCAGTTTAAATGACTCACTTACATAAGGTCCTTCATCATCATTCCAGTTATTGGAACATCCTTCTTATTTAGATTATTTTCTAAGAATTTTCATATATCATTTGCACTTACTTAACTTTGTTGGTGTTGTACATTCCCATTATAATGTAAGAAACTTTAGTTCATGAATAGTTTTATTCTTTGTCTTTCTGTCCCCATAACCTAGTTCATTGTCTTGCACGTATTGGTCACTTAATAAATGTTTGATGAATTGAATTCAATGCCTTCCCACACAGTTTCAGCTTGAAGTCTTCCAATAATGGACTATTCATGGAGCACTCCACTTTTATACAGCTCTTATTGTTCGGTAGTTTTTTTTTTCTCTTTAAAAATAAGCTTGTCTGAAATCTACTTTTATGCATCTTCTGTTCAACACAATAAATGTGGATCTGCAAAGGAAAGGAATCTCAGTGATCATCTAGCTCAGGCCCCTCATTTTGTAAATGAGTAAAGTGAGTCCCATGAATTTTTACTGATTTGCTTAATATTACATATGTGGTAGAAATTAGAAGTAGGACTTGAACTTTGGTTCTCTGACTCTATAGGAAGATCTCTTTCTGACATATAAATCTGTCTACAAAGATGTTTATTAAGCACATGTTAGGTGTATGAGGCTGTGGTAGGTACTGCTAATACAAAGATGGCACATATCTTCTGTCAAAGAGGATTGGCATTGAACCTGGACTAATCACAGATAATAAATGAGAATACTGAAAGACAGAAATGAAAAAAAAAACTAATTTATATGTATCTTAGGCATGAGGATTACTTTTGAGGATGAAAAAGTGTGATGCGGGATTTCTTGCTTAGGATACAGGTATCAAGTTGTAGAGTTTAGATGGAGGTAAAAAAATGTAAGAAATGCTAATGGATTAGATTGGAGTAAGATAACCACACTTTGTCCATCTCTGGAAGAGTAGAGGAAGAGAGAGATAGACAGACAAATGTGGAGAGATAAACAGAGAGAACCTGAATATAATCTCAATCTTCTCATTCATAGTTATAGTAAGCATTTGATGAAAAAGAATGAAATTAAAATCAATTGTTCTTTATCTAGAGGCGGAAAAAAGAAAGAACAGATAAAAAATAAACATGACATTGTGGTTTGTTTTTCATTATTTCCTCAACTCGGCACAGTGTTGTGAAAGAGTAGATACTTAACAATGCTGGTTAATTGATTAACTCTCCCAATCCCTACACTAGGCTTCCCGCCTTTACAAGGGCTTATGCTTTCTATCTTCCTTCCCTTCCAGGTTGAGTAACTACACTTCGACCCCCTTCCCTATCAGTAGCTATAAAACCTAGAATGCAAATTCAAAACTGTGGATGTAACACTACAGTTTGTCTTTAAATCTATGGACAATACTAAGATTTAGAACTTTTTAAAGCAAGAAATAGACATGATCAGTTTTATACCTAAAGGAAGTTGTCTTGGCAGCCTCATGAAGGGTAGGTAAAAGAGGGTAGAAAACTAGAACAAGCAACATGAATTAAGGGACTAATACAATAGCCCAGACAAGAGATACTGTGGGCCTGGGTGAGGTGGATGAGGCCTGTGTATCAAAATATATGGAGAGGAGAAAGATATGTGAGAAAATCTCATATGATATAATCAACAGTGTGTGACAATTACTTGAATATTGGTGTTGAAGGGGAGAGAAAAATCCGAAGTTATTTAGAAAATATGAACTTAGGTGACTGAAAGGATTGTGTTATCCCAAACAAAAAAGTGGATTTTTATGGGACCAGAAAGCTTAAAGGGATGCTTATCACTTCATGTTTGGGCAAATTGAATTTGAGATGCTGACAGGGCAGCTAGATAGAAATGTCTAGATAAAGAATTAGCAGTCTGGAGAGATATAAGGATTTGATAAGTACTCTTGCTGATTACCTGATGTTTCAACAATCTGACTAGCAGCTATCATGGGGGTGAAAGACCAACACAAGCCCAACAACAAGAATGCTGCCAAAGCCCAGGTTCTTTTGATCTGTTTTACTAAGGAAAGCAATATTAAGGGGTTAACAAGTTTATTTTAATCCAGCATACAAATATCACTCACTTAGTTCTGGGGAAAAAGCCCTGAACTTCAGAGCAAATACAAACAAATTACAAACAGACCAAATACATTCATAGTCATCAAGAAAACCAAGTCCGGACACCCAGGGAAGCTGGAGGGCTCTTAACTACAGCTGCCTGGTGTCTCCACATCAGTGTGCCACCAAGAGTGAGAGCCCTGAGCAAAGAGCTCTGTCTTCTCTTCTTATACTGTTTCAGATGTCTGCTAAATTCCAAGCCTAGTGCTCTATTTTCTGTGCCACCTAGATGCCCATTCCATAAATATAAGTAATCACATATTGAGAAAATCTCATTCTCTAGTCATCAACTGGAATTTTGTTTTACAATAATATGGTTCTTCAGAATAAATATATATATTTTCTCTTGTTGAAAAAAAAGCCATTACGTAAAATCATAGGCTACTTCTACTATTCTAATATTATGTACTAAAGTGAGATATATGTTTGTCTGGAAATGACAATTAAAAGGAATGCTTCAGTATTTTCTTTTCTAAAAACAGGCACATAACTAACGCCTTGCTAGATTTCAATGTAAGGGGAGATCTTTTAAAATCCAGTTTTGACCATTTTTATTGCACATTTAATGTAAAGACAAGTATATATATATATATATATATATATATATATATATATATATATGTATATATATATATATGTATATATAATTTTTCATAATGTGATGAAGTATTGGCCCAGCAACAGAATAACATGCATGTGTATTTCTTACAATGAAAGTTGGCACACTACAGACCTATAATTAGAAAACATGAATTATCAGTATGTAATTCCCAGGATGAGGGCTATAATTGATGTTCTGTGGGTTACAACAAGTCTTTTTAAGACTACTTTAAATAAGACTAAATTTTAGGGATGTAAAAAAATCCTTCTTAAACTTCTACAACTGAATTTTAGTGCAATTTTCAAGAATGTTTTTCTTTTAAGAAAAAAAAAAATAATTCAGCAACTTATTGTTATGCTTAATGGCTTTTTCCACTCAGAAGAAAAAAAAATATAGATTGAAAAAAAAAGTCAGTTTACATTAATTGTCCCCTCTGGCAAATCTGTTGCAAGACAGCAAAATCTGAAGACAGCAGTATTATGTTATTTCTGGGTCATACATATAACCTTTGAATAGACTTCATTTGCTAATGTTGGCCTTCTTAATATCTCTCATTCAATGAGTAATAAAAAATTTAAATGTTTGCATAATCTATAACTCATTAACAAATAACCTTTCTAGTAAGCAATTCTATAACACAAAAGTGTCAAATGAGTTTGCTGGAAAGAGAGCAATGTCCACTATTAAGAATTTATATGGCTGGAGTTTGTGATGTTTGACTCAGCTTTATGAGGTGACTTTATCTCATAGGCAAATTATCCTTCAGATAAATGGAAAAAATAGGACTTTTATAACGTATAGGTTGTTATACTATGTTCCTCTTTTTAATGTGGATGTCATTTATAATTGCAAAAGGTAATTATCTTTAGGATCACCTTTTTTGGAAAGGGGGATGACAGAGACATTCAATGTCTATTCCTTACTTTTTTCAATTATCTTTCATATTAACTAAAAATGAGATTTTTCCTATGACTCAACTGTGCTCCACTGTGATAAGAAAGTTGAAATAATTATCATAAGAATATTAGTTTCATTTTATTTCACAGAACAGAATCCAATCTATCATGCATTCATCATTTATCGCCTATTTTATAGAAACACAAGATACTCTTTTAGGGTCTAGGACCACAAAGATAACATGAATACTAGCAACTTTGCTAAAGGAACTTACATCCTATGATTATAAAATGTAAAAAGAAAGGAATAGAAATGAGGATTTAAGCTGGAGAGAAAGCATACAAATAATTTAGCAGAAAGGTAAAGACTTCCTGTACTAGTTGATGGGTGACCTGATTCATGAAGAAATCCAGGAGACAAATGATGAGGAAATACATTCAAGAAGTGTGGGACACATGTACAAAAATATTTATAGTTCCTCTTTTTGTGGTGCAAAGAATTGGAAATTGTGGTGATAATGATCAATTAGGGAATAGCTGAACAAGTTTCACATATGAATCTAATAGAATACTATTGTTCTATAAGAAATTATAAACAGGCAGATTTCAAAAAAAAAAAACTGAAAAAACATACACTAACTGAGTGAAATGAACAGAACCAGGAGAATATTGTATGAGCAACTGCAACATTGTGCAATGATGAACTATGACAGACTTAGCTCTTTTCAATAAGACAAATATCTAAGACAATTCCAAAAGACTCATGATGGAAAATAGTATTCATATCCAATGAAAGAACTAGGGAGTAAGAATGCAGATTGAAGCATACTATTTGTATGTTTGTTTCTCTTTCTCATGGCTTTTTGCTTTGGTTCTTATTCTTCTTTACAGCATTACTAATGTTGAAATATGTTTAACATGATTGTACAACAGCTTGCTCTTTTGCAAAGGGGGTAGCAGAGTTAAGGAGGGAGAAAAATTCAGAAGAAAAAATCTTGCAAAATGAATGTTGAAAACTATTTTTACATGCAATTGGGAAAAAAATAAATATTATTAAATGCAATTAAATGCAATTCTTAAAAAAAGGGAAGTATGGGACAAGTTGTGCAAAGCAAGAAGCCACAAGATTAAATTCCAACTTCATTAACCAGGAAGTAGGAGACTTGGCCTGCAATGTAGAAAAGGAAGAGTAAGTCTCGGTTCTGAAGGGTGTTAAATTACAAGATGTGGAGTTTGTATTTTGCTCTACAAGTAATAAGGAATTATTGAGGTTCATGAAAAGGATAATGACTTGGTCAGAAATTTGCTTTAAGAAGATTATTTTATTTTTAATTTATGGAATAAAACAACCATTTCTATAGGAGTATAATAACGTATATTATAATAGATTATTTTTAATGATGCAGAAGATGAATTAGAGAAGAGAGAGACTTATAAAATGTAATGGAAGCCTTCACACAAACCAAAATATTCTCCAGGCCTATTCAAATGAAAGATAACTATAATCAAATCAGCGTAATAGGACTTTTAAAGATTGTGAAGCCTCCTCCATCAACCTAATCATTACTCTGTAATTTAATTTTTGTTAGTATAAATGTATAAAGGAACATGCAGGAACATAATAATATTATGTGACAACCAAAGAAGGTAATGCTATATTTCCTACCATTATACGCTAATCATCATATTTAAGTATAATTGAATTGAGAGAAGTAAGAGTCTTATAATACTGAGATCTTGGGTGTTGCAATTTAAATTTAGTGTTAATGTCTGGATGATTCAGAATTTCAATGGGAAAGTGACAAAATAGAATTCATCTGTAGGACTACCAGAACGTTTAGTAGTATAGGTTATTCTCGAAGCACAAGAAAGAGGATACTAAACTACTATGAAGGAAAAAGGCATCTAGTTGTTCATGTTTTTAGGAGTTCACAATTTCTTACAGAGTCCTCTTCCTTATTCTTTAAATGCTACAAATTTAAAATATAAAAGGAAAACAATCATTCAAGGGAAACATAAAAACTCTCTTCCAGAAATTGAAGGGTTATCATTTGGGTAAGGGAGTAATCTTTTTTTGCTTGGTCCTAGAAGTCAACATTACAAACAATGAGTGGAAGATTTAGGGACACATTTAAATTCAAAATATTGTAGAGTTTAATTGAACCGAAGAGATTGCCTTGTGAGCTAAAAAGTTCACTTTCGCTGTAGTTCTTCAGTATGAAGCATATTGTAAACAAAATAAATGAATTATGTATCAGCTGAACAGAATGACGTCTTAAGTCCCTTCCAACTTCAGGATTCCAATACTATTTACTTGTATCATTTTCTTTTGCTTTTTCTCTCCTTCACTTATTTAAATTGTGTGCAAAGCTTTTATGCAAACTATTACTTACAATATTCATATATGAATATATGAAATTATCCCATGTTAATTTTTTTTTCTATTCTACTACTCCTATGGGGAAGGGAATATGTAAATGTTCCAAATATACATTGTGTTTATGAAGATTTTCAAGTATATAGAAAATAAAAATTATTCAATAACAAAACAAAGGAAAAAAACATGAACAAAAAGGATTATTTTTTCATGTTTTATTATTTGATATTTTTAGTTTTCAACATTGATTTCCACAAGATTTTGAGTTACATATTTTCTCCCCATTTCTGCCCTCCCCCTCACTCCAAGATGGCATATGTTGTGATTTCCCCTTTCCCCAGTCTGCCCTTCCTTCTGCCCCCCACCCCAGTTCCCCCATTATTCCCTTTACACTTACTTTCTTGTATGGCAAGATAGGTTTCTATACCCCATTGCTTGTATATCTTACTTCCCAGTTGCATGGAAAAACAACTTTTTTGAGCATTTGTTTTTAGAAATTTGAGGTCCACAATCTCTTCCTTCTTCCCTCCCCACCCACCATCCTTGAGAAAGTAAGCAATTCAACATAGGCCACATATGTATCATTGTGCAAAACACTTCCATAATAGTCATATTGAGAAATACTTCCCTCCATCCTATCCTGTTAACCTTTATTCAGTTTTCTCCCTTGACCCTGTCCTTTTTCAAAAGTATTTGCTTTTGATTACCTGCCCAATGTGGGCTCTCTTGTATCATACCCCCTCTCTTATTCCCTACCCTCCTATTTCCTGTGGGGTAAGATACCTAATTAAACATGTATATTATTACCTCCTCAAGTCAAATCCCATGAGAACAAGATTCACTCATTCCCTTTCACCAGCCCTCTCTTCCCTTCAAATAGAACTGCTTTTTCTTGCTACTTTTACATGAGATAATTTACCCCATCCTATCTCTCTCTTTCTCCTCCCAATTTATTCTTCTCTCATCTCTTGATTTTATTCTAATAGTTAAATATTATCCCTTCATATTCAACTCACCCTGTGCCCTATGTCTAAATATTTATATTCCCTTCAACTACCTTAATACTGAGAAAGGTCTCATGAGTTACAAATATCATCTTTCCATGTAGGAATGTAAACAAAACAGTCCAACTTTAGTAAGTCCCTTATGATCTCTCTTTCCTGATTGCCTTTTCATGCTTCTCTTGATTCTTGTATTTGAAAGTCAAATTTTCTTTTCAAGTCAGGTCTTTTCATCAAGAAAGCTTGAAAGTCCTCTAATTTTATTGAAAGTCCATATTTTGCCTTAGAGTGTTGTACTCAGTTTAGCTGAGTGGGTGATTCTTGGTTTTAATCCTAGCTCCTTTGACCTCTGGAATATCATATTCTAACCCCTTCGATAGCTTAGTGCAGAAGCTGCTAGATCTTGTTATCCTAATTGTGTTTCCGCAATACCTGAATTGTTTCTTTCTGGCAGTTTGCAATATTTCCTCCCTGACCTGGGAATTCTGGAATTAGATTACAATATTTCTAGGAGTTTTCTTTTGGGGGTCTTTTTCAAGAGGTGATTGGTGGATACTTCCAATTTCTATTTTGCCCTCTGGTTCTAGAATATCAGTGCTGTTTTCCTTCATAATTTCTTGAAAGATAATATCTAGGCTCTTTTTTTTGATATTGGCTATTGGGTAGTGAAATAATTCTCAAATTATCTCTCCTGTATCTATTCTCGAGGTCAGTGGTTTTCCCAATGAGATATTTCACATTGTCTTCCTTTTTTTACATTCTTTTAGTTCTATTTTCTAATTTCTTGATTTCTCATAAGGTCACTAGGTTCTACTTGCTCCAATCTAATTTTTAAGGTGGTACTTTTTTCAGTGGTCTTTTGGACCTCCTTTTTCATTCAGTTAATTCTTCCCTTTAAGGCATTCTTCTCCTCATTGGCATTTTAGAGCTCTCTTGCCATTTGAGTTAGCCTTTTTTTTTAAGGTGTTATTTTCTTCAGTCTTTTTGGGTCTCTTTTAGCAAGTCATTGACTCGTTTTTCATGATTTTCTTGGATAACTCTCATTTCTCTTCCCAATTTTTCCTCTACTTCTCTTACTTGATTTTCTAAATTCTTTTTTAACTCTTCCATGTCCTGAAACCAAGCCATATTTTTCTTGGAGCCTTTTGACGTAGGCTCTTTAACTTTGCTGACTTCTTCTGGCTGTGTATTTTGATCTTCTTTGTCACTAAGAAAAGGTTCTATAGTCTGAGTCTAAGTCCCTTTTCACTGCCTGCTCATGTTCCTAGCGAACTACTTGACCCTTGATCTTTTTCTCAGGGTGTGATTGCCCTCAGAGTAGAGAGTACTTTGTTCCAACCTCTAGGGGTCTTGTGTTGATTTTTTCAGAGCTTCCTCTACTCCAGTCACTACTCCAGCTACAGCTATGCCACACCAGCACTCCTTCCCCCAACGAGGACCTTGAACCAGATCCAAGCAGAGCAAAGCAAGAGAACCCTGCCTCCACACCAGCAAAGCAATCCTTGCACTCCCGCTCTAATCCACTGCTTGGTTCCTCCCACCATTTGGGCCTGGGACTGGAAGCAGCCACTACTGGAGCTCTGGAAGGAACTGCAGGAGCTTCCTGCTACTGTTCCTGCTGCTGTGCCACCTCTACCAGCCCTGGGGCTGGGCCTGGACCTGGCACTTCGCTCACCCAGATCCAGCAGTTTTCCAACTAACCAGCTTCATTGTCTTTGGCATTTATGGGTTGTGAAATCTGTTAACTGTCACAGCTCAGTGATTCAGGGCCCTAAGACCTGATCTGCATGACCCCCTATCTGGTTTGGCCTGGCATGGCCCACTCTGTGCTGCCCCCTGCTCCCAGTATGTTGTGATAGACCCTTTCTAGTGACCATTCAGACTGTCTTAGCCTGGAAACTTGTTTCCCTCTGTTATTTTGTGGGTTCTGTAGATCTAGAATATGTTCAGAGCTATTTTTCAAGGTGTTAGGAGGGATTTGGGGACAAGCTTAAGGGAGTTCCCATTTTTCAGCTGCCATCTTGGCTCTACCCCCCAGTACCTTTGAGCACAGTACATTTCATTATGTAACACCCCATGCAAGTCTTTCCAGATTTTCTGAGAACATCATGCTCATCATTTTTTTATACTATAATAATATTCATCTTACTGGATGTACATCACCTAAATTTTAAATTCTTTATCCACAGATAAGATCTGCTGGAAGTATTTGCGTGTGTGTGTGTGTGTATACTAGTAGTAGTATTGTTAGGTGAAAAGGTATGCATGATTTTATAGCCTTTTGGACATAATTCCATATTGCTCTACAGAATGGTTCTATCAGTTCACAACTCCACCAAGAGTGAATTAATGTGTCATTTTTTCCCATATCTTCTCCAACATTTGTCAGTTACCTTTTCTGTCCTATTAACCAATTGAATAGGTATGAGATATAATTCTTTTAATTTTCATTTCTTTAATCACTAGTGAGTTAGAATTTTTTCCCATGTGGCTACAGATAGCTGTGATTATTTCATTCGAAAACTATTTTTATCTTTTGAACATTTATCAATTGAGGAATCACTCTTATTTTTACAAATTTGACTCAGTTCTCTATGCTTGAGAAATGAGGCTTTTATCACATACACTTGCTTCAATTTTTTTTTCAGAATTGCTATTGCTAACTTTATTTCCCTCCAACCTATCCCCCACCCCATTTATTCTGTTCTCTCTCTCTCCTTTCATCCTGTCAATCCTCAAAAGTGCTTCACTTCTGACTGCCCCCTCCCCCAATCTGCCCTTCTTCCTATTACCACCAACCCCTCTCTGATTCTCTTCCCCTCCCACTTTCCTGTAAGATAAAATAGATTTCTATACCAAATTTATTTTTATTAGTTCATTTATTTTTAGTTTTCAACATTCACTTCCACAAGATTTTGAGTTCCAAATTTTCTCCCCATCTCTCCCTCCCTCCACCCTCCCCAAGACAAGGTGCATTTGGATTACCCCTTCCCCTAGTCTGCCCTCCTTTCTATCAACCTCCCCCTTTGTCCACTTCCCTTCTATTTTCCTGTGATGCAAAATAGATCTCCATTGCCTGTATATAATATTTACCATTTGCAGGTAAAAACAATGTTAACACTGATTTTTTTAAACTTTGAGTTATACATTCACTCCCTTTCTTCCTCTCCACTCACCCTCATTGAGAAGGCAAGCAATTTGGCATAGGTTATACATGTGTAGTCATGCAAAACATGTTCCATAATAGTCAAGTTGTGAAAAACTAACTATATTTCCCTCCATCCTATCCCACCCCCCATTTATTCTATTCTCTCCTTTGACCCACTCCCTCCTTAAATGTACCCAATTTATTGTGTATGATATTCCTTCTTTGAGACAATTCTGATAAGAGTAAGCTTCACTTATTCTCCCTAACCTCCCTTCTCTTCCCCTCCACTATATAAGCTTCTTCTTGCCTCTTTTATGTGAGATGATTTCCTCATTCTATATTTCACTTTATTTTTCTCACAGTACATTGCTCTCTCACCCTTTAATTTTATTTTTTAGATATCAACCCTCCACATTCAGCTCATATCTGTGCCCTCTTTCTATATATTATCTTTCTCACTACAGAATGAGAAAAGTCTTATGAGTTACCAATATCAACTCTCCTTGTATGAACACAAACAGTTCAAACTTATTAATTCCCTTACGATTTCTCTTTACTGTTTACCTTTTTATGTTTCTCTTGAATCTTGTATTGGAAAGCCAAATTTTCTATTCAGTACTGGCCTTTTCATCAAGAATGGTTGAAAGTCCTCTATCTCACTTAATATCCATATTTTTCCCCTAAAATTCCCCTGAGTATACTCAGCTTTGCTGAGTATGTGAGTCTTTGCTGTAACCATAGCTCCTTTGACCTCTGGAATATCATATTCCAGACCTTCCAATTCTGTAATATAGAAGCTGCTAAATTTTGTGTCATCCTGACTGCGGCTCCATGATGCTTGAATTATTTCTCCCTAGCTCTTTGCAATATTTTCTCCTTGACCTGGGAACTACAGAATTTGGCTATAATATTCTTAGGAGTTTTCATTTTGGGATCTCTTTCAGGAGGTGATCATTGAACTGTTTCAATTTCTGTTTTACCCTCTGGTTCTTAAATATCAGGGCAGTTTTCCTTGATCATTGTTCTTTTCAATTTATTTTTAATTGTATTTTGGACTCAAATACCATAACACTAATACAGAATAAAGAAAAGAAACAAAAACATATCATAAGCTTAAATATTGGAACTTAAATGCAAAGTAAGATAAGAGAAAAAAAGCATGTCATTTGCATAGAAGAACATTTCATTTCAAAAAAGCCTGTATGATAAATACTACCTGTTCTACTGAGAGCTATCCATCATTTCTTTGCTTCCATGCAAGTTTTCTTTTGTTCTCTGCTGTGCACTTTTTTACTTTGTTCTTTTTTTTCTCCCCCCACCCCCCAAAAAGGCTACAATTAACTTTGGATATGTTTCTCTATAGATCTAGCCAAATACATACATATATAGACATACACTTTTCCAAACAAATTCTACTCCTGATCTGTTTTTATGTTGGTGCATATCTCATGTTTCCTCTCACTCCTGTATCCTCTACTTTACTTCTACACACAACTTGGCACTCATTGCTTGCCTGCTCAACTCCAAGGTTCCCTCCCCTATCCTCCTATTCCAACAAGTCTAAAAAACCCTTCTATATCCCCGTGTAATCTATTCCTTCACCCTCCGCTCCAGAGGTCCATCCCTTGTCCTCCTATCCCATTGATCTAAACACCATTCTATATCCCCTCTTACCTATTCCCTCACCCTCCACTCTAAAGATCCCTCTCTTGTACTCTCCCTCCTCCCTAGACCCTTACCATTTTTTTCTTCTTAATTTAGGAATATTTTATTTTATTTATTTTTTTAATTTAAATTTATTTATTTATTTGACATATTGTTTTCAGCATTGATTTTCACAACAGTTTGAATTACAAATTTTCTCCCCATTTCTACCCTCCCCCCCACTCCAAGATGGTTTATATTCTGGTTGCCCTGTTCCCCAGTCAGCCCTCCCCTCTATCACCCCCCTCCACTCTCATTCCCTTTTCCCTTCCTTTCTTGTAGGGCAAGATAAATTTCTACGCCCCATTGCCTGTGTATCTTATTTTCTAGTTGCATGCAAAAACTTTTTTTTTTGAACATCTGATTTTAAAACTTTGAGTTCCAAATTCTCTCCCCTCTTCCCTTCCCACCCACCCTCCCTAAGAAGTCGAGCAATTCAACCTAGGCCACACATGTATCATTATGTATAACCCTTCCACAATACTCATGTTGTGAAAGGCTAACTACATTTTGCTCCTTCCCAACCCATCGCGCTTTATTGGCTGTTCTCCCTTGACACTGTCCCCTTTCCAAAGTGTTTGTTTTGATTACCTCCACCCCCATCTGCCCTCCCCTCCATCATCCCCCCCTTTTATTTTTTTTTATCTTCCTCCCTCTTCTTTCCTGTGGGGTAAGATACCCAACTGAGTATGTATGGTATTCCCTCCTCAGGCCAAATCTGATAAGAGCAAGGTTCACTCATTCCCCCCTCACCTGCCTTCTCCCCTCCTCCCACAGAACTGCTTCCTCTTGCCACCTTTATGGGAATATTTTATACTTTTCTAAACATATACACATTTTTTCCCTCTTACAACCATTTCTGATGTAGGTTACCAGAACTACCAGCCCTGCTCCCCCATAAAATTCCTCTGTATCAATTCTTCCTCTTACACCTCAGTTGTATAAAATAGTTACTCTTTTTAGATGTTTCTAAATGCTTCTACTTTTTAAATTCATATCATACTTAGGTACCCCAATCTTTCTTATTAGCTACCCAATTATTAATAAGAATTGTAGACAGCATTTTGGATTTTCCCTTTATAAAAAAGTAAATGTTCTGTCCTTATTGAATTCCTTGTAATCAGTCTTCGGTATGTATTTTATGTTTCTCTTGGCTCTTGCATTTCAAATCTTCTATTAAGTTCAGTTTTTTAACAAAGTCTTGAAAATTTGATAGTTGATCAAATGTCCATTTTTTCCCTTCAGGATTATGCTTAGCTTTGTGGTGTATGATATTTTTGGCCTGAGCCAGTTTTTTGCTCTTCAATATGTAGTATTCCAAGACCTGTGGTCCTTTAACGTCTCAACTGCTAAGTCTTGTGAGATTCTAAGTGTGGCACCATCATATTTAAATTGTTTTAATTCTTGTGGTTTTAAATATTCTATCCTTGAGTTGGGGGTATTGGAATTTGACTCTAGGGTTCCTATGAGTTTTTCTCATAAGATTTCTTTTAAGTGGTGATGGATTTTTTATCCATTTCTACCTTCTCCCTATATTCTATTGCTTCAGGTCAATTTTCTTTAATTATTTCATTTATTATTGTGTAGATTCTTTTTTTTATCATAGCTTCCAGTTAGTCAGAATATTTTTATCTTTTTGTCTTTTTGATCTATTCTCCAGATCTATTGATTAATTTAAAAGATGTTTCATTTTCTCTTCTATTTTTTCATTATTCATATTTTATTTAATTTTTTCTTGATTTCTTATAATTTCCCTGGCTTCACCTTGCCAAATTCTAATCTTTGATGTGTGATTTTCTTCCTTAAGATTCTGGATAACCTTTTCTAGTTTATTAACTTTCCTTTGATAATCTTTCTGCTTTTCTTGGATTTTTTTAAATTTTTCTCCAACTCCATAATTTTATTTTTTAAGTCTTTTTAAAGATCTTCTATGAATTCATTTTGGGCAGGTAACCATCTCATGTTACTCTTTGGGGTAGAAGAAGTTTTCATTACTTCAATATCCTCCTCTGAAGATGAATCCTGGTCTTCTCTATTCCCATAATAGCTTTCTATGCTTTGATTCTTTCTTCTTTACATATGCATGTTTTGTGGTAATAGCTTGATGACCTCTACCCCTGAGGTAAGGGGGATAGCGCCTCTTGCCCTAGATCTTCAGTTCTCCCCTCTAGCTTGGAACAAAAGCAAAACCTTCAAACTCCTGTAAGTGCTCACAGCCAGCAGCTTTCTGCCTCCCGGCTTCTGAACTCACCAGGTGTGTACTCTTTCCTTCTTGCTCCTGACACTTTCTGCTGCAAAAGTGGGTTTTGTGTTCCCCCAATCTTCCCAGGCTCAGATGCCCAACTCCCCTCACTATCTGGGGGTAAAATTCCTGTGTCTGGGGCCAAGGCTTCCTCTCAAACCAACTAACCCCAGGACTTCCTGCTAGTTTTTAAAGTGGACCCTAGCCTGCAGGTGTTTGCTCTTCACTGGATCCAAACCTCATCTTGGGATTTTTCTTCTAATTTTCGCAAATTGTCACGGGAAGACCCCCCCCCCCTTGTGACCCTATTTTTATTTGTTTTTTACCTGCACTTTATAATAAAGTACTATTTTATCTCTTTTGTTGGGAAAAAGTCTTGAGAGCTTGGAATTACCTGGCTTATGCCTCCATATTCCCACAATTCTCCCCTCTTCTCATCATTTTTTATAGTAAAATAACATTCTATCATAATTACAAAACACAATTTGTTCATTTATTCCCTAATTGATGGGCATGCCTTCATTTTCCAATGTTTTGCTACCAGAAAAGAGGAGCTATTAATATTTTTGTACATAAAGGTTATTTTCATTTTTGTTATTGGGATACAGACCTAGTAGTGGTACTGCTAAGTCAAAGAGTATACATGGCTTTATATCCATTTGGGCATAGTTTCAAATTGTTCTACAGAAAGGTTGAATCAGTTCACAACTCCACCAACACTTCATAAATACCTCATTTTTTCCCACCTTCCCTCCAACATGGGCCATTTTCCTTTTCTCTCCTATTAGACAATCTAAAGGTGTACCTTGAGAATTCTGAGGTGGTACCTCAGAACTGTTTTAATTTACATTTCTCCAATCAATAGTGACTCAGAGCATTTTTTCATATAGGTATAGATAACCTTGGTTACTTCATATGAAAACTGTTCAACCTTTCAATCATTTATTGATTGGAAATAGATTTTATTTTTATAAATTCAACTCAGTTTTTTATAAGCTTGATAAATAAGGCTTTTATCAAACAAACATACCTTGTTGTTTTTTCTCACAGTTGCTTATATCTAACTTTATTGCCCTCTATCCTTTTCTCCCTCCTATTTATTTTTTCTCTCTCTTCTTTTAGCATGTCTCTCTTGCTTGTGACACCCTCCTCCCTCAAGCTGTGCCTTCCCAATTTCACCCCCCTCTTCTCTTATCCCTTCCCCTCCTACTTTCCTGTAGGGTAAGATAGATATCTACAGCCAATTGTGTCTGTATGTTATTCCCTTTTTGAGCAGATTATGGTGGGAATAGGTTTCACTTAATGCCATTCAGCACCCCTGATTCCCCTTCAATCTAAAAACTTTTTCTTGCCACTTTTATGTGAGATTATTTACCTCGTTGTACCTCCCTACATTTGTCTTATACATTCCTCTTTCATCCCTTAATTTTATTGCTTTTGATATCATCACTCCATATTCAACTAACAGTTGTTCCCTTTATTTACACATACTCCTTCTAACTGCCCTAATAATGAAAAAAATACTTATGAGTTATAAGTATCGTGTCCCCATGTAGGATTATAAACATATTAGCCTTATGGAATTCCTTATACACTAGAACCTTGGCTTATGAATTTAACTCATTCTGGGATTCTGTTCATTATGCAATTTGTTTGTATTGCAAAGCAAATTTTACCATAGAAAATAATGTAAAGTCAAATGATTGTTACCACATCCCCAAAAATATTAATATGAATATAATTATTTATAATTTTAAGTAGGTTTTTTTCCCTAATGCACCTGAAATACAATAGCAATCATCAGTACACAATAAAAAACTGAGAATAAAACAAATTAACCTACTCTTTAACTTTGAGAAGAGTAGTGGCTAGAATGAGGGAAATGAGAGGGAGGAGGAGGAGGAAGCGTTATTGATTGGAAGGAGAATCTTCCATGAGAACATCAGGGATTTCAATTTGGGAGTGTTCTCTCTTATGCTACTTTCACTAAAAGTAAGACTAACACTTATTTTTTGACTTATTTTTTTCTTTTTAAAATCACTTTCATGTTTTGACTCACTGATTTTATTTTTCTTTAGGTTAGTTTCTGACTAGAAATCTATCTAATGACATCTGTTTTTGATGTTTTTTTTTTTCAGAATGTCATGGAAATGTGACATTCCATTATTATTAAAAATATTTGTGACTCTCCTTGCTACAGCCTTATTTGGGCAGTGTTTTTCAACAAAATTTTGCGCTTTTCCTCACATGTGATAAACTGCCTTGATCTTACTTGAAGTGAGCGATTCCTCCAACCTCTCAATCTCCTCCTCAGATGAGATATCCTCTGCAATCTCTCACTGTTGCTCCACATGCAGATTCATAAGTTACATCTTGAGGCCCTAGGTATGGTATTCCACCAGCTCTTGAATGGCTTCAGCATCCACCTCCACTCCCTTCACAAAGGGTCAATGCCAAATGAAGCCAATTAGGCAGTATACCCACCTGAAGTTCCTTTGCTTGACATATGAAAGCAAAAAACAAAACAAAACAAAACAAAACATTGTCCTAGTTGAGCATCATTTCTTCACAAGCTGTTCAATTCTAACCATGATGTTCATGCTGCAAATTTTTTGTTCATCCTGCAAGACAAATTTTGTGAAAAATTTGTGAAACTTATGTGAAACATACATAAACCAGGTTACTCATAACTTGAGGTTCTACTGTAATTGCTCTTTCTTGTTTACCATTTTATTCTTCTCCTAAGTCTCCTATTTGAAAGTCAGATTTTCTATTCAACTCTGGTCTTTTCATCAAGAATGCTTGAAAGTCCTCTATTTCACTGAATATCCACCCCCCCCACCCCCGCCCCCAAAGACTGTACTTACTTTCACTCGATAGGTGATTCTTGGTTGTAATGCTAGCTCCTTTACCCTCTGGAATATCATATTCCAAACTCCCTGGTTCTTTGATGTAGAAACTGCTAAATGTTTTGTCACCCTGACTCTGGCTCCATGATGCTTGAACTGTTTCTTGCAATTGTTGCTTGCAATATTTTCTCCTTTACCTGGGAAGTCTGGAATTTGGCTACTATATTCCTAGGAGTTTTCATTTTGGGATCTCTCTCAGGAGGTAATAACTGTATTCTTTCAATTCTTATTTTACCCTCTGGTTCTAGAACATCGGGGCAGTTTTCCATGAAAAATTTCTTGAAAGACGATTTTTCTTTCTTTTTGAATTTAATTAATTTAATATGCTTAGTTTTTAGCATTGATTTTCACAAGAGTTTGAATTATGAATTATCTCCCCATTTCTACCCTCCTGCCCACTCCAAGATGGCATATATTCTGGTTGCCCCATTCCCCAGACAGCCCTCCCTTCTGTCACCCCTCCCTTCTGTCACCCCACTCCTTTCCTATCCCCTTTTCCTTTACTTTCTTGTAGGGCAAGAAAAATTTCTGTACCCCATTGCCTGTGTATCTTATTTCCTAGTTGCATGCAAAATTTTTTTTGAAAAGTTGTTTTTAAAACCATCAGTTCCAAATTCTCTCCCATCTTCCCTCCCCACCCACCCTCCCTAAGAAGTCAAGCAATTCAACATAGGCCGCATGCATATCATTATGTAAAACCCTTCCACAATACTCATGTTGTGAAAGACTAACTATGATTTGCTCCTTCCTAACCTATCCCCCTTTATTGAATTTTCTCCCTTGACCCTGTCCCTTTTCAAAAGTGTTTGTTTTTGATTATGTCCTCCCCCAATCTGCCCTCCCTTCTATCATTCCTCTTTTTTATCTTCTTGCTCCTATGGGGTAAGATAACCAATTGAGTATGTATGATATATATATATATATATATATATATATATATATATATATATATATATATATATATATATATATATATATATATATTCGCTTCACCTACCCTAATACTGAGGTCTCATGAATCATATACATCATTGTTCTATGCAGGAATGTAAACAAAATGCTTCAACTTTAGTAAGTCCCTTATGATTTCTCTTTCTTGTTTACTGTCTCATGCTTGTCTTCATTCTTGTGTTTGAAAGTCAAATTTTCTATTCAGGTCTGGTCTTTTCACTGGGAAAGTTTGAAAGTCCTCTATTTTATTGAAAATCCATATTTTCCCTTAGAACATGATACAGAGTTTTGCCAGGTAGGTGATTCTTGGTTTTAATCGTAGCTCCATTGACCTCTGGAATATTGTATTCCAAGACCTTCAATCCCTTAATGTAGAAGCTGCTAGATCTTGTATTATTCTGATTACGTTTCCACAATACTCAAATTGTTTCTCTCTGGCTGCTTACAATATTTTCTCCTTAATCTGGGAGCTCTGGAATTTGGCTGCAATATTCTTAGGAGTTTTCTTTTTGGCATCTTTTTCAGGAGTCGATTGGTGGATACTTTCAATTTCTATTTTGCCCTCTGACTCTAGAATATTAGGCAGTTCTCCTTGGTAATTTCTTGAAAGTTGATATCTAGGCTCTTTTTTTGATCATGACTTTCAGGTAGTCCAATAATTTTTAAATTATCTCTTCTGTGTCTATTTCCCAGATCAGTGGTTTTTCCAATGAGATATTTCACATTGTTTTCCATTTTTTCATTCCTTTGATTCTGTTTTAAATGTCTTGATTTCTCATAAAGTCACAAGCTTCTGCTTACTCCAATCTCATATTTAAGGTAGTATTTTCTTCAGTGGTCTTTTGGAACTCCTTTTCCATTTGGCTACTTCTGCCTTTCAAGGCATTCTTCTCCTCATTGTCTTTTTGGAACTCTTTTGCCATTTGAGTCAGTCTATTTTTAAGGTGTTGTTTTCTTCAGTACTTTTTTGGGTCTCCTTCAGCCAGTCATTGACTTATTTTTCATGGTTTTCTCACATCATCCTCACTACTCCTCCCAATTTTTCCTCTACTTCTCTAACTTGCTTTCCCAAATCCTTTTTGAGCTCTTCCATGGCCTGAGGCCACTTCATGTCTGTCTTGGTGACTTTTGATATAGGCTCTTTGACTTTGTGGACTTCTTTTGGCTGTATGCTTTCATCTTCTTTGTCACCAAAGAAAGATTTCAAAGTCTGAGTCTGAATGTGTGTCCATTTTCACTGCTTGGCCATGTTCCCAGTCAACTACTTTACCCTTCCATTTTTCATTGGGGTATGACTGCTTGTAGAGTAGATAGTACTTTGTTCCAAACCTGAGGGGTTGTGCTGTTGTTTTCAGAGGTATCTCTACACATCAAGCTCTGCCACACCCTCACTCTTCCTCCCTCAAGAACTGCCAACACCCTTTTATCCACTCAGATCTTAAGCAGGCTCTGCCACCCCCTCTTATCCACCACTTAATTCCTCCCACCATTTGGGCCTTGGGCTGGGAGCAACTGCAGCTGTAATTCTATACCCGAAACTCCCCCACTGCCCCCCAGGCAGTGGCCGAACAAGGAACTCCTTTCCCTCTGTCCCCTGCAGCTTTTCCCACTTACCTTCTCTGTTGTCTTTGGTGTTTGTGGGTTGAGAAGTCTGGTAACTGATGCAGCTCACCGATTCAGGGCACTAGGGCCTGTTCCACCCAGCTCCAGGTCTGGTTGGTTCGTGTGGCCTACGCTGGGCTCTGCTCCCAGCTCCTTGCATGATAGACCTACTCCATCAATCATCCAAGCTGTCCTGTCCTGGAGGCCTGCTTCCTGCTGTTATTTTGTGTGTTCTGCAGTTCTAGAGTTTGTTCATAGCTATTTTTATAGGATTTTGGAGGGACCTGGGGGAGAGTTTTTGGCAAGTCTCAGCTTTCCAGCTGCCATCTTGCCTCTACCGCCTTCTTGAAAGATGATTTCTAGGCTATATTTTTATCATGACTTTCAGGCAGTCTGCTAGCCTTTTTTTGTTTGTTAGATTTCATTTCTCTCTCCTGGATCTGTTTTTCTGGTCAGTTGATTTTTTCCAATGAGATATTTCAAAATGCCTTCTATTTTTTCATTCTTTTCATTTTGTTTTATTGTTTCTTAATTTCTTATAAAATCATTTGCTTCCATTTATTCAATTCTAATTTTTAAGAAATTGTTTTCTTCATGGAACTTTTGTAGCATTTTTTTTTCCATTTGGTAAGTTGTTCTTTTTAAGGATTTTTTTTTCTTCAGTGAGTTTTTGGTTCTTTTTTACTATTTGGTCTAGTCTGTTTCTTAAGGTCTTGTCTTCTTATTTGTGTGTGTGTGTGTGTGTGTGTGTGTGTGTGTGTCTCCTTTACCAAGCTAACTCATTTTTCATAATTGTCTTGAATCACTCTCATTTCTCTACTCAATTTTTCCTCCACTTCTCTTATTTGGTTTTCAAATTCCTTTGCAAGGTGTTTCATGGACTGAGACCAAATCATATTTTTCTTAGAGGTTTTGGATATAGAAGGTTTGACTTTGCTGTCTTCTTTTGAGGGTGTGTTTTGGATTTCCTTGTCACCATAATAACTTTCTATGATCAGAAGTTTTCTGCTGTTTACTCATTTTCCCAGACTATTATTTGACATAACTGTTTGTTTTCTCTGTTTTATACTTTATTCTATTTTTTATTGTTTTAATTTTATTTGTGTGACTCTTGTTGTCTCATAGAGTTAGCTTCCACTTAAGTTCCACCTGCCCAATTCTAATTTTTAAGGAATTGTTTTCTTCACTTAGATTATGTACCTCTTTTTCCATTTGACCAATTCTACTTTTTAAGGGGGTGTTTCCTGAGTGGATTTTTTTTTTTCCATTTGGCCAATTGTATGTTTTAAGGAATCATTTTCTACATTCAATTTTTGTCCTTCCCTTACCAAACTGTTGACTCTCCCTTGGATAACTCTTATTTTTTCCCATTTTTTTCTTCTACCACTCTTATTTGACTTTTAACATCCTTTTGAGCTCTTCTAAGGAGGATTTTTGGGCTTGAGATCTGTTCATCTTCCCCCTTGAGATTTCAGATTTGGGTATATTGACAATGTTGTCCTTTTCTGAGTTTGTGTTTTGATATTCCAGGTACTTTTAAAAATCATCTATGGTCAATGTTTATTTTTACTTTTTGTTTATCTTGTTTGACTATTTCCTGGCTTTTAAAGCTGATCTCAGCTTCAGGTGTTAAAAGGACACTGTACTAAGCTTCTTTTGCTAGGGTCCAGGAGCCAGGTCCCTAGCTTTGTGACCTGGGGCATCAAGTGTTGGCCATTGGAGGCTGGAGGGAACTGGCAGCTTACCTGCTGCTGAGCTCAGGTCCAAGCAGTGGTATCTGGTGTGTACTGTGGCCAGGTGAGGTTTTTCTGTATTTGTTCAAGGCTGTGCTGTGTAACAATGATATCACTAGTAGACGCTGACCAATAACAAAATGACAAAGGAAGGCTGGTAGCGCAGGTCTTTGATCTGCTTTTCTAAGGAAAGCAACTTTAAGAGCTTAACAATTTTATTTTAAGTAAACAAATATTATGGTCTAAATTTGGATTCTGTCCTTGTTACTTACCCTGCCCCCACCTTTTTTTCCCTTGAGCTAATTACAAGATTTCTATATATCAGATTTGTTAATTTCAAATAAAAGAATTGGGAAGGCAAAGCCAAGATGGCATAGTAGAAGCAAGGACCTGCTTGAGCTCACTCCCCAAACCCTTCAAAATATCTGTAAAAATTACTCTAAACAAATCCTAAAGAAGTAGAAGCCACAAAATGAAAAAGAGAAATAGATTTCCAGCCCAAGATAATCTGGAAGGCCAACAAGAAGGATATATTTCACTAGACTCAGACAAGAACACAGCTTAGCATGGGCTACACGAGTACAGACAGGACTGGAAATGGGCCTCAAGGCACTGAATCACTGGCAGCTATGGTGGTTTCCAGACTCCTTAATCCACAAATGCCAAAGACAGCTTCAAAGGTCAGTGGGAAAGCTCTGTCACCTGGGTGAGAGAGAAGTTTGGTCTGTTGACAGCCCCAGCCCGAGGGAGGCTGAAGCCAATGCTGAAGCAGTGGCAGCTTCTGGAGCTCTTGGCCTATAAACAGTGGGGAAATTGAGTGGCTGATCTAGGTCTCTGTCTTGGGTGATGGTCCTGGGGTGAAGAGGAGAGCTGTTGTGGTAGAGCTGGTGGCAGCTGTGGAGAAGGAAACCTTCTCACAGTTCCAAGGCAACAAAGAGTGTTTGTGGTTCCTCATGGACCAGAGTGAATACCAGGAGAGGAGTAAATATGTCTCTTTTGATCATACCACTTTGGAAGAATTGAGAATATATAGATCCCTAGAGATATCACTGAAAACAGCTGCACAAAAATCCTGAAACTAGGGGAAGTACACTCTCAACTTAATAAAGAGCTCAAAATTCAAATAGATAACTGGAAAAAATGAGCAAACAGGGGAAAAATAAGACAAGAGAAGGTTACTTTCTTGGTGAAAACCTATTTTCTTACAACCTTGGTGGTGACGAAGATCAAAGCATTTAACTGTATGAAGATCAAAGTATACAACTGGAGGAAGACAGCAAGGTCAAGGCTCCTACATCCCAAGCGTTCAAGAAAAATATGAATTGGTCATAGGCCATGGAAGAGCTTAAAAGGGATTTGAAAAATGAAATAAGAGAAGTAGAGGAAAAACTGGGAAGAGAAATGAGAGTGATGCAATAAAATCATGAAACATGAGTCAACATTGTACTAAAAGAGACCATAACTGAAGAAAATTATTCTTTAAAAACTAGAAAGGGGCAAATGGAAGCTGATGACTTCATTAGAAATCAAGAAATTAAGGGGTGGAGCCAAGATGGCAGCTGGAAAGCAGGGAGTAGCGTGATCTCCCCACCAAGTCCCTTCAAAAACCTATAAAAATGGCTCTGAACAAATTCTAGAACTGCAGAACCCACAAAAGAGCAGAGCCTGGGACAGCCTGGATGGTCACTGGGTGAGGTCTATCATGCATGGAGCTTGGAGCGTAGTGGAGCAGAGCCCAGAGTGGACACTGTGGACCAACCAGACCAGCAACTGGGTGGAGTGGGCCCTAGCACCTGAATCAGTGAGCTGTGGCTGTTGCCAGACTTCTCAACCCACAAACACCAAAGACAACAGAGAAAGTTAGTGAGAAAAGCTGTGGGAGACAGAATGATAGAAGCTGCAGTTCAGCCACCTCCCCGGGGACAGCACAGGTGGTGCAGCTACAGAACTACAGCTGCAGTTGTTTCAAGCTGAAAGCCCATCTGGTGGGAGGAATTAAGTGGCAGATCAGAGCAGGAGTGCAGAGCCTGCTTAATATCTGAGTCCAGTCAGGGTTGGGGGTTCTTGGAGAAGGGGGAATGCTGGTGTAGCAGAGCTGGCTGTAATAGCTCTGAAAACAACAGCACATCCCCTCAAGCTTGGAACATAGTACTCTTTACTCTACAAGTAGTCCTACCCCAAAGAAAAACTCAAGGGTAAAGTAAGTTGGCTGGGAAGATGGCCAGGAAGCAAAAATGCACTCAGATTCAGTCTCAGACTTTGAAATCTTTCTTTGGTGACAAAGAAGACAAAAACATACAACTAGAAGAAGTCAACAAAGTCTAAGAGCCTACAATAAAAGCCTCCAAGAAAAACATGAACTGGTCTCAGGCCATGGAAGAGCTCAAAAAGGATTTGGAAAAGTAAGTTAGAGAAGTAGAGGAAAAATTGGGAAGAGAAATGAGAATGATGTGAGAAAACCATGAAAAAGAAGTCAATGACTTGCTAAAGTGGACCCAAAAAATACTGAAAATATATACTGAAGAAACAACACCTCAAAAAACAGACTAACTCAAATGGCAAAAGAGCTCCCAAAAAGCAATGAGGAGAAGAATGCCTTGAAAGGCAGAATTAGCCAAATGGAAAAGGAGGTTCAAAAGACCACTGAAGAAAATACTACCTTAAAAACTAGATTGGAGCAAGTGGAAGCTAGTGACTTTATGAGAAAGCAAGATATTATAAAACAGAGCCAAGGGAATGAAAAAGTGGAAAACAATGTGAAATATCTCATTGGAAAAACCACTGACCTGGAAAATAGATCCAGGAGAGTGAATTTAAAAATTATTGGACTCCCTGAAAGCTGTGATCAGAAAAAGAGCCTAGATATCTTTCAAGAAATTATCAGGGAGAACTTCCCTGATATTCTAGAAGAAGAGGGTAAAATAGAAATTGATAGAATCCACAGATTGCCTCCTCAAATAGATCCCAAAAAGAAATCTCCTAGGAATATTGTCCCCAAATTCCAGAGCTCCCAGATCAAGGAAAAAATACTGCAAGCAGCCAGAAAGAAACAATTTGAATAACCCACGATCTAGCATCTTTTACATTAAGAGATCAACGGGCTTGGAATATGGTATTCTGGAGGTCAATGGAGCTAGGATTAAAACCAAGAATCACCTACCCTGCAAAACTGAGCATCATGCTGCAAGGCAAAATATGGATTTTCAATAAAATAGAGGACTTTCAAGCTGAATAGAATATTCAGAGCTGAATAGAAAATTTGACTTTCAAACAGAAGAATCAAGTGAATCATGAAAAGGTAATCAAGAAGAAGAAAAAGAAAAAGAAATCGCAAGGGACTTACTAAAGTTGAACTGTTTTGTTTACATTCCTGCATGGAAAGATGATGTGTATGATTCATGAGACCTCAGTCCTAGGGTAGGTGAAGGAAATATGCATATATATCTACATACATATATACATACATATCTACATACATATATGTATGTATAAGTATGTGTTTATGTATATATGTGTGTTTGTATGTGTATGTGTATGTGTGTATATATATATATATATATACATATATGTATACATATATATACAGAGAGAGAGAGAGAGAGAGAGAGAGAGAGAGACACACAGAGAGAGAGAGAGAGAGAGAGAGACACAGAGAGAGAGAGAGAGAGAGAGAGCGAGCACATGGTGAGTTGAATATGAAGGGGTGATATCTAAAAAAAATAAAATCAAATTAAGGGATGAGAGAGCAATATATCGAGAGAGGGAGAAAGGGAGAGATAGAATGGGGTAAATTATCTCATCTAAAAGTGGCAAGAAAAAGCATTTCTGTAGGAAGGGAAGAGAAGGCAGGTGAGGGGGAATGAGGGAATCTTGCTCTCATCAGATTTGACCTGAAGAGCGAATAACATACACACTCAACTGGGTATCTTACCCCACAGGAAAGAAGGAGGAAGAAGATAAAAAGGGGGGATGATAGAAGTGAGGACAGATTGGGGAGGAAGTAATCAAAAACAAACACTTTCAAAAAGGGTCAAGGGAGAAAATTCAATAAAGGGGGATAGGTTAGGAAAGAGCAAAATATAGTTAGTCTTTCACAACATGAGTATTGTGGAAGGGTTTTACATAAAGATTTGCATGTAGCCTATGTTGAATTGCTTGCCTTCTTAGGGAGGGTGGGTGGGGTTGGAAGAGAGGAAAGAATTTGGAACTGGAAGTTTTAAAAACAGATGTTCAAATACAACAAAAAAAAGTTTTTGCATGGTACTAGGAAATCAGATACACAGGTAATGGCGTGTAGAAATTTATCTTGCCGTACAAGAAAGGAAGGGAAAAGGGAAAGGGAAGGGAGTGGGGTGACAGAAAGGAGGGCTGACTGGGGAATGGGGTAACCAGAATATATACCATCTTGGAGTGGGGTGTAGGGTAGAAATGGGGAGAAAATTCATAATTCAAACTCTTGTGGATATCAATGCTGAAAACTAAATTTGTTATATAAAATAAATAAATTAATAAAAAAAGAAATGAAGAAATTATAAAACCAAATCAAATAAATGAAAAAAAAATAGAAAATTGTGAAATATACCACTGGAAAAACAACTTACCTAGAAAATAGATCCAGAAGAGATAAATTAAAAAATATTGATCTACCTGAAACCATGATAAAAAAAAGAGCATAGACATCATCTTTCAAGGAATTATGAAGTAAAACTGCCTTGAATTTCTAGAACCAGAGGTTAAAAAGAAATTGAAAGAATCAATTCATCAATTGAAAAACATCCCAAAAAGAAAATTCCTTGGAATATTGTAGCCAAATTCCAGGCTTCACAGGTTAAGGAGAAAATACTGCAAGCAGCCAGAAAGAAACAATTTGAGTAATGTGGAAGCACAATCAGGGTAACACAAAAGATAGCAGCTTCTACATTAAGGGATCAAAGAGCTTGAAATATGATACTCCAGAGGTCAAAAGAGATGGGATTAAAACCAAGAATTTCCTATCCAGCAAAACTGAATGTAGTACTCCAGGAGGAAAAAAAATGGTATTTCAGTGACATAGAGGACTTCCAAGCATTCTCGTTGCAAAGACTAGAGCTGAATAGAAAATTTGGCTTTCAAATAAAAGAATCAAGAGAAACATGAGAAGGTAAACAAGAAAGAGAAGACATAAGGGACTTATGAAAGTTGTATTGTTTACAGCCCTATGTGGAAAGATGATATTTGTAAGTCATGAGAACTTTCTCCATATTAAGTTAGAGGGAATATATGTATGTATTATGATGTATGTCATATTATATATCTACACACATGTATGTATATATAAGTATATACCTGTGTATATCTATACACATATATGAGTGTGTCTATGTATGTATGCTTATGTTTCTATATGTGTGTATATGTATATATGTATGGCTATTGTGCAGGTATATATATGTGCATATATATTGGTGTATGTATGTAGATGCATATAAGTGTGTGTATGTATGTATGTAGGTAAGTAGTTAGGTAGGTATGTACATATGTATATATACAGAGGGCATGGGGTGAGCTGAATATGAAGGGATGATAGCTAAAAAATAAAATTAAGTGTTGAGAAGAATGTACTAGGAGAAAGAGAAAGGGAGGGGTACAATGTAGTAAATCATTGGATGTAAAAGAGGCAAGAAAGAGCTTTTACAATGGAGGGAAGAGCAGGGAGGTGAAAGGAAATAAATGAACCTTACTCTCATTGAATTTGGCCTAAGGAAGGAGTAATACACACTCAGCTGGGTATGGAAATCTATATTACCTTGCAGGAAAGCAGGAGGGAAGTGAATAAGAAACAGAGGATGGTGGAAGGGACAGTAGATTGGGGGGAGGAGTAATCAGAAGCAAACACTTTTATGGGGAGACAGGTCAAGTGAGAGAATGGAATAAATGAAGGGAAGGACAGGATAGAGGGAAATGTGCTTAGTCATTCACAACATGACTGTTATGGAAGTGTTTTGCATGGCCATACATCTATAACTTATAGGGAATTGCTTGCTTTCTGAATGAGGGTGGGTGAGGAGGGAGGAAGGGAGAGAATGTGGGACTCAAAGCTCTAAAAAAAATGAATGTTAAAAAATTGTTTTTTTATCCAACTGGGAAATAAGATGTACAAACAATGTGGTATATAAATCTGTCTTGCCCTACAGGAAAATAGAGGGGAGGGGGATGGGAGAAGTGATAGAAGGGAGGGCAGATTGGGGGAAGGGGTGGTCAGAGTACATGCTGTCCTGGGGTGGGGGGAGGGGAGAGATGGGGAGAAAATTTGGAATTCAAAATTTTTTGAGAGTAAATGTTGAAAACTGAAAAAATGAATAAATAAATAAATATGAACATATATGTTTACATGTATATATTTACATATGTGTAGACACACATAATAATTGGACTAGATTCTATCTAAAGTCATTCCTTTATCTATGCCTTTGCATTACAGTAGTTATATCTATTTTATTGCTTCACTTTGATTAATTGGCTCTTTTAATATCATTAATACTTATTTTATAATTGAAACAAATGTATCATCATCCTGAATGCAGGCAACATTTCCTTCTCTCCTTTCCTGCAATCTGATTTTGAATGTATTCTGATGTCAGTGTGTGTGTATGTGTGTCTCTGTGTGTATGTGTTTCCCTTTAGATACTTTGTAATTCTATGACTTCTTAAATATAGCTCTATCCTCCAATGCTAATTCTAATCTTTTCATGACTAGAAATTCAGAGCAACTCTTGTCCACATATTTTCATTTATCTGTGAAATAACATCCATGTATCATACTAAGAGTACTACTAAACTCTTGACATTGAGTGGATATCTTTAGACACCACTGGCTATTTACTGTTTATCCTTTGCTCTTACTATGAGGCTAAAGCATTTATTTTTTTTTTCTAGTCATGAATTACCTGGTGACATCCTTTTTTTCACTTTCCTTTTTACATTTTGTTACATTCTCCTCTCACTCACCACATGCCGCTAAATTCTTTATTGGATAATTTTCACTTCAATTTGTTTGAGACTATGTAATTCTCCAAGGCAGGCTGCCTCAGAGGAGAGAGTGCTAGGCTTGGAGTCAAGAAAACCTGAGTTCAAATCTAACTTTAGACACTGACTGGCTTTTTGATTCTGGGCAAGCTATTTAACCTCTGTTTGCATTAATTCATTTGGGGAAGAAGATGGCAAACCACCCCAGTATCTTTCTGAAGAAAACCACAGACAGTACTGACATGTTATGGCACATGTGGTCACAAAGAGTCAGATATAAGTGAAAATAAAACCATGGCATTCTCTATTTCACTGAAATGTTGTAATACTTATGGAATATTCTTATTAAACCTGGATATTTATTTCATATAGTACTTTAGGTGTCATTTAAAACATGCATATTTTCCTAAAGGCAATTCATAATTCTCTTCTCTTATTAAATTCTGAACCCACCTCATTCTCTATTTGAGCTGTTATTACAAGAGATATGTGCAGATGAATGAGCACTTTACATTGTCTATAAAATGGTATACAATAGTCTGGAAATAGGTATTTTTCATCTAACCACTGTGCTTGTTATTAAGCCAAACTCCTGAAAAAGTATGGTTCTTATTTAGGAGGCTGCCATGTTCTAGTACTTGATTCAATGATAATGCAGTCTGCAAACAGGAACACATGAAGTATTTCACCGTCTTTTGAAAGCCTACCTTTCATTTGCATCCTGCGTTGGACGTCTTTCATCAGGGAAGAATTGTCTTTGATGAGTATAGTCAATGGTACACACTTCCTTTAATATTATTATTTAGAAGATTAATGGAAAAAAGTCTATTATAGAATACGAACTCTTTGAGAACAGGGTCTTTCTAAAATACTAGATTTGGAAGCCTAATAATCCTTGACCTATTCCCTACCTGCTCTACTTATATCCTCTCCTCCTTCCTAGACACCCTACCGTGCTCTTTTGCTGAATCACCCTAACCCCAACCCCCAATATATGGAATCTTTCTTGCTAGAAAGTTCTAACTTTGTATCTAATTGTTGTTATTTGCATCATGACAAGTAGATTTCTATGTCCATTTTGACATCCAATGTGTTTGAGAAAGCCTTGACTCTCTCCAGAAAACACATCTTACTTTACATTGGAAAATATCTCCATTTTGTAAGATTACAAAAATAAATTTTGCTCTCATTGAACAAGGAGAAGTGATAAAAATCTGCTATATTCCATTTGCTGTATCTGAAGAGAGCCTTACTTTACAATTTTACCATTAACAACATGATTGTCATATCATTAATTAATCTCTTCTTTCTGTGACCTAAAAATTGTCTCATCCAAGGCTTAGGCTAGTTTTGCCAATTATTATTTAGATAAATGTAAAGATATGAAGATATATGCTTTTGAAATCTTATTTTATATTTATACATAAACATACATGCATAGACATACATACATGCATGTACACATACATATATACATATATACATATATGTAAGAGGCAATACTTTGAGTGTCTCATCTATATATGAAAGGGTAAAGATATATTTTTCAGGATTGTCAGACAATGAACTTAATCCCAACTTTAGAAAATCTTGGTGAGCATTTAAAGAGGTGGCAATAAAACCTGGGGTGGTTGGTGTAGTGCCTTGCACATAATAAACAATAAATGCTAGTTGAATTGGATTAGAATATATACAGAGAAGATTAGAATGGGTAATGAGAGATTCAGGTAAATTTTTAGAAGTTTGATCTTGATTTGCAATAGGGAGGCACTGGGAGATTTTGAGAGGCTTGTTGATATGAAGAGAAGTTTAGTCATTTAAAGGCAACTGTGGCATAGTTAGGGAGGGAATTGGACTTTCAGTTATAGGAGAGCTACTTCTCATATGCCTACATGCTTTTTGACCATGGCCAAGTCTCTGCCAAATGCATGATTCCCTCATATACAACCGTTTTGGTGAAAGTGGAACTTGTTACAAAAGAACCATAGGAAAAACCCAGAATCATTCATGGGAAACTGCTGCAGAGATCAGTTTGGCTAATGATGCTGAATACTTTGTATTGCTGACTCCATAATCCAAAATATAGAATATGAAAAAGGAAGTTAGGAAGCTGCCTTGATGGTGGCAAAGAAGGAAGGGGAAGAGGAAAATAATTTGTACCACATGAACATTTTTAATGCCCAGAAATTTCACTTTCCATGGCACCAAACTATTTGTTTTGAAATCTGTGATGTTATGAATTATGACAAGAAGGTTATGAGCAGAAGCCTTCACTTTATATAGTGAAGACTGTGCCTTATTGAATGATCTAGGGATAAAAATTCCTATGTACTCTTGAATTTTGGTCTTTTACCTCCTATTAGATTCCTAAAATCTATCTGGACTCATGTGACTGCTCATTAACTTTATTGATAAACCTTGCACTTTCTTAATCACAGCACCTAACTTTGACCGGCAAATCTTAGACGAGGAGTTCTAACATTTTCTGTACAACGGATATCTTTCATAATATATGATATGGACCCCTTCTCAGAATAATGTTTTTAAGTGCACAAAATAAAATATATCCATATGATTAAAAAGAAGGTTAATATATTGAAATTCAGTGTCATCAAATATATATATATATATATATATATAACTAAACATAGATCCTAGTTTAACACTCATGCAGGAGTTTGCCACCTCACACTGATACTAACGTATCAGACCTGTCAATATATAATCTTAAATTATGCCCTTAAATTAGTAACAACAATAGCTATTTAATAAATTCTTTTCTTACATATGAGTAATATTCATATGTTAGAGGAGAATCATTTACCTAGGTCTTTATTGTTGTGAAGTACTATGTAAGAACCTAGATATAACCATGTTTTCTTTGTTCTGACTCTTCTACATCTAGTCTTTCTGTCTTTGTTCAATTCTTGTAAAGATGATGAAAAAATTCTCACCAAATTGGAACTATATTTTTTACAAAAAGAAAAAAAAGTATTCCCCTATAGATCCTCAAAAAGGAAAGTTCATGAACTGAGTCACTTGGCTTTTACATATAACATGATATTTAAATTTTTCAAATGCAAGGTTGACTTTGTACAGAACTTATTGATTAAACTGAATGTATCCAGGAAGGATTCCAGAGGTCCAATGTTGACCACAGCATTCGATCCCATTTAAAGCAATGAACCTCACATTATAAAAAGAAAAATTATAAATGAAAATATTCCTACAAAATAGAATTTGTATGAATATTTATTTTCTGTATTTTCCGAAGTATAGCATATAAAACTAGTACTTTGGACAATATATAAAAAATCTGTTGTGTGTTCTTAATACCACCTGAAAGGTATAATTCATATTATTCATACATATATCTGTGATAAATATTTCCAGTTTTAACTATAAAGATTTAGATGAATTTGGACTTCTGGTGTCATTAATCTAGGAAAACAGTGGTGCTGAAACTCACTTCAGTGACACAAATTTCCAGATGCAAGTACGAATCTTGGTGAGCTGCCTTGGGAACAGAAATAAAATGGCTTGTCTATGGCTTGTCTAACAACAACAACATATAGACAGAACTTATATGTCTTAGAGTAAGAACTTCACCCTACAAATTCCTCACTTCATGATTGTTCCTCTCTACTATGCAGCTTTAAAGTAAAAAAATAAAAATAAAATACACACCTGCGCATTATTTTTTTTTAAAAGAAGGAAGTTACTACTGCTTTTCAGAGAGTAGACCACTTCCACTTAACATTTTGCATATATAATGCCTTTTATTTCCTTTGCTCAAGAAAAGTTCATACTGTTTCTTATTTTGTTGTTGTTGTTGTTGTTGTTGTTGTTGTTGTTGTAGTTGTTGTTGTTGTTTTCCCACTCAGCAATCCAAAAATATGCCACGTGGTTTAAAGGTCTTTTTCATTTCCCTTTCTATTGTTCCTCTAGTGCACTTTTCTGGTATTTATCTACTCAGAGTTATATCCTCTACCTCCCTCAGTTACAGACAAAGGAACCTATTAATTGTCCTCCTTATAGAACATACAACTTTGAAACTCTTTGTATGTCTTTCACTCTAACTAGATAATTGTCCCCTCCACCACTCACCCTCAAAATTCATTCCTTCAAAACATATCTCTACATTCATCTTTCACATTAACTTTCCTATTTTAGAAAACTAAATAAAAACCCTACTATCTATATATCAGCTGTGTTCTTTTTAATCCCTTTTGTACCATAAGTCATATTTACCCTCATTCCTCTTCCCCTCCCCCAATTTACCATTTCTCATGCTTTTTCCACTCCTAATTTACAGGGAACTTTTCTCATTGCTTTTTTTATACATATTCATTGTATTTCTATTGTTATTTTTTCCCTTATTCTATTATAAAGTGGTTGAAATGAATGACTATGCCTTCTTTTGCAATTTCTCCCTGCCAGGCCAATCTCCCAGATGTGGTATTCTGTCCCTATTGGGTGTTCAGTAAATCACATTGTTCTCTATTCAAGACTCCTGTAAAGGTGGAACCCTCACTTTCCTTTTCCTGCATTTCGACAGGCTGATTGTTTAATTGCATAGTTAATCATAAATGACCTCAAGAACAATTATGCTAAGCCTGCACATTGAAGGGCAGAGAAAAATTTTTAAATGCTTAAAAGGCAGTCTTTTTTAACTTCAATCATAATTGGACAATGTTTCATTGTTTCTCAAATAAATTGCCTGATATTTTTAAGTTAAATATGGAAAATGTTTTAAAGACAATGAAATCACAGATCAAGGAGGTAGATCAAAACATTCTATAATCAAAGAAAGGAAATCCCTAAATAATCTGACTGAATAATGGATTATGGGACTATTATTTTTAGATAATCAAATTGAAGAAATTCCTAAATCAACATGATGAGAATATTGGGTGTTGGGCATTGGATAATATATATAGAATAAAAGGAAACCTTAGTGGTACATCCTCTGCAGATTGTAAAGGTAAGTCTCCTCACTCTATTGGGACTCAGGAAGATTTTAATAATGTTATTTTCCTAATATGGTTTCTCTTGTTCAGTGAAGGGCAAAGTGGATTTTTACATGGTACCTTCAACCAATATGATAATGCTGACATGTGGCAAAAGCTTATGTTAATGAGAATACTTGCTTATTTATCAGTCCGAAGTGGGAATTTAAGGGCATTTCTTCCCAAAACCTAAATTTGTATAGGGGGAATGATGTGGTTTGAAATAACTCAATTATGTGAACAGTGTGATTATTGATTTTAATCTTCTATCAAGGACAGGAGCTTCAAGAGACACTGTAAACTCCGAGAGTTATCCAATTTCAAGAGTTCCTGAGTTCAAGAGTTCCAGCAAGTGACCTTTTTTTAGAGAGGCGTTCTTAAAAGCAACAACTAATTTAAAATATATATGTATAAACATATGTATATAAATAGAATACTGAGTTTAGATTAATGAAATGTTTATTTACTTCATCTTATGCATATTAAAAAACACATTATTTTGAGAATGGGAGAGCCACAGCAACAACAACAAAAAGAATTCACATGACTGTTGTAGAATATATTAATCAAGCTAAAAGTGAGATAATATTTCTTACTCCTTATTAAAAAAAAGCATAACAACATCCTAGCCAAGACTTTCAGTTGAGACAAAAAATCAAGTTTCAATAATGGGCAAGCTGAGTCCATTGAAGGAATCTTGAAAAAAGATTATTACTCAGTCAATAAACATTTATACATATCTATTGTGTTCCAGGTACAGGGTCAAATGCAGGGAATATAAAAAGAGACAAAAGAGAGTACTTGCCCACAAGGAGGTCACAATCTAAAACTAGAAATAAATTTCAAAAGGAGAGTACAAAGACATTAGCAGCCCTATACACTCAATTGCATATGTCCCTTTTCTCATGGACCATTGTCATACACTGATCATTAAGTATATGTATGTGTGATCATTATATTCTTCCCTGGACATGTTATGCCTATGTTTGTACTTCTCTACTTCTGAAGCCAAATGTGCATCTATTTTCATTGGATATTGGGTGTATTTGCAGGAAAGTATGGCTCTGACTTAGATCATTTAATTCTGATCAAAGAGACATCAATTTCCATATCACTTTCTTAACAATAGGAAGAATCAACATTTTCCCAGACCTGTCAGGGCAACATAATGGATAGCAATAGACTCATTTAGATTAGATCCTAAAGTCCTACTGAAGAAGAACTAAACATTGAAGGAAAGGGGGATGAGGAAGCTCTGAGTTTCCAAGAAAATAATTACTAAGGAAAATCATTTTTCATGCCTCTAAGTTTCTTTCCAGTCCTCAAGTTTACGATGCCAATCATTTATATCACATTACAATATGAAATACACTTTTATTGTATAATGAGTGACAATAGCAGAAAATGGATAGAAAGCTGGCCTTGGAGAAAAAAAGTCCTGAGGTTAAGTTTTTCATCTGATACATAGTAGATTATGACCCTGGAGAAGTCAGACTCCAGGGAATTCTAAGATTATCATGTACAAAGTCAAAGATTATTTGATAGCAGAAAGTATCTTTGAAATTTTCCCTGTGTTACATCACTTTTTTTATTGAAAGTTGATTCAAATTAAACTTTTTATTCAAAACAAAAGCTAAAAGGTACCAAACCAAACCAAAACAACAACAAAACTATAAAGGCAAAGTTCCTTTTATGGAAAATATATTTTCTGGAGAGATATTCATAAATTTTTAGAGTAATTCCTATGTACACACATATCTGCTGTAATATTTAACCACCTCAGCCCCATCTGCCTGAAGGCCAGATACATGTCATCCCTCTCCCCAAGGTTCTGTTGTGCTTTGAAGGAGAATGTGGAACTGTTTAGTCTCTGTGTCAATGGCTCTAGCCTTCATCAATTATATTCCCTCAAATGTAGGATTGTGCATTCCTTTCACTTTGGGTTTAACTACTAACAATCAGACAGATATTTGTTTTCAAGGAATATTTATTTCAAAAGTATAGTAACAAATACATAAACATACTCAATTATGTATCTGAGGAATAATGTCTGAGGAGCTATTGATGATGTCAGAGAACCGTATGTTGAGGTATAGGGGTTCTTGGAAGCCCAAAATACAACATCCATGGTCCTGCTTGAATGAATTTGACTCAAGCCTTATCAGCCAAATAAAAACAAACTTTATTAAAGATTCACCATATTAGGTAGAGTCTTCAGAAATCTTACCTTATCTTTTGACAAAATTCAATCTCCTGAGCTACATCAAATTTGAGCACTTTTATGGAGGCAAGATGGATCTTATATATGGAAAGGTTGTGGGAGGGATCTAGAGTTGTCAAGTTATCTAGGGTGATGGGAGGAGGGATTTAGGGAAGACTGGGGTGACTGGGGTGAGGTCAGACTCCAGGGTGGGAAATAGCTGAAGGCTCCCTTGAGATGACATACAAGAGAGGGCTAGGGTAACAGATTTGGGTATAGTTATTTTGATATGATCAAGGCTGGGAACTGACTAGAAGGCAATTGAGAGGTAAGCAGAGAATGGAAGGCTAGGCTAGGCTATTTGGGCATGATTAGCCAGAACAAGTAGGAAGATTCAGGGTGGGATTCAAGGGGGTTCCTACAGTCTAAATCCCATCACTATGCTCCTGCTGTCCATACCACTTTAACCTCTAGGGAAAGGGGAAGGGATTAGGTGTATACTTTAACTCAATTCCTATACAATGTTATCCCAAACTCCAAGTTCAAACTTTCTCCATCTTGGCCTTCAGGTCCAGGCACTTTCTCAGGGATTCTATACCAGCCTGGCTAGCTGCACTATCTAGACTTAAATATTGGCTTCAAAGTCACTACTGCTACAAATTCCAGTTCTGGTGAGGTTTGCTATTTTCAGAAAGTTTTTTTTTTTTGAGCTGAGAATTAGTCCTAAATGAATTAGCCATTTTATCTTATATAATTAGTAGGGTGTTAGTTAGTGTTGCCCCTAGGGTGAGAAGGAGAGAGACACTTAGTCTGTGGCAAGGAGAATGCAAAGATAGAATTCCATGAGAATTTACTGGCCATAGGCAGGAAACCTCCTAGAAGTAAAAAAAACAAAAAAAACAAAAACAAAAACAAACAAAACAAAAACAAAAAACATTTTTTTTTTCATCAAGGACTGAAGGAGTAAAAAAAAAATAGGGTTTGCAGAATTTGTTTCAGAGGCCACATCACAACAATAAATGAAGTAGGTAGTTATCTCCTAATTTTGTCAGATAGATCATACTGACCTTACTGAAACGATGGAAGTGTCTAGTTTTATTATCTGGTATATGGCTGGTAGGAGAGTGCTTTGGGGCTCAGGTACCAGAGAGCAGTTTCTATCTTAAATATGATGTATGTTTAGTTATGAGGTACAGTGGAGTGGAGGAGTGGACAGTACAGATTTTGTAAGGCAAGGAAAGCAATTAGGGTACCAATCCCTAAATGGCTCAGCTCTGCAGTGATTGTTTAGAAGAATGAGAGGCAGTCTGAGAGGTAGCATACTGTTATAGATAGCAAGGGAATTTGGACTGTGAAAGATATAGTTCAAATTGCACCTCTGATCCTAGCTGTGTAAAAATAGGAAATATCCTTCAATTTCTAAGCCTCAGTTTCTTCATCTGTAAATTGAAAGGTATGAACTTCATGACATAAGGCTCCTTCCAGCTCTCAAATTATGATCCTATGGGAAAAGCTGGTTCCATAATCTTCTCTTTGTGAAATAATGATATTTGAATTTGTGTTTTCACATTTTGATTCTTCCTTGTGGAAACTCCCAAACTTTCTACCTGAACTCATGCTTCTGGCAAAATCTTAGTTTTGTAAGGTCATCATCAAGTGACATAATTAGAATACAAATAGGTTTGCAAAAGCTGCTCCATGCTACTCAAATTTAAGAAAACCATGCTAATGGCTGCACTGCCCTTCAGCTGTTTTTCAAAAGCAGTAAAATTAGCAATCATTTTAAGTAAAGAGGTCTTAGAGTTGCCTAAAGCTAGAGAGTAAAAAGCTTGATCAAAACTAGCTTTCATGGCAAATACCATTCCTGTTCAATGACACTAATGAAAAGATAGGGTCATACATTCTAAATGCATTTTGAAATCATTTTTTTAATTGCACCATTTCATCATCTGTGAAAGGTTAGTAAATTTTAAGAGCAACTATTCTGGCAGTATTCAGAAGATTATGCATTTTTAAATATACACAATTTCCTGGAGTATAAAAATTAGTCTGCTTAGAATGAATTCAATTTAACTTTGTTTTTTTCTTTTCTAGATTTCAGTATCAGGAAGTCTTTTGAGTCAAAGAATTTGACTATCTTAATGTAATGAGTGTCTTAGGCACCCCTAGAGGGTGGCATAAGAGACTTCTCCCCTCCAGTTCATGGATCAAATTATTACAAAAACCTTGAGCAGAAAATGTGAACTGTGTGAATTTATCGGTTTCTCAAGGCAGTGACTTTCTTAATGCTGAAATGAAAACAAAGATCATATTGACTGGGACTGAATACTTTTTTACCATATGTTCTATCCATCTTAATTCAGTGTTTTTTGGCAGGTAGGTGGCACTGTATATAGTTGGAATTGGGGACAGGGAGATCTGAGATCAAATCCTACAGACGTGGTTACAAAGGAGCCCCAGGGATTGAATTGCCCTTTGCCTGGTTTGTCTTCTAACCTGAAGAGGACCTAAAGTCTCTTGATATAAAAGTGCCCTAAGGGTTGAGTTGCTCTTTCCATGGCACCCTAAAGTCTCCTCCCCTTATCTTGAAATACCAAAAAATTTCACCTTTTCATGGACTATGGAATTACTTGTTGCCCCACATCCTGGGTAATTAAAATCCCCTTTGTCTCCCTTATCCTGTCCTTATCAAAAACAAGCCTCTGTCCCTCTGTAAATGGCTAGTCCTTCTTCCAGGACTAGCCTGCTGCTTTTGTGTCAATAAAGCTTCCAATGCCTACAGAGAAGGTCTAAGTGAATTGTTTCACATTTGAACCAGCTCGGTCAACTCTGACCTTGTCACTATGTCCAATACTTGCTAGCTGTGTGAAACAAGGGAAATCAGTTAACCTCAGTGAGTTTGTTTCCTTATCTGTAAATGAGATCATTTAGCATGAATCAATTTTCCATGGAAAGATTCTCTACCATTGAATTGACACCTCCTACCCACCAACTTATGAAAACTCCTGCTTTCCCACTACCCCATGTAGAGTTTTTTAGAAGACATAGGTCAGACATATGACAAGCTATTCTTTTTATCCTCCTCCTGTTCAGACCTCTCCCCTTCCCTTACACCCATGCCAAAAAGAAGCTTGCTTTGGAGAGTCTATCATACACTAGGCATGGCTGGAAATTTAGGGATAAGAAAGCATGTTTTCTAGTGTCCCGAAGGAGCTGTCAACCTAGAAGGAAAACAGTAGGAAAAGGGGAAAATGAAATACTGGCAGTTTGAAGACACTGCCTGAGCCTTCTCCCTTCCAATGCAGATCATAGGTATAGGCTCTGAGAACTCCTTTGAACTCTCCTTGAATCTTTTCACTTGATGAGGCTATTGTCTGAGGCCATAAGCTTTTTATTTTTGCTGGGCCCACATATCTTGCTCCCCTAAACCTAGCCTAGCCCTCCATTGTCTGGCAACTTCCCACTCTTCATCCTCTCAAAATGTCTGTGCCCAAATCTATTATCCTTAAACTAGCTTACCTATACATTCTCTGTCATTTCCAGGTAGTCATCAGTTATTTTCCACCCTTAATCCTATTCCTGGTGTCTGACTGGGGTCTGACCTCTAGTTACCCCTGTCCCATCAAGATCCTCCTTAGACTCCTCCTCAAGAACCTCCCTAAACTCTTGCTCCCATCACCATAGAACTGCCCCTAGATCCCTCATATAGCCTTTCTATAGATAAGTCTCATCTTACTCCATGAAGGGACTCAGATTCAATCTAGCTCAGTAGATTTAATCTAGGCTGTTCATTAGTGCAAACTTCACCAATGGTGAGATTTCTTGAGACTCTACTCAATATGGCAAATCTTTAATAAATTTTGTTTTTCTTTGGATGTAAGAAGGCTTGGGTCAAATTCATTCGAGCAGGACCCAGTGTGTCAGTGTTTTGAGGTTTTAACCACCCCTAAAACATCAATATATGGTTCCCTGACCTCATCACAGGTTTTATAAAAGTTTTTCAGCCCCAGCTTCCAGAAAAGATGGATTGAAAATCACCTATATAGAAGTCACCAGTGATTTTCTAATATTTACTTACTGAAACTTTCACTCTATTTTCAGTGTCATACAGTCAATAATAGAGAGAAGATAATAAAGATCCATCCCCATACTCTATAAAATCCTCTTCCAAAAATAATATTACTTTTAAGAGTCATGACAGTGCCTCATGAAGGCTGTTTATTAAGAAATCTTAGCAAAATACAGGGAAAAAAAAAACATCTCTATGATTTCTGGTCCATATAGTATAGGCATCCTAACCTGTAAATTGAGAGAAAAAAAACAAATTTAATTATTTCCTTATAGAGGTTTTCTTTTTTTTTTTTTCAATTTCCCAAATTTACCTGTGATTCTACAGGTGTGTGACAGTCACTATGAGGAATCTTCATTAAACAATGAAGAATAAAGGCTATTTATTGCATAATTTTAGAGAATTCGCCAATGGGAACTGACTGAGATTAGGTAGCTTTGCCAGTGTCAGAGGTGGTATTGAACTCAGTTTTCAGATTCTGTGATTTCTCTAGCATAAAGAGTACATTTTTATTGATACTGGTTATTAAATGGGAGTGAGTGTGCCATCACTGATATGTATTGAATGTGTTACTCTATTCAAGTCCCTTAACTTCTCAGTAGTCTGGCAACCAGAATTTTAGGTGGCATAACAAACATTTATCTTTATAGGGGGAAGGAGTTTGCTCACTAGGAATTCTTTACCTCAATGAAATCATGGGTCCAGGGAGAATGAGAGTATATACATATATATATATACCAATATAGATGCTTATATGGGTACATGTATGTGTGCATAAATGTGCGTGTATTATATCATATTATATTATATGTATATGTGTGTATATGGTTGATTGCTTAGTTGTTGTCCTTTGTTCTTGAAGACTATCGAAATGATATCACCATGATAGAGTCAAGATTCAAGGTGTTTGACTGTGGCTGATCAGGCCAACATGAGCTCTGAAAGTTCTACCTCAGGTCAGGTGTTTTAACAACCCAGCTAGCAGTTATGTGGGGGCGTAAGATCCCCCCACAGCCAGTACCCAGAAGGCTGCCGAGACACTGGGAAAGCACAGGTTCTTTTTATCTGCTTAAACAAGGAAAGCACGATGAAGGGCTGGACCAGCGAACTTTAATCCAGCATTCAGTGAGCATACAGACAACATTCATTTAGTTCAGGGGAAAAAACGCCAGCATTCAGTTAGTTCAGGGCAGCAAAGAGACAAGCATCAAGAGATATACCAAACACAGATTCATTCATGTACTTCAGGGAAAAAGCCAGCACCCTGAGGTTCAAAACACTCATTTAGTTCGGGGGAAAACAAACCAGCTCCCCGAACCTCAAAACAAAAATACAAACAAATTACAAATATCACCAGACAGACCCAATACAATTCATAGTTACCAACATCTGGGCTTGGCCTGAGAGCAAGGGCTGGCCCCGAGTCATGCTCCCCACCATTGCTGTGCCAACCGGAAAAGGAAAAGTGATCTTCAAGCTGTCCTCTCCCCTCTTATAGAGTTTTTGACATCATCAAGCACTGCCTGAATGACCAGAGCCTATTGGTTCTTGAACTGGCCCCTCTCCCTAGCACAGACTAGGTTAATACCCAACAGAGCGTGGCTCTGGAGTTAACACCTCCCCCCAGCCAGCCCCATGACTCATCACACAGGAAGTTCTCCGCCCCCAGGTATGGCCCAGTGAGGCTCAATGAGGTAAGCTGAGTCACTCAAAGAAAACAAAGGCCACTCTGGCTATATCGGGAAGAAATAGTCCATGTGAACATTTGGAGTAGATACCCCAAACTTATGCATCCTATATTTCCTTTGAGCCTTTCAATTCTGCTTTGCTCATAGAGCACAGTACCTTCTCTGATATGGGAACATCATGCTGAGCAATCCCCATATCAATGTCTTCCATGTCACACAATCAATTCCAAAAAACTTGAGAGAGACCTTGAGAGTGTCTTTGTATTGCTTCTTCTGATCACCATGTGAATGCCTGCCCAATGGGAGTTTTCAATAAAATAGTCTTTTTGACAAGCATACATTTTGCATTAGAACAATGTGGCCAGCCCTTCAGAGTTGCACTATCTATAGCAGAGTTTGAAGATTTGACAGTTTAGTACAAATAAGGAGCTCAGTGTCTGGTACCTTGTCCTGCCAGGGGATCTTCAGAATTTTCCTAAAACAGTTCAAATGGAAGTATATTGGGAATCAAGATGAGCTCTTAGGATTTATTTAACCAAGTGCCCTTGAAGAGTTTGGCCTTTGTTTCCTTGATTATATTAAGAGTCATCTCCCCCAGGTCCCTCCAAAATCCTATAAAAATGGCTCTGAACAAATTCTAGAATTTCAGAACCCATGAAATCACAGACAGAGGCAGGGCGGTAGCCAGAACAGCCTGGATTGTCACTGGGTAAGGTCTTTTGCATGGAGCTGGGAGTAGAGCGGAGCAGAACACAGCATGGGCTACACCTGGACCAACCAGACAGGGAGCCAGGTGGAACAGGGTGTAGCACCCTGGATCAGTGAGCTGTGGTGGTTACCAGAATTTTGACCCACAAATGCCAAAGAAAACAGAGCAGGTTAGTGGAAAAAAAAGAAAAAAATTTCTGGGACACAGTGAAAGGAGTTCGTGGTTGGCCACCACTGTTGAGGGGAGGGGGAAGGGAGAGGTGGTGCAGCTCTGAGGCTGCTTCCAGAGCTACAGTTGCAGTTACTTCTTGCCCCAGGCCCATCTGGTGGGAGGAATTAAGTGTCAGATCTGAGCTGGAGTGCAGAGCCTGCTTGGAGCTGAGTCACAGTCTGGGTTGGTGGCTCCTGGGGGAGGAAGAGAGCTGCTGTGGCAGAGCTTGCTGTGTGGAAATAGCTCTGAAAAAAATTAGCACAGCCTCTCAAACTTGGGACAAAGTACTCTCTACTCTACAAGCAGTCATACCCCAACGAAAAGCTTAAAGGTCAAGTAGTTAGCTGGTAATATGGCCAGGCAGCGAAAACAGACTCAGATTCAGAAACAGACTTTGGAATCTTTCTTTGGTGACAAAGAAGACCAAAGCATACAGCCAGAAGAAGTCAAGAAAGGCAAAGATCCTACATCAAAAGCCTCCAAGAAAAATATGAATTGGCCTCAGACCATGGAAGAGCTCAAAAAGGATATGGAAAAGCAAGTAAGAGAAGTAGAGGAAAAATTGGGAAAAGTAAGAGTGATGCAAGAAAAGCACGAAAAAACAATTTAATGACTTGCTAAAGCAGACCCAAAAAATTACTGAAGAAAATAACACCTTAAAAATAGACTAACTCAAATGGCAAAAGATCTCCAAAAAGCCAATGAAGAGAAGAATGCCTTGAAAGGCAGAATTAGACAAATGGAAAAGAAGGTCCAAAAAACCACTGAAGGAAATACTAACTTAAAAATTAGATTGGAGCAAGTGGAAGGTAGTGACTTAATGAGAAATCAAGATGTTATAAAACAGAACCAAAGGAATAAGAAAATGGAAGACAATATGAAATATCTCATTGGCAAAACCACTGACTTGGAGAAGAGATACAGGAGAGAGAAATTAAAATTTATTGGACTACTTGAAAGCCACAATCAAAAAAGAGCCTAGATATTGTCTTTCAAGTAATTATCAAGGACAAGTGCCTTGATATTCCAGAGCCAGAGGATACAATAGAAATTGAAAGAATCCACCGATCACCTCCTGAAAAAAGATCCCAAAAAGAAAACTCCAAGGAATATTGTTATCAAATTCCAGAGCTCCAAGATCAAGGAGAAAATACTGCAAGAAGCCAGAAAGAAACAATTTGAGTATTTTGGAAGCACAATCAGGACAGCACAAGATCTAGCAGCTTCTACATGAAGGAACTGAAGGGCTTGGAATATGATAATCCAAAGATAAATGGAGCTAGGATGAAAACCAAGAATCACTTACCCAGCAAAACTGAGTATAATGCTCCAAGGCAAAACAAGGATTTTTAATAAAATAGAGGACTTTCAAACTTTCTCAGTGAAAAGACCGGACTGAACAGAAAATTTGACTTTCAAACACAAGAATCAACAGAAGCATGAAAAGGTAAATAAGAAAGAGAAAGAGAAATCATAAGGGATTTACTAAAGTTGAACTGTTTTGTCTACATTCCTACATGGAAAGATCAGGTATATAATTCATGAGACTTAAGTATTAAGGTAGCTGAAGGGGAAGGGAATATACATACATACATACATGCATACATAGATATATACATATATATATATATACATATATACACACATACATACTTATATAGAAAGAGAGAAGGGGAGAGAGAGAGAGAGAGAGAGAGAGAGAGAGAGAGCACTGGGTGAGTTAAATATGAAGGGATGATATCTAAAAAAACAAAATAATATTAAGGGATGAGAGAGGAATATATTGAGAGAGGGAGAAAGGGAGAGATAGAAGAGGTAAATTATCTCACATATAAGTAGCAAGAAAAACCAGTTTGTTTGAAGGGAGGAGAGCACAGGTGAGGGGGAATGAGTGAATATTGCTCTCATTGTATTTGACTTGAGGAGGGAATAACATACACACTGAAATGGGTTTCTTACCCCACTGTAAAGAAGGAGGAAGGAGATAAAAAGGGGGGATGTTACAAGGGAGGACAGATAGCTGGAGGTGGTAATCAAAAGCAAACACTTTCAAAAAAGGACAGGGTCAAGGGAGAAAACTGAATAAAGGGGGATAGGATAGGAAGGAGCAAAATATAGCTAGTCTTTCACAACATGAGTATTGTGGAATGGTTTTGCATAATGATACACATGTGGCATATTTTGAATTGCTTGCCTTCTTAGGGAGGGTGGTTGGTGAGGGAAGAGGGGAGAGAATTTGGAACTAAAAGTTTTAAAACAAATGTTGAAAATATAATTTTTTTTGCATGCAACTGGGAAATGAGATATACAGGCAGTGGGGCATAGAAGTCTATCTTGCCCTACAAGAAAGTAAGGTAAAAGGGGAAGGGGGGCGGAGAGTGTGGTGACAGAAGGCAGGGCTGATTGGGGAATGGAGCAATCAGAATATATGCCATCTTGGAGTGTGGGGGAGGTAGAAATGGGGAGAAAATTTGAAATTCAAATTCTTGTGGAAATCAATGCGGAAAACTAAAAATATTACATTTTGAAAAAAGTCTATTACAAAATATATCTACACAAATAAAAAGAAACAATAAAGAAACCTGACCCTGACTGGATCAACAACAACAAAAATGTGTTGAAGGGATCAGGAGTGGAAAAAGTTTAAGAATCCCTGGGGCTAAAACATGTTCCTAGAGTCAGGAAAACCTATGTTAATATCTAGCCTATGAGACTCTCCAGTTGTGTGACCCTATGCTAGTCATTTAACCTCCTTTAGTGTCATTTTTCACACATCTAAAATAGTGATAATAATAATACCTACTTCCAAGGGTTTTTTTCTAAGAATCAGTGGAGATAATTGTAAAGCATTCAGCACATTGTCTAGCACATGGTAAGTGTTATATAAATACTAGGTTTTGGTATTATTACTCATCTAAGAAAGATTACCAGGCAAGCAAGAAGTGAAAACCAGATCTGTGCAAGCAATATAATGTCATTACTAGAAAGTATTAGCAGCCCGGGAAAGTAAGAATTGCATCTTGCCTGTCCATGCATCCACATACTTCCTATGTGTGTCCTCCTCCACATTTGTGGGCCCCAACCATAAATCCTCCATATGTGTTTCTCCACACATGAACTCTAGCCGCTTAGTTTCCCTATATTCATTCCTCATCAATAGTATAGGGCCACTCTTTCCACTGATTGTATATGTGTTGGTGGGATAATATGTCTCTCGTTTAATTGAGGGAAATATTTTATTGATATTTTTCTAACGTTTCATTAAATTCCTTTATTTTGAATAAAAAAGACTTAATCCAAGGACCTTGACTACTTTAGCATCCTAAAAGAGAAAAGAGTAAAAAAAAATGTCCCACCCTAATTACTGGCACACCTGACTCAGGGGGGAGGAAAATAATATTACCATTCAAATTATCTGCTAAAGGATTCTCTTTCTTTTTAGTTAGGGAGAAATATATAACATCTATAGAAACTTATCTCTCTTCATTTTACTCATTCTGTTACCTGCTTTAAAATTGATGATTAAACTGAAAACTAAAAAATATTACATAAACAATAAAAAGAAAAAAAAGGCAGAATTAAGGGAGAAGAGCCAAGATGACATTGTAAAAGGAAGGAACTACTGGAACTCTCTCACACATTCTATCAGATATGTCTAAAAAAGTAAATGTGAGCAGATTTGAGGGAGTTAGAAGCCACTAGGAGACTGAGAGGTGCAGGGGTGCTGGGCACATGGAAGGACCCCAGACCAAATCAACCAAAAACAGCAGAGGAATCCAGGCAGCGTGCCAGTCTTGGAGATGGCTGGGTGATTGAAATTCTGGAGCAGGACCTGGCCCAGGGAGAAAGTACTGGCTATGGCCACAATTGAGCCCCAGGCCTCTCAGCGCAGGATGGGAGTCTGTGAGAGCACAGAACCTGTGGTCATGGAAGAGGCTAGCCTGGAGGCCTCCAACCCACAGTCTAAAAGTTTGAAAATGGCCCTCTTAAACATCTGGGAGCCATGATGTCCAGGAAAATGGTTCTCATTGCTCCCTTGAATAGACCCAGAGAAAACATTCATGGGAGAAACAGAGGAGCCAGAACTGGGGCTTTAGTAGCAAGAGAAAAGGGGCGAAGGCCGTCCTGTGGTGAAAGAAGGAGACCAGTGCATGAAGAGCTGTTACAGCTAATTGCAGATTTTTAATTTGTTTTTTTTTCTAGCTTTTTCACTTGCAGGCCCATGTCATTGATCTCCTTTTTATCTATTTTATTCATGTAAGCATTCAGAGATATAAATCTTCCCTTAAGAACTGCTTTTCCTGCATCCCATAAGTTTTGCTCATTATTGTCATTCTCTTGAATGGAATTATTAATTCTTTCTGGTGATTTGTTCTATGGCCCACTCATTCTTTCAGATTAGCTTCTAATTAATTTTTAGTTTATATTTCTATGGTTATTTATTACAAATATTTTTTATTGTGTAATGATCTGAGTAGAATGCATTGCCTATTTCTGCTTTTCTGCACTGGTTCATGAGGTTTTTATGCCCCGGTACGTGGTCCATTTTTGAGTTTGTACCATGTACTGCTGACAAAATGTATATTCCTTTTTATCTCCATTCAGTTTTCTCCAGAGATCTGTCATATCTGCCTTTTCTAAAATTCTATTCACCTCCTTAACTTCTTTCTTGTTTATTTTGAGGTTGGATTTATCGAGTTCAGAGAGGGGAGTGTGAGGTCCCCCAATAGTATACTTTTGCTGTCTATTTCTTCCTGAAACTCCCTTAACTTCCCCTCTAAGAATTGAATGCTTTACCACTTGGTGCATATATGTTAAAAATGATATTGCTTCATTGTCTATGGTGGCTTTCAGCAGAATATAGTGTCCTTCCTTATGTCTTTTAATTAGATCTGTTTTTGTTTTTGCTTTGTTTGAGATTAGGATTGGTACTCCTGCTTTTTTTTTTTACTTTAGCTGAAGCACAATATATTCTACTCCATCCTTTTACTTTTACCTTGTGTGTATCTCCATTTAAAATGTGTTTCTTGCAAACTGCATATTATAGGGTTGTGGTTTTTAATTCATTCTGCTATCTGCCTCTGTTTTATGGGTGACTTCATCTCATTCACATTCACAATTATGATTACAAGCTGTGTCTTTTGCTCCATCCTATTGCCCCACCCCATTTATGCTTTTATTTGTCCTTCCCCCCTTTTGCTCCTCAAAAGAGTTTTGCTTTTGACTGCCACCTTCCTCAGTTTACCCTCCCTCTTGATTCCCCTCCCTTATCTTACCATTTTCTCTTTGCTACTTCTTCTCTCCTTTATGACCACCTCCCTTTTCTTTCTCCTTTCCCCTCCAACTGCCTACAGGACACGTTTGATTTCTATACTTCTCACAGTATGTTATTCTCTTCTTGAACCAAATCTGATAAGAGTAAAACTCATATACCACTCTTCTCCCTCCTGTCTTTCCTTCTACTATAATTTTTTTGTGCCTCTTCATTTGAGGTAATTTACCCTTTTCTACTACCTTTTTGCCTCTTCTCCCAGAGTCCTCCTTTTGCCTCTCTTAATAGTGTTTTTTATCATCATATCGTCTATTTCATACTGACACCCACAGTCTGTGTGTATCCCTTTCAATTGTCATAATAACTGTATTATTCTCAAGATTGACATATGTGTGTGTATATATGCAAATATATGTATATATATGTGTGTGTGTGTATCATGTATATAAAACAATATAATCCTATATAAAGATGTAAATAATTTGCCCTTATTGATTAACAAGCTTTGTGGGTTTTTTTCCCCATTTTACCTTTTTATGTTTCTCTTGAGTTTTGTATTTGGTGATCGAATTTTCCATTGAGTTCTGGCTTTTTCATCAAGAAGGTCTGGAATTCCCTTATTTCATTGAATGTCCAACTCCTTGTCAGAAAAATTATACTCAATTTTGCTAGGTAGTTGATCTTTTGTTGTAGTCTGATCTTCTTTGCCCCTTGGAATATCATATTGCAATTTCTCCTGTCATTTAATGTACAAGGCAAGAGATCTTTTGTTATCCTGACTGTAGTTCCATGATATTTGAATTGTTTCTTTTTTGCTGCTTCCAGTATTTTCTCCTTGAATTTTTAATTCTGAAATTTGGCTATAATATTTCTTGGAGTTTTCAATTTGGGATCTCTTTCAGGGTGTGATGGGTGTATTCTTTCAAAAACTGTTTTTCCCTTTGTTTTTAATACCTCTGGGCAGTTATCTTTGATAATTTCTTCAAAGATACTGTCCAGGCTCTTTTTTACATCATGGCTTTCCTGGTAGACCAATGATTCTTAAATTGTCACTCCTGGAACTATTTCCCAGGTCAGTTGTTTTTCCAATCAGATACTTCACATTTTCTTCTATTTTTTCAATCCTTACATTTGTTTACTACTTCTTGATGCCTCATAGAATCAGTAGCTACCACTTGCTCAATTCTAATTATTAATAAGCAGCTGTCTTCATTTTGCTTTTGAATCTCCTTTTCCATTTGGTTGATTTTACTTTTCAATGAGACATTTTCTCCATTTATATTCTGATTTTTCCTTAACCATTTCACCAATTTTACTTTTTAAAGATTTGATATCATCCATGTTTTTTTTTTCCATTTTTTTTCTTTTACCTCCCTAATTTGTTTTTTTTTTTTTTTAAATCCTCCTTTAGCTCTTCTGGGAATGCTTTTTGGGCTTAAGACCAGTTCATATTTCCTTTTGAGGTATCAGATGTGCATGTAGTGTCAATGCTCTCCTCTTCCAAATTGGTATTTTGATCTTTCCTGTCTCCATAAAATGAATCAATGATCCTCAGTTTTTTCATACTCTTCTTCATGTTAGTTAGATTTTTCCAGGCTTTACAGTGGATTTCTGCTTTTGGGGTTCAGGGATCTCTGTCCCAGGTTTCTTGTTCTGGGAACTGTGAGTCTAGTTCCTGGTTATGTCTATTACGGCCTTCAATTTCCTGAGGTGTGTGTGTGGGGGGGGGGGGGGGCTCATCTAGCTGCTGGAAGTCTCCTGTTCCCCTGGGGGTGTTTTCCTGCACCAGTGGTTTCAGCTGTTGTCTGTCCTAGTGTCTACCACTTCCCCTGACTGTGCAAAGGCTTGTCTGGGTTCCTGGTATTGACTCTTCCTGGCTCCACCTTTCTGGGACTCAGGAATTCCCACTGCTTTGCTACTGATGCCCCACTTCTGTCTCCTCTATTCAAGCATTTTTTGGAGGAATTCTCTGGGTCAGTGAGGGAGGGAGGGATGAGCACCTTTTACCTGGTCATTATGTCTCCCAGAAGTTCAAGAAGGCGTGTTTCAAACCTTTGGGTTGCAAGCCTCAGGAATGGATGTCACATGGCCACAGGAGTTGGGCTGCTGCCTCCTGTCACTTCAATAGATTCTTGTCCCATTTTGGGAGGCCTGTGACTCTCTGCCAGATTTGGGCACCCATCTTTCTCCCATCCTGGATAGCTAGCTTGTTTCCACAGCTGTTTCTGCTTTGGTGCTGGAATGGAGACATTGTGATCTGTGCCCTTTGGAGAAAGTCCCCATAGAATGAAATTCAAAGTCCCTTGGAGTAAGAAAAAAATGATTTTAGGCAAGCCACTAAACCCTGTTTGCCTTAGTTCCTTATCTGTAAGAGTTGCGGAAGGAAATGATAAATCATTCTAACATATTTGCCCGCAAATACCCAAATGAGGTCACAGAGTTTGGCATGACTAAAGTGACTGGACAACAGGAACAACATCTAAAAATACCAATGATTTTAATGGGTTTATTTTATATCTTGCAAGTTTGCTAAAGTTCCTAATTGTTTCAATTAGATTTTTAGTTGATTCCCTATGCTTCTCTAAGTATACCATCATATATTGAAAGAGTGATAGTTTTGTTACCTTGTTGTCCATATTTATTGCTTGTTTACTTTTTCTTCTCTTTTGGATATAGCAAAAATTTCTAAGATGATATTAAAAAAATATTGATTATAATGGATATCCTAGCTTCACGTCTTATCTTACTGGGAAGGTTTCAAATTTTTCTCCATTACAGATAAATTTATTACTCTTAGTTTTAAATAGATAGTACTTATTATCTTAAGAAAGGCTACATTTATTCCTATAATTTCTTAAGATTTGAATATTAATATGTGTTACATTTTGGCAAAATGTTTTTTTCTGCATCTATTGACATAATCATATGTTTTTGTTATTTTATTATTATTAAACTATTTGATGGTCAATTATAGTCATATTATTATGGTCAATTATGCTTTTAGATTTTCTAATATTTATCAACCATGCATTCCTTGTCTAAATATCACCTGCTTATAGTGTACATACAATCTTTGTTATTTATTGCTGTAAGATCCCTGACAGGTCACTGTTTTATTTCAGTTTTTATATCAATATTCACTAAGGAAATTACCCTATTGTTTTCTTCCTCTGCTTTTTTTATATCTCTGTTTTAGGGATCAAAGCATTATTTGTATTATGAAAGGAATTTGATTGCATTGTTTTACCAATTTTTTAAAAATAAGTTATGTGGTATTGGTATTACTTATTTCTTAAATGTTTTCTCGAATTCACTTGTAAATCCATCTGATCTTAGGGATTATTTTTGGCTTGTTTAATATCTTTTTTCCTAAGATAGGTTTAAGTCTTCAATGCTCTCTTTTGTTATTCAGGACAATGATAATTATAGTCATCTGTTTCAATTAGATTTTCACTTACTACCATATGTTTGGGAAAAATCCTAATAATTGCTTTAATTGCATCTTCATTGAAGGTATATTTACCCTTTTCACTTTTTTTGATACTGCAGATTTGTTTTTTGTCTTTCTTTTAAAATAAAATTAAGCAATTATATATATATATATATATATATATATATATATATGTATATGTATATTCCTTAAAATTGGTTCCTAGTTATTATTTTATTAGGTAAGTACTTTTTTAACTTTAAGTTTACTTATTCTTTCCTTTCATTTACATGATTTCTCTTTTGGTTCTTAATTGGAGCTTTTTGATTTTTAAGGGTGTTTTTTGTTACATATCAAATTTGTTGATCTTTTATTTTTATTGGTGCATGTATTTAATTAAATTATTGATTGTTTCTGATTTTATCTGTAATCTCTACCATTTATAGATCTCATGGTTCTTGTATTTGAAAATTGATTTTCTAAACATCTCTAGTCTTTTCATCAGAAATATTGGAAAGTCTTCTATATCACTAAATATCCATTTTCCCCCTGTAGGATTACCTTTCAGAACATCATATTCCAAGCTCTTCACTATTTTGTCATGATAACTGCTAAATTTTTTATGATCCTGAATGAATCCATGATATTTGAATTGTTTATTTTTTTTTTCTGACTGCTGGAAATGTTTTTTCTTTGGCCTGGGAGCTCTTAACTTGTCCATAATATTACTCGAAGTGTGATGTTTTGTTGATTCCTTCAATTTCAATTTTATTGTCTCTTTATGGGATGTTGGAGAAGTTTTCCTTTCTAATTTCTTGAAATATAGTGTCTAAGCTCTTTCATTGATCATGCTTTTCAATTAATCCAATAACTTTAAAAATTATTTCTCCTCAAACTCTTTTTCAAGTCATTTTTTTTCCAATGAGACACTTCATATTTTCTTCTCTTTTGGTAATTTTTTACTTACTTTGGTTGTTCTTGATGCACCATGGAGTCAATAGCTTCTACTTCCCCAATTTTAATTTTTATGTAATTATTTTCTTCAGTGATTCTTTTTAAACTTTTTTTCTTTTAGCCAATTCTCCTTTTTAAGAAGTTATTTTCATAAGTAATGCATTGCACCTTTGTTACCATTTGCATAATTCTAATTTTTAAGTTATTGCTTCTTTCATATTTTTGTGCCTATTTTACCACATTGCTAAATGCATTTTCATAATTTTCCTCCTTCACTTTCACTTATTTTCCCAATTTTTCCTCTACTACTCTTGTTTAGTTTTAAAATCAGTTTTCAGTGTGTTCAGTAATTTTTATTGGGCTTATGTCTAATCCACACATTTTTCCCTCCTTGAGGCTTTCCTTATACGTTTTTTACATCACTGTCTTTTTCTGAATTTGTGTCTTGAACTTCCCTGCCAATATAGTAGGTTTTATGGTCAATTTTCTTCTTGTTGTTGTTTGTTTTTTTTCTCTTCTTTACATTGAACTTTATGTAATAGTTGGATTCTAATTCTAGTATTTGGAGGGAAGGGAGGAGATATTCCACTGTCCCAAGCTCCAGACTATTTTGTACTGCTGCTTTCAAAGTTATTTCTGGGTTTTTGGATTTTCATTTTGCTCCCAAGTTGATGTGATTTAAGAAGTTTGGTCATGGTTCCCCAGGTCCCTTCATTTCCCAGAAATGGCCTTTATACCTTCCAAATATGAATGATACTGCTCCCCATGACTCCTGCTCCCTTGAGAGCAAAATTGGTATTATTTCTCATGGTCTCTGCTCCCATGGGACAGAAATTAATTCTTTCCACCTCTGAACTGTGACTTCTAAGTTCCTAAGAGTGAAGGAGTTGCCATTCATGAGTCTACTGCTAGCAGAGGTTTCTTTGTATATTCATTCTAATTATTTAACCAATCCTCTTAATGTCACTAGGTTAAGGGCTGCCACCATTCCCTCCAAATTTCACAGCAAGTGTTGCTGTCATGTGAGTTCTGGGCCAGCTCCCACCAAATTGTCACAGACCTCGCCTTCCATTCTATTATGTTGTCTTGAGATAGAAAAATGTTTCACTTTAATCTACCACTCCAAGAATTCAATCTGAGGAGGTATTTTAAAGCTTTTTTGAGGAAAATGTTTGGAGAATTCATCTTTAGTACTTCCTCTACTCCACCAATCTGACTTCACATATCTATAGTATAGTATTATGTATCTTATGCATTAAAATTGTTTTGATAAAGGTTCTTAGGCTTTGTTAGACTGCAAATGGGGATAATGACACAAAGGATTTTTGTAAGTCTTGTCTTAGACAAGTTTCTTGGAATCTGAAGCATGAAGTGATTTGCCAAGGAGAAATCGGGAACAAATATCCTTTACGATATCCAGAGACAAATCAATGCAGTTTACCAGGCAAAGAAGAGAACACTGAGAGGGTTAAAATCACTAGAATTTGGAATTCAATTTCAGACTTTTTGCTTGGTTTTTAGAAAATTAGCCTGAAAACCCAGTTATATACAGATGCTGTTCAAGTTAGTGTTAATCTTGTCTTCAATTTCATGAATATGCTTCAAGGAGGGATATATTTTACCAAAAAAAAGCAATCCCATAGCCTTAAATACATCTTAAATCTGACAGTATCATTTATATGTTCAACAGAGATTTTTTTGAATGCCTAATAAATGGAATAAAATTTGAGAGGTGTGTTGGTGGTTACAAATATAAATATCAAATCAGCACAGCAGACATTTTGCAGAAATAGTTGAAAATGACCATAGAAACTTTTAAAATGTGGTTGTTGGCTAGGGAGGAAATTTGAGTATTATTATATCATTTTGTCAAATATGGGTATAAAGTAATTAAAGCTATGGGAAAAATTAAGATGTATAAGGAAAATGTAAAGAGAAGAGGAGGATGCTTATAACAAATTCTTGTGATCTCAAGACATTATACTAAAAAGATAAATTAACCAGAAATTCAATATGCATTTATTAAATGTCTACACACTTATACATATACATATAACATACATATACCTATACACATACACATGCATATGCATACATATACACATACATATGTTCATACACATATGTATACACATACACATACACAAACAATTTTTCCTCTACCTCTCTTGATTTTCAAAATACTTTTTGAGCTCTTCCATGTCCTGTGACCAATTTATATTTTATTTTTTATTGGAGGCTTTAAATGTAGGAGCTTTAACTTTGTTGTCTTCTTCTTAGTGTGTGTTTTGATCTTCCTTGTCACCATGGTAACTTTGTATAGTCAGAGTTCTTTTTTTTCCCGATTGTTCATTTTCCTATTCTATTACTTCTATTACACATACATACACATACACATACACATATACATATACATATACAGTATAAAAGCAAACATGAAATAGTTTCTACTCTCCACCAGGGCAAACAGCCAGAGTATATACAAGTATCTACAGAATATATAGTAAGATAATTTAGGGTAATTCCAAGGAGAGTCACAAGTAGCTGAGAGGCAGAATTATTTTTTAGGTGATGTATAAATCATACACAACTTTGAATGATGAAGACAGAAGTTCATTGGAGCTACTTCAGAAGATTTTTTTTGTAGGAGTGATGTGAGTTAATATTTAATAATGAACACATGTAGAATCAACTTAACCATTATTTAATACTTTTTTTAAAAGGGTTTGGAAGTTAAAGGAGACAAATGAGAAAATAGCTTAGTAGGATAACAAGATTGAGAGGTTTTTTGTTTGTTTGTTTTTTAATACAGTTGTTAGCATTGTTTATAAACAGAGGGAGAAAAAATTTGAAATAGAAATTAAAAATGCATAGTAGAGTGTATTATTTAGGGAATACAATTCATGAAAAAGCAGTAGATAATGCAGTGGACACAATTGAATTTTTAAGCTTTACAATGCATGAAAATATCTTCCTTTTGGTAAAGATAGAAAGAGAATGGGGGTGAGTGGAAGACCATTAAAAATGTCAATACACAAAGGAAACCAATTTGAGAAAACTCCTGATAGGTAGCTTTGCTCTCATTAATAAATGATGGTTCATATGCTTAGAAATACAGTAAGAAGGAATATTTCAACACTTGGAAAATTTTGGAAAATTCATCATGGGCAATACCATGGAGGTCAAGCTAAAAAAAGAATACAAAGTTAACGAACAGCAGGTAAAAATCTACGTAAGTTTAGAGATCATGACAAGTTTGTAGCAGATTGATGTGCCACAGTTTTATGACTGTCCGGGATTATTTTTTTTCATCTTAGAATGAGTGGCAGTTAAAAACTGGTGGTAGAAGATGTGGAATGAGAAGCTTGGCCAAAGCAGAAAGTCAAAGGATTTGGGGATTCTTATAAAATAGTGACAGCAGAAATGACTAACATTTGAGATCAAGATATGAACAGAACCACTTAAAGTCTGGAAGGGTGTGATAAAAATTGGAAGGAATCATGATACCCTAGGACAAAATTAGGCTAAAGAGCATGTTAATTAGGAATGAATATTTACCACAGGAAAAAGATATGGGATGTTATCCTAGAGGATACTTCAAAGCCAGAAGAGGAGAAGATACAGTAATTTTAAGCTAATTTTGAAATTAACCTTTTGAAAGGACATTTTCAGCAGTCCAATACCAATGAACAGGATTTATCACAAACATACAGAAAGCTTTTGTTATTGTTTTATTCCCTATTGCCCCTTCAATGGGGAAACAGCTAAGAAAACCTTAGAGGTTTGGAACTCAGTGTGTAGTCATATATCCATCCATCCATCCATCCATCCATCCATCCATCCATCCATACACACAGAATAGCAAATTTGGATAATATATTGCATATATGCCACATATACAGGCACTTCAAAAATGTATATATGTGTATATGTGTATGTGTATTTTTTCTCAGACAAGAGGAGTTAGTTTAAGAGAAATAAGAACCAGCTCATAAAATGAAGAATTTAGCTTAGCAATGCCTTTAGTAACAATCTTATTAAATAAAGTTTAAAAAATAATAAATTTCCTAAAATTCCTCATTCTCTTTTCACTTAAGGAAGAAAAAACCTGAAAGTTCTTTCACATTAAATTTATGAACTTTACAGAACACTTTTTTTTTACTATCTTCATCTTAGTACTATTGACATATGACTTTATTTATTATTAGTACAGACAGCATAGCATCAACAAAACGGAATTTCAAAACCAAAACAGGGGAAAGGTTGTACACACTGCATAGTTTTTGAGACTATGGGAAAAGTTTTATTAAAAATGGCTTTAAAAAAGCTATATGTTGTGGTAACTGTAAGTGTAGAAACATCTCTCCTACCTACTTATTCCTAAAATTTTGTAATGAGAGATTCATTTTGGTGGCATTATGCTTTGTTCCATGTTAAAAAACAAATCAACCTTTTCATTCTTTTATAATGTATTTGTTTGGGTTTCTGAAATTCAGCTAGTATATGAGAAAAAATAAGGTTTAAATATGATCATATTGATTCTCATCCCTTATTCTTAATTAAATCAGAAATTTGCTTCATTCACATCATTGTATTTATTAGACCCTTTTCAGACAATGGCTTTTGATCAGAAGAGAGTAGAAAGACATAAAATTAATTCCTAATGAAAAAGAGAGAAAAAAATTAACACATGAAAGAAATAAACTCACACAAATGAAAATTGTTTAAAATTTCTTCTAGAGTATATTCTGTTTCTAGGCATCCACTTACCAATGAATATCCATCATAGACATGTTTATATTTGAAAAGTCCAGGAAATCTTTTGTTTTATAGACAAAACCTTGTCCTTTAAAATGTTTTGAAAGTAAAACCACAATAACAATGATTTAAAATAATTAAATTTTACATAGTGCTTTAATATTTTTAAAGCATTGTATAATATGTCCTTCCTCATTTCATCCTTAGAAGAACCCTGTGAGAGATACCATTTCTTAAAAAATAAAAAAAAAACTTGTACATAATTTGGGGGATTTTCCCCCCAATATCTCTATAATGATCTCATTTGCACCTGTTAAAATTAAGACAATAGTCATGTTTGGCTCTATTTTAAATGAGACAAGACAATGAAAGTTTTAGAATACAACTCTTTCCACATGCTGAGAAGCCTTGCTAAGTAATTTCACTCAAGTCCTCCCATTTGGGAAAAAGAAAATGAAATGCTACCTTCTGTAACTGTTCCTATTCATTCAAATTTTTGTCAACTTTTCTCAGTAGGTTGCTATGTTGAATGCTATAAAGAAGACTGTGATTTGAGAAACACCTTTTTCTATGTTCTATCTCCAAGTATTTATTTTCTATAAGTATTGTAATATGTGTGATCTTGCTATGGTCATCAGCTTCACATAAACATTATTTTAAGTGCATCTTGTACAATCAATTGTTAATGTTATTTCTAAGGCAACTGCCAATTTTATCCATGCTCTATTCTTCCCCCTTCTGTACCTTGGACCCAATGTGGACAGATGGACTTAGGGGTGAAATAAATATATAAAGAACCAAACAAATATGTGTGCAATCACAGTGAGCATGTTCATTTGTATGCAATTTAAATGAAAAAAGAAAAAACACACTAAGGTATATAGTAGGAAAAGGGCAATAAATGTAGAGTAGGTACATATGAGAGAGATATTCTATTTCTGTTGTTGTTATTGGCATCTTCTAAAGATAGTTATACACTAAATGGATGTTCCCTAGACAGAGTAAATGATAATTTTATAAAATTTTTAAGAAATAATACTGCTTACAAGAGATTTCTTCTCAACTCATATTGGCTTTACATTCTTAACAGCCATAAAATACATATATTTCCATTTTTGTTAGTTTTTCTCTTAATTTCACTACCATGTAGGTAATAGCATAAAGAAGCATTTTAGAGATTATTTAAAAAGCACATTTCTAAGGTACTAGAATTTTTGTAATATTAATAAAATCAAACACATTTACCTATATCATTTGAAAGGGTGGTTGAGAGGATGTGATAAAAAAAAAATCATTGATAGTGGCCTTTTTGACTACTTCAAATATTCTTCTGTGCTTTGTATCCAAAATCAATGTGAAAACAAAATCTATAACTATTCTCAGTTTTTCTCAACCAATTCTCTTATTGACTATTTTTAGTCCAAATATTGTCTTTCTCAGTGTGAAAATGTCAAATAATTCACTTTTTTTCAATTCTTCTAACATGAAAGTTCGTACCTGAACTATCTCCTAAGGAAAATAAATGCATCCTTCTCTCTTTTCTCCCTTTCTTAAAAACTGAGTCCAAAACTTGTATCTACTATTAGGATTTTTAAAACAAATCGAAAAGATTAGGTTAATCTTCCTTCTGGATCTCATGAAAGTTTATTCTGTTTATTTTTCATCCATTTCATTTGTTCATTCATTCATTCATTTGTTCATTTAAAAATATTAAGGCCTTCTTTGTGACTTTTCTTAAAACTTGAAGAAAGGCAAAGATAAACAAAAATAGTTCCTGCTTTTGAAGGAGCATAAAGGATAGCATGTCCATTGCTTGAAAATATGCTAAATTTGTATTCCAGATATTCTAAATTTGATTTTGACTATAATGAGAGGAGGTGGTATACCACCACCAACTTTTTATTTAAATAATCTGTTCATTTTATAGTTCTTCCCTCATATTATTAACTAAATTTAATGTATTAAGTTAAATTAAACTTAACCCTTTTTAGCCTCTGTTTCTCTGGGTATAATACACATAGTTTACATAGAACACATAGTTCCTTGGAGGATCAAAAGAAATATTACATGTAAACCTCTTAAAAGCCTTGAAGTGGTAAGATGGAGCCATGATGGTTCAATACAGGTAGGGGCTCTACTGAGATTTGCATCTAAACCTTCCAAATACATTTAAAATGACTCCAAACAAATTCTAGAGCAGCAGAACCCACAAAAAGACAGAATGAAACAAATTTCTAGCCTAAGACAATTTTGAAGATCAGAAGGAAAGGTCTCTTACACCAGAGTGAGAGAGGAGCACAGACCAGCACAAATCAAGGCAGCTGAGACCTGGACTCAGAAAACCAGGAACAGGCCTTCATGGCAATTAACTCACTAGTGGCACTGGAGGTTTCCATACCTCTCAGCCAATAGACACCAAAGAAAACTCAAAAAGTCAGTAGGAAATATCTGTCTTACCTGGATGAGAGTGGAGTCCAGTGTATGCCCTGCCAGCATAGCGCTAGCCAGATCAAACAAGAAGCAGGCCTTGGTAGTGACTTAATCAGCAGAGCCACCAGCAGCAGCCTACACATAGTAAGGTGGTCAAACAACTGGGAACAAGTAGATGACAGGGGTCTTTATGCTAACCCTGAAGCAGGACTCTCTTGATTTGCCCATACTTGGATTTGGATCATAGTCCTAGGTGTCATTTCTGGGGTGAAGAGGAGCACTAGCATAGCACAACTTCCAGCCATGGGAAAATGGGGATTTTATCACTATCTAGGGTAGAAGAGAGGGCTCATAGACCAGAGGAGAGGCCAGAAGAGTAGTGAACACCCCCCTCTTAGCTCATACCATGTTAAAAAAAGAAAAAACTTACAGATCACTAAAAATATCTCTGAAAAACAGCTGTACAAAACCCCTGAAACTTGTGTCAGTGAACCTTCCTTCCTGGCAACAGAGTCCTACTTTACCAAAAAGTTAAAAGTCAAGTAATAGAATAGGAAAATGAACAAACAATAGTAAGAAAAAACTTTGTGTATAGAAAGTTACCATGGTGACAAGAAAGATCAAAACACAGTAAGAAGAAGACAACAAAGTCAAAGCTCCTACATTCAAAACCTCCAAAAAAAAAATACAAATTGGAATCAGGACATGGCAGAGCTCAAAAAGGATTTTGCAAATCAAGTAAGAGAGGTAGGTTAAAAATTTGGAAGAAGAATGAGAATGATGGGATATAAAGGCAATCAGTAAATGAAAAGATCTATTCCTCCCACTTGAATAGGCTTCAGTGGGGGCTCTCAGCCCCTAGGGGGCATCACTAAGGCCAGAGCCAATGGTAGGTGCCTGAGTTCTGGTCACTCAGATGACATTCTAGTCCACAGGATGACATATGGCTACTATATAAAAGGAGATTGGAGACTGAGACATAGTGGAGGGAGGAGAAGGAGAAGTGGTGGCGGTGGCCGAGGCAGCAGAGGAAGTAACGGTGGTGGCAGCAGCATCAGTGGAAGCAGCGATGGTGGCAGTAGCAGCAGTGGAAGCAGCAGTTGTGGCAGCAGCAGAAGTGGTGGTGGCTGTAGCAGCAGTGGAAACGGCGGCAGTAGGCGCTACTAAAACCAGGACTGACCCTCCTGCAAACTAGAGAGTGCTGAGCAAGGGATAGAGGCCAGTGGGTAATATTCTTACTGGGGGACCCTAGCATTGGGGGGAAGCACCAGTATGGCCTGGCTTGCTGCCATAATATGTTTCTGTAACCTCCTGTTCACTATTGTGAGATGGGCATATTCGTTTTGGAAGGTTCTTGCCAGGATATCGCATTGAAGACACTGGTCTGTTGGTCTGCTATTTTGGAGCCTGAATAAATGCTTTAACTCTTATGCCTTCTACTTAGAAAATTCCTTATATCCTGCAATTGTGGACCATTCAGGCACATTCATGATTTTCTTTGAAATCATGAATTCTGCCTTAATGTTATATGGGAGAAAATCATGAAAAACAAATCCATGACCTGGTAAAGGAGACACAAAAATATAATGATGAAAATAACACCTTAAAAACAGACTAGGTCAAATGGCAAAAGAGGTCCAAAAAGCCAATGAGGAGAAGAGTGCCTTAAAAAGCAGAATTGGCCAAATGAAAAAGGAAATACAAAAGTTCACTGAAAAAGATAATTATTTAAAAGTTAGAAAGGAGCAAATGGAAGCTAATGATTTTATGAGAAATCAAGAAATGATAAAACAAAATGAAAAGAATGAAAAATAGAAGACAATGTGAAATATCTCATTAAGAAAAAATAACTGACCTGAGAAATATGTCCAGGGGAGAAAATAAGAAAAAAATGACTGGACTACCTGAAAGCCAAGATCCAAAATAGAGCCTAGCCTTCATCTTTCCAGAAATTATCAAGGGAAACTGCCCTGATATTCTAGAATGAGAGGTTAAAATAGAAATTGAAAGAAGCCACTCATCCCCTCCCATAAAGGAGAAATCCCAAAATGAAAACTCCCAGGAATATTATAGCCAACTTCCAGAGTTCCTAGGTCAAGGAGAAAATATTGCAATTAGACAGAAAAAGTTCAAGTACTATGGAAGCACAATCAAGATACCACAATATTTATCTGTTTATACCTTAAAAGTTTGGAGGACTTTAAATATGATATTCCAGAGGCCAAAGAAGCTAGAATTACAACCAAGAATCACCTACCTGGCAAAACTGAGTATAAGGCTTCAGGGAGAAGAAAAAGACATTCAATGAGATAGAAGACTTTTATGCATTCTTGATGAAAGGACCAGAACTGAATAGAAAATCTGACTTTCAAATGTACAAAACTCAAGAGAAGCATAGACAGATAAGCAGGGAAAAGGAATCATAAGGGACTTATTAAGTTTAAGTTGTTTACCTTCCTATATAGGAAGATGATAGTTATAGCTGATAAAATTTTTCTTATTATTAAGGTAGTTAGAAGAAATATATATGCTGGTACATGTGTGAGTTGAATGGGAAGGCATAATACCTAAAAATAAAATTGAGGGGTGAGAAAGAGAAATGCAGTGGGAGAAAGGGAAAGTAAGAGATAAATGGGGTAAATTTTCTCACATAAAAGAGTGAATAAAATACTATTACATTGAAAGAGAAGAAGGAGGAAGTGAGGGGGAGTGAGTGAACCTTTCTATCATCACAATTGATGCAAAGAGGAAATAATGTGCACACTAAATTAGTCACAGAAATCTATCTTACCCTGCAGGAAAGAAATAGGGAAAAGGGATAAGAGAGGGTGGAGGCAGTGATAGAAAGGAAGGTAGATGGGGGAAGGGATAGTCAGAATCAAAATTCTTTTGAGGGAGGACAGGATGAAAGGAGAAAGAGAATAGAGTAAATGGGGGGATTGGATGGAGGGAAATACAGTTAGCAATCATAACTGTGAGAAAAAAAATTGTGAAGCAAATTTCTCTGTAATAAGCATCATTTCTCAAACATATTGAAAACTGAGTCAAATTTATCAAAAATAACAGCCATTCACCAATTGATAAATGATCAAAAGATATGATTAGTTTTCAAATGAAGTAATCAAAGTTATCTATGGTCATATAAAAAACAAATACTCTACTTCACTATGGATTGGAGAAATAGGAATTAAAACAATTCTGAGTTAGTAACTAATACTGCTTAGATTGCCTAAAAGGATGGAAAAGGTACATGTCAAATGTTGCAGGGGATAAGGGAAAATGAAACATTAATACACTATTGGTGGAGTTCTGAACTGATTCAACCATTCTGTTGAGCAATTTGGAACTATGCCCAAAGGGAAATAAAGCCATGCATATCCTTTTAGTTAACCATACCACTATTAGATCGGTACCCCAAAAGAGATTTCAAAAGGAGAAAATGAACTATATGTACAAATTTTTTCAAAGCACTTTGTTTCTGGGGGCAAAGAATTGGAAACTGAGGAGATGCTCATCAATTGGGGAATGGCTGAACAAGTTGTGGTGTGTGATTATGATGGGATACTATTGTACTATAAGAAATGCTGAACAAGATGCTGTCAGAAAAACCTGAAAAGTCTTGCATGGGGTGATGCAAAGGGAAATGTACTGTGTACAAAGTAGCAGCAATATTGTTGGAGGATCAGCTGTGAATGATTTAGTTAATCTCAACAATACAATAATCTGAGACAGCTCCGATGGACGTATGATGAAAAATGCTATCCATATCCAGAGAAAAAAAAACTTGTAGTATCTGAAACAGATTGAAGCATACTTTTTGGTTTACTGCTTTTCATTTTTCTTGAGTTTATTTTTTTTCTTTTAGTCTATATTTTCTTCCACATCATGATTACTATTAATATATTTTCCATGACTACACATGTATTACCTACAGCAAAATGCTTGCCTTCTCAATGGCTGGGTGGGGAGGAGTAAGAGAGAGAATTTGGAACTCAGGATTTTAAAGACAAATTTTAAAATTGTTTTTAAATAAAAAAATAAAAAGGAAAAAAAATAAAAAATAAAGGCCTTGAAGTGCTGTATAAATTTTAACTGTTATAGTAGATGTGTCTTTCTAAGTGCCACCATGTTATTGTAGGATTGAAAGGAATATACTGACCTATTCTGTATTGTTGTTTTCATTCAGTTATCAGTTATTAAGCAATGTAGTATTCTCAGTGCTATGGGTTACAGGGGAAAAAAAAAGAGTAAGCCACAATAACACACTCATAAGGGAAGCTAGGTGGCACAGTGGATGGAGCACCACCTCTGGAGTCAGGAAGATCTCAGTTCAGATCCAGTCTCACACACTAGCTTTGTGACCTTCAGCAAGTCACTTGACCCTGCTTGCTTCAGTTTCTTCATCTATAAAATGAACTGAAAAGAAAATGTCAAATTACTCCACTATCTTTGCTATGAAACACCCAAACATGCTCAGCAAGAAACAGACACAATGGAGAGCAACTGAATAACAATAACATGCTAAAATGCCACTTGTAGTCTAGTAAACAATATATGACATATGTACTGCCTTATGGGAAAATCATTGATGTGGTATATAGTTCAAGGCACTATGATATCTCTGAAGCCAAATTCTCTCATGGTGTTTCAGAAGTTATTGTTAGAGATCAACAACAATGAAAAGGAAAAGATATCAGTTCTATATGTACAAAAATATAGCATCTCTTTTTGTAGCAGTAAAGAGTTGGGAATTGAGGGGATGCCAATAAGTTGAAGAATGACTGAAAAAACTTGTTATATATGTTTGGGATGGAATGTTATTATGCAATAAGAAATGACTGGATGTTCACAGAAAATCTTGGAAAGACTTATATGAACTGATGCAAAGTGAAGTGAGCAGAGTCATGAGAGCATGGTAGACAGTAACAATCTTTTATGATGATCAACTTGAATGGCTTAGCTGTTCTCAGGAATATAATGATCCTAATTCCAAAGGTGTTACGATGAAAAATTCTATCCATCACCAGTCAAATAATTGATTGAGTCCAAAGGCAGAATTAAACATATTTTTTAAACTTTGTTTTTGCTGTTTTGGGGTGAGTTTTTTGCCTATGTTTTCTTTCATAGTGTGGCTAATATGGAAATGCAGTTTACATGACTACACATGTATAACATATATAACATTGTTTTCTTTCTCAATGAGGAGGGAAGGGAAAGGAGAAAGGAAGATTTTTTTAATTAAAATCATAACCCTGAACGTGCAGGGGATGAACATTCTCACAAAACAGAAGCAGATAGCAGAATGGATTAAAAACCATAATCCTACAATATGCTGTTTACAACAAATGCATCTGAAACAGGGGGATACACATAGGGTTAAGGTAAAAGGCTGGAGTAAAATATATTGTGCCTCAGCTAAAGTAAAAAAAGCAGGTGTAGCAATCCTAATCTCAGACAAAGCAAAAGTAAAGATAGATCTAATTAAAAGAGATAAGGAAGGACATTATATCCTGCTAAAAGGCACCATAAACAATGAAGCAATATCATTGCTTAACATATATGCACCAAGTGGTAAGGCATACAAATTCTTAGAGGAGAGGTTAAGGGAGTTACAGGAAGAAATAGACAGCAAAACTAGAATATTGGGAGACCTCAACCTCCCCCTTTCTGAACTTGATAAATCTAACCTCAAAATAAATAAGAAAAAAGTTAAGGAGGTAAACAGAATTTTAGAAAAGGCACATATAATAGACCTCTGGAGAAAACTGAACGGGGATAAAAGGGAATATACTTTCTTCTCAAAAGTACATGGCACATACTCAAAAATTGACCATGTACTAGGGCATAAAAACCTCACAATCCAGTGCAGAAAAGCAGAAGTAGTCAATGCATCCTTTTCAGATCATGATGCAATAAGAATCATTTTTAATAAAGTACCATGGAAAAATAAGCTAAAAACTAATTGGAAACTAAATAATTTAATTCTAAAGAGTGAGTGGGCCAAAGATCAAATCAGAGAAACAATTAATAATTTCATTCAAGAGAATGACAATAATGAAACAACATACCAAAACTTATGGGATGCAGCAAAAGCAGTTCTTAGGGGAAGTTTTATATCTCTAAATGCCTACATGAATAAAATAGGGAAAGAGGAGATCAATGATCTGGGCATACAGCTGAAAAAGCTAGAAAAAGAGCAAATTGAAAACCCCCAATTAAATACCAAATTAGAAATACTGAAAATCAAAGGAGAGATTAATAAAATTGAAACCAAGAAAACTATTGAATTAATAAATAAAACAAAGAGCTGGTTTTATGAAAAAACCAATAAAATTGACAAACCTTTGGCCAATTTGATTAAAAAAAAGAAAGAAGAAAATCAAATTACCAGTATAAAAAATGAAAAGGGTGAGGTCACCTCTAATGAAGAGGAAATCAAAACAATAATTAGGAATTATCTTGCCCAACTGTATGCCCATAAATTTGACAACCTTAGAGATATGGATGAATATCTACAAAAACATAAACTGCCCAGACTAACAGAGAAGGGAGTGAAATTTCTTAATGACCCCATATCAGAAAAAGAAATTGAGCAGGCCATCAACGAACTCCCTAGGAAAAAATCTCCAGGGCCAGATGGTTTTACATGTGAATTCTATCAAACATTTAAAGAACAACTAATTCCAATACTTTGTAGACTATTGGGGAAAATAGGTAAAGAAGGAGTCCTACCAAATTCTTTTTATGACACAAATATGGTACTAATACCCAAACCAGGTAGAGTTAAAACAGAGAAAGAAAATTATAGACCAATTTCTCTAATGAATATTGATGCAAAAATTTTAAATAAAATATTAGCAAAAAGATTGCAGCAACTCATTACGAGAATAATACACCATGACCAGGTAGGATTTATTCCAGGAATGCAAGGCTGGTTCAATATTAGGAAAACTCTTAGCATAATTGACCATATCAACAACAAAACTAGCAGAAACCATATGATCATCTCAATAGATGCAGAAAAAGCCTTTGACAAAGTACAACAACCATTCCTATTAAAAACACTAGAAAGCATAGGAATAAGGGGAACCTTCCTCAAAATTATAAATAGCATCTACCTAAAACCATCAACAAGTATTATTTGTAATGAGGATAAACTAGATGCATTCCCAATAAGATCAGGGGTGAAACAAGGATGTCCATTATCACCCCTATTATTCAATTTGGTTCTAGAAACATTAGCTGTAGCAATAAGAGAAGAAAAAGAAATTGAAGGAATTAGAATAGGAAAAGAAGAAACTAAATTATCACTTTTTGCAGATGATATGATGATTTTTCTAGAGAATCCTAGAGAATCAAGTAAAAAACTACTTGAAATAATAAACAACTTTAGCAAAGTTGCAGGATATAAAATAAACCCACATAAATCCTCAGCATTCCTATACATTACTGACAAAGCCCAACAGCAAGAGATAGAAAGAGAAATTCCATTCAAAGTTACTGAAGGCACTATAAAATATTTGGGAGTCTATTTGCCAAGACAAACCCAGGGCCTATATGAACATAACTATGAAACACTTTTCACGCGAATAAAATCAGATCTAAATAAATGGAGAAATATCAGTTGCTCATGGTTAGGCTGAGCTAATATAATAAAAATGACAATTCTACCTAAATTAATCTATCTATTCAGTGCCATACCAATCGAACTACCATAAAATTTTTTTTTACTGAGCTGGACAAAATAATAACAAAATTCATTTGGAAAAACAAGAGGTCTAGAGTATCTAGGATATTAATGAAAAGACATGCTAGAGATGGTGGTTTAGCCACACCAGATATTAAACTGTACTACACAGCAGCAGTCATCAAAACTGCCTGGTACTGGTTAAGAAACAGGGGTGTGGATCAGTGGAATAGGATAGGTACACAAGTAGGTGAAATCAACAAGTTTAGCAATCTACTCTTTGATAAACCCAAAGAAGCCAGTTTCTGGGCTAATGATTCACTATTTCACAAAAACTGTTGGGAAAATTGGAAAATGGTAGGGCAAAAACTGGGCATAGACCAATATCTTACACCATATACCAAAATAAAGTCAAAATGGGTTCATGATTTAGGAGTAAAAGTTGATACTCTAAGTAATTTGGGAAAGCAAGGAATAGTTTACTTATCAGATTTGTGGAAAAGTAAAGAATTCATGACCCAACAAGAGATAGAGTGCATTACAAAATGCAAAATGGGTAATTTTGATTATGTCAAATTGAAATGTTTTTGTACAAAAAAAGCCAATGCAACAAGAATTAGGAGGGAAGCAGAAAATTGGGAGAAAATCTTTGCAACTAGTATCTCTGATAAAGGCCTCATCTCTAAAATATACAGGGAGCTAAGCCAAATATATAGGAATACAAGCCATTCCCCAATTGAGAAATGGTCAAAGGATATGAACAGGCAGTTTGCAGAGGAAGAAATTAAAGCTATCTACAGGCATATGGAAAAATGCTCTGGATCGCTGCTGATTAGAGAAATGCAAATCAAAACAACTCTTAGATACCACATCTCTCCTGTCAGATTGGCTAAAATAACAAATCAGGAGAATGATAAATGCTGGAAAGGATGTGGGGAAATTGGAACATTGTTGCATTGCTGGTGGAGTTGCGAGCTGATCCAGCCATTTTGAAGGGCAGTGTGGAACTATGCCCAAAGGGCTATAGAAATGTTCATACCCTTTGACCCAGTAATACCACTTCTAGGGTTGTATCCCAAAGAAATCACGCAAGCGGGAAAAGGACCCATATGTACAAGAATATTTATAGCAGCTCTCTTTGTGGTAGCCAAGAATTGGAAAGCAAAGGGATGCCCATCAATTGGGGAATGGCTGAACAAGCTGTGGTATATGAAGGTGATGGAATACTATTGTGCCATAAGAAATGGGGATGATGCAGACTTCATAACAACCTGGAAAAACCTACACGACATAATGCTGAGTGAGCGGAGCAGAGCCAGGAGAACGTTGTGCACAGCCACAGATATGTGGATTCCGTGAGGACCAACCCTGACATACTGCGCTTCTCTCAGCAACCTAAAAGGGCAAGGACAACTCCAGGGGACTCACGATGGAGAATGCTATCTTCATTCAGAGAAAGAACTGCGAAGTTTGAATACAGACTGAGGCACACTACATGCTCACCTTTTCTGCTTCTCTTTTGTTTTTGTTTTTGGGTTTTGTTTTTGTTTTTTTTTTTTTGTTTGTTTTTTTGGTTCTGTTTCTTCTTTCTCATGATTCATTCCATTGGTCAAAATTCTTCTCCACGACTTGACTAGAGCATAAATTAATTCAATGCGAAGTTATACATGACAGTTATATGAGACTTCATGCCGTCTTGGGGAGGGAGGGGAGAAAAACTGGAACTCAAAACTATGTAGAACCGTGTGTGGTAAACTAAAAATAAAGAAAGAAAAAAAAATATAGACAAAAAAAAAAAAGAATTCCCTTTGTCTCCCTTATCCTGTCCTTATAAAAATACGCCTCTATCCCTCTGAAAATTGCTAGTGCTTCTTCCAAGACTAGCCTGCTGCTTTTGTATCAATAAAGCACCCAACGGCTACAAAAAAAAAAAAAAATTAGAAAAAAAGAAAAAAATGTTAAAAACTGTTTTTACATGTAATGGGAAAAAATAAAATATTTACAAAGATGTTCATGTTAGATAGTCATTCCTTTTGGATTTAAGAAATATTTTTAAAAGGTGCCTAATTAAAATCAAATAACCTTGAAGGGATTACACCTTAAACATTATCACTTATATTTTATACTTCATGTGGAGAGTAGAAGAGAAATTCATTTAGACTCTAGAGGATAGAACTGGGAAGAATGAATAGAAATCAAATTATTCAAAGGCTTCCAAAAGCATATTGAACACAAACAATCTGAGCATAGTGCTTCAATATTAAACACCCTTACCAACAGAATGAAATAATTCTGCTAGATCTTATAATTTCAGTTGACATAGTCCTTTATTTTATTGATAAATAAAATTAGGTCCCTAGCAGTTCTCTTACATTATCTTCAGGGGAAATCATGATCATGCTCTCCATAAAGCTCCTCTATTTTATAGATCTCTTTCTAAGACATGCTTTTCCTATACCTGTAAGTCCACAGAAAGACAGTTATGGGAATTTTCACTATGCGAAACATAAACACAAGAAAACGGAACATTTGGTTATGAATTGCCAGATACTTTGTGAAATATTTGTTTCTGTCATTTTTGTTCACAGTCTTCACAGGAAACAACATACCTTAAACTTTCAGACTATGAGACCGAATATGTACAGAATCTTATGTTATTTACAGATATAAATTGATTGTGAGGCATTTATATGCTTTATTAATCAAATATTATTTTGATTATTAACTTTCTTTAATAAAAACTACTTTGAGGTAGAAAACTTTCTCATTTCTAACATTTGACACCTAAATTGGCCAGTCAAATCTTTGAAATTACAGTTTGACTGATTTCTTTTAATACATTATTTAGTTGAGCTGAATAAATCAATTAATTTCTCAGTCCTCATGTAATTGGAACCTAATGTTAGAAAACAAAGTACTGTATTACTTTCATCAGGAATAGGAAATACTGGACTCTCAGCCACGTTTCATTTAATCTGCAGCAAGTTTTTTAAAATAATTCTTGCTTGGTTTCCCCCTTATCAGGAAGGGCAAAACATAGGCTAGAGCAGAGAAATGAATGCGAGGCTCTAAAAGTAGGAAATGATGCCAAAGTTATATTTTGTTTGTTTTTGTTTTTCATAATTTTTTTTTCCTGTAATTGATTTTACATAATCTTTTTTGAGTCATGGGCACTGAGGTACACATAGAATGCTTTTTTTTTTTCCTAAACTGAAACCGAACATGAATGCTTAATTCCCGTATCATTAAAAATTCAAATAATATAATCTTATTTAGGAGTTGTAAAAGATAAATAATCTTTCTTTGATGCTGAGGTTAACTCTCTTACATATTGACACAGACACAGACACACACAGAAACACACACTTGCCTATACGTATATCAAGAGCCTAGGTAGCCACTGTTTTCTAGAGATGTAATTACATCTCTCTAGAACATAGCCATGTAAATAAAGGTAAAACTAGCAAAATTCTACTGGTGGTTATAGTGGTATTAGTCACTTTGACTGAACTATCATTTGACTTATTGTTGCTGATTAACTTAATTTATAATTTTAAATAGAAAACCAAGTTTTGTTGTGCCTAAAGCATAGTATTTAATTATTGTTTGTTGAATTTAATTAAATTGACTTGAAATGTGAAACATTTCTACCCTCAAACACAATGGATCAAGTTAATTTAGCCATCATTAATTGAAAATTCATTCTATCCAAGTATTGAAGCTTTTGGGGCTATGGTTAAAGTGCTGGGCATGAAATCAGAAAGACCTGAGTTCAAATGCAGCCTCAGATATTTACTAGCTGTATGACCATGAACAAGCCACTGAACTTTTGTCTGCCTCAGATTCCATGGATGTTTAGTGGAAATAATAATAGCACCTGCATCTCAGGGTTGTGGTGAGGATCAAATAAGATAATATTTGTAAAAAGCCCTTAGCATTGTGTATGGCATATAGTAAATTCTATGTAAAGGCTTATTTTCTTCCCTTTCCTTCAATACTTAAAAGCTACAAGGCTAATTTAGTAGCCACACATATTGCCAGGGCCTGAAATATTAGGATGATTTTGTAAGGATGCTCCCAAAGCTCAGATCTTCTACCTTTACTTTCTTCATAATCAAAGAGTATCTCCAATGACAGGACTCTTAATTTCCTACTAAAAGGGTCTTGCCATAGCAGCCAGAACTAGAAAAGAATCAATGAGACAAAGTATCCCTACTTTAGAATCAAACTCATGCTTACATTCTGGTTGGAATCATTCTACCTGTTCTTTTGTATTGAAGAATCTTTCCATCTTTGCTCTTCTCCTGACCATTATTGTCACAGACTCATTAATTTCTGTGTTAACCTTTAAAACTCCAGTTTCTTAACTGTTATTTTTTCTGACAAGTATTTTCTTAGAATCATCCATAGGTTTAAATTTAATTTGGTTTCTAAACTCTCTTGACATCTTTCAAGCTCAGAAGCCATAATCCATGCCTTGTTAAATTTTCACATCTTTCTGATCTGTTTCCTTTTGCATCCTCTCCTATTTTGACACAACTATACTAGACTAGTCTGTCTTACCAATTTCTTATATCCCAATGTGGCAGGCTATTTTAAAGCTGTACCAACACATTATGGCAGTTCACTAAAAAACAAAAGCAGTTCATTAGTTTAATAATTCATTTACGCAAGACCAGATAATTTTATTTAGTGTTTTATTTATTTCATTAAATGCAAAGGAATTATTAGCTTATATTGAAATGGTATAAACAAAATTTGATTTTTATTATTTTTCATTCATACAGTTATTCAATTCAAGGAACCATCTACATTCATTTGGGTCATACTGACCACCCAATCATGCATAATAATATCCATGCATTCAACTCTAACATGGATTGAAAGCAACTTTAGTCAGTGAGGAGCCACTGAAATTTTATGTGTAGGAGAAAGAGGTGAGTATTTCTCACATTTTTGGACACACCAATTCTCATTTCTTACCCAAAGAGAACTATCTAAATTTGCCTGAAGCTATTAATTTTGGATGCTTATACACTTTTAACTTGAGTTGGAGTGGGTTTTCATTTTTCTCCAAATATTTACTCCCACCCAAAGAGTCCAGACTAACCATGTGGAGACTGATTTCTAGAACCATATTACTCTAATAGTTGAGTATTTAATAGTAATTGCTTACTCGTTGCTTCCTTGGTTTCTGAACCAAAGCCAAAATTCATTTTACAGTTTTGTATGAACAGTAAAAACCCTGCATTTCACAAAATACAATAGTCTTGAATCTGAGTCAAGGTGTTTCTGGAATAGTTCATTGGCATTGCATGGCATGATGCCATGCACAGTACAAAGTGCGCGTGTGTTTTCAGAACCAAGGCTGCAGTAAAGTTGTGTGATGTAACATGGACAAGTTCTTCCAGAAACACCTCAAAATCATTACATTTTGTAGAATGTCTTTTTGTGTTTTGTCTCTCCATTGCCTACTAACCTGAATTCTTTATATAGCAAATTTAGATTTTCATTTTGTCTACCACATTTCTGGACTTGTAATTGGCCTATATCTAGGCATCTCTGGTTACTCTTAATTATACTTGCCTACCCTAATATATGTGTGCATATATGTATGTGTATATGCACACACGTATATATATAGACACATTTATATACACAAATATATGTATGTGTGTATATATGAATTATACATACATATGTGTGTATAATTATAGATAGATGGATAGATAGATAAGGGCATAGATATAGATATAGATATGGATATAAATATAGATATAGATAGCAGACAACAGGCTAGTTCTTCAAGCCCTGTCTAGGGACGTTGAATGGGAATTCAAGAGCATGATAAAAGAGGATAGTAGAGGAAAGAAAAGTAGAATAGAATAGGAAAATAGAGCGTTAGAGTCTGAGTTGAATGAGTATAAGTGTTCACATTAGTGGATAAGTAAAATTAATGTGAATGAAGAATGATTTATTAGAGAAGAATGGGAAACTCTGACACATTGTATCCTATGAAAGTTAAGTAATTATATTCCAAAAATTCCATGTTCTTAGCTTTTGACAGCTGAAAGTCAACTTCTAGCCATATGTATATATGGCAGTGAAAACCTAGTTAATCCTTAACACTAAACCTCTAAAAACTGTTCTAATCATTATAACTAACTTCTAGTATATTTATGCATTCTTCTGAGTCTTTAAGATTTAACTAGATGTTCAACCTTTTCCTTTCTATGTGTCTATACTCTTCAAGACAGTTCAAGATGCAGCTATTATCTACTCTTGAGTGTTTCCTGAGCATGTCATTTTACCTTCGTATCTAACTTACATGAACTGTTAAGAAACTTTGTGTATGAACTTAAATAATCAATCCAGGAAAGTCTAAAAACAGTTACTAAGTATGTTACATGCATTGTGCTAAGTTTTAGGCATCTGAAGAAAGGCAGAAAAAAAAGACAAAGAACACTTTCAGTTAATAGTTTTCAATTTTCTGTGGCATTTCTACCTAAAAAGAGCAGTAGCAGATTCACAAGTCTATTTAGCTCAACAAGTCTGATTTTGTTCTGAAGAATTTGAATTGTGTTTTACATACTAGGTAAATATTTGTTTAAATCCTTAGCTAATTACCATTTAAAATTCAGTTTTGTATTCAAAATGCTTTTTAAGACAATTTCTTCCTATATGTCCTTCACAATATTATAATTATGAATGTATGACTCATTATCTTCTAGTTTTTGTGGGAGGAAGGAATTTAATACCTTGGTATTTAACTCTAGTAAGAAATCAAATGGAACAAAAAATAAACATAGTATGAGATTTAAATGATAATGTTCCCTTTTTAGCATGGATCTGTTTGATTAAAGTGCAAACTTTTCTATTAAAAATAGCGGTACCCAACTGACCATCAAATTTGGGCATATTACAGAGCCCATTCCCCAACCGCTATTGCCATTAGAGGGAACTGAGTAGAAATTCATAGAGTCATTAATCTGAAGGAAGATAATTACAGGTAGTTTAATGCAGAATAATTTAAAGATGGATGCAGGTATTGATTGAAAATCCTCTTCCTTGCTATTATTCAGGAAAGATGGGGAAATAGCAAAATTTAATGTTGGAATGGAGTAGCCATCTAGTCCAAACCAGAACTAAAAAATTATTCCTTCTTCAATATCCTTGAAAAATGGTTATTTTGAATTTTCTTTTGAGAAATTCAATTGAAGGGGAATGATTTATTTTTTTATTTCTTTAAATATTTCCTAATTACATGTAAAAATTTTAAGTTCATTTTTGAAAATTTTGAATTCCAAATTCTCTTCCTCCTTCACATCCCTTTCTTTTTGCTTGAGAAAGGAAGGAATATGATATCAATCATATATGTAAAGTCATGCAAAAAAATTTCATATTAGCCATGTTGCAAAAGTAAACACACAAAACTAAATGAATGAAAGTGGGGAAATATGTTTCAATCTTCACTCAGAGTTCATCAGTTCTCTCTCTGGAGGTGGATAATATTCTTCATCATGGTTCTTTTGGAATTGGAATGAATGACTTTTGATGTAGATCAGTATGTTTTGTATAACTAATTGTCAGTCTTTTTTTCTTCACCTCATTCCAAAGCTAAATTTGCTTCTTGTCAAATTCTATCCAGTGCTATTCCCCTTCCCCCTCTCAAGCCAGACAGAATAAGACTAATAATCTTGTATCTATTCTAGAAGTCTTCACGTATTTCAATGCTGATATGAAGTTTTCCCTCAGTCTTTTCTAGGTTGCATATCTATAAGTTTTCATGTGACATGAACTACAAGATCTTCACCAACTGTGTTGGTGTAAACTTTTGAAAACATACTTCTATGGTGTGGCACTCATAATGAAATATGATATTCAAACATGTCCTGACCAGGTCCAAGGAAAGAGCAATATCATGCTATTTGTACATTGTGTTTTTCTTCAGGATTGCATAATAATTGAGAGCTGCTATCAGAGTACTGAAGACCTGAATTCAATCACAGTCTCTAGAGAACGGCTGGAACATTCTTAAATTAACTTTACGATGTTTAATTTCTCTGCCCTCTGGTTCACCTCCAAGACTAAGAATTGTAAAGCAGTTGTCAGTCTTCATTACAAGAGTTTTCTTAGTAAGAGTCGCTTATATAAATTAAATCATTGTTCAATACAAAAAATGCCTCTCAATGACTGAACACATCCTAAGATCACATTATTAAGTAGGTAGCTGTAGTCACCTCCTGCTCTTTGCTGTCTTCTCTAGAACAGAATCAAGAAGGAAATCTATTATTTTTGTTCTTTCCTTTTTCTGTCCTTTTTCTTACATTTCTTTCTTTATACTTTCTTAATTTTTCTCTCCCTTTCCCTGACTACCTCCCTCCCTCCCTTTCTTCCTTGCTCCCTCCCTTTCCCTTCCTCCCTTCACCTTCCTTCCTTCCTTTCTTCCTTCCTTTCTTGTTTCCCTCCTTCCATTCTTCCTTCCTTCCTTCTTTCTTTCTCTTTTTTTCTTTTCTTTCTGTCAACATCTCTCTATCTGTCTTTTTCTTTGCCTGTCTTTCTCCTCACTTGCTTTAGAACCAGGAAACAGGAACAGACACAGATGGAGTAAAACCTAAATGGATTCAAGGATTTAAATATAGTAAGATCATAGATTTTCAGCAGGAATATACATCAGGTATCATCTAATAGATTATCTTCATTTTACAATTATACAGATGAGAAAACTGAGTTTCATGGAGATTAAAATGCTAAGCATCACAGGTAGGACTTGAATGCAGGATATTTCTTTCTCTCAATTTCCCCACTTCTGTCCAGATTTAGAGAAAAAACAATGTAATATAGGTCATATATGTGCAGTCCTGTGAAACCTGTTTCTGTGTTAGTCATGTTTTAAAAGAAAACAGACAAAAAAATCCAGAAAATGTATGCTTTAATTTGCAATCAGACTGCATCAGTTTTTTTTCTCTGGAGTAGGATAGCATTTTTTCATCACAGTTGTCTTGGATCACTGTATTGCTAAGAATAGCTAAGTCATTCATGGTTGATCATCATATGTTATTATTGTTACTCTGTATGATCTTCTCCTAGCTCTGCTAATTTCAATTTGTTTCAGTTTGTGTATGTCTTTCGAGTTTTGTTTTTTTTTTTTTTGCTGATAGCATCCTGCTTGGTATTTCTTATAGCACAGCAGTATACACACAACCACAATTTTACACAACACCCTTTATAGCCATTCCCCAATTAATGAACATCCCATCAATTTCTGATGCTTTACAACCTTTCTTTTTTTATCTCTTTGGGATACAGACCTAGTAGGGAATATTGCTTGGTCAAAGTGTATAAATGATTTTTTATCTCTTTGGCATAATTCCAAATTGCTCTACAGAAGGGCTGAATCAGCATACAACTCCGAAAATAGTACATTAATGTTTTAAATTTCCCACATCCTCTCCAACATTTGTCATTTTCCTTTTCTGTCATAATAGACAATCTGATACCTGTATATGGGTGGCTCAGAGTTGTTTTAATTTCCATTTATCTAAGCAATAGTGAGTTGGAACTTTTTTTTTCATGTGAATATAGATAACTTTGATTTCTTTATCTGAAAATTGCCAGGCCATATCCTTTAACCATTTGTTAATTGAGGAATAACTTTATTTCTACAAATTTGATTGAAGGGAAAATAAAATATTTGAGAACCCTGATGTAACTTTTTTCCCCATAGTTATCATTCCTATTGCTTTGCTCCATCCCGTTTTTGTTCGGTTCATCCTTCTCTGTCTGTCTGTCTTTCTGTCTCTGTCTGTCTATATTTCTTCCTCTGTCTCTCTCTCTGTCACTCTGTATCTCTGTCTCCATCTCTCTTTGTCTCTCTGTCTCTCTCTCTCTTTCCTTTTACCCTGTCCATTTTACTTATCCCCTCCCCCTCCTATTTTCCTGTAGGATAAAATTTCCATATGGGGTGTGTATGTTATTCTCTCTTTGAGCCAATTTCAAACAGAGGAAGACTCAAGTACTCTCCCTCCAACTCCCCTATCTACCCATTCACCTCAAAAGCTCTTTCAGGCCTCTTTCATATCAGATAATTTACATGATTCTGCATCTCTTTTCTTCTTGTTTAAGTGCATTTCTCTTTTTTACAACTTAATTATTTTTTAGAAAATCATACCCTAATATTCAACTCAGATCCATGCCTATGTATACTCTGTGTACATATCCTTCTAACTGCCCTAATAATAAGAAATTTTTTTAGGAGTTACAAGTATCATTTTCCCATGTAGGCAAGCAAACAGTTTAGCTTTATTGAATCCATTGGGGTTTCTCTTTCCTGTTTATTTTGTATGCTTCCTTTGAGTCATATTTAAAAGTCTAATTTTCTATTCAGCACTGCTATTTTTGTTAGGAATGCTTAAAAGTCCTCTATTTCATTGAATATCTATTTTTTCCCTGAATGATTATACTCAGTTTTTTTTTTGGTAGGTGAGTTTTGGTTGTAATCCTAGCTCTTTTGGTCTCTGGTATATCATATTCCAAGCCCTCTGGTTTTTTTTTTGTTCTTTTTTTTGGAGGTGGGGAGGCAGCGCAATTGGGGTTAAGTGACTTGCCCGAGTCACACAGCTAGTAAGTGTGTCAAGTATCTGAGGCCTGATTTGAACTCAGGTCCTCCTGACTCCAGGGCCGGTGCTCTACTTACTGTGCCACCTAGCTGCCCCCCTCTGATTCTTTAATGTAGAATCAGGTAAATCTTGTGTTATAATGACTTTAGCTCCACAATATTTGAATTCCTTATTTTGGGCTTCATGCAATATTTTCTCCTTGACTCAGGAGTTATGGAATTTGGCTGTAATATCACTGGGAGTTTCCCTTTTGGGATCACTTTCAAGAGATAAATGGTGGATTCATCCAATTTCTATTTTACCCTCTGCTTCTATGTTTTCAGGGAAGTTTTCCTTGATGTTTTGAAAGAGGATGCCTATGCTCTTTTTTTTTAAATCATGCCTTTAAGGTAGATAATCTCCCCTGGATCTATTTTTCAGTTCAGTTGTTTTTCTAATGAGATATTTCACATTTTCTTCATTTTTTTCATTGTTTTGATTTTTGTTTTATTGGTTCTTGAAGTCTCATGAAGTCGTTAATGACTTGTCCAATTCTATTTGTTTAAGGAATTATTTTCTTCAGTCAGCTTTGGTACCTCTTTTTCTATTTGGTCAATTCTGATTTTTAAAGAATTCTCTTAGATGAATTATTTTTATAATTTCTTTTACAATTGTTTTACATTTTCACCAGTAATTTTTTTTTAGCAATGTCTTCTATTCAGCCCATTTTTTGCCTCTTTTACCATTTGGCCTATTTTATTTTTAAGGTATTATTTTCTTCAGCATTTTATGTGTCCTTTTTCCAAACTGTTGAATCTTTTTTTCATGATTTTCTTGCATCACTCTCATTTCTCTTCTCAGTTTTTCCTTTACCTCTCTTAATTGATTTCTACAATCCTTTTTCAGCTCTCACATTGCCTGAGATCAATTCATATTTTTCTTTGAGGTGGTGGATGCAGCAGTTTTGACTTCATTATGTTCTTTTGAGTTTGTGTTTTGATCTTCTGTTTCACCATAATAACTTCCTGTAGTCAGGATTTTTTGTCTTTGCTGATTGCTCATTTTTCCAGCCTAATTCTGTACTTTTAACTCAATGGTAAAGTGGGGGTCTCCTTCTGGAGTGATGGGGGCACTGTCCCAAGCTTTTTTGTTTGTTTGCTTTTTATGCACCTTTTTTCAGATATATTTCTAGGGACCTATAATTTTGATGCTCTTCCAAGGTGGTATGATCTAGGAGGAGGTATATTTACTACCCTGCTGTCCTCTCATTTTCTCTTTGAGGGATCACAAGTACTCTTTTCAGCCCTGGAACTATGATAAAGTTCCAATTTCCCCTGTGACCACAGGTTATGTTGTGTTAGTGCTTATCCTAGCCCTGGGACTGAGCTCTAGGACTATGACCTGAATCTAAATGTGGACAATGAAACAGAGTTCTGAACCTGCTACCAGCAAATCGCCACTATTACTACTTATTCAATTGTCCCCAGGGCCTACTGGGTTTGCTGTGGTACATCTTGGGCTGGATTGTACTTCCCTCTCACTCTGGTGCAACAGACTCCTTTCTCTGACTTTCTAAATTATCTTAGGCTGGAAAATTATCCCACCATGTCCATTTGTGGCTTCTGCCACTCCAGAATTTGTTTTGTTCAATTATTTAAAGTTGTTTGTAGGGGTCATGGGGAGAGCTAAGATGAGTCTCGGTCTTTTCTCTATCATCTTAATTCCAGCTCCCCATTTCCTTTTAAGCCAAAATCCCTCCATTAATTTGGTCAGACTACTTGAGTCAAATATGTTTCCTATTGCCCATCATTAAAAGAGCCAGATTGTTGCTGGTTAGAAAGTCTTAGAAAGTTACATCTCAAATCTCATCTCAAGGCAGTATTTCAATATAACATTAACATGATCAAGTTTATGTAGCTAAATCAATTGGAAAATATGTCATGTTATAAATGTTAAATGACACTAACAACTCAATGACTTCTCCCCCTTATTGCTTCTTAGTCTTTTATCTTGACAAGTTGTCAACTATTTCCTTCACTGATACTCATTTTTGAGAACCAGAAATTAATGAGATGATGCTTCTTGTCAGAGTGAGGTAGCAAAACCACTTGGAAATCTAAGAAGAGCAGTCATCAACACCTCGTTTAGAAGAATGGAGGAAATCTCCTGTGGCTCTCCATATGACAGCATGAATTTAGAGTATACCTCTGACTAAGAGCTGTTGTCCGATGTTTAAAACTGAATGATTTAAAAGGTATTATAAATAATAAAGGACAGGAGATAAAGATGTCATATGGAAGAAAATATCAGCTTATTTCTTTATTTCCATGTTCTTATTATCACTTAAAAATTGACTTCAGTAATAGCTAAGAAGTTCTATAAAGAATGTAGTCTAATTGCCCAAATACTCATGTTCCAGTATTTCTTTTCTCTAAATCATCTGTGATGTTGGATACAAAAATATTATGAATAATTAATATCTTGTCATTTATAATTTAATTTTGAATGGGATGATTGCTTTTGATATATGCACTCAATTCTTATCTATGAAAATATGTACATTAGCATGTGAAATCTACATGCTTTGTTTATTTGAAATATTTTTTGATTTTTAATATGTGTAAAACACTGTACTAGATGATGACAGATATACAGAGAAGAATAAAGTAGACTCCTTGACCTAAATCATTTTCCAATTTAGTATTTAAAAAACATACTTTTATGTGCAATTAATTTGAAAAAATAATATTTTCATAGAAATCTTTTTAGATAAGTAGATAAACTACTATTATATATGATATATTATATATGATATATGATATTATATATGATACATATACTATTATATATGATATATTATATATAACATAATTTTGGAAAGTTTTAAATGGACAGATTTGTATGAGATATGAGAGATATTATTATCTCATTTTATAGATTAGGCAGCAGAAGTTCAGAAGTGCTAAGTACTAGCTATACTCACTTGGATAGTATATGTCAGTGGCAAAATGTGATCAAACATCTTTGTGACTGAAACTGCAGCACTCTGTACAAAATGCCATAGAATGAACACTAAAATTCTCTGAAGATAAACGACTTCCCAAGACACACAGCAGGTGAATAAAGCAGAAAAAACTAAAATCCAAGGTTTTTAATTTATAATATAAGATACTTTCCATTACAATATGATAACACTTAAGTTGTTCATTGAATCAATGTGTCACTCTGCTAAAATAGTATATTATTTGGTATTAGTGAGACATCTTGAAGGTGCAATGAGTAGATGTAGAATTAATGTAATCAAAGATCTTCCCCACCCAGTTCATAGGCCACACAGGGGGCTAGGTGGGAAAGCTTGATTATATCTTTGTTTGTATGTAGGGTTAAAGCCTCTACTTACCAAGTACTAAGCTGATTTGGGTGTGAAGCCCTCAGGGCCTTAAGGGGATTCGCTAAGACCAGAGATGATGCTATGTGCACTGAGTTCTAGTCAATCATGAATTCAGCCAATCAGAGACCTGAGCTCTAGCCAATCAAATGCTGACTAGGACTATATATAAGGAAAGTCCAGAGTGTGAGAGAACAAGAATTGAAGAGGGACAGAACTGAAGAGAAGGCAAACTGAAGGGAAGCACAATTGAAAAGCAGACATCAAGAAGACATTGAGTCAGCAGATATTAAGAAGGCACTGAAGAGAAAATATTGGGAGAGCCAGCATTGACAGAGCAACAGAAGAGGGTGCTGAGCAGAGTTAGGATTCATGAGTGATTATTTACAACAAGGGCCTAGCAGTAGAGAAGGTTACAGGATGAGTTGGTTCATTGCTTTAATACTGTATTGTAATTTCCTTGTTGCTACACTGAGGTGGGCTTACTGGTTTTGGAATATAATTACTGATATTTTGAATAGAAGTAGTTGGTCTTGGGATTGGATCCTCTGTTGACTAAATAAATGTTATACTTCCTCTGCCTTCTACCTAGAGACTTTTTCATACTTTGTGATTCCAAGCCTTTCAGGCATTTTCATGGTCATCCTCCAGGTTTTGAATCTTGCCTACATACAGTAGTGTGCTGGACTTGGAGTATAAGGTCCTGGTATCAAATCTTGCCTCAGACACTTACTAGTTGTGTGATTCTGGTCAACTCAATTAACTACTTTCAACTTCAGTTTTCTCACTTGTAAAAATGGATTGTAACACCTACTTTACAAGATTATTGTGAGGATCAAATATACTAAAAATTGTAAAGCATTTAGCACAGTGCCCATTATATGGTAAACATTATTTAAAAGTTGCTGTTGTTAATTACATGGGGAAATGTGTGTGTGCATGTGTGTGTACATGCATGCATGTGTGTGTGTACATACACCTACAGAGTTGCTGTGGAGATCAAATGGGAAAATATGAGCAAAGTTCTATTGTTAAGTACTGATATTATTTTGAATTTTATGCTACTAATTAACATTTTGTGGAATAAAATATGATGAAATGCTTTATCAAAAAACATTTAACATAGCTTTGAATTTCATTATCTATAATTGTCTGACTTTTCATAACCCAATTTGGGATTTTCTTGACAAAGTAGTTTGCCAGTTCTTTCTCCAGCTCATTTTACAGATTAGGAAACTGAGGCAAATAACAATAAGTGATTTGCCCAGGGCAAAACAGCTAGTAACTGTGTGGGGACAGATTTGAACTCAGGAAGATGAGTCTTCCTGACTTCAGGCTCAGCACTCTATCCACTGTGTCACACAGCTGCCACAGCAATAAAAACCACAACTTAGTGAGTGGCTATATGGTATACTGAATAAAGAGTCCTGATTTGGAGTTAAGAATACCTAGGATCAAGTATCACTTCTAACACATCACGAATGTATGAGATTAGGTAAATCACTTAACCTATTAATACCCCAGGCAAGCCTCTAGTATACGTTACAGAACTGCCACAAATTTACATTGGTAGACATAATTTCTTCATTGGAAATTCTTAAAACAGTGAAATAACAAGACCAGTTCCAAAAGTCCAAAATGTTTCCTATTAAGAGATGCCTAATTTGGTTTAATTTTGGAATTGAGATTGGCTAAAATATTTTGTAACAGATACTAAAATTGTATTTATAATTCTTAAATAAAAGGACAAATACAGTGGAGAAGGGATTGTTTATTATTGTGAAACAATCTGGTGTTTGGTAGATGTTACAGAGTATTCCTACAATAATTATAAATGTACAAGAGACTTTCACATGGAGCTTTGTCCATCATCATGATGCATTATCCATAATAGGTAATTAAAATATTTGTTGATTGAAAGGATTAATTGATGGATGGATTGATGGATGGATTGGTGGGAAAATGGCTATGCTAGTGAGAAAGTGATAAGTAATATTATTTCTTCAGAGATTTTTCATAGGTCATATGGTCATTCTTGTGCATGTTTGCTTCCTCAGATCATACACTCTAAAGAGACTATTATATCCAACCTAACTTCTGAAATTTCTAAGTCTCTGTGTGTCTGCTCAAACAAAAATACTTTTGGGAAAAAAGAGTGTCATACTCTTCAGTAAAATGATTTCCAAGGTCTTTTTTTTTTCATGGCACTACTCAAAACTAGTATAATTTACTGAATACCAATGAACATTATCCTTTTAAGATGGAAAATGCAATTATATTTCAGTGGAAAATGATCACTAAATCAAATAGTATTTACTGAGACATTCTCTAAGAAGTTTTGCTACTTTCTGGTTGTAACTTAGGCACTGCTAGATGCTATTTTAATGTTTGGTAGTTTCTGTGCATTTTAGATTCAATGGGCAGAGAAAGAACAAAGTAGTGAAAATAAGAGTTAATTTGTGTGTTAAATCAATAAATGTGCCCTTTTATCATAAAATAAAACACTATTTTGTACTTTAATGAGGCAACTAGATGATATAATGGGTAGAGTGCTAGAATTGGAGTCTTAAGGTCTGATATTAAATCCTATCTCAGATGTTTACTAACTGTGTAACTCTGGGAAAGTCACTTTATTATTTTCAGCCTGAGTTTTCACATCTGTAAAATTGGGATAATAATGGCGCCTGCTTTATAGGGTTGCTATGAGGAGTAATTGAGATAATATAGTATTCTTAATATTTTGCTATATTCTTTTTGTGGTACAGTGGATAGAATGTTGTGCCTAGATTTAGGAAGATTCATTTTCCTGAGTTCAAACCTGGCCTCAGACAATTAATATCTATGAGACACTGGGCAACTCCACTTGTCTCATTTTCCTCATCTGTAAAATGACCTTGAGAAAGAAATGGAAAAAAAAAATCATTATCTTTGCCAAGAAAACCTCAAAAGGAGTCACAGAGTGTCAGATACAACTGAAGATGACTGAATAAAAGTAATTATTCTCTGATCCACATAATTTGTCTTTCTGTTTCTTAAATTCTCTGAGTCCAAGAAAAATGTAGATGATAATTCTTACACTAACATATCTCAGGATTTTTATGACCATTCAATGAAATGCTGTGGAAGAAATTATTATATAACTGAAACATCCTATTAAAATAAATTGAATATTTATTAAACATTTTCAATATACAAGGTCAAATGGACAAGATTGCTAAATTTATATAATGTATAAGGTAACATATATTTTAGTTGAAACCTATGATTTTATTAATATCAGGAATTCCTTATGCTATTAAGTTGTTTATAACTTATAAAGCAGACCATTGCCTGAAGGATTCCAATGTAAGACTTGTCTATGGCCACATAGCCAGTATAGCAAAGATAAGACTTCAACTCATCTTCTTTATTCTAAGGCAAATCCTCTGTTGTTCCATGATATTCTGGGGTATCTATCTATCTATCTATCTATCTATCTGTCTATCTATCATCTATCATCTATCTGTCCATGTCTGTCTATATTTAAGGCTATTTGAAACACTCTAAAATGAATCTCCATAATTCCCCTTCCAAATAATATCTCAACTGAATAGATTGCCTGATATTTTACTGAAAAAAATGACGGCTTTCACTGATAGTTTCCCCTTTGTCCCTTGTCCTCATTCTCATGAGCCATCCTGTCTTTTTCATCAGATTTTCTTGTCTATAATTTTTATTCTTTCTCTTATTTTCACTCTCTTCCTTTCTACTAGCACTTCTTGCACTATGTTTAAATATACCTATGTATCACTATACTTAAAATTTCTTATTTGATCCATCCATTATTACTAATTTTATGTCATATCTCTCTTCCCTTTTCTGACTACACTCTTTGAGAAGGTCATATACAATAGATGCTCTACTTCCTTTACTCCAAATTTCTTTTTTAATTCTCTACCATCTGGTTTCCAATGTCATCTTTCATTTAAATTGCCTTTTTCATGACTCAGCTTCAGTATCAGGTTTGCCAGAAGATCTTTCAATACCCAACCAATGCTGGTGTCTTCTTCTCTCCTGACTTTATTTTCTATCTACTCTGACCTATTTTTTAATCATATCTCATCAATCAACAGACCATTAATTCTATTCAAGCATTATTGAATGAAGAATACAGTAAGTCACCTTTTATTCATGTACTTTTAGTTATAATAAGAGGGTTTGGAAATGGGGAGCATATACAGGGTATATTTACAGCAAATGGAAAGAAGGGCAATGTCTGAGTTATTTTGTGGAGGCAAAAATTAACAGCTTTTTAAAAAATAAATATATAGACAGCATGACTAAGAAGGCTGAATGAAAAAGAATCATGAAATTTTGAGCCCAGTGGTGATACATCTATGAAGATAATGGAAAAAATTACAGAAAAAAGGAGGCAAGAGATAGTAGTTTCAATTGCATAAGAATGATTAAGGAGGAAGGAAAAAATGTCATTAGTAATCTTGGGGAAAGAAGTTTTATTAGGTCAGTAGCAATGACAGGTGCCATGTAAAATTCTGAAAAATAAATGGGTAACAAGGAATTTGAAGCAAAAAAGTGTAGTCAATCATTTAAAGCAGTTTAAAGTGAAATAGGTGTGAGATATAGAAAAAAAAGATGTAAGGGATATCAGGGACAAAGGAAACATAATCTATTTAGATATTCAGAAGGCAGGAGTTCATCTTTTTCTTTTCTTTTTCTTCCGAGATTAGAGGACAGAAGGAGATTGGTGAGGTCTGGTGCAATGAAAAGAAGACCAGGTCTGTTTCCAGAATATGTGCAAATTCTGGCTCTCCCACTTATTACAAATAATGACTTTTTTGAAAAATACTTTTCCTTGGAGTGGGGGGGGAGGGTAGAAATGGGGAGAAAATTCTTAATTCAAACTCCTGTGAAAATCAATGCTGAAAACTAAATATGTTAAATAAATTTAAATTAAAAAAAACCTTTCATAAAAAAAGGAAAAATACTTTTCCTTCTCTGGTCTTCAGTTCAAGCATTGGTAAAAGGAGGATGTGGCACTATAATTTAGTTAAGGTCCCTAATATCTCTATATCCATGAGCCTATGATTCTATAGCTTATAGAGCTTTAGAGGAGTGCAAGTTAAAAGGTGGGGAGGTTTATATTGAATGATATAAGTTGTGTTAGCCATATAGGATAGAAAGTTAACTTCTGAAAGTGAAATACTCTAATTGGATACTTAAAAAGGAAAGTAATGGGACTTCCAGGAGCCAGGATGGTGGAGTAAGCAGTAAATAGCTGTCACTCTCCTGTATTGACCTCTGAAATGCCAGAAAATAACACCCCAGGAAAAATTCTAGTACAAAGCCAGTGTAAAGATGGGGTGGAAAAATCTTTTGGTCCAGGAAATTTGGAAGAGTGGCAAAACATATTCTGTTTCACTCAGTTAAAAGAGAGCCCATGCCAGGACAGGAAATGTCCTAGCAAGCTGGCAGCAAGCTCCACCTAAGCAAATTGTGAGGAGATCCTGAGTCCCAGGGTGATGGAGATGGCAAATGCCAATACCAGGATCCTCCCCACCATGTGCCTTAGCATAGCAGAGGAAACTGCACACTCCAGATCAGAGAACCACCATGTGCTTCAGTACAGAAATAGGTGGGCAGGCATCCAGCAGTGGCCAGACATCAATACGTCAATATGCTACCATGCCATCATATGAGGTCTTCCTCCAGCAGCAGACTTCCATGTGCATCAGTATATACCTGGGGAGGTACAGAAAAAACAAAACAAAACAAAACAAAATATTTAGTCTCGGCACATGCCAGACACCAGCACTAGGACCCTAGCTCAGCACTAGATAAGTGTACAGACCCTTACAGTGTACAGCTGCCAATACCTGAGGCCTGAGTACACAAAGCCAGGGACTAGGCACTGGCCCCAAACATAAGAAGCATGGGTCAGTGACCCCTGTCATCCAGCAGGAGAGCTCAACTTTAAAAGCCAGGAAATAAGCAAAAAACATGAGCAAAAAGCAGAAACAGATACAGACCATAACCAGTTTCTATGAGAACAAGGAAGATCAAAACACAAACTCAGGAGAGGACAACATTGCCAATATACCTAAATCTAAAACCATTGATCTCAAGCCCAGAAAGTCCTCTTGGAAGGGCATGAGAAGGATTTTAAAAGTAAAATAAGAGAAAGAAGAAAAATTGGGGAAAAAATAATAGGCATGAAGAGAGAGTCAACAACTTTGAGAAGGAAGGACAGAAATGGAATGTAGAAAGTGATTCTTTAAAAACTGTAATTGGCCAAATTGGGAAAAAAAATCATTGAAAAAAATAACTTCTTAAAAAATGGAATTGGACAAATAGAAAAGAAGGTAAAAAATTCACTGAAGAGAAGAACTCCTAAAAAGTAGAATTAGACAAATGGAAAAGGAGAAAAAAATCTAACTGAAGAAAATAATTTATTAAAAGTTCAAATTGGACAAAGCGAATCTAATGACAGTATGAGACATCAAGAATCAGTCAAACAAAATCAAAAGAGGAAAAAAGAGGAAAAAAATATAAGACATCAGATTGGAAAAACAACTGAGTTTGAAAATTGTTTGGGCATAGGTAGTTTAAGATTTATTGGTCTACCATAAAGCCCTTAAAAAAACAGACTCTGGACAGCTTTTTTCGAGAAATTATCAAGAAAAATTTTCCTGATATTCTATTAACCGAAGGTAAAATAGTCACTGAAAGAATTCACCAATTACCTCCTGAAAGAGATCTCAAAATGAAAATTCCAAGGAATATTACAGCCAAATTCAAGAATTACCAGGTTAAGAAGAAAATACTGCAAGCAAACAGATAGAAACAATTTAAATATCATGGATCTGCAGTCAAGATTCTCTATTAAAGGATCTGAGAGCTTAGAATATTATATTCTCAAAGACAAAGGAGCTTAGATTACAACCAAGAATCAAAGCAAAATTGAGCATAATCCTTCAGGGGAGGAATTTGCCAAACTTTCCTTGGTGGAAAACAAACAATACACATGTGAACAAAAACACATTCAAACACAAGATTCAAGAGAAACGTAAAATGGTGAACAGGAAAGACAAAAAATACAAGTTATTCAATAAGGTTAAACTGTTTACATCCCTAAATGGGAAAATGATGTTTGTAACTCTTGAGAACTGTATCTTTATTATGGCATTTAGAAGAAATATGCATAGACAGAGGGTGTGGGTGTAAGTTGACTTTGATGTAATGGAAAAAATAATTAAAAGGTGAAACAAAAAGGATTGTAGTGGGAGAAGACGAAAGGAGGGGGCAGAAAAGGACAAATTATACCTCATGAAGAGGGTCAAAGGCCTATTTCAGTGGAGGAAAAGAAGGGAGGGAGGAGAGCATTGTTTGAACCTTATTCCCATTGGATTTGGCTCAGAGGGAATAACATACACACTCACATGTGTATACAAATCTATCTTACCCTATAGGAACTAGGAGGTGAAAGGGAAAAGTAAAAAGAGGAGAGTAGATAGAAGAGAAGGCAGAAAAGAGAGAGGTCATAGGAAAAAAAGAAGAAGAACAAGAAGGGGGCACCACAGAAGGATAGGCAGATTGACGGAGGTAGTTGTCAGAGGCAAAACACTGCTGGGGAGGGAAAGGGAGAAAGGGGAGAGAAAAATATAAACTGTGTGGGAGGGATAGTATGGAGAGAAAGACGGAGTTAGTAATCACAACTGTGAATGTGAATAGCATGACCTCTCACATAAAACAGAAGAAGATGCCAGGGTTGATTAAAAAATCATAGTCTAAAATATATTGTTTACAAGAAGCACATTTGAAGGAGAGAAATACACACAGAGGAAAGTTAAAGGCTGGAGCAGAATATATTACACTTCAGCTGAAGTAAAAAAGGGGGGGGGGAGTTAGCAATGCTGATCTCAGAAGAAGCAAAAATAGTTCTAATTTAAATAGATAAGGAAGGAAACAACATTCTGCTTAAAGGTATAATAGACAATGAAGTAATATCATTACTAAACATATATGTACCAAGTGGTACAGCATCCAAATTCTTACAGGAGAAGTTAAGTGAGTTACAGGAACAAATAGACAGCAAAGCTATACTAGTTGGAGATCTCAATATCCCCTCCTTCAGAACCAGGTAAATCTAACCACAAAATTTAAAAAAAGAAAGAATTTAAGGAGGTAGATAGATTTATACAAAACTTAGATATGGGAGACTCCTGGAGAAAATGTAATGGGGACGGAAAGGAATATGCCTTTTTCTCAGCAGTACATGGCATGAAATTTGATCATGTACTAGGGCATGGAATCCTCACAATACAATGGACAAAGGCAGAAATATTAAGTGAATCCTTTTCAAATGATGATTCAGCAAAAAATTGTATGTAATAAAGGGCCAGAGATTGATAGACTATAAATTATTTGGAAACTAAATAATCTAATCCTAAAGAATGCATGAGTCAAACAGTGAACCAAAGAAACAATCATTAACTTCATCCAAGAGAATGACATTAATGAGACAACATACCAAAACATATGGGTTGCACCCAAAGTAGTTCTCGGAGAAATTTTATTTCTTTAAATTCTTGCATGGATGAAGTTCAAATGAGGGGATCAATAAAATGGGCATTCAGATACAAAAACAAAAAACATAGAAAAAGAACAAATTAAAATTCCCAGTTAAATACCAGATTAGTAATTCTGAAAATCAAAGGAAAGTTTAGTAACATTGAATTTAAGAAAGCTATTGAATTAATAAATAAAACTAAGAGCTGGTTTTATGCAAAAAAAAAGTTAAAAAAAACAATAAAATAAAGAAACTGATGGAGTTTAGACTATGGGAACCCCCTTGAACTGCACCCTGAATCTTCCCACTTTATCTGGCTTTTCAGGTCCAAAAAAATCTAGCCTAACCTTCCTTTGTCTGGTTACCTCTGGATTCTTATCCTTGATCCTGATCAAAATATCTATACCCTAGCTCTGTTACCCTAGCCCTCTATTGTCTGTCATCTCCAGGTAGCCTTCAGCTATTTCCCACCCTTGAGTCTGACTTCAACCCCGTCACCCCAGTGCACTCTAAAGCCCTCCTGTAGTCATCACAGACTACTTAAGACCAACCCTTAATCCCTCCCATAATGTTTCTGTATATAAGTCTCATCTTGCCTCTATGAAGGTGCTCAGACTCAATCTAGGTCAGCTCACATTAATCTGGCCCACTGTCATTAGTGTCACTAATGCTTAGGCTCCCTAAGAGTCTGCCCAAAGTGGGGAATCTTTAATAAACTTTGTTTTTCCTTGGCTAAGAAGCCTTGAGTCGAATTCATTCGGCAGGACACAGTATGTTGGTATTTTGGTCTTGAGCACCCCTCAACCCCAAAATTCATCAAAACCTTTGGTTACTCTGATTAAAAAAAAGAAATACAACAAAATTTAACAGTATCAAAAATGAAAATGATGAATTCACCACCAAAGAACAGGTAATTAAAACATTAATTAGAAGCTTTTTTGAACAAATATGTACCAAAAAATCTGACAATCTAAGTGAAATGGATAATTATCCACAAAGGTGCTATTTGCCAAGGTTAAGAAAAGAGGAAACAAAGTACTTAAAAAGTCCATTTCATGAAAAAAAAGAAAATAAGCCATCAATAAACTTCCTAAGAAAAAATCTCCATGGCCATGTGGATTTACAAGTGAATTCTACCAAATATTTAAAGAACAATTAATTCAAATACTGTATTTTTTTGGTAAAAATAGCTGAAAAAGTAGCCCCACTTTTTTTTTGCAGGGGGGGGAAGGCAGGGAAATTGGGGTTAATTGCCTTGCCCAAGGTCACACAGCTAGTAAGTGTGTCAAGTGTCTGAGGTTGGATTTGAATTCAGGTCCCCCTGACTCCAGGCTGATGCTGATGTGCAACCTAACTACTGCCCAAAATTTTAATATAAATATGGTTCTAATACCTAAACTGGGAAGAGCCAAATCAGAGAAAGAAAAATATAGGCCAATTTCCCTAATGAATATAGATGCAAAAAATTTTTAAAAGGGGCGGCGGAGCCAAGATGGCGGCTGGAAAGCAGGGACTAGTGTGACCTCCCTGCCAAGCAGCTCTAAAAACTTATGAAAAATGGCTATGAACCAATTCTAGAACGTCAGAACCCAGAGAACAGCAGAGAGAAACAGGGCTCCAGCCCAGGACAACCTGGATGGTCTCTGGGTGAGGTCTATACGACATGGAGCTGGGAGATGGGAGCTGGAAGCTGGGAGCAGAGCAGAGCCCAGCCTGAGCGGCTCGGACCAACCAGACCAGGAGCCGGGCGGAGTGGACCCTAGTGCCCTGAATCAGTGAGCTGTGGCAGTTACCAGACTTCTCAACCCACAAACACCAAAAACAACAGAGAAGGTTATTGGGAAAAGCTGCGGGAGTGGAAGGAGTTCACAGTTCAGCTTCCAGCCCTAGGGGGCAGCGGAGGTGGGGCAGCGACAGCTGTTGTTGCTTCCTGCCCCAGGCCCACCTGATGGGAGGAATTAAGTGGCAGATCAGAGCAGGAGTGCACAGCCTGCTGAAGATCTAAGCCCAGTCCAGGCTGAGGGTTCTTGGGGAAGGAGAAGTGCTGGTGTGGCAGAGCTGGCACATCCCCCCCAAACGTGGAACATAGAACTCTTTACTCTACAAGCAGTCATACCCCACTGAAAAACTCAAGGATCAAGTTAGTAGGTTGGGAATATGGCCAGGCAGCGAAAATGCACCCAGATTCAGCCTCAGGCTTTGGATTCTTCCTTTGGTGACAAAGAAGACCAAAACATACAGACAGAAGAAGTTAACAAAGTCAAAGAGCCTGCAACAGAAACCTCCAAGAAAAACATGAACTGGTCCCAGGCAATGGAAGAGCTCAAAAAGGATTTGGAAAAGCAAATTAGAGAAGTAGAGGAAAAATTGGGAAGAGAAATGAGAAGGATGCAAGAAAACCATGAAAAACAAGTCAATGACTTGCTAAAGGAGACCCAAAAAATACTGAAAAATACACCGAAGGAAACAACACCTTAAAAAATAGACTAACTCAAATGGTAAAAGAGCTCCAAAAAGCCAATGAGGAGAAGAATGCCTTGAAAGGCAGAATTAGCCAAGTGGAAAAGGAGGTCCAAAAGACCACTGAAGAAAATACTACTTTAAAAATTAGATTGGAGCAAGTGGAAGCTAGTGACTTTGTGAGAAATCAAGATATTATAAAACAGAACCAAAGGAATGAAAAAATGGAAGACAATGTGAAATATCTCATTGGAAAAACCATTGACCTGGAAAATAGATCCAGGAGAGATAATTTAAAAATTATTGGACTACCTGAAAGCCATGATCAAAAAAAGAGCCTAGATATCATCTTTCAAGAAATTATAAAGGAGAACTGCCCTGATATTCTAGAGCCACAGGGCAAAATAGAAATTGAAAGAATCCATCGATCGCCTCCTCAAATAGATCCCAAAAAGAAATCTCCTAGGAATATTGTCGCCACATTCCAAGGAGAAAATACTGCAAACAGCCAGAAAGAAACAATTTGAGTATTGTGGAAACCCAATCAGAATAACCCAAGATCTGGCAGCTTCTACATTAAGAGATCGAAGGGCTTGGAATACGATATTCTGGAGGTCAATGGAGCTAGGATTAAGACCAATAATCACCAATCCAGCAAAACTGAGTATCATGCTTCAAGGTAAAATATGGATTTTTAATAAAATAGAGGACTTTCAAGCTTTCTCAATGAAAAGAACTGAACAGAAAATTTGATTTTCAAACACAAGAATCAAGAGAAACATGAAAAGGTAATCAAGAAAAAGAACAAGAAAAAGATATTGCAAGGGATTTACTAAAGTTGAACTGTTTTGTTTACATTCCTACATGGAAAGAGGACATGTATGATTCATGAGACCCCAGCATTAAGGTAGCTGAAGGGAATATGCATACATGTACATATGTTTATGTGTGTGTGTGTGTATATATATATACACACATATATATGTGTGACTGTGTATGTATGTATATATTTATGTGTATATATACATAGAGAGAGAGAGAGAGTGGACACAGGGTGAGTTGAAGATGAAGGGAAGATATCTAAAAGAAATAAAATCAAATTAAGGGATGAGAAAGGAACATATTGAGAGAAGGAGATAGGGAGAGATTGAATGGGGTAGATCATTTTGCATAAAGGTGGCAAGAGGAAGCAGTTCTGTGGGAGGAGGGGAGAGGGCAGGTGAGGGGGGAATGAATGAATCTTGCTCTCATCAGATTTGGCCTGAGGAGGAAATACCATACATACCCAATTGGGTATCTTACTCCATAGGAAAGAAGAGGGAAGAAGATAAAAAAGGGGGGGATGATGGAGGGGAGGGCAGATGGGGGTGGAGGTAATCAAAAACAAACACTTTCAAAAGGGGACAGGGTCAAGGGAGAAAATGAGAAAATTCAATAAAGGGGGATGGGTTGGGAAGGAGCAAAATATAGTTAGTCTTTCACAACATGAGTATTGTGGAAGGGTTATACATAATGATACACATGTGGCCTATGTTGAATTGCTTGACTTCTTGGGGAGGGTGGGTGGGAAGTGAGGAGGGGGGAGAATTTGGAAATCAAAGTTTTTAAAAACAGACGCTCAAAACAAAAAGTTTTTTGCATGCTACTTGAAAATAAGATACACGGGCAATGGGGAGTAGAAATTTAGCTTGCCCTATAAAAAAGGAAGGGAAAAGGTGGGGTGTGGGGTGACAGAAGGGAGGGCTGACTGGGGAACAGGGCAACCAGAATATATGCCATCTTGGAGGGGGGCAGGGTAGAAATGGGGAGAAAGTTTTTAATTCAAACTCTTGTGAAAACCAATGCTGCAAACTAAATATGTTAAATAAGTAAATTAAATTTTAAAAAAAAGGTGGGGCAGGAGCAGCCACCTCTAGGAGGTAACCCCTAAGCTGGGCTCCAGGGGAATTCCAGGCCTGAGGGATGCCCCATGTGCTGGCCCAGAGCTGAAAGGGACCTAGAGTTCATTTTACAGATTAGAAAATTGAGCCTGGGAGATCAGCAAGTTGCAGGATTTGAAGCCAGGGTCATAGGGCCGTAAGAATCTGGGGAGGGTCCAGACCCTAGCCATCCTGACTCCATGTTCATCCCCATCTCCATTCCATCACACTGGAGTTCTGTGTCTGGGGACCAGGCAGGAGGTCGGTCTGCCTAGGTATGAGTCAAAGGGAGCACCAAGAATTAACCTTGCAGAGACCAGCTAGAAGGAAACTAGCTGAAGGACTGATATCTATGCTAGGGACAAGAGGGAGCCATGGAAGATTCTTGAGAAGGTGAGTGGCAAGGTCAGGCCCAGGCTTTAAAGGAATGGCCGACAACTGTAGGGAGGCAGGGAGACTGAGCAGGAAGCTACAGCCGTACCCTCTGACCCAGAAGTCTCATGAGAGGCACAAAGCCCAAGGAGGCAGCTGGCAAAAAGGCGCCCATCTAGGCTGAAAGACTGATAAGCAGCCCTTAACCACCTGGACACAATGCAGATGCCCTTGAACTGGAGAAGGCTGAGCAAATGAGGGTAAATGTGGGTGTTGCCAAATGATGCTCTGCCGTAAGAAACTCGCAATGTCCAGATAAGCACAAGAAACGCCGTTTGGACTGAGCACCCAGGGCTGACAGCAATGTAGGTAATAAGAAAGAATAACCAAGACTTAATAGAAACTGAATGCACAAAGTCAGAAGAACAGCCTAGCCCCCAAGAGGAGAGGAGAAGGTGCTTCCCCCCATGACACTCCTCCAAGGGGTGCAGGGGCGGGGGGGGGGGCACTGGTATAGACGGCTGCGTAGATCATCAGATTGTGGTTGGGTTTTTTGATGTGTTGAAAGGTTTTACTGATTTTTTTTCCTTTTCCTCTCTTAAAAAACAAATTCATCTCTTCCTGTCCCTCAGGCCATGCGGGGCTCATCAGGTTACACAGTCAATAAATGTCAGAGCAGGTCTCAAGGCCCTCTAAATATAGTTCACAAAAACTCCCTTGAAGACACTTCCCACTTTCCAGCCAGCCATCCATCTTTACTCTAGGACACACATACACACTTTAGTCTAAACTAGGTCAGACTGACCCTGTGACCTCTTCTCTGGGTCTCAGCTTCCTATCTACAAATGAAGGGCTGAGCCAGATGCCTCCCGTCTTCCCAGCTCTGACATTTTACAGGTCTCAGCTCCAAGGCCCATTGGGGTCTGACATTCTGGATTCCAGCTTCTAAGTTTCCTCTGAGCCTCGATGCTCTGTGTTCTGAGGTTTTTCCATCTCTCATGGTCTGGTGAACCTTATGATTTCTCAGAATACACAAATAAAATTCTTAGTTTTCCAAAGGAAACCAAATATACTCAAATATAGTTAACAAAATAGTAAACAAACAAACAAGTTCATGGCCCCGGGGTTAAGAGCCTTTGGTCTCTTGTAGATCAGGCCAACTTTCTGAGGTCATTTGTAGCTCTGGTGGCATGGTCTAGACTCCCTCCCAGCCCTTCCTGACACTTCACATTCTCTGTTCTAGGCTCCCTCCCAGCTCTGGCCTTCCCTGGCTTCCTTTCTACTTTCCAGGCTTCTTGCCCCTCGCTCCACTATGTTGTCTTCCCTCCAGGACCTGGACCTCCTGGACCCCGCCTCCTGGCAGTCCTGGCCCGTGGCTCCCACCATCCTCTCTGCCTGTCCTCCAGGCACGAAGTTTCTCTCCCTCCTCATCTCTGCCTCAGGCTTCTCCAACTTCCCTTTAATGCCAGCTAATACCCCCTTTGCGGGAAGCCTTCCTCAACTGGCAATTCCAGGGCCTTCCCTCTGTTAATTATTTCCTATTTGTCCACACATAGCCTGTTTTATCTATATGTGTTTGCATGCTGACTCTCCATTAGAGGTAAGCGCCTCGAGGGCAGGGACTGCCTCCTGCCTCTTCTCAGTGTAATTGACCATATTGATAACAAAATTAACAAATCATATGTTAATCTCAATTGATGCAGAAAAAGCTTTTGTCAAATAACAACTGCCTTTCGTATTTAAAAACAGAACAAAACTACAGAACATAGGAATAAAAGGAGTTTTCCTCAAAATGATAAGTAACAATTCTCCAAAACCCTCAACAACCACTATGCATAAAGGGAATATGCTAGAAGCTTTCCCAAAGACATCAAGGATGAAACAAGGATTTCCACTATCACCACTGTTATTCAATATGGTTCTTGAAATGTTGACTTAGCAGTAAGAGAAGAAAAATAAATTGAAGAAAGTAGAATAGGTAATGAAGAAGCAAAGCTATCACTCTTCCCAGATGGTATGATGGTATAGTTAGAGGATCCTAGAGAATCAACTAAAAAACTGCTTGAAATAATTAACAAATTTACTAAAGTGACAAAATAGAAAATTCACAGAAATCATTTGTATTTCTATATATTACTAAAAAGTATCCCAGCAAGAAGAAATAGAAAGAGAAATTCCATTTAAAGTAATTATAGACAATATAAAATATTTGTGAGTCTACCTGCTAAAAAAAATCCAAGAACCATATGAATGCAAGTACAAAACACTTTTCAAACCAATAAAGTCAGAATTAAATAAGTGGAAAAATATCAGTTGCTCCTGAGTAGGCTGAGCTAATATAAAAAAAATGACAATTCTACTTAAATTAATTTACTTATTTTGTGCCATACCAATGAAAGTACTTAAAATTACTTTCTAAAGCTAGAAAAAAATTACAAAATTCATGTGGAAGAACAAAAGGTCCAGAATATCAAGGGAACTAATGAAATGAAATGCAAGTGAAGCTGGTCTAGCTTCACCAGATCTAAAACTTTATTATAAAGTAGTAATCATCAAAACTACTTGGTACTGCCTAAGAAATAGAGTATGTCTGCGGAATATACAAAAGACACCAAAGTCAGTGACTATAGTAAGCAATAGTTTGATTAACCCAAAGACTCCAACTTCAGGGATAAGAACTCACTATTTGACAGAAACAACTGGGAACCTGGAAAACCATATGGCAAAAACCAGGTATAAACCAACATCTTACAGCATATAGCAAGATAAGGCCAAAATGGGTACCTGATTTATATGCAATAGGTGATACCATAAGCAGATTAGGAGAGCAGGAAAGAATTTATGACTAAACAAGAGATAGAGAACATGATGAAATGTAAAGTAGATTATTTTGATTATGTTAAATTAAAAAGGTTTTGCACAAACCAATGCACCCAAGATTAGAAGGGAAGCAGAAAGCTGGGAAACTCAGTATTTCTTATAAAGGCCTCATTTCTAAAATAGATAGAAGCTGAGTCAAGTTTATAAGAAGACAGGTCATTCCCAAATTGATAGATGTTCAAAAGATATGAACAGGCAGTTTTCAGGTGAAGAAATTAAAGTTCTCTATAGTAATATAAAAATGCTCTAAATCACTATTCATTAGAAAAAAGCAAGTCAACACAACTCTGAGGTATTACATCAGAGCTATCACATTGGCCAACATGAAAAGACAGAAAAATGACAAATGTGGGAGAAAATATAGGAAAATTGGGACATTAATGCATTTTGTTGTGAACTGATCCAACCATTCTGGAGAGCAATTTGGAACTATGCCCAAAGGGCTATCAAAGTGTGCATATTCTTTGAACCACAAGTACTACAATTAGGTCTATATCCCATATTGAATATAAAAAAGGGAAAAGTACTGACATGTACAAAATTATTTTTCAGCAGCCTTTTTTGTGGTTGGAAAGAATTAGAAATTTTGGGGATGCCCATCATTTGGTTAATGGTTGAACGTGTTGTGGTTCATGAATGTAATGGAATATAATTATTCCATAAGAAATGATGAGCAGGGAGAGATTAAAAGACCTGAAAAGACTTACATGAATTGATGCTGGAAACAATCTTGTGCTGTGACCAATTTTGATAGACTTTGTACTTCACAGGAAAAAAAATGTTCTAAGATAATTCCAAAAGATTCATGATAGAAAATGCTATCCACATCTACAGAAAGAAGTATGGAGTATAAATACATGTGAGAGCACACTATTTTCTCTCTTTTTTTGTTTTGTTCTGTTTTTTTTTTCTTTCTCATGGCATTTTTTCCCTTTTATTCTGATTCTTTAAGAACATGACCAATGTGGATGTATGTTTAATGATTGTACATGTATAGCCTATTTTAGGTTGCAAGCCATCTTGGGCAGGGAGAGAAAAAAGTGAAAATTTTAGAATTCAAAATCTTAAAAGGTGAATGTTGAAAAATTAAAAAAATGTTTTTAAAAGGAAAGTAACTTTGTGGAATATTGCCTTTGTAGATGAGATAGGTAATTTATACAATACATTTTTTCTTTTTTTAAAAAATAATTTAAATTGTAATTTACATTTATTTCCACTTGAATAAATGGGTACCTCCCCTGAACAGAGTACAGGAGAAAGTACAAAGGACTCAGATGGACATCAGTCCTTTTATAGACCCTCACCTCAAATCTCCAGCCAGACTCTTCATTGGCCAGATACAATCCCGTGACTGCCTAAATCATAGCCTCCTGAAATGGCTCATTTAAGCATGTGTACAAGCTCTGAGCAAATTGTAGAGCTGCAGAACCCACAAAATAGCAAAGGGAAGCAGGGCTCCAGCCCAGGACAGCCTGGATGGTTGCTGGGAAGGGTCTATCACACAGAGCTGGGAGCAGAGCAGAGTAGAACCCAGCATGGGCCACGCCCGGACCAACCACACAAGGAGCCAGGCAGAACAGGCTCAGCACCCTGAATCAGTGAGCTGTGGCAGTTACCAGACTTACCAACCCACAAATGCCAAAGACAGAAGAGAAGGTTAATGGGAAAACCTGTGGGGACAGAGTGAAAAGATTTCACAGTTGGACCACCACAAAGGAGGAGGCAAAGGTGGTGCAGCTCTGAGGATGCTTCCAGAACTACAGTTGCAGTTGCCTCCAGCCCCAGGCCCACCTGGTGTGAGGAATTGAGTGGCATATTAGAGCAAGAGTGCAAAACCTCCTTTGCCCTGTCTGAATCTGGGCCTAAATCCTGGTTGGCAGTTCTGGAGGGAGAAGGAGCATTGGTGTGGCAGAGCCTGCTTTGTAGAAGCAGCTTTGAATATAGCAGTGCAGCCTGTAAAGCTTGGGAAAAAGTACTCTCTACTCTACAAGATGTCTTACCACCACAAAAAACTCAAGGGTCAAGTTGTTGTCCGGGAACATGAATAGGCAGTGAAAATGGTCTCAGATGTGGACTTAGACTTTGGAATCTTTTTTTCTGCTGACAAAGAAGACCAAAACATAAAGCCAGAAGAAGTCAACAAAGTCAAAGAGCCCACATCAAAAGCCTCCAAGAAAAATATTAATGGTCTCAGGCTATGGAAGGGCACAAAAAGGATTTGGAAAAGCAAGTAGGAGAAATAAAGGAAAAATTGGGAAGAGAAATGATAGTGATGTGAGAAAATCATCAAAAACAAGTCAATGACTTGCTAAAGGAGACCCAAAAAAATACTGAAGAAAATAACACCTTAAAAATGGACTAACTCAAATGGCAAAAGAGCTCCAAAAAGCTGATGAGGAGAAGAATGCCTTCAAAGGCAGAACTAGCCAAATAGAAAAAGAGGTCTAAAAGATGGATGAAGAAAATATGACCTTAAAATTTAGATTGGAGGAAGTGGAAGCTAATGACTTCATGAGAAATAAGGATATTAAAAAAAACAGAATGAAAGGATGAAAAAATGGAAGACAATGTGAAATATCTCATTGGGAAAACCACTGAACTGGAAAATTGATCCGGGAGAGACAATTTAAATATTATTGGGCTACCTGAAAGCCAAGATAAAAAACAAGGCCTAGATATCATCTTTCAAGAAATTATCAAAGAGAATTGCCCTGATATTCTAGAGCCATAGAGTAAAATAGAAATTGAAAGAATCCACCAATCACCTCCTGAAAACGATCCCAAAATGAAAATTTCTAGGAATATTGTCTCCAAATTCCAGAGCTCTCAGATCAATGAGAAAATACTGCAAGCAGACAGAAAGAAACAAATTGAGTATTCTGGAAACAGAATCATAATAACACAAGATCTAGCAGCTTGTACCTTAAGGGATAGAAAGGCTTGGAATATGATATTCCAGAGGTCAATGGAATTAAGATTAAAATGAAGAATCACATATACAGCAAAACTGAGTATCATCCTCCAAGGAAAAAATATGGATTTTCAATAAAATAGCGGACATTCAAGCTTTCTCAGTGAAAAGACCAAAGTTGAATAGAAAATTTGACTTTCAGACACAAGAATCAAGAGAAGCATGGAAAGGTAAACAAGAAAGAGAAATCATAAGGGATTTACTAAACTTGAACTGTTTTGTTTACATTCCTACATGGAAAGATGACGTGTATAATGAATGAAACCTCAGTATTAGGGTAGCTGAAGAGAATATACATACATACATGCATACATGCATACATATGTGTATATATATATATATATATATATATATATATATATATATATATATGTGTGTGTGTGTGTGTGTGTGTATCATGTATATATATATTGACTGAGGACACAGGGTGAGTTGAAGACGAACAGATGATATCTTAAAAAATCAAATTAAGGGAAGAGAGACGAATATATTGAGAGAAGGAGACAGGGAGAGATTGAATGGGGTATATTATTTCACATAATAGTGGCAAGAAAAAGCAGTTCATTGGAAGCAAAGAGGGGGCAGGTGAGGAGGAATGAGTGAATCTTGCTCTCTTTGGATTTGACTTGAGAAGGGAATAAAATACACACTCAAATGGGTATCTTACCCCACAGGAAAGAAGGATGAAGGAGATAAAAAGGGTGGAAGATAGAATGGAGACCAAACAGGGTGAGGACGTAATCAAAAGCAAACAGTTTGAAAAAGGGACAGGGTCAAAGGAGAAAACTGAATAAAGGGGGACAAAATAGGAGGGAACAAAATATAGTTAGTCTTTCACAACATGAGTAGTGTGGAAGGGTTTTACATAATGACATATGTGTGTGGCCTATGTTGAATTGATTGCCTTCTTAGGGAGAGTGTGTGGGTAGGGAAGAGGGGAGAGAAATTGGAACTCAGAATTTTAAAAGCAGATGTTCAAAAAAAAGTGTTTTTGCATGCACCTGGGAAATAAGATATACAGACAATGGGGCATAGAAATCTATCTTGCCCTACAAGAAAGTAAGGGAAAGTGGGAAGGGGGGGTTGTGTGGTGACACAAAGGAGGGCTGAATGGAGAATGGGGCAATCAGAATATATGTCATCTTGGAGTGGGGGGGAGGGTAGAAATGGGGAGAAAATTTGTAATTCAGAATCCTCTGGAAATCAATGGTGAAAACTAAAAATATTAAATAAAAAACCTCTCAAAAAGTCTAAAATGTTCTATAAGCAATTATATTAAGAAATCTGTTACTGTAGTTATAAAACCTTCTGATAATAGAAATTTGCTACTAAGAGATTAGGGATTTAGAGTAAGGTGAGGTATTTCTCCAGCTTCCTGTCAACTCCAGGCAGAAGAGAAATGTAAGCTGCATTGAGCCAGGCTCAAAGTCTGCCAGGTTTCAGTTAAGGAAGTCAAGAGACTCCGACCTCAGCATATGCCAAAGTTTCTCGCTCAACTCTCCTATGAAATCATTCCTGCATTTCATGCCTCCCCCACCCCCCACCCCACTGGGCTGCTGGCATCTGGGGTCAGCCTTCCTTGATATTCACACCTGGAGTTAGACTCAGAAAAACAGTCAGGTAACAGACCCTTTAAGTCTTAGAATGGAAAGGTCCAATAATCAGTTTGAGATATGACTATATTCTCACATTGGTTAAGGAACATCCTTGAAGTACACCTTAAGTAGCTTGCATGCATTTAATTTATTGCTCTAACACATTTGTATCAGTTTTCCAGGCTTTTCTATTCTCCTCTAACTATGCCTGATCTGAAAGATTGAGATGTTCTTCAATAATAGAAACATATAAATATGATAGGTTCAAACATTAACTTTATGTTTGGGACCAAGGAATGAATTCAAATCCAAACAACCACTTTTAACTTTTCCCATCAATGCAAAAGTATTCTAAAACTTATCTCTCTTAAAAAGACTTACATATTGAAATTCTTTTGCCTGTCTACCTGAAAGTTTTGTTAAAGGACCAAAAAAGCTAGGTGATACATACATTCATGATGTTTATTCCCTTAAAGCTAGTCGAGATAGCTTACTTGTGAGTACAAGGAGCCAGAGAATGAGTTCTTACTGTCTGAACAAAAGAATGAGAAACTCAGGATAAGGGCCTCATCCTTAATGGCCAGAGGAAAGAATATTCTTAAGTCAGCCTGATCTGGCTTTGTTGACATAGAATGAGGCATTATCTAAGTAAACTCATAGAACAAAGACGTTTAGGCCCAGGCTCTTCTTCTAATTGATTATTAGTTCAGGCTCTGGCCCTTATTGAAGTTACTAAATTGATAGCAATTGATTATCATCTCCAAACTGAAAATGTCTCTGGTTTAATTCCAGCAATTATTTACACCATTTGTATTAATACCCACTTGCTCTTATATCACTTTGAAGCATATGATGACTTTATTCCATATAGATACAATGTAACTTCAAATCTCAGCCTTAGTCTAGAAGATAATGATTCAACCTTACATTTGTATTCTTATTTCACAAATCTCTTTTTTTTCCCTTTTTCCAATTATTCCCATCAATATTTACAAAGAATATTATCCTTCATATTACTATACAAGAGTACCAATTAACCCAGTCTTTTGACTAAAAACAGCAAGATTTCACATATTCGCATTAATCAAAATTTCCATTTCTGCCCATAAAACCTTCTAGGTCTGTAGGTATATACCTTTCCTTTCATCACTAACTACTAATTTTTGATTACAGAGACCTGCCATAAAAAAGGCAGCATCATATCATCTCCCCCTGAGGGTTGGTTCTTTTACATGAGATGGCAAATTCTGCTAATAAAACTTAACCCTTAAGACACACATCTCAAAATCTAATCTTATCCTAAAAACCCATCACTTTTTGCTGACTTTAAAAAGCCAGGTTTGGAGGTGGGATTTTCGCTGACCCTTGCTGTTCTCTTTCTCAATAAAATTTAAATCCCAGTTACTGCTATCTCTCCCCCTTCCTTTCCTTCTATCAGATAGAGATAATAGACAGAGCTCTGTCTTCTTATCTAGACCAAAGAAGAGGAGGCAGAGTGGGGAAAGAGAATGGCTTTTCCAAGCAGTCCCCAGTTTTTTAAACTTTAACTTCTAAAGAATTTCTTGTCTCTGGCTCATCTTCTATCCCTGGTCCCATCCAGGGACTCATAAAATTCAAGAATTTCAGTCAAAATTCTTGTTTTAGTTAACAGCCTCACACTGTCTCAACACAACAACAATGGGGACTTGGATAACCCCCACTTGCCCCCAAACCTCCTTATCTGCCTTAAACAAAAGACATTCCTGACTTTGATCTCACTACTGAAACATCTTTATCATATATATATATATATATATATATATATATATGTGTGTGTGTGTGTGTGTGTGTGTGTGTGTGTGTTTGTGTGTGTATACACACATGTAAGGGGATGAGTTAGAACCAACCCCTGCCCTCACTGGACCTCCGCACCCAGGGTCTGCTGAGGTAAACTCAGGGCTCTGAGATAAGGGTGGGACAAGATGGCACTAGGAGGAAGGGTCTGGTCTTGCCTTTGTTGACAATGTGGCAGTTCCGGATCTTTTTCCGGACTTGCCTGATTACAAGGGAATCATGGGAGAGCACAGGAAGGAAAAGGGGTGAGAATAGGAGGAACCAGGGCAGCCCTAGTGCCTATGTAACCAAATATATAAAAGTTTTGCTACTAACCTGAATAAACGGAGTTGTTCACCATCTTGCCTTCTGCCTCATTCATTGTCCATGAGATCAGGCCTTTCCTGGACAAAGGCCTGGGATTTGGGGTGCTAAGGACCCCAACATACACATATATATGTATGTACATCTATATATGTATGTATGTATGTATGTATATATGTATATATGTATATGTATATGCGTATATATGTGTGTGTGTGTGTGTGTGTGTATAAAACGTATAATGCACGATTCTTAGCCTAACATCTAGATTATAAGAAAACTTGTTATTTTCATAAATTCCCAAAGTGTTATAGCAACTAAATTCCTTGTTATTACAGAATCTCTAGATATCACAAAGTTTCCAAATTTTCTATTCACAAAACCTCTTATACACAAAATTTACAAGAGGAGGTCTCACAAAGTCTTAGTTAACAATCTCACAAATGCTATTAAGTGGTAGCAAAACAATTTTAACTGAACAATAACAGCTTTTAACCCATTCATCACTTTTTTCTGATAGTACAATTCTTAACAACATTTAAACCATACAAGTGTATGTTTAAACCATACAAACTTAATTCTTCAAACAATTTTATGTATTTAAACCTTGAAAGTATCCATCAAATTAGGTGAATGCATTTTTAAGTCACCTTACACATGAAACCACTCATCTCATTACCAACACATTAAGATTAAAAGTAAAATTACTTGTCCATAACCAAATATAAAAGTTTCAATCACATTTTTACAATTTTGAAATATATTTTAGAAATAAGATAACATCGATTACATTTTCAGATCATCACTTATTGATCCTATTGCTTCTGGTATTTATATATTAATACATTAATATGTAAATACATATATAACATATATTCATACCTTAAACATTAGCTTGGCTGAAAAAAAATCCCTAAGGAATTTAAAGGAGGTGTGGTCCCTTCGATTCCAAGTTAAAAAAAAAAAAAAAGCTTTGTACTCTTTGAGTTCTCTAGTCCTCTAAAGAATGATGAGGTGGGAGTAGTTCTTAAGAGCATGTGGGGTTGCCACTCCCCTACTCATTCTTTATACCAAGCTAAAATATTTTTAGTTTCCCCTTCATCCTGCTGCCTCAGATAAGATGGAGGGGAAGATCCCTTTCAGTCGCTAAAGACAATTGACAAGGGTGAGTTGAAGAGCAGCACAGGATTATAAATAGTACAGATATCATTCTTACGTGAATTACATTGGGGACTGGAGGGCCTTCTAAGAACAAAGGAGCTAGTCCTTCTTAGATATGTTACTATAAAACCTTGGATTACTAACCAATAAGCCTACAAGCTTCTTTCTGCTCCAGCTCTGGATTGACCCACCCACAATCTTCCTATGTGAAGGGTGGGGAGGAGGGAGAGGCTAAGATCACATGGACCCCAAACCACATGGACTTAGCTGTAGTTTCACAGCCACTCCTTACCTCCAGCTTCTATTTCTCTTTCTTTCCCAATCTTTACTGAAACATTTTATCCTTTGTACTCTCGGTCCAACTTCAATTTCTTTTCTAATCTTGACACAAACTACCTCAAACATTTAAAATAAATACAAAAAAAATTATACTCACCAAGCTTCTTCTCCAGCTGCGTTAATCTTAAATCTTACAGTTAAATGACTAATAATTTTCATACTAAAGGAGCTTATCTCTGTCCTCCAACCTCAGTAGTCTTTCTCCAGAGCTTTCCAGAGATCTTTCTTTTGCTAATTAATTCCTTTTAACCTCTCAGTTTCTAGAGTTAAAAATTTCCATGTAAACATAGTACGTAAAACTTTTCTTACACAGACAGACAAGACATTAGACAAGACATTGCACATGAACAATTTAGAATTTGAATTCAGACCTATCCCAAGCATTAAATTAAAAATAACATATATCATACTTCATATCTCCCCTTGCAGCTATAAACCTCCTTTCTGTGAAGCAGTGAAAGGTTCTGAAATGCCAATCAATCTACCCCTCCCTGAGAGAGAGAATTTTTACCATCCACCAAACTTCCAAATCCCTTTTCTCTGGGTCAACCCACCAGCCCTCTTCTTCAAAGCGCTAAGAGAAATTCAACCTCCCCACCTAGGTCAAATATTTTAAGAGCTCTTTACCCTGCTCCAAGCAAAACTTATTTCTCAACTTGGAGAGAATGCAGACATGACAAAGCAGCACTGCCCGATCTTGCTCAGGCACCTGACTTATGCTCTCTATGGCCCTTTTCCTTCCCTTTTCCCCCTTTACTCACATTCCTGGGTTGCCGAGGATACCAGAAAAATACTCCCGGGAAATTGGCAGTCTCAAAAAGGAAGTCTTCACCTGCAGATTCTAGGGCCCACTGCAAACAATGGGGATGCCACCCATTCTCTGCATGAAATAACTTTCTTCTGATGCTATATTGATCCTGTGATGAGCCCCCATCTGTTAGAAAGATACTTACATTGTCATGGAATAAGCAAGACTTATTAGGAAGCCAGGAACATTTTAATTATAATTTACATTTATTCCCCCTGGATAAATGGGTACCTCCCCTGAACAGAGTACAAGAGAATGTACCCAAAACAAAAAAAATTGCATACAAGAGTGAGGGACCAGTTTATTTTACCTGTAGCATCTATTTGTAGTGTGCAAGAATAGCATAATCTCTTGATTACTTTCAACATTATTTTGTCACTAAATAGAGAATCTCAGGAGGGGAATGAGAATAAGCTATGTTTTGGGTTTATTAGGATAGGAATTCCAAAAGGTCAAGGGGAAAGGAAGTAATAGTTGAAGTGACTAAAGAATAAATGAAGATTTAGTGAGAAAGATGAAAAAAGCTATAACGTAATACCATAAATATTTGGTCACTTAGCATGTATTTAAAAACTATGCCCTGCATTCCAGATTCTGAGCCAAGGTTTGGTAATAAGAATTACAAAATATGATCCCTTTCATCATAGAGCTTGCATTTCCATTAAAGTGATAATATACAAACAGTGAAGTCAGGATTTTTCAGAAAAGGAAGATCATTCCAGATACCTGGGGCAGACTGACAAAAAGATTTGCTAATTTGAAATAAGTGTTGTGTGCAAGGAATAGCAAGAAAACAGGTATTTCTGTATTGTAAAGGAAATGGAAATAAAAGACTGGAAAAGTATAAAGGGACAATATGTTAAGGACATTCAATACCAAAAAATGATGCTAAATTTGATTCTAGAGTCAACAGAAAACCACTAGAGTTCATTACAAAGAATAATAATCTGACATGCACTTTTGAAAAATCAAAGAGTGGAGCCTATATCAGATTGTTGAGACACTTGAAACAGCTGACTGTATTGGGGATCCTTGAAGAGGTTGGCCTTTGTTTCCTTTGATTAATTCAGTGTCTTTGATTGAGTCTTACTAGGTGCTAAGCCCCAGGCCGCAACCCCTATCTATTAGGTGCTAAGCTTATGTGGGTGTGAATTGGTATCTAAGGTGGGGCTCCAGTTGGGGCCAATGAAGGGATGTGCTAACACCAGAGCCAATTGAAAGGAGCCTAAGTTCTGGTTGCTCAGATGACATTTGATGATGTCTAAAACTGTATAAAAAGGGAGAACAGGGCTATTTGCTTAAGGCTCTCACTCCTGGAGGCCTGGAACTCTCATCAGCTGCTGTAAGGGCCTTCTGGCTAAACTTAGATGTTGCTGGTTTTCTTGGTAACTATGAATTGTATCTGTTCTGTTGAGGTTTGTAATGTGTTTGTATTTGCTCTGAAGTTCAGGGTGCTGGCTTTTTCCCTTGAACTAAATGAATGATATTTGTATGCTGGATTAAACTGAGATTGTTAACCCCTTAATGTTGCTTTCCTTATTAAAATATAGCAAAAGAACCTGGACTTTCAGCATTCTGTGACCTGGTTGTTGTTGGTTTTACACCCCCCACATCAGCTGCCAGGTGGTTTGTTGAAACACCAACCAACCAGAAGTGCTGTATTGAACATATTAGATGAAGAAAGCTTGCATTACTACGATGCTTTTTTGAGTGGAGAAAAGGAGTGGTAAACAGGAAATGCCATGAAATTAGAAACTGTTATATTTGGCAACAGATTCTATATGAGCCTTGAGCCTCATGTCCAAGTGAGAAGTCAAAGATGATACCAAGATTGAGAGCCTTTGTGACTAAGGGATTGTTGTGCCATGGATAGTCATAAGGAAATTTAGAAGAGTGAAAAGTTTGTTGTGAAATATAATGAGTCCTGTTCTGGACATGCTGAATTTGAGCAGCCTACAGTATATCCAGTTTTAGATTTTCAGTAGGCAATTGTTCATGTGAGATTGTAGTTTAGATGAAAACTTAAGGGCAGATAAGGAGGTCTTGGGGAAAATTAACTTAATCTAATGGAAGTGATTAGATAACCAAGATAAGTTAGAGTTAGAGGAGAAGAAGGCCAAGGATAGACTTTTAAATGATAGCCAAGCCGTTTCAGTTGAGTGATGAAGTTAGAAACTAGATTTCAGAGGTTTAGAATGTAATGAAAGGGGAGGAAATGGAGGTAGTGAGAATGGATTTTTTTTTTCAAGAAATTTAGTCAAGGAGATGAAGAGAGATACAGGAGAAAATCAAATCGAGATTGTGGTGTTTTTAAGGATAGGGAAGGCATGAACATGTTTGTAGAGAATGAGAAAAGACTAGTAGCTATGGAAAGACTGAAAATAAGTTAAAGAGTAGGAATTAATAGAGGGGGTAAATCCAAATTTTAGTGAATTAGGTAAAGTTGGAGGACTTAGGAAACCTATGGTCCTGATGAAGATGAAAGAAAACAAGAATTTATCATTTGTGTTTTGTCATACATCTTCAATACAGTGTGGATTAGTATGGGAAATTCACACACACATGATTAGGAGATATAATGCCTACCTTTCACCAATATGTAAGCCTATGAGCTTTCAGCATATCTATACCAAATAAATAATTCCTCTTAAATCTATTAGTGCTAAGTATACTTAGAGAAAACATTATTTTTCTGAGATATCTTATAAATGCACATGTTTGTCGGCACACAGAGAGACTTTATTTTTTTATCTTCAGAGCTATCAAAAGCACCTTTTTTATCAAATTTGGATGAACATTGAGGTTGCCAAGCCAGCCAAGCTGTTAAATTAGTTCCATCTGTAGTCTCTCTTCTAAAACTCCAGGATGACTCAGTTCTTCATGACTGAATATATTTTTCCCCTAATCATGCATTTCATTCAATTATCTGACTTTGTATTTTGCTTATAAATTGAGAGGAAGTAAGCCCTTCTTCATTTGCTTTCATGGTTAAACAAAGTCATCTTCATTCAATACTGGGTACTTCATCATCCTTATTGGCAAATTCAAAATAGCCTGCAGACGTTTAAACATTTTTCATTTTCCATTGGTTATTAATCAATGATACTCTTTCATTTGCTAGATGCAACTATCCTGATCTACCACTGTCCAGGCTAGAGATATAGGCTAAATCATTAGCGTGTGCTTAACAGCAAATCTCCTGGGGCTTGTTTGACAAGCAAAAATCTTTTTTTTTTTTTTTACAAAGGAAAAAAATCTAACTGAAGGGCTAAAAAAAAAGCCTGAATTTGAGGTGTGTTGTCAACAATTTCTGGTCATATAACCTTCACAAATCATTTCTCTAAGTGTCATTACCTTCACCTGGAAAACAATGAAAATAACATCTCTCCTACCTCCCTCAGTGATTTATTTTGAGTAATGCCTATATAAAATGTGAAGTGATTATATAAATGTAAATTGTTATATCAAATCAAATTCATTATCTCCCTCATTAAAAAAATACTTATTTTCTATATATCCACTTCTATCATGTGATACCATTACTGTCTTCCAGTTTAGAAAGTTTGCAAGCAAAGTGTTGTAGGAACAAAGTTATGAAATGGTGAATCTATGACAGAATAGAGACATAATTGTTTACTGGATAAATTTATTTCTCAAAGACTAAGCTTTAAAACCAATTCACTCAGAATCTCATGGATTGGACAATGATAGGTCCCTGCCCTCCTCAAACACAAATGGTTATTTTTTGGGACCGCCTGGTATAGTGTGAATATAAATAATAACTGCTTCTCCTTTGGCCAGCAACCCAGAGAGTGTTCCCTTCGCTGTTTGATTTTTTTTTTTTTATTAAAGGGGACATCCCTTGACTCACTTCTTAAAGAGTCCAATTTACTGAATGGTGATTACCTCACTCAAAGTGAGAACTTGGGAAGACCTTAGCTTAAAAAGTTCAAGGTCTCCCACTACATCCTATGCCATCTCCAATCATCCTGATCAATATCTGGCCACTGGACCCAGATGGCTCTGGAGGAGAAAGTGAGGCTGGTGATTTTGCACAGACTTCCTTCCCTCAAATCAAATTCAATTGCAAGTCATGTCATCATGTTCTTGATATTATGGCCCTCTACAAGAATGAGGGACCAACCACAAGCTGGATGACTGAAATGAAGAACTTGTGGCAAATAAGATGCAGTCTTCTGTTTTTTTCATCTCCTATATTAAAGAATCTTTCATAAAATATTATTGATTTATCTGACCTAAAAGGTTGTTGGGGGATAAAATCATTTAATATTGCATATTATGTTATAAAAGGTAAAGTACTAATTGTGAGATTTTAATTATACAATAAAACCTAATGGTAACACCTCATTTCCTATTTTTTTAATAAAAATCAACCATTTTTTCAAGCCCCCAATTTCTGGCATGGAAATACAATAAACTGTGGTTGTGTATGGTTCATCCTTTGTTCTTGAAGAAGACCATGACATAAGGGAGATGATGACATAACTTGCAATTGAATTTGATTTGGGGGAGTGAGGGCTGTGCAAAGCCACCAGCCACATTTTCTCCTCCAGAGCCATCTGAGTCCAATTGCCAGATATAGATCAGGATGACTGGTGATGGTCCAAGATGCAGTGGGAGACCTTGGCCTTTTTAAGATCAGGTCTTTTAAGTTTCTCACTTCAAGTGAAGCAATCCCTATTCAGTGAATAGGATTCTTTAAGAAGTGAGTCAAGGGATGGCTACTTGAATAAAAAAAAAATCACACAGGGAGAGGAAGACCCTCAGAGTTGCTGGCCAAAGGAGAAACAGCTACTATTTACATTTACTCTGAGACAAGAGGACCCCCCCCCAAAAAAATAATCACTAAGTGTTGCTTGGGCACAACCAATTGTCCAATCTATGACATCCAGAGTGAATTGGGTTTAAGACTTGGTTTTTGAGTAAGAAATCTAGCCAGTAAACTCCAGGTAAGGTGAGGGGAGTGAAGGGGAGGAGAAAGAAGTAGGAGCTGAGTTGTGAGTTAGTAATCTAAATACCTAAAACATTTATCATTTTCTCCCTAAGAATACTAAAATTAAGTGGTGATGGAAAACCCTTCATGGTTCCAGGTCCCAAAGTAGTACCAGAGAATATTTCAAGTCTTTTTCTTATTCTTGTTCTTATTTCTTATCCTTATTGTTTCAAATGAGTATGGATTAATTGATAGTTGTGGTGGAAAGGTGCTTGCAAGAGAGCTTTATTGTCATTGTTATGCCCTTTTTATTCTTGATTTTAAATACCTTGAGCTTTGTGAGTCCCACCGTTATTTGCAAATTGAAAACCTCTGAAATGCAATGATCCATTCTGAAAAAATCTGATAAGGCTTTATTTTACTCCCTTTCTTGTCCCTCTTGTGATTAAATTTATCATTCTAATGTATACTGAGTATTAAAAAAAACATATCTTTTTTCTATCAAAGATTCATTCCTAGGTAATAAATGTTTATGAAAAAGTAAAGTACTTACTATCATTATTACTTGACAATGCTGCACTAATATTACTCATTTAAAAATACCCATTTTTGTTAATATTTTATATGACTAATGATACTGTAAATCACATGCTTATTGCATGCTTTCTGAAAACTTACAAGAAACATGCTCCTTCACTGAAAGAAATGTTAGATAAAAGCAGGAAGAGAACAAGGGAAGAGCTATACTTAGAGCATGAATGAGAGGGGAAAAGGAGACGTTTAAGAAAGGAAAAAGGAAGAAAATATGAAGCATGTGGAAACTAATAAAGGATGCAAAAGGAAAGTGAAGATCCTTTTAAAGGATATACTGAATAAACAGTTATTCCAAAGTTAAATCTAATCCCAAGGAAAGGACATGATGCAGTAGGAAAAGCACTAGTTGAGGATTCAAAAAGACTGAATTCTGGTTATTGCTCTGACATCAATTTGTTAAGTGTTTTTAACAAATAACCTTGAACTAAGTGAATTTTCATGTTGTCTTCTATATCTAAAATTTTCTGATAATCTGTACATTTAAGCAGTCTTTACTTTTTAGTGTGATTCTTAATGACCTGTAGCCTTGTGCCTTTCAGTTTAAAACATGTGAAGATGGATTTGGGAAAGATCTTGGGAGGAAAAAGGCTGGAGAGGGTAGAGTTAGATTAATCTGAATAAAAGCCTTACAAAGTAGGCTAAAGTTTTTATTTTTTCTGTTTTTGTTTTAGTTTAGTTTTCTCTTCCTTGATGCAGCAGACATCAGAAAGCCATTTAGGAGGATATGGTAATGGGACATCTGGTGCAAGTATTGTTTGAGAGTTTGAAAAAGTCAACCCTCCTTATCTTCTTAGCTTCTTAGTCAACCACTAAAAAGCAATATTGCCTAATTATGTCTATATTCTCCTCCAAATCCCTTATTTGTTAGAAGTTTAGGTTAAAAATATAACAAAGTAATAAAATAGACACATTCTTTTCAGGTACCAATGATACTTTAAGTTGCAATCAAACACTGATAACTCCACAAAATTAGTTAATCAAAGTGGTCATTGTCCCTGTATGCCTTAGGAAAATGGAATAGGAACCAAGATGGTAGAGTAAAGGCAAGAACCTGCCTGACCTCTCCCAAATTCCCATCCAAATAACGTTAAAACAATACCTCAAAATGAATTCTAAAGCAACATAACCAACAAAAGGATGAGGTTAAACATATTTCTAGCCCAAGACAGCTTATAATGTCAACAAGAAAGGTCTAACAGACTGGGGAAAAAGTGGAAAAAATTCACTGTGTGATGCAGCCAGCACAGGCCATACCCCAGCAAGGCAGCCACAAGCCTTAGGATTGAATGAATTGGCAGTTGGAGCATCCAGAGCTTATAACCTACATATTGTAAAAGGATTGGACAACTGGTCAGAAAAAAAAAATACAATTGACAATTTGCTGGCACCGAAAACAGGAATCTGTTCCATTGAACATAGAAGTTCTGGGTAGCAGTCCCAGGGTTTGAAGGAGAACTAGCAATTGTGGGGACCACAGTCACAGCTCCAGGGTAGATAAGAGTATTTGTGGTTGCTCACAGACCAGAGCAAAGAGCAGGAGACCAGGGACCACACCCCTTCTTATACTATACCTCTTTGTGAGAATTGAAAACTCATAGACCTCCAGAATTAGTTTGGAAATAGCTGAACAAAAAACCTGCAGGTTGGGAAAGTACCCACTCCATTCTGGAAAAAGAATTCCAATTTAGTTTGTACTTAAAAGTCAAAAAATAGGCAGGGAAAATTAGCAAACATAAAATAAAAAGGAGCTGACCACAGAAAGTTATGATGGTGACAGGGAAAATGAAAAGGCAAACTCAGAAGATGACAATGATGTCAAAACAACTACACATAAAACTTCGAAGAAAAAAAATATGAGTTGGTCTTATGGTTAAAAAAATGAATTCCTGTAAGAGGTCAAAAGTAATTTTAAAAACTAAATAAAAGAAGTAGAGAAAAAGATGGGAAAGACACCCAAGTGATACAAGGAAATCATTGAGAAAAAGGAGTAAATAGCTTGGTAAAGGAGGCAAAAAATGATGAAGAAAATATTACGTTAAAATAAAACAAAATAAACTATATGGTAAAAGAGAAACAAAAATCCACAGAAGAAAAAAAAAAGCTTTTTGAAAAATAAAATAGGACAAATGGAAAAGAAAATGCAAAAGATCACTGAAGAAAATAATTTCTTAATAATCTGATAGAATGGGGTAAGTGGAAGATAATGACTCCATGAGAAATTAACAAAAAATGATTAAATAAAATCAAAAGAAGGGAAAATATATAAGAAAATGTAAACTATATAAAGGGGGGGGAAACTTAGGAAATGGATTGAGGTAAAATAATTTAAGAACAATGGAACTATCTGAAAGCCATTATTTTAAAAAAAGAGCCTAGAAATCATTTGTCAAGAATTATCAAGAAAAATTGCCTTGATATCCTAAAAGGAGAACAAAAATTGAAACTGAAACAAACTTCATTCAAGAGAATGACAATAATGAAACAACATACCAAAACTTATGGGATGCAGCAAAAGCAGTTTTTAGGGGAAGTTTTATATCTCTAAATGCCTCCATGAATAAGGTAGAGAAAAAGGAGATCAATGAATTGGTCATGCAACTGAAAAAGGTAGAAAAAGAACAAACTGAAAATCCTCAATTAAATACCAAATTAGAAACACTGAAAATCAAAGGAGAGATTAACAAAATTGAACCAAAGAAACTATTGAATTAATTAATAAAACAAAGAGCTTGTTTTATTAAAAAATAATAAACTTGATAAACATTTGATCAATTTGATTTAAAAAAAAGAAAGAAGAAAATCAAATTACGATTATCAAAAGTGAAATGGGTGAACTCACCTCTAATGAAGGGGAAAGCAAAACAATAATTAGGAATTATTTTGCCCAATATTGTTCCCATAAATTTGACAACCTTAGGGATTTGGATGAATATCTACAAAAACATAAATTGCCCAGGTTAACAGAAAAAAAAAGTAAGATTTCTAAATAACCCCATCTTAAGAAAAGAAATTGAGCAAGCCATCAATGAACTCCCTAGGAAATAATCTGCAGGGCCAGATGATTTTACATGTAAATTCTATCAAACATTTAAAGAACAATTAATTCCTACACTTTGTGGACTATTTGGGAAAATAGGTGAAGAAGGAGTCCTACCAAATTCTTTTTATGACACAAACATGGTACTAATACCCAAACCAGGTAGAGTCAAAACAGAGAAAGAAAATTATAGACCAATTTCTCTAATGAATATTGATGCAAAAATTTTAAATAAAATATTAGCAAAAAGATTGCAGCAACTCATCACAAGAATAATACACTATGACCAGGTAGGATTCATTCCAGGAATGCAAGACTGGTTCAATATTAGGAAAAGTATTAGCATAATTGACCATATCAACAACAAAACTAGCAGAAATCACATGATCATCTCAATAGATACAGAAAAAGCCTTTGACAAAATACAACACCCATTCTTATTAAAAACATTAGAAAACATAGGAATAAATGGAATGTTCCTTAAACTTATACATGCCATCTACTTAAAACCATCGAGAAGCATTATTTGTAATGGAGATAAGCTAACTGCATTCCCAATAAGATCAGGGGTGTAACAAGGATGACCATTATCACCCCTATTATTCAATTTGGTACCAGAAATGTTAGCTGTAGCAATGAGAAGAAAAAGAAATTGAAAGAATTAGAATAGGCAAAGTAGAAACTAAATTATCATTTTTTGCAGACAATATGATGATTTCCTAAGAAAATCCTAGAGAGTGAAGTAAAAAATCACTTGAAATAATAAACAACTTTAGCAGAGTTGTAGGATATAAAATAAACGCACATAAATCCTCAGCATTCCTATATATTACTTACAGAGTCGAACAGCAAGAGATAGAAAGAGAAATTCCATTCAAAGTTACTGTGGACACTATAAAATTTTGGGGCATCTATCTGCCAAGACAAACCCAGCGACTATATGTACATAATTATGAAACATTTTTCACATGAATATAGTCAGATCTAAATAAATGGGAAAATATCAGTTGCTCATGGTTAGGCTGAGCTAATATAATAAAATTGACAATTTTATCTAAGTTAATCTATCTATTCAGTGCCATACTAATAGAACTACCAAAAATTATTTTACAGAGCTGAATAAAATAATAACAAAATTCATCTGGAGGAACAAGAGGTCTAGAATATCTAGGGCATTAATGAAAAGAAATGCTAGAGAAGGTGGCCTAGCCATACCAGATATTAAACTGTACTATAAAGCAGCAGTCAACAAAACTACCTGGTACTGGCTAAGAAACAGAGTCATGGATCAGTGGAAAAGGATAGGTACACAAGATGGAGAAGTCAATGACTATAGCAATCTATGCTTTGATAAGCCCAAAGAATACAGTTTCTGGCTAAGAATTCATTATTTCACAAAAACTGCTCAGATAATTGGAAAATGGTAGGGCAGAAACTGGGCATAGACAAATATCTTACAACACATACCTAAATAAAGTCAAAATGGGTTCATGATTTAGGAATAAAGGCTGATACTATAAGCAATTTGGGAGAGCTAGGAATAGTTTACCTATCAGATTTATGGAAAAGAAAAGAATTCATGACACAACAAGAGATAGCATTACAAAATGCAAAATGCATAATTTTGATTCTGTTAAATTTAAATGTTTTGTATAAAAAAAGGCAATGCAACAAAGATTTGGAGGGAAGCATAAAATGGTGAGAAAATCTTTACAAATGTGTCTCTGATAAAGGCCACATTTATAAAATATACAGGGAAATGAGCCAAATGTATAGCAATATAAGTCATTCCCCAATTGAGAAATGGTGAAAGGATATGAACAGGAAGTTTTCAGAGGAAGAAATTAAAGATATCTATAGGCATATGAAAAAATGCTCGAAATCACTACTGACTGGAGAAATGCAAATCAAAACAACTCTTAGGTGCTACATCTCTCCTGTCAGATTTGCTAAAATGACAAAACAGGAAAATGATAAATACTAGAGAGGATGCGGGAAAATTGCAACACTGTTACATTGCTGGTGGAGTTGTGAACTGATCCAGCCATTCTGGAGAGCAATTTAGAACTATGCCCAAAGGGCTATAAAAATGTTCATACCCTTTGATCCATCAGTACCACTTCTAGGGTTGTATCCCAAAGAGATCACACAAGTGGGAGAAGGACCCATATGTACAAAAATATTTATAGCAGCTCTTTTTGTGTTAGCTAAGAATTGGAAATCAAGTGGATGCCCATCAATTGGGGAATGGCTGAACAAGCTTTGGTATATGAAGGTAATCGAATACTATTGTGCTGGAAGAAATGGGGATGATACAAATTTCATAACAACCTGGAAAGCCCTACACGATATAATACTGAGTGAGCAGAGCACAGTCAGGCAAACACTATACACAACCACGGATATGTGGATTCTGTGAGGACTAACACTGATAGCCTTTGCTCTTCTCAGCAATGTGACTTGCAAAGACACCTCCAAAGGACTCATGATGGAGAATGGTATCTACATCCAGAAAAAGAACTATGAAGTATGAATGCAGATTGTGGCACAATTTATGTTCACCTTTTTTCCCCTTTTATTTTCTCTCTTTTGTTTTTATTTCTGGATTCTTTTTGTTTCTGTTTCTTCTTTCTCATGATTCATGCCATTGGTTGTAATTCTTCTCCACAACTTGACTATTGTGTAAATAAGTTCAATGCACCATGCTGTCTTGGTTGGGGGAGGGAGGGAAGAAAATCTGGAACTCAAAATTATGTAGAACTGAGTGTTGTAAACTAGAAATAAAAAAAAAAGAAAGAAAGAAAGGCTGATACCATAAGCAAATTAGTGGGCCATAATCTGTGGATAAAAGAAAAATGTTACGATGAAACGAAATGGAGAGCATTATAAGAATGTAAAATGGATAATTTTCAATACATTAATTTAAAAAATGTGTTTTGCATAAACACAACCAATGAAGCCAAGATTAAAGTGTAAGCAGAAAACTGGGAATTTTTTATAACAAATTACTCTGAAAAAGACCTCATTTTGAAAACATTGATTCAAATTTATAAAAATACCAGTCATTCTCCACTTGGAAAATGGTCAGAGGATATGAACAGGAAGTATTTAAACAAAGAATTTACAGCTATCCATAATCTTATGAAAATTGTCTAAATAACAACTGATAAAATAAATGCAAATTAATACAATGCTGAGGTACCACTTCACACCTATCATATCAATTATTTATATACAGAAAATGAAAATGTTCAAGGGATGTGGCAAAATTGGCATAGTAATGCACTGCTAGTCAAACTGTGAAATGATTTAACAATTAGGGAGAGCAATTTGGAACTGTATAGCCAAAAAGCTTTAAAGACTGGGCCTATCTTTTCACCCAACATTCTCACTACTAGGCTGTATTCCCAGAAGACATCAAAAAGAAAAGAGAAAAAAAAACAAAACAAAAGGAAAGGTGGTATACGTAATGTGTGTGTGTGTGTGTGTGTGTGTGTGTGTTTCTATCAGTTTTTTCTGTGTTGGTAAAGAATTGGGAATTAAGGGGTGACATGACCCATTATTTGAGGAATGCCTGAATAAGTTATGGTATATGATTGTAAAGGAATATTATTGTGGTCAAGAAATTTTGAGTGGGATGCTTTCCAAAAAACCTGGGAAGACTTAGATAAACTAATGTGAAGTGAAATGAGCAGAGTGAGGGGAACATGGCAATAGTAGCCACCATATATAATGAAGATTAAATGTGAATGACTTGGCTATTCTCAGTAATATGATGATGTAGGACAATTCCAAAAGACTTATGATGAAAATTCTATTCACCACAAGAGAAAGAACTGATGGAGTCTTAATGCAGCTGGAAGTGTAGACAGTTACTGTTTTTATTTTATTTTTCATGTTGTTTTGTTTTTTCTCTTTTCTGTCACAACATGATATATATGGAAATATGATTTGCATGACTGAACGTATCTAATCTATATCAAATTCCTTCCCTTTTCATTGATGGGGGAAGGGAAGGAGTGAGAGAATTTGGAATTAAAATTAAAAAAAATGAAAAATAAAAACTTGTTTTTACATGAAATTGGAAAAATAAAATACTAAGCAAAAATAAAATTACACTGCAGCAGTGGGGATGGAAAAAAGAATTGTTCTGTCCTCTGTGAGATGAAAAGAAGTGAGGAAGACTTAGAAACCACTAGTGCTACCTGGACAACTTAAATGTTATAACATAACAAATCACTATGGAAGACTTAAGATCATTAGAGCATCATGGACATTTATGACAGAAGGGTGAGGAGCACAAAGTCAATCTTTCGTTATTTTGTTTTTTTACTTTTCCTTAATGCCAGCTCTGCTTGGGATTACTTTTTTGCTGTGCTGAAAATACATTTGGAAACACTTTTCCCTGAATGTAGATATCCCATGATGGTAAAACAGATGCTCCATCCTCCTTTTTCTTGAGGCTAGTCTGTTACTTAATATACTGAAACAATTTGTACTTACTCTTCTCAAGCATTCTAGATACCCATACATTTGACCTCCTTGATGGTTCACATGCGTATCACTACATTCCCTGTCTCTATCAATAGTTATTGTTAAAGCTCAGTTAAGGTGCTGAATACAGTGATTTTTTTTTCCTGAATTAACACTCCCACCTTTGTTTGATATTACTATTTGTATATAGGCAGTATTGTGTAAGCACCATCTTCTACATGAATCTTTTTTTTTATCTCAATTCATCTCAATATTCCCTATACAGGTTTTCTTTGCAACTGCTTTGTAAATGTTTTGTATTATGTATATGTGTGTCTGCGTAATGATGATGGTGATGATGACAATGATGATTATGACTATGACTCATAGAGTGCTCCCTATTTCCAAGTCCTGTGCTAAGCACAGTTGATTCTCAGAACAGCCCTGGAAGGTGGGTGCTGTTATTAGCCCCATTTTACAGATGAGAAAACTGAGGCATGCATAGGTTAATTGATTTGCTCAGGTAAAATATTTAGTCAAAGGCTGGATTTGAATTGAGATCATCCTGAGTCCAGGATCTATGTTTTATCCACTGAGCAATTACTCTGCCCTGTAATAGCATAGTGACTATTTTATGTCTTTCTAGTGAGAGCTGATATATCTCCTGCAAGAAGAATGTGAAGATACTCAAATAACATCACAGTACATTTCATGTTCTTAGGAAGATGGAAATGCTCTTAAAAAGACGCAAAGCTGCCCACCCAGCTCAGCCCATTTGGGCCTGGCACAGCCTGGCCTGGCTCCAAGGAACAACCAGAAGGCTCCGGTGGACACCCAGGTGGTATATATCTGCCTCTTAAAGTTGGGAAAAGGAGGAGCAGAGCCAAGATGGTGACTGGAAAGCAGGAACTTGCCTAGGGCTTTCCCCCAGAACCCTCCAAAAACTGATAAAAAATGGCTCTGAACAAATTCTACAAATGTAAAACCCATGGAATCATGGAGGGAAACAGAGCTCTAGCCGAGGATAGCCTGGATGGTCGCTGGGTAGGGTCTATCCCACGGGGCTGGGAGTGGAAGGTAGTAGAGCCCAGCATGGGCTGGGCCTGGACCAACCAGATTGGGAGCCATGTGGAACAGGCCCCAGCACCCAGAATCACTGAGCTGTGGCAGTTACCAGACTTCTCAAACCACAAACACGAAAGACCTCAGAGAAGGTTAGTGGGAAAAACTGCAGGGGACAGAGTGAAAGGAGTTCCTGGTTTAATTTAAAATAGGATTTCATAATTCAGATTAAAATGTGACTTTTTATGTTTTAATATAAAGTTACATTTTATATTAAATAAAATATATTTAATTACATAAAATTTATATTTCTAAGAAATGATAGGCAGTAGGGGTTGTAGTTACATTCCCAACCAATAAAATACCAGGTAAAGAGACCTAGAATTTCATTCAGGGGTGAACATTGGAGCATGACTGATAACGGCTGAGAATAATACTGAATGTCACAGCAAATTACATAAACACAGAAATTACAGGGAGGTCATTTAGATCACAAAGTTTATAATTATTCCCTCTAGCATTTAGCACTTAAGGGAGTAATGTCTTAGGATTTTAGTATTGATATTTAATTCAATACTTAACGTTTAGCAGAAATCTTTTATAAATGATGACAATCATAAAGATGCTATGTAAAATTTATTAATAAGAATGGCATTTAAAAAAATAAATAAGAACCTCAAAATTCCCTTTTTATTTCCAAAAGATACTAACTTTGAGCTGAAATCGCTATCTTGAAGAGATAGCACATTAGGAAGCTATATGCAAAGGAATGCTTGACCATAGATGAGAAGAAATTTTGTCACTTTGAAGTACCACCCAAAAATTTAAAGCAATTTCAAAATAGGAAAATTTGAAATTATATTTTATTGTCAACTATGGTAAGGAACTGGATAGAAAGCCGTCCTATTATTTATATAACATTCACACATAAGCATACGCATATATAATAGACACATACATTACTAACTCTATACAGTACACACTTATGTAGGCCATGTTTTTGCACATATGCATAAAAATGTATTTATTTTATTGATTCATGTTAACATTTCATTTCTCAAGTGTCCTTCCCTTTCACCCATTCAGAATCTTTTTAAATAAAAAAATCAAGGATCTAAGGATATCTATGTGAAGTATTTTGTAATTGTGTTCATGTAGTTCCTAAGTTTTTCTTGACAGGTAAACTCCCAAATATTATATATTGCCCACAGTTAATTTAAATGGAATTTCTCTTTCTATCTCTTGTTGTTGTGCTTTTTTAGTAATATATGAATATATTGATTATTTATATGGGTTATTTTATTTACTGTGAATTTGCTAAAGTTATTGTTTCAAGTAGTTTTTTGGTTGATTCTATAGGATTCTGTAAGTATACTATCATATCACCTGCAAAAAGAGATAGTTTTGTTTCTTCATTGCCTATTTTAGTTCCTTCAATTTTTCTTCTTTTATTACTAAAGCTAACATTTCTAGTTCAATACTGAATGACAGTAGTGATAAAGACATTCTTATTTCATTTCTGGTCTTATTGGGGATGCTTCTAGCTTATCCCCATTACATGTAATGCTTACTGATGGTTTTAGAGAGATGTTATCATTTTAAGGAAAATTCCATTTATTTCTATGCTCTCTAGTATCTTTTTTTATAGGAATGGCTATGGTGTTTTGTCCAAAGCTTTATTCTTTATTTATTGAGATAATCAAATAATTTCTATTAGTATTGTTACTGAAATGGCCAATTATGTTGATAGTTTTCCTAATATTGAAGTAGCCCTACATTCCTGGTATAAATCCTACCTGGTCTTAGTGTAATATCTTCAAGATAAATTCCTGCATTCTCTTTGCTAATACTTTATTTAAAATTATTTTATCAATGTTCATTAGAAGAATTGGTCTATAATTTTCTTTCTCTGTTTTGGCTCTTCCTAGTTTAGTTATCAGCACCATATTTCTATCATGAAAAAAGAATTTATAGGACTCCTTTTGCCTGTTTATTTTTTCCAAATAGTTTATATAATATTGGAATTAATTGCTCTTTAAATAGTTGGTAGAATTCACTTGTGAATCCATCTAGCCTTGGAGATTTTTTTTAGAGAGTTAAGTAATGGCTTGTTCAATTTCTTTTTTCTGAAATGGAGTTAATTATGTATTTTATTTCTTCTTCTGTTATTCTGGGGCAGTTTATACTTTTGTAAATATTCTTACATTTCCCTTAAATTGTCAGATTTATTGCCATACAGTTGGGAAAGTAGCTCCTAATTACCACTTTAATCTAGTCTTCATTGGTGGCAAATTCACCCATTTGATTTTTCATTGTGATAACTTTATTTTCTTCTTTTTTAAAAAATCAAATGAATGAAGGGTTTTATCTATTCTATTTTTAATGAATTAAGTTCTTAGTCTTATTTATTAATTCAAAAATTTTCTTACTTTTTAAAAAAATATTTTATTTTTGTTTAGCCCATTTACTTGTAAAAATTTTTTTAACATTGATTTTAAAAATTTGAGTTTCAAATTCTCTCCCTTCCTCCCTCCCCACAGCCCTTAATTGAGAATGCAAGTAATTAGATATAGGTTATTCATGTGTATTCATGCAAAACATATCCTAAATAATGTGAAAGGAAACATAGATAAAAAAAAACTCAAGAAAAATAAAGAAGTTTAAAAAAATATGTTTCAATTGGTATTCAGAAACCATCAGTTCTTTCTCTGGGGATGGATAGCATGTTTATAACAAATCCTTCAGAGTTGTCTTAGATCGTTGTGATGCTGAGAATACCTAATCATTCATAGCTGATCAACTTGCAATATTGCTGTTACTTTGTACACAGTACATTTCACCTTGCATCAGCCTATGCAAGTTTTTCCGGGTTTTTCTGAGAGCATCTTGCCCGTCATTTCTTATAGTACAATATCATTCCATCATAATCACATACTACAAGTTGTTCAGTCATTCCCCAATTGATGGGCATCCCTTCAGTTTCTAATTATGTGCCCTTAGGAATGAGCTGCCTTAAATATTTTTGTATATTTAGATCCTTTTCCTTTTTGTTTTCTATCTATTTTGGCATGCAAACCTAGTAGTGGTATTGTTAGATCAAAGATATGCATGGCTTTATATTCATTTGGGCATAGTTTCAAATTGTTCAACAAAATGAATGAATCAGGGCACAACTCCATGAAAAGTGCATATCCCATATCCCCTCCAACATTGGTCATTTACCTTTTCTCACCCACCAGCCAATCTATTAAGTATGAGATAGTACCTCAGAATTATTTTAATTTGCATTTCTCCAATTGATAATGTATCTTCCCACATGAATACAGATAGCTTTGATTACTTCAACTGATTATATCTTTCAATCATTTTACAATTTGGGAATGGCTCTTATGTTTATGAATTTAACTCAATTCTCTATATGTTTGAGAAATGAGGCCTTTAACATAGAAACTTGTTTCAAAACATTTTTTTTCACATTTACTATTGCTAACTGCATTTTCATTATTCCTACTGCCCCTCCCCCATTTATTCAATCATATCTCTCCTTTTACCCTGTCCCTTCACAAAAGTGTTTTGCCTCTGACTACCCTTTACCCTAATCTGCCATCCCTTCTATCACCCCATCTTCTTTTATCCCCTTTCACTCCTACTTTCCTATAGGGTGATATCAATTTATATACCCAATAGAGTGTGTGTGTTATTCCCTCTTTGAGAAAATTCTGATGAGAATAAGGTTCACTCCCTCCCTCTCATGTCCCCTTTCTTCCCCTCCACTATAAAGGCTTTTTCTTGATTCTTTTATGTGAGATAATTTACCCCATTCTTCCCCTCTCTTGCACTTTTTCCCAGTACATTTCTCTCTCACCCCTTAATTTTATTTTTTAGATACATATAATGACTTCATATTTAACTCACACCTGTGTGTGTGTGAATGTGTGTATATATATATATATATATATATGTGTGTGTGTGTGTGTGTGTGTGTGTACACACTCCTTCTACCAACCCTAATAGTGAGAAAGGTCTTATGAGCTACAAATATAATTTTCCAGGTGGGAATATAAACAGTTTAGTCTTATTAAGTCCTTTATGATTTATCTTTCGTATTTACCTTTTTATCCTTGTCATTAGTCTTGCTTATGATATCAAATTTTCTGTTTAACTGGTTTTTCATCAAGAATGCTTAGAAGTCCTCTGTGTCATTGAATATCCATTTATTCCTCTGGATCTTTATACTCAGTTTTGCTGGGTAGATGATTATTGTTTGTAATTTAAACTCTTTTGTCTCCTGGAATATCATATTCCAAGTCCTCAGATCCTTTTATGTAGAAGCTGATAAGTCCTGCATAATCCTGACTATGATTCCATGATATTTGAATTGTTGCTTTCTGGCTGCTTGCAGTATTTTCTCCTTGACCTGATAATTCTGGGATTTGGCTCCAACATTTCTTGGCATTTTCATTTTTAGATCTCTTTCAGGGAGGTGATTGAATGCCTTGTTTCAATGACTATTTTACCCTCTGCTTCTAGGATGTTGGGGAAGTTTTCCTTGATAATTTCTTGAAAGATGTTGTCCAGGCTCCTTTTTAGATCATGCCTATCAGGTAGTAACATAATTCTTAAATTATCTCTCCTGGATCTATTTTCCAGGCCAGTTGCTTTTCCAATGAAATATTTTAGATTTTCTTTTTTTCATTCTTTTGTTTGAATGATTGTTGATAGAGTCATTAGCTTCCACTTGCCCAATTCTAATTTTTAAGAATGTTTTTTTTTTCAGTTGGCTTTCATACATCCTTTTCCATTGGGCCAATTCTACTTTTAACAGAGTTGTTTCCTTCATTCTATTCTTATGCTCCTTTCCCAAACTATTTAATTTTTTTTCAAAATTCTTGAGCATAACTCTCATTACTTTTACCATTTTTCCTTCTACCTCATTTATTTTTACAATCCTTTTAGAGTTCTTCAGAAAGGACTTTTTCTTTTAAGAACAGTGGATATAGTCAGAAAAGCTTCCATTCTACCCTTTGTCCTGAGTTCAAATCAGACCTCAAAATATTACTAGCTGTCTGGCCCTGGGTAAGTCACTTAAAGCTGTTTGACACAGTTTCCTTATCTATAAAATAACCTAGAAAAGAAAATGGCAAACCACTACAGCATCTTTGTCAAGATAATTACAAAGTAGTAACTAAGACCTGAACACTACTTAAACATAATTTAACAACTTTCCAACTCAAGACGCAGCAATCTATGTCCTGCTCCATCTATCTGCTTCAGATTATTAAGCAATGAGATAGATGAAGAAAAATTTAGATGAATTATCAGTGAGAATATTAAGTGGGAGAATATATTACTATTTAAGGAAAATAGTACTGGAGGCAGAAGATGTGGTCATTCAATGGTGAATTTAGGTGGTTGGATAATCAGCATGGAAGTTATTTCAATTTACTAGCTTTTCTTATACCTATTGTTGAAACAATCATTTCACTGAAAATTCCCAAGAAATAGATTCTTCTATCATCTATGACTAGTTTTTATAATACAAGCCATGGTGGTCAAATGTATCATCCTATGGAACTCCCCAAGAATAGCATTTGCTCATTTTGGGAGAAAATAGATCATAAGATGGAAAGTAATTTAATATACAAGATGCCGTAGCATATTTCTTTGATACTGCAGAATATGAAATCACTTTCCTTACTTTTAAACAACATACTTCTCATTCATGAAATGAGGCCATGACTCCTCTCTCCAAATCTAGATAATACAGCAAAGTAGGCTATTGATTTAAATACCTCTTAAGATAAGTCAATTTGCTCACAAAATTAGAGAGATGTTTGACTTCCTACAGGAAGAATGGGTATTTGTCTAATTTCCCCTCAACTTTACTAACTAAATAATTTGAAGGAAGAACTTGTAATTTTAAAATTCCCAAATGGTACTAGACTTAATACCTGGCTCACATTAGAATTTAAAATAATCCTTTGAACAAATCCTTTGTATTCTACAAAAAATATTTCTAGGAAACAAAATGTAGGTAATAAACACCTATTTTCTATACTTTATCACCATTTTGATCTATACTGACCATGACTAAATCAATCTTTCTATTCTATGTTGTATTTATATCTGCATATGTATGTGTGTACACACACACACACACACACACACACACACATATATATATATATATACATACATGCATATATGCATAGACACATACACACAAACATATATACCGTGTGGATACATATACATACACACATATATTGAGGTAGCTGATGAAAATAATTCTGACAGTAATCCTCAAGTAGACTTATAGTACAGTGAGCTAAATTTAAAAAAAATACATTCTATTATTTAAAAAAATCTATTCTATGAGACTTTGTTTTATAAAGAAGATTTCTCACAAGACTTTTATGTGCTCAGCCATACAAGTATAATCATGACTGTTTTACAGATTACAAAACTGAAGTTCAATATAATAGGTGACTTTAGAGCTAGTAAGGGGCAGAATTTAGTTTTTTTGACTACCAGTTCATTACTTTTCCCATTGCACCACATTACAGATAATTCACCTATATAGCTTCAACTCAGATTATAACTCATTTATAGCTTTGTAATGGCAAGTCAAGTAGGACTTTTTGTTATCTTTTCTTTTGGTGTGCTTTTCAGCACTAAGGTGCCTTTGAGTCTTTCCTCTCTTTCAATCAAGAGTCTTTGACTGAGTTGAGAGTCTTTGATGACCTGCTTAAGTCCTTGGAAGGCATAGGTCACATGGGTTTGAATCACATGGTTGTGGTGCCCTCTGACACAGAAGTATATATTTACTCTGAGGTTAGCATTTTTGGCAGGGCTCACTCATTGGAAGAGTGTCATGTGATGTGACTAGACAACACTCTGGATAGCTGTTAAAGAGCCCCCCAGCTTTGAAAAACCCAGCGGTTAGTGCTTCTCTCTCAAGCAACTACATATGTAATGTCTTTGTTAGATGTTTAGAAGCCTATCTATTGATTTGTGTTATTTTGCTCTGTTTATCTAGTTTCTGCTTGTAATTTTTGTTTATGTTTTCTCTGAAGCTCTGAAGCAAAGTGAATGATATAGGTATATTTAATTAAAATAAGATTGTTAACCACTTAAAGTTTCTTTCCTTAGAAAAGCAGATCAAAGAGCCTTGCTAACAGCCCTCCTGTGTGCTGGTGTTATTGGCCTTACACAGCCACCATAGCTGCAAGCAACATTGTTGTTAGAAGTCTATGGTCAGATTTTATTTAAGACATATATGAGGCAAAAAGAAACACATGAGATGTATTTAGAACAATATATTTCCTAATTCACACCATTCAGAAAAGCTTGTTTCTTTTGTATTTCAAATCCTCCCCTCTGGAGGATTTCATTTTACCAAAGTGATTTAAATATATAAACAACCATAGGTGGTCATAGTTTTATCTTCAGAACCTCATATATTTAAATTCACATGCTTTTCAAAATATGAAGGGATTTAGTAAACAGAAACATATTATGTTAGTTATTCATAGTTGAAAAATGCTGTACAAAATTCTGTAAACATCATTTTAAAAGTCTCTGAAAAGATTGCTGCACTGTTGTTATGCTCTCAAAGCTTTTCAGATGATCTCTGACTCACTGATTTGAAAATCTATTGTTCTACATGATGGACAACTTTTTTATAGTTCATAGAAAAGTAGAAGAAAATAAAGACTGGGTTTGTTTGATAAGAACTCGGGCACTAGTAATGCTAACAGCATGGCTGACCAGCTGACAGAAGAGCAGACTGCAGAATTCAAAGACTTTTCATCATTTGACAAGGATGGAGATAGTACTATAACAACAAAGGAATTGGGAACTGTAATGAGGTCACTTGGGCACAACCCCACAGAAGCTGAATTATAGGATATGATTAATGAAGTAGATGCTGATGTTAATGGCACAATTGACTTTCCAGATTTTCTGACTATGATGGCAAGAAAAATGAAAGACACAGTCAGTGAAGAAGAAATTAGAGAAGCATTACCTGTGTTTGACAAGGATTGTCATAGGATGGTTATATTAGTGCAGCAGAACTTCGCCACATGATGGCAAACTTTGGAGAGAAGTTAACAGATGAAGAGGTTGATGGAATGATCAGGGAAGCACATATTCATGGTGATGTTCAAGTAAACTATGAAGAGTTTGTACAAATGATGGCAGAAAAGTGAAGACATGGTACAGAATGTGTTAAATTTATTGTACAAAATTGTTTATTTGCCTTTTCTTTGTAGCTTATCTGTCAAAAAGATATTCATGTGTAGTATTTAGGACTTCATTCCTCCATGTTTTTCTTCCCCTTATCTGCTGTCATTGTCCTGAAACTTTATTTTAGAAAATTGATCAAGTAAAATATGATGCATGTGGCTTACTCTGGATATATCTAAGCCCTTCTGTACATCTGAACTTAGATGAAGTTGGTTAAATGAGGGAACATCTGGGTTGTTCTTTTCTTTTTTTAAAGAAGTAGTTTTCTTTAGGAGCTGTTAGCATGTTGTTGTTTAAGTGTGGATTTGTAACTCTGCATGGCCTATGGACAGTCATCAATATTTACTTAAAGTTGCACTATTGCAAAATGATTGTATTATCCTGGTACTCATACACTATTTTTTCTACTGCTGGTCCTGTACCAGAAAACATTTTCTTCTATTGTTACTTGCTTTTTAAACTTCATTTAGCCACTTATTTAAAAAAATCTGTTTATGGCACGTTTTGCCTCAAATTCATTCCAAGTTGTATATTTGTTTTCAAATAAAAAATAATTACAATTAAAAAAAGAAAAGAAAGACTGAATATGGTTTCTAGACGATAATGTTATAGTGCTTTAAGAATATATAAATATAATTAAATATAACTTTCCACATTTTATGTGAACTTGGCAAAACAGTCTATCTCTACTAGTAATTAATGTGAAGAAAATATGTTACGTCTAAATATAGATGACTTATTAAGACTGACAGTCTCAGATCCTGTCAAACTTCTTTATTCTCCAGCTGTTGCCTTTTGTATGACTCAAAATTCAAATGGAAAGACAGACAGACAGACACACACACAAATATACATGTGAGCCCACAGAAAATCAAACCACAAAATAGGGTAATAGCATCTCTCTTTTTTATAGGCCCATTTTCCCAATGTATTTTAAAAACAAGCAAATATCTAGGTATATAAATTTCTCATGATTCAAGTACTGACATGTCTTGATTATTTATCAAGAGTAAATTTGGCTACTTTTCATTAATTCTTCTCAGGGCAACAGGTGATCTTTCAGGGCACTTAGTCATACCCTCATGAAACTCCTGAAGCCAAATAATTACTTCCACTGTTTTGTTTAATTTTCTCATTAATATGTAGAACATATGATATTTACTGAGGCACTGAATTTTCCCAGGCAAATTCAGATGTATTTTCAAGAGAGGAATAATGGTGCTGTAAACAAAAAAGATTTCTAGATTTTGACTCATATGACCTGAGTTCAATTCCCTGATTTAATATTTGCACCTATGCAATCAGAGGCAAGTATCTATGATCTTCCATTGCATAGTATGACAGTTTTAGAGCCACTAGGGATTTCAGAAATCAGCTGTTTGAACTTTGTCATTTTATAGATTAAGCTATAATAAGGGGAGGAAAAGGGGCATACTCAGGCACATATCCGTGTCACAGGCAAGATTTAAACCAGAGCTTAATGACCTAGTGCCAATGCTATTTCAACAGTACTAGATATTATTGTATATAAATTACCACCTCAAAGTGGTTTTGTGAAAAGAGTGCCATAAAACCTTAGCATACTGTGTAAATAGGATTTGATAGTACTTAAGATAAGATCTATATTTCTTTGCCTATTGTTCTTAGAGCTTGTTCTTGTTCAGTCATTCAGGCATGTCCAACTCTTTGTGACCCTGTGAACCATAGCATACCAGTACTGTCCATGGGGTTTTCTTGGCAAAGGCAACTGTAGTGGTTTGTTATTTCCATATGCAGTTGAATAAGTCAAACAGACTTTCAAAATCAAAGTGACTTACCCAAAGTCACACAGCTAGTAGGTATATAAGGCCAGATTTGAACTCAGGTATTCCTGACCCCAGGCCCAGTGCTCTATCCACTCTGCTTTATCCACACCTAGCTTCCTAACTTTACATGTCTCTAATTCATTTTTTCCCATTTTTATTAATTTATTTTTTATTTTTAGTTTATAACACTCATTTCCACAAGTTTTTTAGTTCCAAGTTTTCACTCCCTCCTCCTCCTCCCCAAGATGTCATGTAATCCAATATAGGTTTTACATGTACCTTCACATGGAAATTATTTACATAATACTCCAGTTGTAAAGAGGAATTATAACCAATGGAATCAATCATGAGAGAGAAAAAAGACATGTCTCTAATTTAGATAAATAACAATTATTGTTCAATCTCCATGTCCTTTTTAAATAAATCTAATTCAGGAAAATATATGAAATTTCATCAAACTCTAATGTTCCTTCTGAATTATTACTTTCTTCTTTATTTCCACACCTTGATTAGAGTATTGATCAAACTGTTACAGGTCTGCTTTATCATCCATTCTGCTTGATTCCTGATGTTTAGGTGCTTCCTTATTTTTTTTATTTTTTTTTATTTTTTTTTATAAATTTCTTTATTTATTTTTAGTTTACCACACACGGTTCTACATAGTTTTGAGTTCCAGTTTTTCTCCCCTCCCTCTCCCCTCCCTCCCCAAGACGGCATGAAGTCTCATATAACTGTCATGTATAACTTCGCATTGAATTAATTTATGCACTAGTCAAGTCGTGGAGAAGAATTTTGACCAATGGAATGGATCATGAGAAAGAAGAAACAGAACCAAAAAAAAAAAAGTCAAATTGAAATGTTTTTGTACAAAAAAAGCCAATGCAACAAGAATTAGGAGGGAAGCAGAAAATTGGGAGAAAATCTTTGCAACTAGTATCTCTGATAAAGGCCTCATCTCTAAAATATACAGGGAGCTGAGCCAAATATATAGGAATACAAGCCATTCACCAATTGAGAAATGGTCAAAGGATATGAACAGGCAGTTTTCAGAGGAAGAAATTAAAGCTATCTACAGGCATATGGAAAAATGCTCTGGATCGCTGCTGATTAGAGAAATGCAAATCAAAACAACTCTTAGATACCACATCTCTCCTGTCAGATTGGCTAAAATAACAAATCAGGAGAATGATAAATGCTGGAAAGGATGTGGGGAAATTGGAACATTGTTGCATTGCTGGTGGAGTTGTGAGCTGATCCAGCCATTTTGGAGGGTGGTTTGGAACTATGCCCAAAGGGCTATAGAAATGTTCATACCCTTTGACCCAGCAATACCACTTCTAGGGTTGTATCCTAAAGAAATCACGCAAGCGGGAAAAGGACCCATATGTACAAGAATATTTATAGCGTCTCTCTTTGTGGTAGCCAAGAATTGGAAATCAAAGGGATGCCCATCAATTGGGGAATGGCTGAACAAACTGTGGTACATGAAGGTAATGGAATACTATTGTGCCATAAGAAATGGGGATGATGCAGACTTCATAACAACCTGGAAAAACCTACACGACATAATGCTGAGTGAGCGGAGCAGAGCCAGGAGAACGTTGTGCACAGCCACAGATATATGGATTCCGTGAGGACCAACCCTGACAAACTGAGCTTTTCTCAGCAACCTAAGGGGCAAGGACAACTCCAGGGGACTCACGATGGAGAATGCTATCTTCATCGAGACAAAGAACTGAGAAGTTTGAATACAGACTGAGGCACACTACATGCTTGCTTTTTCTGCTTCTCTTTTGTTTTTGTTTTTGGGTTCCTTATTTTTTTAATTTTTTTCCCACACACTAACAAATCAACTCTCTTGAGCAATGTTTGTACCAAGACTCTTTCATTTTCAAAGATTTAAAAGTCTCATTTCAGAAGTTTCTGGAATCAAATAAATTAAAAGACAGCTTTCAGAACTCTCCAGAAATTTACTCCCAACCTAGCCTTCTACATTATTGATTAGTTTCCAGCTAATAACCAATACCTTGCTATATGCTGTATCCTAAAGAGAATAAAGATGCAATTCAGGAATCTCATATTCTAGATCCTCCACAAATTGTCTCCAGACAATCATTTAGTCCTTACGTTTTTTGTTTCCCTTTGATTGTCTAATTTCTAGACTACCAAGAATACTTTCTGGTCCCATTATCTACTTTTTCCATCTCCATTCTTTCTCTATGTAATTCCTTGATTCCAGGAGTTATCTTCCCTTATTCCCTAACATCCTTCTGTTGAAATCCCTTCTTTTCAAAGGCTATTTAGTTTTCATCTTGTCCATAAATGTTTCCCTTGTTATTAATTCTCTGTCCTTCACAATTAGGTCTTGAAAGTATAACTTTCTTCCCACTGTGTCCCCTAGTGAAATTCTTTGCCATGAGTACTCCAAGTGATTCCTAATTTGACATTTCTCTCAAAGAATGGCTGAACAACTACTAATTCTTCAATTTGATGAATTATCCCAAGAATTCTCATTGATCTTTTTGATAATCAAAGTGATGCTCTTAATAAATGAATATGAATTAAAACAAAATAACCTAGATATGGGAGGGGAAAGAATCTTATGAACAGACTTAATCTCTATGTGATCATTGTTTTTTCTTACTGGCCAAGTGAAATCTTATAATACTATTTTCAAGAAACCATTATACAATGAAAACATCTTATTTGTAAATTCTAGCATTAATGTTAATAATCTTCTTTTAATATAGTTTCCCTTGTGAAATTACTGTAAATTCTGTAAGTCATCTGTAAATACTAGCATTATTGTTAATAATCTACCTTTAATAGAACTTACTTTGTAAAATTCCACTGACTATTATTGTATTCATCTCTTATTGACTTCCATAACATTCTTTATAGTCAGTAAAACTTCCCCATACATCCCTACCCACATTTTGCAGACACTCTTACATCCCAATTTGTTGAAATTCAATATTTATCTCATTCAATATATTTTTTTAGGAATTAAAATGTTATATTGATTGAGAGAAAATAATATTATAGCATTATATTAATAAATATTAATTTTCAGTTTATCCTTTATTTCCTGTTTCTGTTAAGACCCAATTTCTGAAAAGTTCAGTTAGTTTCTGAAGGGCATGACTGAATGATAAGATTAGTCCTAGCCCCCAAGGCACACACTTGTTAACTAGGTTGTGTGGGACCCCAACCAATTGGGAAACCTAATTTCTGTTTAGAGTGTAAACAGAATCCAGGCTGGGCAACCCATTTTCCTGGGGAAGGAAACTTATCCTTGATCCTCTCCATTATAATTTATGGTAAAACATCATATGAAGGAGAAAACTAGCTTGAGAAGTCCAGATGGAAAAGGCCTCCCTTCCCCAGCTGCCTTTAGGCTGTTGAACCTCACAATCAATCCTGGCTATCTGCAGGAGGAGCTGAAGACTTTTAGCCCATTCCCTCATTAAATGTTCATTAATCAGGTTTGAGTTTCAATTGTCACTGAGTTCCTTGTCAGAATGTATATAACTGATTTAAGTTATTTCAGTGTCTTGTGGTATCTTTGGCATCTGAGAGAAACTACTGACCATCAATATGTTGATTATTAGCTAGCCTAGTTAAGAAATTGACTATTAATTACCTGGAAACTGTGTCTCTTAGAACTTTCACTTGCAAAATGATAAAGAATTCTGAATTTGGAATCATAGAAATTAGGTTTGAATCTGGGCTCTGTCACTCCCTATGTTGCTTTAGAGAAATTGTTTAGTTCTCTTGACTATGGTTTGACCATTTATAAAAGGAATAGAGACTAAATTTGTGCTCCATTTTTTTATTAAAGTTCTTCTATGTTCAAGGTCCCATGTGAGTAAATTCACCCAACAGGAACTTCTTCAATTTCCCTCCTGTAGACTTTCAAAATTTTGTTATCTTTACCCATCAATTCCTCCTTACCTCCCATCTCAGAGTGAGAGGAACTCTCCTCTCTGTTTTTTTTTTTTTAATGCTTATGGTCCACCTCTCCAATATTTCCTGTGCCCTTCCATTTCCTCTACCATTCTCCAAGATTCAATCATTTCCACTCTCATCTTCAATCATTCCACTCATAAATCCACCTAGTGAATTCTTCACCTCTCCTTACTAATATGTCCTTGTATTCTCTAGTCTAAAACAAAATAAATTAAAATGAAAAGCAACCCTCAATCTCTACTTGTCTTCTATATTTTTCTTTGCTTCAAAGCATCTAGAAATAACTAGAAGCAATCTGTATTACAATTTTATTTAAATTGTTTTCTAGAAGGTTAGCATAGGTTTCTCTATTTCCCTAGAACAAATACTTTTATTTTAGTCCTATCTTTGTGGAACTCATTGTCATATGTGAATATCATAACTAATTTTAAGGCCTAAAATAATTTCCTGTCTTTTTTTTTAAGGAAGACCTACCTACTTCGTATTTGTGGTTTCATATTACTTATGACCTCATTTTGTACATAGCCTACATAACCTAATGACCTGCATTACAAGTTAATGAAAAGTAGTTAAACATTTATATTTTTATCTTTCATATGAATAAATAAAATGTAAATATGCAGCTATGTTTTGGCCCATATATCAATTTTATTAGAAAAAACCCTATATTAAGCATTTAATATATGATTTATAGATTGTTATAATAAGTTTTGCCTATTTATATCTTATCAGATTTTTTTAGATTTACATTCCTCCAACTGAATGAGAATGCATTTTCTTTGAAGAACATCAGAGTTTTAATAGTTCTTTTGAAGAATTTTTTTCATTATATTTGGGTTTTTTAAAATCATGTTACCAGCAGTCAAATGAACAGAAGATTTTCACAGAACAGTTATTTATATGATTACACAGATTTACTCATGATTCATCAGCTACCTGAGCTTTATTTGGTTTGAGGTGTTCACCCCCTCAAGATGAAATGATTTTTTTAGCACTGACAGATAGTGGCATGTGGTTAGGAACAAAGACGTTTAAAAAAGATGTCTGAAAGGAAAGATGACAGAATAATCATTTGAACTCAGTTGGAGTTAGAACCAAAATTAAATAGCCAATATGACTAGCAGTGTTTAAACAGCAAGGGCTTGAAAGATATAAGAATGAAAATGACCACTGCTAGATTCTGAGAGCCATTCTGTTTCCTTCCAGGGATCTCTGTGTCATTGTATGCAAATTTTCTAAAGAGCTTTTTGAATTACATAAATTTCAAATGTTGTGACTGACAATGTTTCTTTAAAACCTTCAATTTAGATGGCAAGCATCATGTTATTCAAGGACAAGTAAGTCAGTAAAACAAATTTGCTTGGGAAAAATTGCCATCAATTGATCTAGAAACTTGTCCAACTGTGATAAAACAAACAAACAATCAAACAAAATGAATCTAAGGGGTTAGAACAACCACCAATGACAGCAGCTTGGCTGTTTTCCTAATAATGGGTTTGCCATGTTTTTATTGGATCCCATTCATGAAGATGAAATGGCTAACTTTAAAATAAAGGCCTAAACACCTCCAATATATTATGTTGACCTAATGAATTACTTCTAGTAGTAATTTACTAATTCAATTTCCTAAAGAGCACCTCAGTGACAAGATGAATACAAAATATTTTAATCAATTAAGAAATCAACTGCTCAGAATTGATTGAGTACCTACTATGTGCCTAGCACTGCATTTAGCCAGTTAGTTACAAAAGCAATGGGAAAACATAGTTCAATATTACACTTTTTTAAGACAATGCATAAAGTAATAGAGCTGAACCAAGGATTGGAGTGGGGAGAAAGATTAGTAAAGACATTAACCTTAGAGATGTATGTCTTTTCACTGTATTAATCACCATTAGGTGGGTGTTTATAGTAGCAATATTACATGAATTCCATTCATAGGTGATCAGAGCTGTAGATCATAGAGCTAAGTGATTTCTACAATAGAGTCTAAGACATTTGCAAGTAGTAAAGAAAGCATGATATCTCTTTTAGGTATTGTTTTCACAATGAATGACTCATATTCCAGAATCCTGAAAGTAATTAAAAGAACAACTCCTTGTGTGCAAGGGACCTTTTTGTCTTAGAAATAAGTCACAGAACCTCAACTGATACTCATTTATACTGAGTGCAATATGTGTACAATTAGTGATTTTGACATTTTATGAGAGTCAACAAAAAACAAACAAACAAGCAAAAAACCACTAATATCTCCTACTGAGGACATTAGACATCAATTAAATATTCAGTCATTAATTTGGGGTAGAATTATCAATATGAGTAAAGCCAATTTTGTGGCATAAATTGTTTGCTAGACATGTTTAATCAGACACCCTCTCAGCAGAATCAGTATTACTGAACAAGACTTGGAAACCTTAGCCCCTGTTTCCTTCTTTTCTGTCTCCATCTGACCAATTATATTTAACAAACAAGGAATTTGAATAGAGGGGGAAAAACAAAATATAGACCAAGGGTTTAGTAAAATTAAATCATGGATACAAGGTAAAAAGTGGTGATAGAATTTCCACAAAGAATAAACTAGGAAATCTTATGATTTGAGGTTGGGAAAACCTATGCCAACTTTTAAAAGCAGAATGCTGTAGTGGTCACTTTTAATATTAGTATTAATAAAGTCTGAATTTAAACATTACTTTTGCATGTTATGCTTCTTAGTATAGCTTGAGAACAGATCCCTCAATATTCTGTTGCCTCCATTATAGATCTCCTATGCATATACTGTGTTTTGTTTAGAGGGTTTTCTCTATGTTTTTCTTCAGTGACATTTCTACTACTACTGTAAACATATCTGTGCCTATAATAATCGTGTGTAATAGTGAGATTGATACATAATCACATAGTAGTGAGAGACTCAATGAGAGGAATCCAATGACCTTTTAACTTAAAATAAAGAAAAAGTGTTTAAAAAATCTTATTGCCTAACATTTTTACTCTCTTTATTCTCTTTATGTACCTGCTTCTGAGTTTGCTCTTAAATGCATTTAGGATGAATTTCTTATATACATACATACATATATATATATATATATAATTAAATTTCCTTTTTACAAAAACAATTTCCTTTCATTTTCTTCATTTTTGATGAGAAATAATGTTGTACTACAATATCCTTTGAGAGTTCATATTATAAACCTGTCTCTCCTTTTGACAAGATAATTCTCAAATTATCGATAAAACTAATAGTTTGTAGGTTGAGACCATTTTAATGCTTTTTGGGTTTCTTAGTTATGTTACTTCATTGACACTGTTAAATTGGATGAATTTGTTCAATAATTTGCTCAATATTTTGCAGTTTTTGCCATTAATAACTTTTTTTTTTAAATAGGGTAAGTTGGACTTCTTTTTTTGTTTTATTTTTGTTAAATTTATTATTTATGTTTAACATTCTTTTGTTTTTAAATTTTTGAGTTCAAAATCCTCTCCTTCCTTCTCATTCCTTGTTCCCCTAATGTGAAGACAAGAAAAGGGGTATGAATTATAAGTACATTTTTTGCATATTGGATATATCACAAGTGATATAGTGAGGACATTATAATTCAATTTACATTTAAAGTTCATCAATTCTCTCTCTGAAAAGGGATAGCATCTTTTTAAGATGAGTCCTTTGAAATTGTCTTGACTTATGATATAGTTCAGAGGTTCCAAGTCTTTCTTACATGGTCATCATTATGACATTGCTCTTTCTTTACCCAATTATCTCCTATTTCATTACACTTCAATTTGCATCATTTTATATAAGATTTGACATGTTTTTTTTTCCTTGAACCACCCATTTTACTATTTATTAAAGCAAAATATTACTGTATCACAACCATATGCCACAAATTGTCCAGCCATTCCCCAACTGATGAACGTCGTCTCAATTTTCAATTGTTTGCCACCACAAAAATAGCTGCTATGAATATCATTGAAGAAACAGGTCCTTTTACTTTTACATTGATCTTTTTAGGATATAGACTTAGTGAGGTATTGCTGTATCAAAGAGTATGCATAGAGTTATAGCCCATTGGTTGTTGAGGTTCACCCTTTCATTCACGTCCTACTTTTCATGAACCTATGTACTCTACTGTCCATAGGGCAAAGATACTGGAGTGATTTAACATTTCTTTGTCAAAAGGAAAACAGAGGTTAAGTGACTTGACAAAGATCATACTAGTAAGTATCTAATGTCAGATTTGAACTCAGGTTTTCCTGACTCCAGGCCCACTGCTCTGACTTAATGGATCTGGGCCATTTAACTGTTACCATTACTACTAGTACTATAGTACTAGTACTATACTTCTTTACTGCAACAATAACAACAAGTGCTAGTACATGCTAGCAATAACTATGTATTTGTATAGAAATCTTCTCAGGATATCCCACAAGATATTATAATTAGTTGTTAATTTATAATTTTCAAAATATTTCCCCAAATAATATGTTAATATACAGCACACCATGTTCCATTATTGAACTAGTACTCCAACTCCCCGTTATATACTCCAGATCAGGGTTCTTTTTTTCACATTTCAATAAAATGAGACTCTAAATATTATGATTCATTAACATCTACTGTTACCACTCCTAAATACAAAATATGGGAGAATGATATGAAATATATTTTAAACAGTTATGAAAAATGAAATGCTAAAATATATGTCTAGTCATAAACAAAATAATATTAAAATATACACATTTCTTCCTTCTCAAGTTAATCAAAACCACTTAAAATTAATGAAAGTAGAACATGCAAAAAAACCTCCTTGAACTTTAAATGATATTTATTCCATATCCTGATTGATACTCTTTATCAATAAATATCATTCTGCAATGTTTTCTAAGTATTCATAAGTAAACTTGATGTATTCTTGCCAAACTAATTTGTTTTCAATTCCTTAGAATGACTAAACAAATAGATATTTTCAGTGCACTTTTTACCATGGGGAAAAACTATGGCAGTTAAATTTTATACAAGAAAATAAGAATTACAGAATTCTAGCTTAATAGAAGAATTGTAAATATGATTAAGGAAACATAAAAAGCTCTCACTTATTCAAAATACATTATTTTCTATACTTGACCTTTTGGGAGGTGGGGGGGCGGCGGAGGGATGCGGTGCATATCATTCACTAATATCTTTTTCCAATGCCTCATTACTGTTTGAAAGGAAGTTTGGGTTCTTAAGAGCTATGTCAACTGAGCACACAGTCTTATACTCCTTATTAATCTGAAAATGTTGGACATATAGGCCTGCTCATTAAAAGACCATATTAGAAAATTTCATATCCCAGTACAAGATGAATTGAGGCTGGGGGGGAGGTTATACCAACTCATAGATATTCATTGTCATGATGAAGATTATCTGTTGTCTGTTTTGGTGTCCTTAAATTCATTTGTCCCATTCCATCTCTGTCTGCAATGACTGGAATGCTGTCTTCCATTAGTTCTACCTCTTGATATCCCTGGTTTCCTTCAACAATTTATACAAACACATCCTTATGTAAAAGATACTTTTTAATCCCTCCAAAGGACTAAAGTATTCCCTCATACATTATGGCTGTTTTATACATGTATATACTTATAAATTTACACACTGTCCTTCCTTCTTCAAATGTACTCTCCTTGAGGACAAGAACTATTTCACATTTACTCTCATATTTGTGGCAAATTATATAGTATCTGATTCTTCAATGACTGGTGCAAAAAGTACCCACTGCAGTGAATTCATGGACAATTAAAATATTGAAGAGCACTATCTAAATCTTGGAGCAAACAAAGCAACCAAAGCACATTGTTGCCACCATTTCATGTATATTCTAAGACAGACAGATGTATAGTTGAAGCTGTTCACCTCAGAAGGAATATTTCCCAGTAAAAAAAACAAAAACAAAAACAATAATATTGTGAGCTCTGCAAAGCAAGTTCAGTCTGTAGTCAATTTCTGTTCTAAGTGTAGCTTTTCTCTTTGGATGAGTACTGAAGTTAATAAGAATCTGCATAGAGGAAGAAAAAAAAATCCCAGGCCTTAATAGAAGAGAGCTTTAGGGAACTACTTGAAGAGAAGTCTTCAGATCCTTCAGATTATGTTGGAAACATAACAGCTGTATCTTTGGCTGATTGCCTCCATTACTTGAGATTACCCCATCACAGAGATTTTAATGGATTTTAAAAATTAAAATTGTCTCAAATTAACTTAATATAAAAACCCAAGCATTGCAAATCGTGTGTTTGTGTGTGTGAATTTGAATTATAAAACAATGAATGATTGTAACTACTTTTGCTAATAGGGCTGATGGTGTAGGATGTTTTTTTCAATGTTGGCATACATGTTCTAAAATTCTTAATTTTGATTATGTAAGATTATAGTCATTTTATCTCTGAACAGTAAGGATACACTAAGACTAATAATTTCCTCAAAGGAATAATGCTACAAGGAATAATTCATGGAACAAGAACCTATGAATGAATTAGGCAAATTAAGCACTCACAAAACAGTTCTCAGATCATTTGGGTAAAATTTGGGAGTTGGAATTAGCAAAATCCTAATTGGTTCCCTATTGGAATTACCATCTAAAAAAGAGTATAAGGACCTGGAAATGATGACCAAAACAACATGAAGAATGATTTAAACTTAACTACATATCTAGTGTGACTAAGAAAGCATAGCTTTTAATCAGTTTTCCTCTAAATAATAGCTTGACCTTTACAAGGTTAAAAGTGCAAAGATATATGGGAATTTGATAACGGTTGTTAAAAAGTATTTGAATACCAATGGCAAGTACCTCTTTCAAATTACTTACTCCCTTTGCTCTTCCAGGCTGTCGGGAACAGTAGCTAGGGTGACATCTACTATTTTTTTCTTTCAAACAAATTTACCTTTATTTTTGTTTTTATATTACCTAAATTTTCTGATATCCTCTCACAGAGGACCAATATTTTGAGATTACTCCCTTTTTCTGAGTTTGTAAAACACAAATAGCATGTGCCATCTCTAAAATAGATGATTATTTTTTTTTACTTTTTTTTCTATTTATTCATTATTTGAGCCTTAAATTCCAAAGCAGGATTTTGTGTTGGGGCCATGCTCTGTACACTTCTCTAAAGAATGTTAAGGTCTTAAATTGTCTTCATCAGTATCATCCAAGGTCATGCTGATATGTTCTCCATATATTGAGTGCCACATCCTTCAAAGATTTCAGAAGTGAATTAGGGCAGGGAGATTCAAACTTATGGTATGACTTAAACAGTAAGATCTCAAATAAGGTCTATTTTCTGGCCTCCTCATCTGAGATTTACAGAATATGGACCCTGCATTTTGTATTGACAATAGAACTGCCAGTTCCGCAGGTTCATAGTTACAAAGCTGTAACCAACTCCCTACCCCTTGCCTTGGACTAATGTTCATTCATTCTTTCCCTGTGAACTTAATCCATGGTGTGTTACAGTAAGAAATTGTCAGGAAAGCTATACTAGTGGGGGACATCAACCCCCCCCTCAGCATTAGAAAACACTGACTACCCTCCCTCCCTCTTCCTCCTCCCCTCCCCGTCCCCCCCCCCCCCCCGCCGGACTCACTTTGCTGCAGCGCCGAGGTCCCCACCCCCTTTCTAGGCGGAATCAACATGGCGGCCGGGACCCTGTACACATACCCTGAAAACTGGCGGGCCTTCAAGGCCCTCATTGCTGCACAGTACAGTAGGGCCCAGATCCGCGTGCTGTCCGCACCTCCCCACTTCCACTTTGGTCAGACCAACCGCACCCTCGAATTCCTCCGAAAATTTCCTGCAGGCAAGGTTCCAGCGTTTGAGGGTGACGATGGGTTCTGTGTGTTTGAAAGCAACGCCATTGCCCACTATGTGAGCAACGATTACCTTCGAGGTTGTACTCCGGAGGCAGCTGCCCAGGTGATCCAGTGGGTGAGCTTTGCTGACAGTGACATCGTTCCTCCAGCCAGTACCTGGGTGTTCCCCACTCTTTGCATCATGCACCACAACAAACAGGCTACAGAGAAAGCAAAAGAGGAGGTGAGGCGGGTTCTGGGGCTGCTTGACGCCCACCTGAAGACTCGGACTTTCCTGGTGGGGGAGCGTATGACTCTGTCTGACATCACAGTTGTGTGTACCCTCTTGTGGCTCTACAAGCAGGTTCTAGAGCCGTCTTTCAGGCAGGCCTTTCCCAACACCAACCGCTGATTCCTCACCTGCATCCACCAGCCCCAGTTCCGGGCGGTGTTGGGAGAGGTGAAGCTCTGTGAGAAGATGGTACAGTTTGATGCTAAAAAGTTTGCTGAAAGTCAGCCTAAGAAGGAGGCCCCAAGAAAGGAGAAGGGACAGCTAGAAGAGAAACAGAAGGCCCAGGCTGAGCGGAAGGAAGAGAAGAAGGCGGCCACAGCCCCTGGCCCCGAGGAGGAGATGGACGAGTGTGACCAGGCTCTGGCTGCAGAGCCCAAGGCCAAGGATCCCTTTGCCCACCTGCCCAAGAGTACGTTTGTGTTGGATGAGTTAAAGCGAAAGTACTCCAACGAGGACGCACTGACAGTGGCCCTGCCGTACTTCTGGGAGCACTTTGACCGTGATGGCTGGTCCCTGTGGTATGCCGAGTACCGCTTCCCCCAGGAGCTCAGCCAGACCTTCATGAGCTGCAACCTCATCACTGGAATGTTCCAGCACCTGGACAAGCTGAGGAAGAACCCGTTTGCCAGTGTCATCCTTTTTGGCACCAACAATAGCAGCGCCATTTCTGGAGTCTGGGTTTTCCGGGGCCAGGAACTTCCAGACTGGCAGGTAGATTATGAATCCTACACGTGGCTTAAGCTGGATCCTGGCAGTGAGGAGACCCAGACCATGGTCCGAGAGTACTTCTCCTGGGAGGGGGCCTTCCAGCATGTGGGCAAGCCCTTCAATCAGGGCAAGATCTTCAAGTGAACGTCATCTCTGTTACCTCCTAGTTGCCCGCTTCCTCCTCTTCAGGGAGGTGCCAGTCATTAAACGAAACTGAACAGAAAAAAAAAAGAAGACACTGACTACAAAATAAATAAGAATTTTAAATGGTAAGTACAATTTTAGAAAAAAAAAAAAACAGATATGGTAGACCTCTGGAGAAAATTGAATGGGGATATAAAGGAATATACATTTTTCTTGGTGGCACATGACACAACACAAAAATTGACTATGTACTAGGGCATAAAAACCTCACAATCCAGTGCAGAAAGAGATATCAAATGAATCCTTTGGAGATCATGAAGTACTAAAATTTAGAAGAAATAAAGTGCCAAGGAAAGACAGACTAAAAATTAATTGGAAACTAAATAATATAATCCTAAAGAACAATTGGGTCAAACATCAAACCATAGAAACAAGCAATAGCTTCACCCAAGATGATGAAAATAACAGGGCAGCACAACAAAAATTATGGAATGCTACTGATGAAGTTAAAGAAAAATGATGATGGTAGGGAGCCATAGGTTTTTGGGGCTGCTTGAGACCCCAAAATACCAACACAATGGGTCCTGCCTAATAAATTAGTCTCAAGCCTCCTCAGCCAGGGACAAAGACAAAGTTTATTAAGGATTCACCATCATGGGTTGTTTTAAGAAATCTCACCCTCTGTGATGCCTGTTTTCACAAGCAGGCCATATTCAATCTACTGAGCTAGATTGAATCTGAGCACCTTCATGGAGGCAAGATGGAGACTACATGCAGAAAGATTGTGGGAGGGATCTAGGGGTGGTCAAGGAGTTTGGAGTGACAAGAAGAGGGATTTATGGAGGGTTTTGAGGAGGAGTCTAAGGAGGATCTTGATGGGACTGGGATGACTAGCGGTCAAGACTCCAGTAAACAAGAGAATGGGATTTTGATGGGTTCAATGATGGAAAGCAGCTGGGCAATACAGGGCTAGGCCAGGTAGAGATTTGGGCCTAGATAGTGAAAGGCATATGGACTTAGGCAAAGGCCAGATCTAGAGGAAAGATTCAAAGAGAGTTCAAGGGGGTTGTTGGAGACTGTATACTATCAGGTTCAGGGGGTTCCCAGAGACTGTATCCTCATCACTGCCAAAACAGTTCTTAGGGGACATATTATACATCTTAATGCTTACGTGAACAAGATAGAGAAACAAGAAATCCAATGATATCTGCATACAACTGAAAAAGATAGAAAAAGAACCAATTAAAAATCTTCAATCGAATACAAATTAGAAAGTCTAAAAACTAAAGGAGAGATTGATAAAACTGAAATTAAGAAAACTATTGAACTAATGAATAAAATTAACAGCTAGTTTTATGAAAAAAAATATACTAGATGAAACTTTGGTTAATGTGATGGAAAAAAAGAAGAAAATCAAATTACCACAATCAAAAATTAAATGGTAAAATTCTCCACCAGTGAAATGGAAATTAAAACATCAGTTGGGTGCTATTTTGTCCAACTGTATGTCAACAAATCTGACAATCTTTTTAATTTTTTTTTATTTTTAGTTTACAACACTCAGTTTACAACATGATTTTGAGTTCCAGATTTTATTCCCTCCTTCTCCCCCCCCCACCAGACAGCATGGCATCTGATATATCTTCTACATAAAACTTCACCTTAAACTAATTTACACACTAGTCAAGTTGTAAAGAACAAATATGAGCAATGGAATGAATCATGAGAAAGAAGAAACAAAACAAAAAAAAAAGCAAAAACAAAGGAGAGAAAAAAAAGGAGAGCATATAGTTTGTCTCAATCTGCATTTATACTCCATAGTTATTTCTCTGGATGTCAATAGCTCTCTCCATCATGACACCATTGCAGCTGTCTGTGAACCTTGTATTGCTGGGAAGAGTCTGTAAAGGTTAGTTATAACAGAATCAATATATCTGTGGTTGTGGATGATGTTCTCCTAGTTCTGATCCACTCACTCAGTATTATATCATGTAGGTTTTTCCAGGTTATTATGAAGTCTGTACCTTCCTCATTTCTTATAGCACAATAGTATTCTATTACATTCATATACCACAACTTTCACAGCAATTCCCCAATTGACGGGCATCTCCTTGATTTCTAATTCTTTGCTACTACAAAAAGAGCCACTATAAATATTTTTGTACATATGCGTCCTTTTCCCACTTGTATGTTCTCTTTGGGATACAGCCCTAGAAATGGGTATTGCTGGTTCAAAGGGTGTGAACATTTTTATAGCCCTTTAGGCATAGTTCCAAATTGGTCCCCAGAATGGCTAGATTAGTTCACAACTACACCAGCAATGTAACAGTGTTCCAATTTTCCCACATCCTCTTCAGCATTTATCATTTTACTGTTTTGTCATTTTAGCCCATCTGACAGGAGATATGTGGTACCTAGGAGTTGTTTTGATTTGCATTTCTCTAATCAATAGGGATTTAGAGCATTTTTAATATGCCTATAGATATGTTTAATTTCTTCCTATGAAAGCTGCCTGTTCATATCCTTTGACCATTTCTCAGTTTAGGAATGACTTTATTCCTATAAATTTAGCTCACTTCCCTGTATATTTTAGAGATGAGGACATTATCAGAGACACTAGTTGCAAAAAATTTCTTGCAATTTTCTTCTTCCTTCCTAAACTTTGTGGCATTAGCTTTTTACATGCAAAACCTTTTAAATTTAACATAATCAAAATAACCCATTTTGCATTTTGTAATGCTGTCTAGCTCTTGTGTTATGAAAGCTTTCCTTTCCAGTACATCTGATAGGTAAACTATTCATCGCTCTCCCAAATTGCTTACAATTTCAGCCTTTATTCCTAAATCGTGAACCCAATTTCAATTTATTTTGGTATACGATGTAAGATATTGGTATATGCCTATTTTCTGCTGTACCACTTTCCAATTTTCCCAGCAGTTTTTGTGAAATAGTGAATTCTTAACCCAGAAGCTATATTCTTTGCGTTTATCAAACAGTAGATTGCTATAGTCATTGAATACTGTGTCCTGTGTTCCTAACCTATTCCACTGCTCCACCACTCTGATTCTTAGCCAGTACCAAGTAGTTTTGTTGACTGCTGCTTATAGTACAGTTCAATATCTGGTATGGCTAGGCCACCTTCCTTACCACTTATTTTCATTAATTCCCTAGATATTCTAGACATCTTGTTTTCCAAGGCGAACTTTGTTATGATTATATCAAGCTTCATAAAATATTTTTTGATACTTCAATTGGTAGGGTGCTGAATAAGTAAATTAATTTAGGTAAAATTGTCATTTTTATTATATTAGCTCAGCCTAACCACGAGCAACTGATATTTTTGCATTTATTTAGATCTGACTTTATTTGTGTGAAAAGTGTTTCATAATTATGTTCATATAGACACTGGGTGTGTCTTGGCAGGTAGACTCCTAGATTTTTTATAGTGTCTACAGTAACTTTAATTGGAATTTCTTTCTCTGTCTCTTGTTTTTGGGTTTTATTAGCAATGTATAGGAATACCGAGGATTTATAAGGATTTATTTTATATGTTGCAACTTCGATAAAGTTGTTTATTATTTCAAGTAGTTTTTTACTTGATTCTCTAGGATTCTCTAAGTAAATCATCATATTGTCTGCAAAAAGTGATAATTTAGTTTCTTCTTTGCCTATTCTAATTCCTTCAATTTCTTTTTCTTGCCTTATTGCTACAGCTAACATTTCGAGTACCAAATTGAATAATAGGGGTGATAATAGGCATCCTTGTTTCATCCCTGATCTTATTGGGAATGCATCTAGCTTATCCCAATTACAAATAATGCTTTTTGATGGTTTTAGGTAGATGCTATTTATAATTTTAAGGAAGGCTCCATTTATTCCTATGCTTTCTTGTATTTTTAATTGGAATGGGTGTTGTGTTTTGTTGAAAGCTTTTTCTACATCTACTGAGATGATCGTATGGTTTCTGCTCCTTTCATTGTGGTTATAATCAATTATACAGAGATTTTTCCTAATATTGAACCAGCCTTGCATTCATGGAATAAATACTACCTGATCCTAGTCTATTATTCTCATGATAAGTTGTTGCAATCATTTTGCTAATACTTTATTTAAAATTTTTGCATGAATGAATGCAAAATTGGAAGTTGGTCTACTGTTTTCTTTCTCTGTTTTGACTCTTCCTGGTTTTGGTATTAGTACTATATTCGTGTCATAAAAAGAATTTGGTAGGAGTCCTTCTTTGCCTATTTTCCCAAAGAGTCTATAAAGTATAGTAATTAATTATTCTTTAAATGTTTGATAGAATTCGCATGTAAAACCATTTGGCCTTGGAGATTTTTCACTAGGGAGTTCATTGATGGCTTGCTCAATTTCTTTTTCTGAGATGGGGTTATTTAGGCATTTTATTTCCTCTTCTGTTTACCTGGAGGATTTATATTTTTGTAAATATTCATCAGTATCCTTAACTTTGTCAACTACATGGGCATACAAGTGGGCAAAATAATTCCTAATTGTTGTTTTAATTTCCTCTTCATTAGAGGTGAATTCACCCTTTTCATTTTTGATACTGGTAATTTAACTTTCTTTTCTTTTTAATCAAATTGACCAAAGGTTTATCAATTTTATTGATTTTTTTTCATAAACTAGCTCTTGGTTTTATTTATTAATTCATGAGTTTTCTTGATTTCAATTTTATTAATCTCTCTTTTGATTTTCAGTATTTCTAATTTGGTATTTAATTGCGGATTTTCAATTTGTTGTTTTTCTAGCTTTTTCAGTTTCATGCCCAATTCATTGATCTCCTTTTTCTCTACTTTATTCATGTAAGCATTTAGAGATATAAAATTTCCCCTAAGAACTGCTTTTGCTGCATCCCATAAGTTTTGTTATGTTGTCTCTTTAATGTCATTCTCTTGAATGAAATTATTAATTCTTTCTAATGATTTGCTCTTTGGCCCATTCATTCTTTAGAATTAGATTATTTAATTTCCAATTAATTTTTAGTTTATTTTTCCATGGTTCTTTATTACAAGTAATTTATACTGCATCATGATCTGAAAAGGATGGTTTGACTACTTCTGCCTTTCTGCCCTGGATTGTGAGGTTTTTAATGCCCTAGTACATGGTCAGTTTTGGAGTATGGCCATGTACCAATGAGGAAAAGTATATTTCTTTTTAATCCCCATTCAGCTTTCTCCAGAGGTCTATCTTATCTGCTTTTTCTAAAATATAATTCACCTCCTCAACTTCTTTTTCATTTATTTTGAGGTTAGATTTAACAATTTCAGAGAGGGGCAGGTTGAGCTGCCTCATTATTATACTTTTGCTGTCTATTTCTTCCTGTAACCCCCTTAACCTCTCCTCCAAGCATCTGCATGCTATATCACTTGGTGCAGATATGTTAAATAATGATATTGCTTCATTGTTTATAGTGCCTTTTAGCAGAATATAGTGTCCTTCCTTATTTCTTTTAATTATATATATGTTTGCTTTTGATTTGTCTGAGATTTGGATTTCTACCCGTGCTTCTTTTTCCCTTTACTTTAGCTGAAGCACAGTAAATTCTGATCCAGCCTTTCAACTTTACCCTGTGTTTATCCCTCTGTTTCAAATGTGTTACTTGTAAACACTATTTTGTCAGATTATGGTTTTTAATCCATTCTGCTATCCACTTCTGTTTAATGGGAGAGTTCATATGATTCACTTTCACAGTTATAATTGCTACCTGTGTCTTTTTCTCCATCCTATTTCTCCCATTTATGCTATTATTTCTCCCTTCTGCCTTCCACTCCTCAACAGAGTTTTGCTTTTGACTGCCACCTTCCTCAGTTTTCCCTCCCTCTTGATTCCCCTCCCTTATCTTACTTTTTACTTTTGCTACTTCTTCCCTCCCTTCTTACCACCCCTCTCCTTTTTCTTTCCCCTTTCCCCTCCTACTGCCTGTAGGACACATTTGATTTCTATAATTATCAGGGTGTTATTCCGTTCTTGAACCAAATCTGATGCTCTTCTCCTACCTACTTTCCTTCTATTATAATATGTCTTTGTTCCTTTTCTACTAGCTGATTCCCTATTCTCCCAGAACCATCCCTTTATATCTCTTAATTATATTTTTGTTACTATATCAGTTATTTTATATTGATACCCACATTCTTTCAATTGTCATAAAGCTGTACTATTTCCAAGATTGACATATATATATGTACATATATATATATAACATATATATATGACATATTTAAAACAAAATAATACTGTATAAGGATGTAACTAATTAGCTTTATTGATTAACTAAGGCTGATTTTTTTCCCCTCCATTTACGTTTTTATGTCATTCTCGAGTTTTGTATTTAAAGATAAAATTTTCCATTGAGCTCTGACCTTTTCTTCAGGACAGTTTAGAATTATCTTATTTCACTGAAGGTCCATCTCCTTAACTGGAAAATTAGGTTCTATTTTGCTGGGTATTTGATTCTTGGTTTTAGGACAAGTTCGTTTTCTTTCAGAATATCATATTCCAATTTCTTCTGTTATTTAATGTAGAAACTGAAAAATCCTGTTTGATCCTGACTTTAGTTCCAAGATATTTGAATTGTTTCTTTCAAGAATCTTGCAGTATTTTCTCCTTGATCTGCTATTTCTGGAATTTGGCTATAATATTTCTTGTAGTTTTCAATTCGGGATCTCTTTCAGGAGCTGATCGATGGATTCTTTTGATGATGATATTGCCCTCTGGTTCTAGGACCTCAGGGAAATTTTCTTAAAGTATCTCTTGGAAGATATTGTCCATGCTCTTTTTTTCATCATGACTTTCAAGTAGACAAATAATTCTTAGATTATCTCTCCTGGATCTATTCTCCAGGTCAGTTTTCTTTTTTCCAATCACATATTTCACATTATCTTCTATTTTTTCATTCTTTAGATTTTCTGTGACTGATAATTGATGTCTCATAGTCATTAGCTTCTACTTTGCCCAATTCTAATTTTTAATATATTGTTTTCTTCCTTTAGCTCCTCTATCTCCTTTTCCATTTGGTTGATTTTACTTTTCAATGAGACATTTTGTCCATTTATATTCTAATTTTCCTTAACCATTTCACCAATTTTGATTTGAAGATTTGTTTTCATCAGTGAATGATTTTTTTTTTTCCATTTTCTTTTACCTCACTAATTTGGTTTTTAAAGTCCTCCTTGAGTTCTTCCAGGAATGCTTTTTGGTCTGAATATCAGTTCACTTTCCCTTTTAAGGTTTCAGATGTGAGTGTACTGTCCATGCTCTCCTCGTCTGAATTGGTATTTTCATCTTCCCTGTCTCCATAACACAAATCAATTGTCTTTGAAAGCTTCTTAGTGTTCTTTATCATGGTGTTTTTTTCTCCTTGTTTTTAAAGTGAATCTCTGGTTCTGGGGCTCAGGGGGCTCTGTCCCAAGTTTCTTGTGTTGGGATGTAGCTTTATGTGCTACGGCCTCTGGTTTTGTGAGGTATGAGGGAGGGGTGGTCTGAGTACTGAGGCAGTCTTCTCTTCCCCAGGACTGCTCTATTGCATGGGTGGTCTCAGCTGTTGTCTGTGCTGGTGTATGCCACTGCCCCTGGCTGTGTAAAGCCATGTCTGGGGTCTTTGCATTAATGTTAATTAGCTCCATAACCTCTCCACCCCAGGCTTCAGTTACTCTCATTGTTATGCTGAGGTGAAGACTGCTGGGACATCCTGCACTAGTCTCCTTCTGCCACCACAAGAAAGGCCCTCTCCTCAGTTTCTCTCACTACTGAAGCCCCAGTTCTGGCTCCTCTATTTCTCCTGAGGTAGCATTCTTTGGGTTTATTCAAAGAAGGGATGGGAGCAGTTTTACCTGTACATCATAGCTCCCAGAAGTTCAAGATGGCAAGTTTCAAACCTTTAGACTGTGGGTTGGAGACCTCCAGTGCTAGTTGCTCCTGCATTCCAGTCCTGGGCTGTGAGTCCTGGGGTTTGATCATGGCTATAGCACATACTTCCACCCTGTGCCTGTTCCTGCTCTGGCATTTCACTCACCCAGAGACCTCCCAGACTGGCGTTCTGGCTGGATTCCTTTGTTCTTCACAGTTAGGTTGGTCTGTTGCCCTTGTGTGTGCCTGGCACTCCTACCCCTCTCAGTCTACTAATGGCTTCTAACTCTCTCAAATCTGCTCAGATTTACTTTTTAAGATGTCTCTGACACTATTTGTGAGAGATCTCCAGTAGTTCCTTCCTTTCACAGTGCCATCTTCCTAAATCTGATACTCTTAGTGAAATGGATGGATATTTATAAAAAATATAAATTGCCCAGATTAACATATGAGGAAATAAATTACTTAAAAACCCCATTTCAGAAAAATAAATTGAACAAGCCATCAATGAATTCTGAAAGAAAAGAAATCTTAATAGCAAGAGGAATTTACAGGTGAATTCTACCAAACATTTTTTTTAAATGCAATTTATTTATTTAACATATTTGGTTTTCAGCATTGATTTTCACAACAGTTTGAATTACAAATTTTCTCCCCATTTCTACCGTCCTCCCCCACTCCAAGATGGCTTATATTCTGGTTGCCCTGTTCCCCAGTCAGCCCTCCCCTCTATCACCCCCCCTCCCCTCTCATCCCCTTTTCCCTTCCTTTCTTGTAGGACAAGATAAATTTCTACGCCCCATTGCCTGTGTATCTTATTTTTTAGTTGCATACAAAAACTTTTTTTGTTTTTGAACATCTGATTTTAAAAACTTTGAGTTCCAAATTCCCTTCCCTCTTCCCTTCCCATCCACCCTCCCTAAGAAGTTGAGCAATTCAACCTAGGCCACACATGTATTATTATGTATAACCCTTCCACAATACTCATGTTGTGAAAGGCTAACTACATTTTGCTCCTTCCCAACCCATCCCGCTTTATTGAATTTTCTCCCTTGACCCTGTCCCCTTTCCAAAGTGTTTGTTTTGATTACCTCCACCCCCATCTGCCCTCCACTCCATCATCCCTCCCCCCCCCGCCTTTTATTTTTTTTTTTTTATCGTCCTCCCTCTTCTTTCCTGTGGGGTAAGATACCCAACTGAGTATGTATGGTATTCCCCCTCAGGCCAAATCTGATGAGAGCAAGGTTCACTCATTCCCCCCTCACCTGCCCTCTCCTCTCCTCCCATAGAACTACTTCCTCTTGCCACCTTTATGCGAGATGATCCACCCCATTCTATCTCTCCCTATCTCCCTCTCTCAGTATGTTGCTCTCTCATCCCTTAATTTCATTTTATTTCTTTTAGCTATCTTCCCTTCATCTTCAACTCACCCTGTGTCTGCTCTCTCTCTTTTACATATATATATATATATATGTATATATATATATATAAACACACATATATATATATACACATACATCCATATACACATAGATATATACATACATACACATTCACTTATATATATACATAAACATATATATACATACATATATATATATATATATATATATATATATATATACATATATATATATATGCATATTCCCTTCAATTACCCTAATACTGAGGTCTCATGAATCATACTCATCATCTTTCCATGTAGGAATGTAAACAAAACAGTTCAACTTTAGTAAGTCCCTTGCAATTTCCGTTTCTTGATTACCTTTTCATGCTTCTCTTGATTCTTGTGTTTGAAAGTCAAATTTTCTATTCAGTTCTGATCTTTTCACTGAGAAAGCTTGAAAGTCCTCTATTTTATTGAAACTCCATATTTTGCCTTGGAACATGATACTCAGTTTTGCTGGGTAGGTGATTCTAGGTTTTAATCCTAGCTCCATTGACCTCCGGAATATCGCATTCCAAGCCCTTCGATCTCTTAATGTAGAAGCTGCCAGATCTTGGGTTATTCTGATTGGGTTTCCACAATACACAAATTGTTTCTTTCTGGCTGCTTGCAGTATTTTCTCCTTGATCTGGGAGTTCTGGAATTTGGCAACAATATTCCTAGGAGATTTCTTTTTGGGATCTATTTGAGGAGGCGATCGATGGATTCTTTCAATTTCTATTTTGCCCTGTGGCTCTAGAATATCAGGGCAGTTCTCCTTGATAATTTCCTGAAAGATGGTATCTAGGCTCTTTTTTTGATCATGGCTTTCAAGTAGTCCAATCATTTTTAAATTCTCTCTCCTGGATCTATTTTCCAGGTCAGTGGTTTTTTCAAGGAGATATTTCACATTGTCTTCCATTTTTTCATTCCTTTGGTTCTGTTTTATAATATCCTGATTTGTCATAAAGTCACTAGCTTCCACTTGCTCCAATCTAATTTTTAAAGTAGTATTTTCTTCAGTGGTCTTTTGGACCTCCTTTTCCATTTGGCTAATTCTGCCTTTCAAGGCATTCTTCTCCTCATTGGCTTTTTGAAGCTCTTTTGCCATTTGAGTTAGTCTGTTTTTTAAGGTGTTGTTTTCTTCAGTGTATTTTTCAGTATTTTTTTGGGTCTCCTTTAGCAAGTCATTGACTTGTTTTTCATGGTTTTCTCGCATCCTTCTCATTTCTCTTCCCAATTTTTCCTCTACTTCTCTAACTTGCTTTTCCAAATCCTTTTTGAGCTCTTCTATGGCCTGGGGCCAGTTCATGTTTTTCTTGGAGTCTTTGGTTGTAGGCTCTATGACTTTGTTGTCTTCTTTAGGCTGTATGTTTTGGTATTCTTTGTCACCAAAGTAAGAATTCAAAGTCTGAGACTGAATCTGGGCGTGTTTTCGCTGCCTGGCCATATTCCCAACCAACTAACTTGACCCTTGAGTTTTTCAGTGGGGTATGACTGCTTGTAGACTAACGAGATCTATGTTCCACGTTTGGGGGGGAGGTGCCAGCTGTGTCAGAGCTGCACTCCTCCTTCCCCAAGGACCCCCAGTCCAGACTGGGCTTAGATCTTCAGCAGGCTGTTGCACTCCTGCTTTGATCCGCCACTTAATTCCTCCCACCAGGTGGGCCTGGAGCCGGAAGTAACAACAGCTGTAGCTGGCCCACCTCCGCTGCCCCCTGGGCTGGAAGCCGAACCGCGAACTCCTTCCACTCCTGCAGCTTTTCCCACTAACCTTCTCCGCAGTCTTTGGTGTTTGTGGGTCGAGGGGTCTGGTAACTGCTGCAGCTCACTGAATCAGGGCGCTAGGGCCCCCTCCGCCCGGCTTCTGGTCTGGATCGTCCACACCGCTCAGGCTGGGCTCTGCTCCACTCCGTTCCCAGCTCCCAGCTCCCAGCTCCGAGCTCCGTGTGGGATAGACCTCACCCAGAGACGATCCAGGCTGTCCTGGGCTGGAGCCCTGCTTCCCTCTGCTGTTCTGTGGGTTCTGCTGTTCTAGAATTGGTTCAGAGCCATTTTTGTAGGCTTTTGGAGGGACTCGGGTACGGAGCTCACTCTAGTCTGTGCTTACCAGCCGCCATCTTGGCTCCGCCCCCCTCTACCAAACATTTAAAGAACAATTAATTGCAATGGTAAATAAATTACTTGGAAAAGTTGGTGAAGGAAGAGTCTTACCAAATTCTTTTTATATGATTCAACTATTATGCTGATAACTAAACCAAGAACAGTCAAAAAAGAGAAAGACAATTAGAGATTGATTTCCCTAATGAATATTGAAGCAAAATTTTAAATAAAATATTAGCAAAGAGATTATAGCAACTTGCCACAAGGATAATGCACTATGGCCAGGTAGGATTTATATGAGGAATGTAGGTCTAGGTCAGTATTAGGAAAACTATCTGAATAATTGTCCTTTTCCATACGAAAATTAACAGAATCATATGATTATCTGAATAGATGCAGAAAAAGCTTTTGACTAAATGCAAGAACATTTTTGTTAAAAACACTGGAAAGCATAGGAACCAATTGAGTTTTACTTAAAATGATAAGTAGCATCTATCCAACACTATCAGCAAGCATTATATGTAATGGGGATAAGCTACATGTCTAGCAAGGTCAGGGGTGAAACAAGAATATCCATTATGACCACTTTTATTCAATATGTTACTAGAAACACTAGTTTTAGCAGTAAGAGGAGAGAAAAAAATTGAAAAATTAGAATACGTAATGAAACAGAACAATCATTCTTTGTGGATGATATGATGGTGTGTTTAGAGAATATGAGTGAATCAACTATAAATCTACTTGAAATCATTAAAAACTTTGCTAAAGGTACAGGATATAAAATAAACCCACATAAATCATTGACATTTATGTCTGTTACTAACAACGACCAACAGCAACAGATAAAGGATTTCTATTTAAAGTAACTGTAGACAATATAAAATATTTGACAGCCTACCTGCCAAGAGAAAACCCGGGAACTATATGAACTCAATTATAAAACACTTTTCACACCAATAAATTTAGATCTAAATAATTGGAAAAAATATCAGTTGCTCCTGGGTAGGCCAAGCTAACATAATAAAGATGATAATTCTACCTAAATTAATTTACTTATTTGGTGCCATACAAATCAAACTACTTAAAACTATTTTCTAGAGCTAGAAAGAAATAATTACAAAATTCCTCTGGAAGAACAAAAGTCCAGAATATCAAGGGAATTAATGAGAAGAAATGCAAGGGAATGTGGTCTCTGTGTAGCAGATTTTAAATTTTATTATAAAGCATCAGTCATCAAAACTACTTGGTATTGACTAAGAGATAGAGTAGTGGATCAGTGGAATACATTATAAACACAAGGCACAGTAGCCAATGACTATAATACTTTACTGTTTGATAAATCTAAAGACTCCACATCTGGGATAAGAGCTCACTATCTGACAAAAACTGTTAGGTAAACTGGAAAACAATATAGCAGAATGTGGTCATAGACCAACATCTTATACCATATACTAAGATAAGGTCAAAATGAGTAAATTATTTACCCTTAAAGGGTGAAACTAAAAACGAATTAAGAGAGCAAGGAATAGTTTTCCCATCAGGGAAGAATTTATGATGAAAGAAGATATATGGTACTATATGAAATGCAGTATAGATAAGTCTGATTAAATTAAATTAAGAAGTTTTTCCATGAATGAAGCCAATACAGCCAAGATTAAAAGGGAAGCAGAAAGCTGGGAAACATTTTTTTGCACCCACTGTCTCTTCTAAAGGACTCATTCCTAAAATATGTAGAGATAATTGAGTTAAATCTATAAGAAATCAAGTCATTCCCCAATTTATAAATGGTCAAAGGATATGACCAGGCAGTTTTTATGAAAAAAAAAAAATGTTCTAAATAACTACTGATTAGAGAAATGTAAATTTAAACCATATCTATCAGAGTGGCTAATATGACCAAACAAGAAAATAGTAAATGTTGGAAAAGATGCAGGAACATTGGAACAATAATGCAGTGTTGGTGGAGCTGTGAATTCATCCAACCATTCTGGAGAGTAATCCAGAACTATGCCCAAAGAGCAATCAAACTATTCATGCCTTTTCTTCCAGCAATACCACTACTATATTTGTATCCCATAGAGATCACTAAAAAAAGGAAGGGGAGGGAAGGACCCACATTTACAAATATTTATAGCAGCTCTTTTTAGGTGGCAAAGAATTAGAAATGAGTTGTGGTATAGCAATGCAATGGAATATTATTGTTGTGCAAGAAATGAGGAGCAAGCCCATTTCATAAAAACCTGAAAAGACTTGTATGAACTGATGCTGAGTGAAGTGAGCAAAACCAGGAGAATACTGTACACAGTAACAGCAATATTTTGAGATAATTAACATTTTTAGACTTGGGTCTCCTCAGCAATGCAAGGATCCAAGACAATTCCAAAAGACTCATGTTAGAAAATGTTATCCACATCCAGAGAATGAACTATAGAGTCTGAATGCAGATCGAAACAAATTATTTTCTTGTTCTTTTTTTTCTTCCTCACTTTTTTCCCTTTTGTTCTGATTCTTCTTTCTCATCAAGCCTAATGTGGAAGTATTTTAAAAATAATCATTAAAAAGTCTTTATAAAAGAGCACTATTTAGGGACTGGGAATGTCTTTCATAAAACAGAATGATAGAATAATTGAATATTAGAGCCAAATGAAATTTTGATATCATCTAGTCAAACTCTCCCATTTATTATCTGAAGAAACCAAAGATTAGAGAAGTACAGTGGCTTGTTTAATTTCACATGAGTTGTAACCAACATTGTTGTCTCAAAGTTAAGCCCAACAATTTGATTTACAAAACAGTAAAAATATTAAATATTAACTAGATAGTAAGAAAGCATCACTTTTCAACCCTCACTCATTGAAAGATTTAAACCCAAGAGAGAAAGGAAGTTCACATTTAGAGAAAAAATCTTAAATTTATTCAGTAAGTAATAAGCAAATAGGACTCTTCACTACCTCCACTACCTCACAGTCAGTGTACAATCATGGCAAAACATCTTCCAGGTGGGGATGTAATGGGCTACAATCCTCCTGAAATAGGAAAGCTTTAATTCTCTGGCATCCCAAAGGACAGATGGTAGAATTCAGTATTTCAGCTTCAGAAAAAGGAAAAATGTAGTCTCTCTCTATGGAATGTGAATGCATAGCTGCAAGCATGATGCTTAGACTGCTAAGTGGGAAAATGTACCTAATAATATTCTGAACTAATCTTGGATTTAGGTTTCATTGGAAACTAGCAAAATGAGTCATGCTGTTGAGGTTCAAAAAACACTCCACACACCATTTGCAAATGTTGTTTGTCCTAAATTCGCAATTGAAATGAAAACCACATGAAAAATCACAGTTTTGTCTAATTTATTTAAATTTTGCTTTCAAGAGAATCAACAAGTTTTTTTCAAAGATGTATCACTAAGAAAACTTAGAAATGAACATCAAAAATTTACTTCAATTAACACTAAGAATTATAGAAGACATTCTGGATTTGCCTCTTTATATATAATATAGATATTAAATTATCAATTAATCGAAGGTACCATGGCTATTATGATCAAGTCTCCCTAATGAAAGACAAATATTAAAATAACATTATTTCATTAAAGAGAATAAAAAGACAGAAATCGCAAACCATGTAAGAACGAGAGGAACCAGACATTCTGCATAAACAAAGACAGGGAAATAATGGAAGAAGGTGGAGGGAATCAACGATGTTTATGTTCTAATCTGTAGAGTAGCCTCCATTTCTTCACATAAAATGAAACAACAATTTAAGAGTAAACTTACTAAAAGAAGGTTAGCAGAAAATTGTCTTTCCTACTACTTGGGAAGTAGTCCAAAAAAAATCAATGAGAAAAAAAATGGATGGATTTCTCAAATGCAAAATTGGTGTTAGAGTTTACCCAACTGTTCCCTTTTATTGGAATAAAAGCATATGGAAATAAGTTAACAATACTGCAACTCTATAATGGCAAGCAAAGTGGAACTTTTTCTGTTGCCTCTATTTTTCTTTTCGAGTTCTACTTCTTCTCAGCACTAAGGTAATCAAATGTCTTTGATTGAGACTTGCCTTTGTTTGAATCAAGAGTCTTTGATTAATCAAGTGTTTTTGATGACCTAATTAAATCACAAGAAAGCCTAAGTCACATTAGTTTAAGTGACACGGTTGTGATGCTTTCTGTGAGGTGACACTGAGTAACTGTTTATATGCTCCGAGGTTGGGGTTTTACATTGGGGGATCAATCATTGAAAGAGCATTCCTGTGATTTCATCAGGTAAGACTCTGGGTAGCCATCAAGACGTCCCCCTGGCTTTCAAAACCCAGAGGTTGTTGCTTCTCTCTCTGGTAACTATGTTCCTATTGCTATGGACAGACAGAAGCCCTGTTTGATGATTTATGCTATTTGTTCTGTTTATATATTTTCTCCTCTTCTTTCTGTTTGTGTTTTCTCTGAAGTTCATGGTGCTCAGTTTTCCCCCTGAAGTAAGTGAATGATATATGTATATTTACTTAAAGTGAGATTATAAACCCCTTAAAGTTGTTTTCTTTAGAAAAGTAGATAAAAGAACCTGTGCTAGCAGCCCTCCTGTGTTCTGGTTTTATTGGTCTTACACTTCCACAGCAGGTGCTCATAGCATGGTTGTTAAACACTGGTCAACTTAAACATTTGGTGCTGAGTTTTTTGTTGTGTTTGCTGTTTGTTCATTTTTGTGGCTGTTGTTGTTGAATCGTTTTTGAGTGTCATTCCAGATTTGTTTGGATTGACCTTGCAGAGATCAAGGAGCTAATGTATCATTCCTTCAAACTCCAGGTTCCAAATGAATTCAGGAAAGTTTACCTGAATATTTCCTCCTAAGAGATTTCACCTCTCTCTCTCTCTCTCTCTCTCTCTCTCTCTCTCTCTCTCTCTCTCTCTCCTCTTAATTTCTATACAGCTTATATAGTTGATTTAAACAATATAATTTTGGATCTTTCCTGTCATTGTAACTCAATGAATAGGTGGACATTTTGTTTCTCCAAGTAAATTTAATTCTTTTTAAGTACAGAAGATTGTGTTTCCTGTCTCCTCAGTACGTCTTAGTATCTTAATGAAATGTTGACCTCATTACAGATTTTCAATAACTCTTATTGAAAATCATAATCATTTTTTATCAAGAAAGACCTACTCATAACTAAAATGAATTAAAGATGAGTTTTGCGATTTACTTTTGAAAGACATGGAAATGAATGATGTATGCAAAGATGTATATCTATACATATATATGCATATATATATATACGTATATATATATATATATATACACACACACACATATATATATATATATATATATATATATATATATACACATATATATATTTAGGAAATCCTTCAAGACTTCATTTAAGTAGTAGAGAAAGTAAGCAAGAATTCAAGATCCTGATAATATCACAGATTCAATTTTCTCTTCTTTCTGTCCTTTTTTTCCCTTCTTTTTTAATGGCTTTTTATTATTTATTTAATATTTTAGTTTTCAAGATTTTTTTCACAAGATTTTGAATTACAAATTTCCTCCCCATTTCTATGGTTCCCCACACTCCAAGATGGCATATGTTCTGATCATCCCATTCCTCAGTCAGCCTGCCCTTCTGTAACTGCACTCCTCCCTGCCGCCATCCCCTTTCCCCTTACTTACCTGTATGGCAGGATAGATTTCTATTCCCCATCCCCTATATATCTTATTTCTCAGTTGCAGGCAAAAACAACTTTTTCTTTTGAGCATCTGACTTTAAAATTTTGAGTTCCATATTCTCTCCCCTCTTCCCTTCCCACCCACCCTCCCTAAGAAGGCAAGCAATTCAACATAGGCCACACATGCATCATTGTGTAAAACACTTCCATAACACTCATGTTGTAAAAGACTATGTTTCACTGTATCCTATCCTATCCCCCTTTATTTAATTTTCTCCCTTGACCCTGTCTCTTTTCAATAGTGTATGCTTTTGATTACCTCTTCCCTCATCTGCTCTCCCTTCTATCACCCCCCTTTTTCATCCCCTTCCCCCTACTGTCCTGTGAGGTAAGATACCCAATTGAGTGTGTATACTATTCTCTCCTCAACTCAAGAGTCTGAGTCTGAGCCTAAGTCTGCATTCTTTTTCACTGCCTGGCCATTTTCCCAGTCAACTGCTTGAGCTTTTTGTCAGGATATGACTGGTTATAGTGTAGAGAGTGCTTTGTCCCAAGTTTTAAGGGCTGCCCTGGGGTTTTCAGATCTACACTTACTCCACTGTCACTGCAAGCTCTGCCACAGCAGTGCTCCTCTTCCCCCAAAAACCATCAACCAGGATTGGGACCCAGATCCAAGTAAGGCAAAGCAAGACCTGCCCTCATGCTGTGCTCTGCTGCTTGATTCCTCCAACTGTGTGAACCAGGGATTATGGAAGCAGCTGCAGGAGCTTCCTGCTGCTGTGGTCACCACTGGGCACCACATCCACCACCCCCAGAGCTGGGGCCAGATCACTTTCTAACCTGATCTAGCAGTTTTCCCACTAACAGGTTCTGTAGTCTTTCATGTTTGTGGGTTGACAAGTCTAGTAACTGCCACAGATCAATGATTAATGACCCTAAGGCCTGCTCTGGGCCAACTCCCAGTCTAGTCTGTCCCAGCATGGCCCACGCTGGGCTATGTTCTGCTCCCAGTACTGTGTGATATACCCTTCCCAGCGACCATTCAGACTGTCCTAGGCTGGAGCCCTGCTTCCCTCTGCTGTTTAGTGGGCGTTGCAGCTCTAGAATTTGTTCAGAGTCATATTTTACAGGTGTTTAGAAGGATTTGGGGGAGAGTTTAGGCAAATCCCTTTTTTCCAGCTGCCATCTTGGCTCCACCCAAGATATAGATTTTTAATACTGGGTTAATGTAACATCAATATACGTTCTTGTTGACTAATAGTACCTTCATGTTTGCTTTATTGCTACCATTTTGATGGAGATGTTACTTTAAAAATAGTATATTATTTTCCTCCTGTAACATGTAAAAACAATTTTTAATATTTTTTTAAACTTTTAATTGCTATTTTTCTCCCCTCCTCACTCCCCATCCCACCCTACCCATTTGAGAGTGTGAGTAATTCAATGTAGACTATATCTTTGTAGTCATTCAAAACATTACCATAAATGTCATGTTATGAAAGAGAACATAAACCAAAATTCAGGAAAAGTTCAAGAAAGTAAAAAAAAAGTACACTTTAGTTTATATTCAAGCACCATCACTTCTTTTTCTGGTGATGAATAGCATTTTTGTCATAAGTACTTCCGAGTTTTCTTGGATCATCCCATTACTGGGAATAACTTAAGTCATTCACATCTGACCACTTTATAATATTTTTGTTACTTTGTAAACAGTACATTTCACTTTGCATCATTCCATGCAAGACTTTTCAGGTGTGTCTAAGGGCACAAGATTCATCATTTCTTATATTACAATAGTATTATATTATAATCACATCTCACGGCAGATTCATCCATTACCCAATTGATGGGTGTACCTTCATTTTCAAATGCTCTGTTCTCAGAAAAGAACTATTGTAAATATATGTATAAGTGTGTATATAAATATATATATATATATATATATATATATATGTGTATATATATATGTATATATAATGTATATGTACATACTTATATATACAAATATATACACATACTTGTGCATGCACACACACATATACATACACACATATGTCTTTTTGCTTTTTAAATCTCTTTTGGGATACAGACATAATAGTGGTATTGCTGGATAAAAGGAAATGTATTGTTTTATAGCCCTTTGGGCATAGTTCCAAATTGTTCAACAGAATGAATGAATCATTTCACAACTCCAACAACCATGCATTAATATCTCATTTTCCCCACATCCCCTCCAACATTTGTCATTTACATTTTCTTTCTTATTAGCCAATATAAGAGGAATGAGGTAGTACCTCAGAAGTGTTTTAATTTGCATTCTTCAATCAATAGTGCGTTAGAATATTTTTTTCCATACTACTACAGACAGCTTTGATTACCTCATCTGAAAACTTACAACTTTTGAACATTTATCAATTGAGAAATGAGTTATCTTTTTTCATAAATTTGATTCAGTTCTTTATATGTTTGAGAAATTGAAACTTTATCAGAGAAATTTGCTTCCAAACATTTTTTTTTCATCCTCTACCCCTTCTCTTATCCTCTTCCACTCCTACTTTCCTTTAGGGTAAAATAGACTTTGATACTCAATTGAATGTGTATGTTATTCCTTCTTTGAGCTAATTCTGATGGGAGTAAGGTTCACTCACTCCCACTCACTTCTCCCGGCTTTCTTTTTATTGTAAAGTCGTTTTTCTTATCTCTTTTATGTGAGATCATTTATCACATTCTACTTCTCCCTTTCTCTTTCTCCAAATACATTTCTTTCTAAGAATTGTTTTTTGAGATATCATTCCTTCACAACTGAGTCACACTTGAAACCTCTGTCTATACGTATACTTCTATGTCTATGTCTATGTCTATATCTATGTCTATGTACAAGCATATATATGTACATGAATACACAAATGTATATATAGGTATATGTATTTATATATATGTATATATAAATATACATATATATGTATGTACATATCTGTATATACATGTATATTCATATACAAATATATACACACATACACATACATACATAAACACTCACATATATGCATATATGTACATGTAAACATGTATATACATGTGTGTGTATATGCACTCCTTCTAACAACCCTATTAATAAGAAAGGTCTTATGAGTTACAATTATCATCTTTCTATGTAGGGACATACACATTTTAACCTTATTAAGTGCCTTATGATTTCCCTTTCCTGTCTACTGTGTTATGTTTCCCTTGAGTCTTTCATCTGAAAATCAAATTTTCTATTCAATCTGTTTTTTTCATCAAAAATCCATGAAAGTCCCCCATTTCACTGAATGTTCATTTGTTCCCTGAAGTATTATACTCGATTTTACTAGGTAGGTGATTTTTGGTTGTAAACCTAGCTCTTTTGACCTCCACACTATCATATTCCAAGTCCTCCAATCCTTTTTTTTTTTAAAGGGTAAGGCAGGGCAATTGAGATTAAGTGACTTGCCTAAGGTCATACAGCTAGTAACTGTGTCAAGTGTCTGAGGTCAGATTTGAAATCAGGTCCTCCTGACTTCAGGGAAAGTGCTCTATTCACTGTGCCAGCTACCTGCCCCACCTCCAATCCTTTAATGTAGAATCCACTAAATCTTTTATTATCCTTATTGTGGTTCCACCTTATTTGAATTAATATTTTTTTCTGGCTACTTGCAATACTTTCTCCTTGCCCTGGAAACTCTGGAAGTTGGATACATTCTGGCAGTTTTTATTTTGGGCTTTCTTCCTGGGGGTGATGAGTGTATTTTTGCAATTTCTGTTTTACCCTCTCATTCTAGAATAATAGGGTAGTTTTCCTTAATAATTTCTTGAAGGATGTTTTCTAAACTCTTTTTTCACTCATGGCTTTCAGGTAACGCAATAATTTTTAAATTATTTCTAGTGGATATATTTTCCACATCAGTAGTTTTTCCAATGAGGTATTTCACATGGTCTCCTACTTGTGTTGTTTGGTTGTTTCTTAATTTGCCACCATGTCATTAGCTTCCATTTGCTACATTCTTATTTTTAAGGTATTAACTTCTTCGGTGAGTTTCTGGACCCCCTTTCCCATTTGGCTGATTCTTCTTTATAAGGCATTTTTCTTGTCATTAGCTTTCTGGACCTCTTTTATCTTTTGACCTAGTCTGTTTTCTAAGGGGTCATTTCCTTCAGAATTTTTTGTGTCTCCTTTAACAAGCTGTTGACTTGTTTTTTTCATGATTTCCTTGTATCACTCTCATTTCTCTTCCCAAATTTTCCTCTACCTATCTTAGATGATCTTCAAAATCCTTTTTGAGCTCTTTCATGGACTGAGACAAAATCATATTTTTCTTGGAGTCTTTGGATGTAGGAACTTTGACTTTGCTTTCTTTTTTGAATCTGTGTTTGATCTTCCTTGTCACCATAATAACTCTCAATATTCAAAGATTTTTTTTGTTTTTATTGTTGTTTGCTCATTACCCAGCCTATTCCTTGACTTTTAGCTGTTTTATTCTTTAAAATAGAGTTCTGTTTCTAGGCTGGAGGGCACACTGTCCCAAGCTTCAGGGGTTTTGTACAGCTATTTTTCAGAGACATTTCTAGGGACCTGTAGGTTTTCAGTTCTTCCAAGTTGTTATGATCTAAGGACAGATGTTTATTGCTCTCCTGGCCTGTGCTCTGGTCTGTGAGGCCTCACAAACACTAATTTCTGTCCTGGAACTGTGGATAGGGTTCCCCCTCCACTCTGGCCACAAGCTCTGGTAAGTTAATACTCCTCCTTGCCCTGGGAGTGCCACCCAGGACTTTGACCCAGATCTGAGTATGGACAAAGTTGCAGAGTCTTGCCTCAGTGCTAGCAAAAAGGCCCCTATTATCTCCTCACTTCTTGTTCAATCTCTTTACCATATGTGGGTTGATAACTCTTAAAGTATCACTTGATGCTGATGCAGTTACTCCCAATGCCTGCTCCTTCTTTACTGTGGTCAGGGCTTTGCTGCCAGACCTGTGCTGGACCTCACTCCACTTTCTCTTCATATCTTTCCTGCTGACCTTCTAAATTGTCTTTGGCATCTGTGGGCTGAGAGGTATGGAAACTGCCACTGTTGCAATTGATTCAATTGTCAAGACCTGCTCTGGGTTTGCTCCAGACTCAGTCTGTGCTGGTACAGCTTATGCTGAACTCTACTCGTCTCACAGCCTGATGCAGTAGACCTTTCCTGCTTACCTTCCAAGTTGTCTTGAGCTGGAAATTTGTTTTCACTCCATCTCTTTTTGGATTCTGCTGCTTGAAAATTTATTTAGAGTCCTTTTTAAAGGTGTGTGGAGTTCTTTGGGGAAGAGATCAACAAATCCATGCCTTTACTAATCTATCTTGTCTCTGCCTCAGATGTTCCCTTTCAAAATATTATGGTCTTTGGTTGAAATTTTCCATAAATTGGTGGAATTCACTTATTCCTATGTACTTGTATTCCAATAATAGCCAGGTATCTTAAACACCCATGCCCTTTAGTATAAGGGGAATAAGATGAGATAAGTCAGAAAAGTAAAATCCATCATCACTACTAGAAAAGTAACTTAAATCACCTGTTTTACTGATGGTATGTCAGTAGTGTAATTTTTTTTATGATGCATAGAACATTAATTTAATTTCTCTCTGGCATGTATCTATCTTCCCGACCACACAGGACTATACAAAATATGTATCAATTTAAATCTTTCATTGACAGATATGACACCTAAATGGATCTAATAGCAAATTAACCTACTGTTTTCTTTTCTTCATGTGTATAATGCATATCAGTGGCAAGCCAACATCCTTGGAATGAAACAATTTTCTTGAAAGTCATTCTGTCATTTCTGACCACTGAATAAGAGTTAAAGTCAGTATTCATTTTACTATATTCAGAGTGATTGGAGGCCATATTCTGGAGAAGATGAAGAAAAAACAAACAACTAAAAATGGTAACGTGAGAATTATTGTTGTTCAGTCATTTCAGACATGTCCAATTCTGTGTGTCATCACTTGGAGTTTTCTTTGAAAAGAGATTGGCATAATTTGCAATTTCCTTCTCCATCTCATTTTACAGTTGAAGAATTGAGGCCAACAGGGTTAAATGACTTACATACAGTCACACAGCTAGTAAATATCTGAGGCTGTATTTGAATGCATGAATATAAGTCTTCGTGATTCCAAGTTCAATGCTGTACTCACTGAGCCACCTAGCTGCCCTAACATGTAAATAATTTTATACAAGGTCAACATTGTATTATTATCTAATATTATACTCTTCTATATAGATATCATTCAGAGCCAGAAAATAAAATGTTTTAACTCTGTCCATTGAAGAATAAGTTCAGGTTACCATAGCAAAGAGATGAGAACAGCAATTAGACCTGTGATTTCATTGGTATAAATAGAAATTTCCAAGTAAGGAAATTCATTCTACTGATGCAGGCAAGTACTTTATAGTCTTAGAAAGATTTCTAGAGTACAAAGAGGTTGTGGCTAGCCTAGGCTCAGGGAGTCAGCATGTATCAGACATAGGATCTGAGTCTTTGAGAGGCAAGGAGAGACAGGTAGAGAGGCAGAGAGACAGAGCATGAGAGACAAAGAGACAGAGAGTTGGTATCAAGGAAAATTGTGAAAAAAAATAATCTGTATTAGGCATAGTTCTGATGGAAATAATTTAATTTGAAATGACTCTAATATCTAAGAATTTCTAGCCTAGAAAGATGTAATATCTTCCTTGCCATGAAAGACTTTATCCAAATATTCATGACCCTGAAAATGACTCATTGTACACTCTGTTATACTGTAAAAAAAAAAAACCAAGAAAAATATTGAATAATACAAAAACTGTTAGGTCACTTTTGTGGTTTTCCAGAAGAAAAAAAAAATCCCTGGATAAATATTTCATTCATTTCTTTTTGTTCTGATTGCTTTTAATGTACATTGTATTTTGTCATATTTTACTTCAGAACTTATTATTTCCATATTGTAGGAAACCACTCATAAAGTCAGGAAATTCCCAACATCACTGCAGTTGGGTAATTGTTGTTCAATGTATAGTCTCACTTGCCTCAGACACTGATTGGTTTGCAGACTTGCCCAGGGTTCCTGTTAGAATTGGAATATTTAAGAGTAAGAAAATACGCATTTGTGACTCTCATGTTAGCTTCCTCTATTCATTAAACTACGTTGAGTTCTTTAGCTTATGTAGTTAATTGAAATAGGTCTCACAATCTGATACTGACCTAAGGAAATATCTAATGTGAGATATTAACTTTTATTTGAGACATTCACTTCAGAAATTAGGAAAATGAGACTCAAGGTTACGTAGTTAACGGGAAAGCCTTATTTCCTAACTTAAAATATAGTGATTTTTCAACATTACACTAGTAATGGGCACGATGTTGTTTCTTTGTCATAACACTTTTATGTGAGAACAAATTGGAATGTTAAATATATTCATGCCTGGGAGCTTAGCCTTTGTTCTACTCTGAACTTAGAACTTATTCGGAAGATTTTGCTGGAAATTCTGCCACAAACTTTTGCCAAAAAGTTTTTGTTTAGATTTGTTTTTAACCTGAAAGGCTAAATTAGAAGTACATATGTATCAATGAAAGAAAAAGCTGAGCCATATAGGTGAATTTTCTACGTAACTGATTTGTACATTTAGAAACCAGTCATTTCATTTTTTAATGTTGTGGAAATAATTTCTTCATGTGCTTACTTGTTTTCTTATTAAAATACATGATTCATTTTTTCCAATTAATTCACGTAAAGGGAAAAAAGTAGATTTCCGAAACAGAGAAAAGAAAGAAATCAACAGAATCTGGCTTATGTTAAAACTTGTATAATCTTACTCAGGTCATCTCACCCTGCTCACGTAAAAGATGTGTTTCTGTGAAATAGGGTCAATTATACCATTAATGGATGATGTGCAGAAATGTTTTATAATCCTTAAAGTTCTACATAAATGTGAGTTATTGTTATTACCCTTGCTATTAAAGTAGCTGGTATGAGAGGAAAGCTATAAGGATTTTGTTTTGTTTCATTTTGACTTGGATGCATGATTGTGACATAAGGGACTGAAAGAGACTTAAAGAAATAGTAGTGCAGAACAATATCTGCTCTGCAGCTTGTGTTCTCAAAAAATATGTGGAGTACTGAGAGGTTAAGTGATTTAATCAAGGTCATATAGCCAACATGTATCAGGGGATGGACTTAAATACATCTTCCTGACCCAGAGTCTGGTTTTCTCTACACTTCCACAATGTTGTTTCATTATTCGTTAGTAAGTGATACTATAATAACATAATAATAACATAATTTAACTTTGTCTTTATTATAGTCCAGACAATTTTGGGGGCTAGTTCAGTACATTGTCTCTATTTGCCTCTTCTTGGTCTCCTTTCCCACTTTTGGAAAATCTATACCTCAAACATTCCTGGATAGATCCTTCTAGTTTCCTACTTGATTGACTTCTCATACGCTCTTGAGCAGAAACCTTGCATTCTCTGTAAAACACCATAAGTGCTCTGATTTTAAAGCAATTACAACATCTGATCTGGCTTAAAGGATGGATGTAAGAGAGTAAGACCATTTTAAACTCCTCCATCCTGTCATGGACTGATGATCAACATGTCACAGTTCCCTGGTGATCTTTATCATTGTCCCATTACCATGCTCCTTTCTAGAGATGCTTGGGAGTTGGTAGTCCCAAACAGTGTAAGGGAGCTGATGGCCCATTCATGAGGTCTCTTCATATTCTAACATTCTTTGATTCACTGATGTTGTGTGATGTTGTGAGGGAATAATTCCTTGTAGAAAGTATCCACGTCATGAAAATTATAAAAAAAAAATTGTGTGTTTCTATCCAATAAGATACCATGGCAAGACTTAATTTGATAAATATTTAATAGAGTACACATAATAATGGAAAAACAGATTTTATTCTTAGCAGTTCCTAAATTATCTCTGGCCGCTAAAAAGTGATTATAGGGAGGTGCACTGATTAAATTTCCCAGGGAACATGTATTACCAGGAGGAGGAGGAGGAGGAAGAGAAGGAGGAGGAAGAGGAGGAGTTGTAGGAGAAAGAGAAAAAGTAATATTTACATCTTTCTGTAAGGTTTACAAAGAGAGTTGTTTTATCAAGTTGCATGTCAGTCAATAAGAATTAAATGAGTGCCTACTATGTGCCAAGAACTGTGTTAAGCTGTATTAAGCACTGAAGATACAAAAAGACCAAAAGGAGAAACCCTTCACTCAAGGAGCTCACAATCTAATGGGGGAGATGAAAAACTAATAATTACATAAGAACAAACTATAGACAGGGTAAATAGGAAATATTTAAGAGACAGACAGCAATGGAATTTAGGAGGGTTTGGAAAGATTTCTATAAGGAGGTGGGATTTTGGCTGGGACTTGAAGAAAGCCCAGAAAATCAGTAGGCAGAGATGATGAGAAAGACGAGTCCAGGAAGGGGGACAGCCAGTAACAGTGCCAGGGGTCTAGAGGTAGAATGTCTTCTTTTTCCTGGAAGAGCAAAGAGGCAAATATCATTGGAATGAGGAGTTCATGAATGGGAGTAAATTATAAGAAGACTACAAAGGTTGGGGGGTAAGGGGGCAATAGGTCATGTGTAATTGATTAGAGAAAGGATTGTAGTGGGGAGAGACTTTGACAAGCAGACCCATGAGCAAAATGCTGCAGTAGGCCTAGCATGAGGTGATGAGGGCCAATGCCAGATGTCAGAGTGCTAATGTTACATCTAAAAGCAGTATCAAAAGACAGAAGGGGTAGGTGAAGGGGGCATAGTTGACAGATATTGCAAAGGTACATGTGAAATGAAGAGAAGTATTGTGTTTACTTGCCAGTGAAATACTGAGTAACTTGCCAGTGAGGTGTGATTCAATTGAAAGAATTCTTACCTGTTATGGATTTTAATCACTTTGATGACTCATTGTTGCTGTAACAATCCCATATTTGTCAAATGACTTACTCTTTGCTTACAAAAAAGTGGGAAAATTCATTAAGTTATGACACTGGTAAATCTGTGATAAATAATGAATCCAATTATGCCTACAATATGTGGGTAGATTGGTAAGTCAGAGGTATTCTGTGACAATATATTTTTATGTATCCTCATATATATGACTATAAAAAGGTAGAACGATGGATGAAAAATGAGGGTGTAGTAGGGAAGAGTTGCTAAAGGGAAAGAAAAATAGTTACTTAAAAAGACTATTGCACCCCAAGTCCTTGTGGATGGGATATTTGACAGCTGTTTGGATGTGAATTGTCTAGTACCCAACCAAATTAATTGATCCAGAAAGGTAGTGTAGTGAAATATGCATAAGATCAAAGGCACCTGATTAAATACTTCCTCTGTAACTGAACCATGCTGGATATTATGGGAAGCAATGGACATAAAAAATAAGGCAAGATTCTTATGGACAAAGGAAAATAGTCCCACCTGGGAGATGAGGTATTTTACCCTCTAGAGTAAAGTGCTGCACTGAGTTGTAAAATTCAGGTTCTAGAATAAACTCCATTGTCAAATAACTATGTCAGCTTGAACAAGTTCTGCAACTTCCCTGGCTTCTACCATCAAAGATGTAAAATACAATGAATGGGAAACATAACCTCTAATGTCCTTCAAGTTTAAAGCTGTTTGAAGGAGGAAACTTTCTTTTTTCCTCATCTTCTTCCCAATTTTTCTTCATTTTCTTTTTTTTTGATCACAGTATATAGCACAAAGCATTGTATATAGAAGGTGTCAAGTCTGAAAACAAAAGACTAAAAAGTCACAAAAGTTATGCAATCATGGTTAACTCTGAAACTACCAAAGCACTCACACAAGTTATCACAACTACAGTTAACCTTGAAAAACATCAAGATCTCAAAAAGGTTATCACAACCACAGTTAACTCTAAGAAATAAACTAAATTAAAACAAAATAAAATGAAAGAGCTGGCAGTGGTCAAAAGCAAAAAAAAAGCTTTCTTTATTCCATTGGAGGAAGGAAACAGGACAAAATGTTGAGTTGAGGGACAACTATGGGCTTTGCTTGGTGAGATTAGGGGTTAAGGTGGAAAATCCAAAAATTTATTAGCCCCTCCCCTTAGCAATGATGCATTATTCAGTACAGAGCCAGTTTTTAGAAAAGACTTATGGGTTGCTTGGGATACACACTTGTCAGAAACATCAGTCTTTAGATCTGGGTTTCTAGTGAGCAATAACTTAGGTTAAGGGTCCTCTGAACAGCGCAAAGAGATTGTCTAGTTTTTCAGCCACACAGGGCAAGGTTAAAACAACGCCATAAATTTAATCCCAATTCCAACAATTGAATAAGTTTCCTCGTGAAACAGAAGTTAATCTAGATCCATAAGTGAATAGGTATTTAGCTAGTTCAGGATTGAGTCATAAGATGGAGTCATGGAGTTAGTTCACTCAATTCTACTATTAAAGACGTGCTATCCTAATACCTCAATTCCTTCATTTTCCCATTTTGCTTCATGGGGACTGCACAATCCACTCCCACTATGGAATCACTTATCTATAATCCAAATTTATAAGGTTTTTCATAAATTTATAATCACAATTACTTGTCAAGTTACATTAACATCAGATTACACATCAAAGTTACAGGCTCACAACTGACTAGTTTGGAAAAGAGATATTCACGTCACCAAGGTAACCATGAAAACTTAAGTTAAACATAATGAAACAAAAGACCAAAGCAATAAATAATTATCACTAATATTAACTAAAACCAAATCTCCTTGTACCCTAGTAACTCATTCTCAATGCCCATTTAACTAGCACACTTTTAGTCCCAGGTGTTTCATGTAGTCATCCAGTCTATGGATATCTTCTCTTGGAGAATAGATTTATTCTCAGGACAACTGTAAACAAGGATCTACTTTTCTGGTTCCAAACACAGAGGTTCCTATATAAAGATGAGATAATCTCTAATGTGTTTCAAGTTTACAGCTTTCTGAAGGAAGAAACTTTCCTTTCTCTTCATCTTCCCAAGTTTTCTTTTTCTTCTTTTATTATCCCAGCATATAGCACAAAGCTTTGCATACAGAAGGCATGAATTCAGTTGACTTAAATCGTTAGGACAAGAGTATCCTTGCCATTCATGAACATTATTTTCTATATGTCATAAGTCTACAAAAATTCCATGGATATTGTATAGGTAATAAAAACTTCAGATGAGACCTTATTTAAAGCTTCTAGCATTGTTGAAACCAACATTTTTTAAGTTTTATTGTCTGCTGTTATATGTAAAATACTTTTCCAATATTTTCAATTATTGAAATTTAAATACACAGTAAGAAAGCAAAATAAATATTTTAAACTTAAATACAAATAAGAAAAGAAAAAAAGCATATCATGTTCACAGCACAAATTAGAAGATTCAATATATATAGCAATAAACTTCCATTTCACGAAAGCCATTATTATCAAATAGTACAGGTTGTATTGAGAGCTATTCATCATTTCTTGCTTCACTGTTATTTTTTTTGTTCTCTGCTCTACATTTTACTTTGTTTTCCCCCACCCCCGGCCACCATTATGTTCAGACATATTTATTTATAGATATATAGATTATCTACATACATATATACATGCACACATATATAGACAAATACTTTCCATAACAAATTCTACTTCCATCTTTGTTTTTATGTTTGTGCATGTCTATTCCTGTACTTCCTAACTCCTGTAATTTACTTCTACCTCTACCTTGCCCTCCTATTATTTAACCTATCCTCCTCAAGGATCCTTCCCTTATCCTCCCATTCCCGTAAATTAAACACCCTTATATACCCCCTCTTGATCTATTCCTTAACCCTTCCCTCAAAAGATTCTCCCTTATCCTCCAAAAAATTCCTCCCTTGTCCTCCTGATGGGGTTTAGGGGGAGTCAGGGACCTTCTAAGGAGCAAAGTCAGAACATAATTGTCTAGAATGAATTCACAGACTCAGCAATCTTTAAGTCAAATTGGCAAAGGTTTACTTTTAGGCTATTCTGTAGGCAAGATTCTTAAGAAACCTGTGATTTTAGAGGGGTAAAGTTAAAGTTTATATAGCAAAACTATTGTAAAGCATGTGCTAAGAATGCTAATTAGGTGATTCAGGGTAGGATTAGAGTGGTTCTGGCAGTGGTCAGTTCTTAAAGAATCATGTACTTTTTGTGTTTACCCAGAGTTCACCAGGAAGAGTTCACAGGGAGGGAGTGGGGAGGAGGGAGGACACAGAGAAGTATGATTTTTAGGTCTAGTATATCACGAAGGTAACTAGCTGTTAGGGTCACCTGAAGATTGCCCTTCTGCCACTAATCAATGTCTTTTTCGAGAAAATAGACATAGGCAGTGTACAGTCTCTTAAGTCTAGGATACACACAATGAGGAGTTTCAGGATGCATATAATGAGGTAGTGAGTTGATATAGATAGTCCAGTAGGTATCAATATCTTTATAGCCAGTACAAAGAAGTTAAACTACAGGTGCAGTTGTTACCATACCATGGAGAGAGATAAGTGTTTCAATTGGGGCCCACTCATGAGTAATTGCTAGGTTTATTGTTGTTGGGCTGGGAAGAAACTACAAGACCAGTATTTTTTAAGGCTAGAAAAATATGGTCTTGGAATTGGGGTCTGAGCATAGGCAGTCAAGCACCCCATTACTCCTATTTCCATTAATTTAAATACCCTTCTAACCCTCTTTAAACTATGCCCTCAGCCTCCCCTCTAGAGATCACTCACTTATCCTCTCCCCACTCCCTATCCCCTTAGTTTTTTATTTCTTTCTTTATTTGGAAGACTTTTATAGTCATATATATGTATGTATGTATACATATAAATAATATATATATATATATATATACACATACTAATCTTCTATTAAGTTCATTTAAAAAAAAAAACAAATTTCTGAAAGTCTGACGTTCATTAAATATCCATTTGTTCATTCAGGCTTATGCTTTGCTTTGCTGGGTATGACATTTTCAGCTGGAATCCAGTTGTTTTGCGCTTTGATATACAGTGTTCCAAGACCTGTGATCTTTTACTGGCACCACTGCTATATCTTGTGTAATTTTAACTTTGGCACCTACAATATAAGAATTGACTATAATTTTCCTATGGGTTTTCTCATAGGATCTCTTTCAAGTGGTGATTGCAGATTTTTTCTATTTCTCTACCCCCCCCCTCTTCTAATTCTTCAGGACCAATTTTCTTAATATTTTCTTTCATTATTGTATAAAGATCCTTTTTTATCATAGCTTTCAGGTACTCAGTTGATAAGTCTGTCTTCAGATCTTCCTTCAGTTATCCTCACTGGCCTGGAACTGGAATTAAGACTTCAAGCCTCCTGTAACTGACCACAGAAATGCAGCATGCCCATCTGACTGCTTCTACACTCGTTGGGCATGTGCTAGTTCCTTCTTACCCCACCACATCTCTGCAGCAGAGCTGGGCCTAGTGTTCCTTGTCAGCAGAGTTGCCTCAATTCTCCCTGGCTCAGATGCCCAACACCATTCACTGTCCCAGGGGTAAAAGTTCCTGAGGCTGGAACCAAGTCAGCTTCCCAACCTACTTAATCCCAGGGCTTGCAACTTGTTGTTTTAAGTGGATCTAGAACCTACCTGGAAGTATTAGTCTTCACAGGAACCAACAGGGAATTTTCTTCAGATTTCCCAGTTGTCCCAGTAGTACCCCTATTCTGCTTCAGCTCTTATTTATTTTCACCACTCTATGTTTGCACTGAGGCTTTATTTTATATATTTTTTAGGGGAAAACCTTGAGACCATGGAATTTTGTTACCCCACCATCTTTTTAAAATCCCATAATTGAAAAAACAATTTTTAACATTTCTTTAAAAAATTTTGAGTTCCAATATCTTTCCCTTCCTCCCTCCCCTCCTAAACTCTTCATTGAAAAGGCATGTGGTTTGATATAGTTCATACATGTGAAGTCATGGAAAACATCTATAATATTCATTTTATGAAAGAAAATATAGGAAACAAAATTCTCAAGAAAAATAAAGTAAAAAAAGTATGTTTTAATCTATATTCAGAAACCATCAGTTTTTTCACTGGGAATGAATAGAAATTTTCATCATAAGTTCTTCAGATTTGTCTGGATACTTCATTTAGTGAGAATAGAAAAGTCAGTCATAGCCGATTATCTTACAATATTGTTGTAATTTGTACACAAATATTTCACCCTGTATCTGCCCATGCAAGTCTTACCAGATTTTTCTGAGTGTACTGCTCATCATTTCTTATAGTACAATAGTATTAGATCATATATCACATCCCACAGCATGCTCAGACATTCCAAGTTGGTGGGCATTGGCTCAATTTCTAATTCTGCTCCCAGAAATGAGCTGCTATAAACATTTTTGTAGGAGATCCTTGTCCTTGTTGTTTCTGTTGTTGTTGTTTTCTTTTGTTTTTTAATCTCTTTGACATGCATAGTAGTAGTATAGTTAAGTCAAAGGATATGAATGTTTTTTATGGCCCTTTGGGCAGTTACAAATTGCTCAACAGAATCAGTTCACAAGTCCACCAAAAATGCATTAATGTCTCATTTTTTCCACATCCTCTTCAACATTGTTATTTATCTTTCTGTTATTAGCCAATCTAATAGGTATGAGATAACACCTCAGAATTCTTTTAATTTGCATTTCTCCAATCAGTGGTAAGTTAGAGATTTGTTTTTTTTTTTTCTTATGGCTGTAGATAGCTTTGATTGCTTCATCTGAAAATTGATCATATCTTTGACCATTTATCAATTGGGGAATGGCTCATATTTTGTTTTATAAATTTGACTCATATCTCTATATGTTTGAGACATGGGGCTTTTATCAGAAAAAAAAAGTTGCTTCATTTTTTCACTCTTCCTGTTGCTAATTGCATTTCCCTCCATTCTATCACCCTACCTCCATTTATTCTATCTTTTTCTCATTTCACCCTGTCCCTCCTCAGAAGTGATTTGCTTCTGACTACCCCTCCCCCAATCTGCCCTCCTTTATCACCCTCCCCTTCACTCATGGCATTCCCCCCACTCCACCCCTGCTTTCCTGTAGGGTAAGATAGATTTATATGCCCTATTGAATGTGTATATTATTCCCTCTTTAAGGCAATTATGATGAGAGTAAAGTTCACTCACTCCCCCCCCCATTTCTCCCCTCTTCTCATTCAATGGAAAATCTTTTTCTCACCTATTTTATGTGAGATGATTTACTGCATTTGAAATTTCCCCTTCTCATTCTCCCATTACATTCCACTCTCACCACTTAGCTTTATTTTTTTAGATATTATCCTTTCATATTTAACTTATGCCTGTACCCTCTGTCTCTATATATGCCTTCTAACAACCCTAATAATGAGAAAGGTCTTATGAGTTACAAATTTCATCTTCCCATTTAGGAATCTAAATAGCTTAACCTTATTAAGTCCCTTATGATTTCTCTTTACTGATTATCTTTTTATGCTTCTCTTGAGTCTTTTTCTGAAAGTCAAGTTTTCTATTCAACTCTTGTTTTTAACAAGAATGCTTGAAAATCCTCTATTTCATTTAATATTTTCTTTTCTCCTAAAGGACTACACGCAGAGTTGATGGATGGCCAATTCTTGATTGTAATCCTACCTCTTCTGCCCTCTGGAATATCTTATCCCAAGCCCTCTGATTCTTTAATGAAGAGACTGCTAAATCTTGTTTTATCCTAACGGTATTAACTTGTTTTATCCCAACTCCACCTTACTTGATTTTTTTTTTTCTTTTGGCTCCTTGCAATATTTCTCCTTGTTCTGGGAACTCTGGAAGTTGCCCATAATATTCCTGACAATTTTCGTTTTGAGATGTCTTTCAGGAAGTGATCAGTAGATTTTCCAATGACTATTTACCTTCTGCTTCTAGAACATGAGGGCAGTTTTCCTTGATAACTTCTTGATTGATTGTGTCGAGGCTCTTTTTTTGCTCATAGCTTTCAAGTGGACCAATAATTCTTAAATTACCTCTTTTCCAGGTCTTATGTTTTTCCAATGAAGTATTTTGCAGTTTGTTCAATTATTTTTTTCATTCTTTTCATTTTGTTTGATGACTCTTGATGTCCCAAGCCTGATGTAGAAGGCTGATGGTTTATTTATCTCTCTCTAATTTTTAATGAATTATTTTCTTCAGGTAGCATTTGTACCTCCTTTTACATTTGGCCAATTCTACTTTTTAAGGAGTTCTTTTCCTCAGTGGATTTGTGTATCTCATTTTCCATTCAGCCGATTGCATTTTTTAAGGAGTTATTTTCTTCAGTCAATTTTTGTCCTTCCTTTTCCAAGTTGTTGACTCTCCTTCTGTACTCCTCCTTTCTTTTGTTAATTTCCCTTCTACCTTTCTTATTTGAGTTTTTAAATCCTTCTAGAGCTCTTCCAAGAAGGCGTTTTGGGCTTGGAAGCAATTCATATTTCCCTTTGACATTTCAGATGTAGATATATTGACAATGTTGTCCTCTTCTGAGTTTGTTTTGATCTCCCTGTAACCATCCTAATCCTCAATTGTCAATGTTATTTTCTGCTTCCATTTCTTCTCATTTTTTATTAATTTTCTACAACTTGGTTTCTGTCAAAATCATTTAAGATGGCTCTCTCCAATGTTACCAGTGATTTCTTGACTGCCAAATCAAATGGACTTTTGATGGTCTATATCCTTCTTTTTAAATTTAATTTTAGTTTTCAACATTACTTTCAGAAGTTTGAGACAGAGCATTCTCTACCCTGGAAGAAGTCATACCCTAACAAAGAGCTCAAAAGTGATGTAATGTCTGGTAAAATGGGCAAGGAGTGTAAAATAATTCAGACTATAGAATCTTTTTTGGTGGCAAAGAAGAGCAAAACATACGGCCAAAAGAACTCAACAAAGTCAGAGATCCTACATCAGAAGCCTCCAAGAAAAATACAAATTGGTCTCAGACCATGGAAGAGCTCAAAAATATTTGGAAAATCAAGAAGAGAAGTAGAGGAAAAATTGGGAAGGGAAATGAGAGTGATGCAAGAAAACCTTGAAAAATGAGTAAATGGGGGGCAGCTAAGGTGGCTTGATGAGTAGAGCAATGGCCCTGGAGTCAGGAGGACCTGAGTTCAAATCTGGCCTCAGAAACTTGACACACTTACTAGCTGTATGACCTTGGGCAAGTCATTTTACCCCAATTGCCCCGCCTTCCCCACCCCCCTGCAAAAATTAAATAAATAGAAAAAAATTTTATAATGAGTCAACAGATTGGTAAAGGAGACCCAAAAATACAGAATAAAATAACACATTAAAAATCCACTAACCCAAATGCCAAAAGAGCTCCAAAAAGCCAATGAGTAGAAGACTGCCTATAAAGCATAATTGGCCAAATGGAAAAAAAAAGAAATCCAGAAGATCACTGAAGAAAATAATTCTTTAATAATTAGAATGGAGCAAGTGAAAGCTAATGACTTTAAGAGAAATCAAGAAATTATAAAACAGAGCCAAAAGAATGAAAAAAAGAATAGAAGACAATGTGAAAAATCTCATTGGAAAAACCACTGACCTGGAAAACAGATCCAAGAGAGATAATTTTAAAAATTATTGGACTACTTGAAAACTATGATCACAATGGTGTGAAATCTGATATAGCCTAACATTCATATTAAAAATTTTCACAGTCATGTTGTAAAGAAGAATTAGAATCAATGGCAGAAACCACAAGAAAGGGGAGGGAGAGAGAAAGAGAACACAAATTCAACATTTTGATCTGCATTCAGACTCCACAAATGTTTTTGCTGGATGTGTAATACTTTTTTCATCATGAGTCTTTTGGAGGTTTCTTATATCCTTGCATTACTGAGAAGGGCTAAGTCTATCAATATTAGTCATCACAAAATATTGCTTTGTCTGAAATCCACTTGCTTATCATTACGTATGGAACAATAGTATTCCATCACATTCATATACCACAACTTGTTCAGACATTCTCCAATTGATGGGCATACTCTCAACTTCCAATTTTTAACTACTACAAAAAGTGATGCTTTTAGTATTTTTTGTACAAATGGTTCCTTTGAAACATTTTATGATATCTTTTGGATACAGACCTAGAAATTGTGTTGCTGGATCACTGTTTTATAGCCTTTTTGGTATAGTGCCAAATTGTTCTCCAGAATGGTTGGATCATTTCACAACACTAGCAAAAATGCATTAGAGTTTCAAATTCCCTTGTCTTCTCCAACATTTATCATTTTCCTCTTCTGTCACAGTGTCCAATTTGAGAAGAGTGATGTAGTACCTCAGAGTTCTTTTAATTTGCATTTCTATAATCAATAGAGTTTTAGAGAATTTTTTACATGACTATAGATAGCTTTAATTTCTTTATCAAAAAACAGCCTCTCCATATCTTTGACCATTTATCACTTGGGGAATGAATTGCATTCTTAAAAATTTGACCAATTTCTCTAAATATTTTAGAATAGAGGACTTTATTAGAGATGCTCTTTAATAAAAATGTTTCCCAGCTTTCTGTTCCCATTTTAATCTTGGTTGCATTGGATTTGTTTGTGCAAAACCTTTTTAGTATATAATCAAAATTATGTATTTTGTTTTGATAATATTCTCTATCTCTTGGTTGATCATAAATTCTTTTGTTCTCCATAAATCTGACAGGCAAACTATTTCTTTCTTTCCCTTTTAAATTAGATCTGTTTTTGCTTTTGCTTCATCTGAAATTAGGATTGCTACAGTGGCTTTTTTTTTACTTCAGCTGAAGCATAGCATATTATGCTCCAACCTTTTGATATACTATGTGTGTATATCTCTACCTATATGTGTTTCTTGCAAACAACATATTGTGTAATTACAGTTTTTAATCCACTCTTCTGTCTGCTTCCATTTTATGGGGGAGTTATGCCATTCACATTCACAGTTGTGATTATTCTACGTGTCTTTCTCTCTATCTTATTTTCCCCAATTTATGTGTTCTCTCTTCTTAGTTTCCCTTCCTACCAGTGTTTTGCTTCTGATCACCACTTCCCTAATTTGCTCCCCTGATTTGCTTATAGTTGAGCCTTTATATATAAATTGTGTGCCCGTTTTGACTTCATTTAGGTATATGGTGTAAAATGCGGGCCTATGCCCAGTTTCCATATTTTCCAGTTTTCCCAGCAGTTTTATTAAATATTGTCTTCTTACCTCAGAAGCTGGGATATTTGGGTTTATCAAACAGTAACTTCATTGACTACTGTGTCTTGTATGTATAAACCATGCCACTTATCCACCACTTTATATCTCAGGCACTATGAAGTCATTTTAATTATTGCTCCTTTATAATAGTTTTAGATCTGGAATGTTTAGGCCACCCTCCATTGCATTTCCTTTCATTAATTTCTGTTATATTCTGGACCTTTTAGTCTTTCCAGATGAATTTTGTTATTTTTTTTATATCTCTATAAAAATATTTTGGTAGTTTGATTGGTATGGCACTGAATAAATAAAACAATTTAGGTACAATTGTAATTTTTATTATTAGCTCAGCCTGCTAAGGAGGAACTGATATTTTTTTCCCCAATTCTTTAGATCAGACTTTAGTTCTGTGAAAAGTTTTATAATTGTGTTTGTATAGTTTCTGGGTTTGTCTTGACAGATAGACTCCCAAGCATTTTTTTATTGTCTGCACTAACTTTAAATGGAATCTCTCTATCTCTTGTTGTTGGATTTTGTTAGTAATCTATAGAAATGCCAGCAAATTGTTAAGTTGTTCATGATTTCAAGTAGATTTTTATTTAATTCTCTGGGATTCTCTAAGTGTATCATCATATCACTTCCAAGCAAGCGGGATTGCTGGGTCAAAGAGTATGCAAATTTGTATTCACCTTTGAACTTACTGGAAAAGCTTCTAGCTTATCCCCATAAATCAAGATAATTTGGAAGTCTCCCCTTTCACTGAATGACCATCTCCTCCTCTAAATATTATGCTCAGTTTTGCTGGGTAGTTGGTCCTTGTTTGTAATTCAATCTTTGTCTTACAGAACATCATATTCCATGGCCTCTGATGTTTTAATTCAGGACTTTCAAGGTCCTGCGCAATCCTTAATGTGGTTTTACAATATATAAATTGTTTATTTCTGGCTGCTTACAATATTTTTTCTTGACCTGATAATTCTGGAATTTTGCTACAATATTCCTTGGAATTTTCATTTGGAATGTCTTTCTGCAAGTGATCTGGATTGCTTTGATTACTCTTTTATCCTCTGGCTCTAGGACCTCAGGGTAGTTTTTCTTCACAATTTCTTAAAATATGTAGTCCAGGCTCTTTCTTTTTAATCATGGATTTCTGATCATAATAATTCTTAAATTGTCTCTCTGGTTCTATTTTCCAGGTTAGCTGTTTGTCCAATGAAATATTTTACATTTTCTTTCATTTTTTCATTCTTTTGATTTTGTTTGACTGATTCTTGATGTCTCATAGAGTCATTAGCTTCAACATGACCAATTCTAATTTTCATCAAATATTAACTTCAGTTATTTTGTATCTCCTTTTCCTTTTGGAGAATTCTAGTTCTTAATAAGTTCTTCTCTTCAATTAGTTTTGTTTCTCCTTTTTCATTTGGCCAATTTTACTTTTTATGAAGTTGTCTTCTTCAGTAGATACCTCCCTCCATTCATCAATTGTATTTGTAAGGAATTCTTTTCTATAGCAAACTATTTTTCCAAGCTGGTGACTCACTCCTACATACCTCTCATTTTTCCCAATTTTTCTTCTACCTCTTATTTGACTTTCAAAATTCTTCATGCGATATTCAAAGAAGGCTTTTTGGGCTTCAGATCAGTTCATGTTACACTTTAAGGTTTCAGATGTGGGTATATTTATGATATTGTCCTCTTTTGAATTTGTGTTTTAATCTTCCCTGTACCCATAGAAAGAATCTATGGCCAGTGTCTGTTTCTGCTTTTTGTTCTTGACATTTACCTAATTTCTGACTTTGAAAGTTGAGCTCTCCTGCTAGGGCACAGGGGGCAATGCCCTAGGCTTCTTGTGCTGGAGGCCAAAAGTCTGGGCACTGGCTTTTTTGCTGGGGTCTCAGGTGCTTACAGTTGGAGGCTACAGGGATCTATCGACTTACGTGGCACTCAGCTGAGGTCCTAGTGGTAGTATCTGATGTGTGCTGAAGCCATGTGGGGTTATTCCTCATTATCCTAGGGCTGCAGTGAGGCTTAAGGGGTTGTTGTATGGTAAGGGATGGGTTATGGGTGCTGGAAGATGCCTGCTCACCCAGGCTCTCGAAGATGCCTATACTGAAGCACATGGAGGTCTAGCCACTGAAGGACACTTATTTGCCCAGGTTGTGATGAAGTATGTTGTGGTTTGATTGATGGAAACACCAGAAAAAGGACTGAAGCATGGGGAGGCTTAGCTGTTGGAGGACACCTGCCTGCCCAGAGATGCACTGAAGTATGAGGAGGTCAGCTATTGGGGGACGCCTGCCCACCAGGGCTGGACTGAAACATCGGGGAATTCAGCTGCTACAGGATGCCTGCCCATAGGTGCACTTGGTGGTTGTCCAATCTAGAGTCGGTAGATTCCCCTGTCTTTGCCAAGACATATGGGGTGGTAGAGTCCTGGTGTTGGTGTTTGTCTTCTCCACCACCCGGGGGAACAAGATCTCCTATTGGTTTGCTGAGGTGTGGCTTGCTGCTAACGTACTAGGATGACTCCAGTTCTGGACTGTGCTCCTTTTCCACCAGAGCTAGTGAGACCTTTCCCGCTGATCTCCCAGGCCTCCTGGGCTAACAAAATTCTCCTATCTGTTTTTCTGCTAGTTCTGCTGTTCCAAGATTTTTGCGGGACAATATTTTCTGTGTTTATCCATGTCAATAAGGGAGAGTGAGAGTGACTTACTATTTACTTTGCCATCTTGGCTAATGGATCTATAGCCTCCTTAATCTCTTCAGCATTTGCTGTGCTCAATCACACATTTCTCCTCTTTTTCTTTTTCTTGACACAATTATATCCTGGTTGCCCTCCAACCTGTTTGACCAATTTTTCTTTTAACTTCTGTAAAAGGAATGGTTCTGTATAGGGCCTTTACAAGATAAGCCCAAAATGAGAATATATAGACAGAAATTTCACGTAAATATTTCATCATGGTCAGTATATACCTGAATTTCCTAAGTGTCACAATGTTAGCCACGTAAAAATTCTGACTGGAAGCAGTTGACATCATTATTTGATTATTCTATTAGTCATTTCTATCCTTTAAAAACATTTTCTGATTTGTAAACCAAGAAACAATTCAAAAGGTGAGGTAGAAAATAATATGAGTCTCTATCATTCTCATTGAAAAGGTGATAGATAAATATATGTCTTAAAAATAGAAAAAAGACTTCTCTTTATTTACAGAATTATGAGAATGAGAAAGTAAAGACTGACTTGTGTTGGCTCAAATAAAATTAAGTTTGAATACTGGACCATTTACAAACGAAATATAATTAGATCAAGTTAATGTCCCACACAGTTTCTATGTGTCCTATACTTAATTCCTAATCGACAGGAACCATCTGAATCTTCTTAGATTCGTGGCTTAGATTTAATCATCACCCTACAATGAAACTAATTTAAAATAAATTCATTATGTGATTTATTCAAATAACTCTTAAACAATGAAAGTACCCAAGGCTGATTGATAGCCTAAAACAAATAGACCTGGAAAGAAAAATAAGCAATTATGCAGCATAATAAGTATACTTAACATTGCAAAAGTACCTTTTACTAAGGACAGGTAAATGCTTGACAAACAAAACTGAAGGAAGAAGTTATTTATTAATATGTCCTTGTGACCACTTTCTAATGTTTAAAATGAGTAAATATATCAAGTGAGAATTTCTGTTCTTAGAGTTGTCTAGTCTCTACTGAGTTTATGAAGGAAAAACTCCTGCTTCACAATTACCCCCAGGATATCTGCTAAAGTTGATTCAAAGATAGAGACCTTGGAGCTCAATAGAGATCTTGGAAAATTTTTCAATGATTTATTTATACAATTCATTGCTTGCATAGCTAAAATAAATTTCTTATGACCCAATTAATTAAACTGCTGGGAAAGGGAAAAGAGAACAAGAAAATACTTAGAAAGTTTGAAATGTGATTCATTTCTGCTAGAGTATAGGCTACATGAAAGAGAGAATAATGTGATAACATTAACCATAGCTCACATTTTGTTTGTCAGTCAGTGAACAAGTATTTATCAGATGCTTGTTTTCGGTAGGGACTGACTTAAGCATTGGAAGTCCAAAAAAATGCTTAGTCCCTGTCTTCAAGGATTTCACATTCTAATGGGACTGACAATGAAATGTGTATGTGGAATGAGTGAGAGTGAGGAGTGAAAAGACAATGTGTGTCCTCTAGAGTCACAGGAAAGTTTACGTGGGGGGTGTGGCAGAGGTAAGAAATCCCATTTTTATGGATATAGTAGGTTTTTGATTCCTAAATAAGAGTTCAGTTTGAGATGTCTGAGAAGTCATTGAGAATGTGTGACTATAGTTCAGCAGAGAAATTAAGACTGAATATAAACATCTGGAAATTATCCTCACTGATGTAATAAAACACATTGAACCTGATGAGATGATCAGGGAATTTAGTGAGATCTAAGAGGCATCCTTTACCAAACCATTACCATCTCAACCACTACTTCCCCTGATGATTGTATGGAGGCTACCTATAACTCTGAATAGAAGACTTTTGACAGTAGCAGTGCCACTGGACTACAACCTTTCTTTTTCTAACTCAATCCCCATAGCTATCATCAGCAGATGAACTCATGTTAAAAAGGGGCCATTCCAACCTTTCAACTGCTCATAAACTTCTACATAGTAAGGCAGCAGCACATCACCCTGAGAGAAAGGTGGTTTGTATCAGAGAAGTCAAGCTGCCACCATAACCTCAACCAGCAGGAACTCTAAGACCAGGGTAGAAATAGTGCAGGACCCTAAACCCAAGAAGCTTGTGAGTAGCAGTGGGACCACCAGTCCCACTTGCATTCTGTATTGAATAAAGAAGTCACTGTGGATAAGAGACCCATGTTCCTTGCCAACACAATCACTAACTACCACTAAGAGATAGAAAAACGTAGGAAACCTGGAAGTGACCAAACACCCAGCTATAGAAGAAATATTCTGTTACCATCCCAGTACTCACAGCTATCAAACTGGGAAGCAGTCCAAGTGAAGATGAAACCCAGAAAATGTTTCTGTGATTGCTGTAGCTACAGCTCTTGAAAACACAGAAAAGAAAGCTGTTGCTATCACAGTCTTTGGCATGGTCAAATCATTTGATATTCAGTCTTTTGATATCAATAGTGGGTATTATTTGTAAGTGTAAAAAATTTGGAAAGAATTATAATTTGTTTTTGCCACTTCACCATAAAAGCAATGAGACCGTTGCATCCCACATACATCTGAATTGTTCTTATGCATCATCTTCCATTTTGGACTGTGAGCTCTTAGAAAAAGGTACTACATATTTTCTTTTGTTTTATTCTTATCTCTCAGCACAATACTTCCCATATAAGCATATACATGCTTAACATTTTTCATTAATTAATTCATAATAGAAACTGTAAACATAAAGGGGCTCTGGATAGAACCTGGGGTGATACATTTGTGGAAAGAGCAGGACACAGATGAAAGAAACAAAGTAGAGTTAAAAAGAATGGTCAGAGATAAGATAAAGGTGATACAAATGGTAACAATGTTTCAAAAATCTATTAAGTTTTTTTTTAGGAGGAAGTAGAGATCCACACTGATTAATGATGCACACAGGTAAAGGAGGATGAGTATTGAGAGGAGACCATTAGATATTAAAATATAGATGTAATTAATAACTTGTAGAGAGGAGTTTCAATTGAATAATGAGGACAGAGGAAGGATTGAAGGTTTAAAAGTGGCTGTGAAGTTGGAAAGGTAAGCTCTTCATGTAGATGATGGTACAATTTAATTTATCCAAAAAAGGAAGAAAAAAAAGTATAAAATTATATGTGGTGGGGATGGTTGTACCAATTGAGAGATTTTATTTAGGGTAGAGGAAACATGATTATATTTGTAAGCAGCACAGAAAACCAGAAGAGATTCAAGATAATAAGGAGAGTGAAGATGATAGTGGTATCAATTTACTAGAGAAGTTGGGGAGTGATAGGATCAACAATACATATAGAGGAGTTTGCCAAATAAGAAGGGTCATGTCTTTATCTCAGAGCAAAACAAAAGAGGACACAGTGGAAGATATCTGAGTGACATGAGATGAGGGAGATGGAAAAATAAGTATTACTTGGGGAACGTTCTCTTTTTTCAGTAAAATATTAGGAATCATCACCTCCAAGGGTAGGGAGAAAAATAGTAGTGGAAATCTTGATGTTTGGAACAATGGCTTTGGAGAATGAAATAGGAGAAATATTGTTTGCCTAGCTGTAGTGAGGATACAATTGAGATTAGAATACACACAATTTTTATTAGCTCAAACAGCATGGTTGTATGATTTCTCCAGGCAGGTCTGTTCAAAAGTATGTGAACAGGATCAAAGGGTTTAGATGCTGGAAGTAAGGAAACCCAGGAATGGGACTTGACAAGTCCTGATAGGACAAAGGAGCAAGGGAATTGTGGATGGAGGGTTGGAACAGAGTTGAGCTGTTTAACTAAGAGGTTTAGTTAGCAAAGGGAGGAAAATCCATAAAGATCACTCTAGTACATGAGTGATAGCCTGGGAAAGAAATGAGGGAAAGAGTAAATGGAGGTCATGAGAAGAATAAAAATAGTATTAGAGATAATAACCACAGGAATATAAAACACTTTGGAGTTTATTAACTTGGAAAAGATGGGAACAAATCATGGGTGATGGCAACATCAAGGATGTGAGCATCTCTGTGTGCAGTGAGGTGAATTAAAAAAAAAAAATTAGTGATGATATTTGAGTAGATTGAAGAAAAATTTAAATGTAAGTAAATGTCAAAACATATATTGAAGGCTCTTAGCATAAATGAATGCAACAGTCACAAAAGGAGAAAAACCATAACAAAACTGAACTTCCACTAAGGTTTTGAGGAAATAATAATGCTTTGCAGGTTGAAGATACAGTAAACTAAATGAGATGATAGTATGTTAACGATTGAGCAGAACATTCATGCAGAGTGACATAGATTGGAAAATAGTTACTTGAGAGTGGAAGATTAGACTACTTGAGGCCTTCCCTTGAGGTTCTACCTTTTGGAAAATGTATATATTTATCCTGTGGAATAAAACAATGTCTGTCTCACACCCAACAGGAACTGGTGAAGGTATGAGCATCAGGAGAACTGGATGAATTACTTATCCTAGAGATGATGAAAATGGTTTTCTCCTTCAGAGAAGTAGCCCTTTTCTAAAGATAGTTCTGGAGCAATAGAAGGTGCCTTTGCCCTCCAAAAGGGAATGATAATGGAGTGGAGAGGACAGATACTTACGTAGAGGACAGCATAATGCTGCTGGAAGCAGCCTTGGCTCAGCATGAAAGAGGAAAACTTGATTAGGGGTCTTATGCAAATTTTATATTAATATGTATACACACACTCCCATTGCATCATGTACCCTTCAGAACAATTCCTTCAGTCAAGTAGAAGAAAAATAGAAAAGCTAAATGAGTAAGGGCAAAAGAAAATGCAAATCATAGGATTTCTGACTTCAGAACTACTGAAATTTCTATTACATTCTAGGTAGTTTGAGGCCAGAGTGTAGAAGGCATTGAAATATCATGCTAAAAAGTTTGGACAATTTTTTAAAAGTGAATCCTACCTTCTTTTAGTCCTGGGGGCGGGGGGAGGGAAGCTCCCACTGGCTTTAAAAGGCCGTCTCTCTGGAAAATAACATTCTGTAAAGTGATAACAGTGGTGCTCATTGACTCATCCCTCACAATGTGTGTGTCACTTTTAGTTCCTCTAATTATATCTATCTTTGTGATTGCAATCTGTTCTCACTGCAGCAATCTTTGGGACTCTGGGATTTTGGGTGAATCATACAAAACTGAACTTGGATATATCGATGGAAAAAAGAAGAAAAAGTAATCATTTCATAATTTTGTAATTTTAATTATGTAGGCATATTTATAATAATCCATAAACATGATTTCAGTTCTAACAGATGATAAGAGATAGTTACAAGTATATTTTCCTAGACATAACGTTGTTTTTAGGAGAATATATGCAGTACAAAGAAAAAGAGAACTTACAAGTCCAGTTTCTAAAGGTCTAGATTATAAAACTAGGCAATTTTAACTATATTTGAGCTTCATAGTGTTTTAAATATAGATTTGTAAAGATTTTAGAGACAATTTAATCTAAACCCTTTTATTTCAAGGTAAGGAAACTGACGTATAGAGCATTAAAGTGACTTTTTCAACTCCATAGTAAATGTTTGAGGCAGGATTGAAGCCATGCCCAAATATATTATCCACTAAACCATGCTTTCTCCCTTAAGAACCTCCAAAGTACTTGATAATATATTTTACATAGGAGAAAATCTCCTGTGAATTTATAGCACAATGACTCATAACACACTAAAGAAAAAAAAAACTATTTCATATGCTAGTATGCATATTTGGTGTGAAATTTCATAAATATTTGGATTCAATAAAGCATTAAAGGAGATTGCTGTGAAAATTATTTCAGCAAGAAATAGAAAGTACATTCCTTGTTTCAAACATTGTATTGGCCTTGGTGGTTGAAGAAAGACTAGATTTGGAGGGATGAATTTTTGAATACCTTTCGAAATTGGCCAATTTTGAAATCTAGCAACAAGGATATCTGAACTGGAGGTATGTGAGTGGGTTCTGTATCCTGATGTTGGGGAGGATGATCTTCTGATTGATTACCACACACACACACACACACACACACACACAAACATACAAACACATGCGCACACACACATACACACAGAGAGCACTCCTTCTTGACCACAGTATGATTGACTTTGCTAAATGACTAAGGAATTGGCATTAAACTTCTTCATATTAGAAATTTCCTGAAAAAAAGCTATTAAAGATCTGAAAAAAGACATTAGAACATTACATTGATATCTAAATGGTCGGCCCTCCTTGTAGAAAACTTTAATGTCATGTTGTTTAATTACGGGCAACAAAATAGAAACTAATTGAAAGGAATTCAAAACAGGAAAAAGCACACATCTAAAATTCTAAATTCCCTTAACAAGCAACTCAAATGTTAAGCATAAGCTTAAGATTGTAACATAAAACAAAGCAGTGCAAAGAATAAATAAATCCTTCAGCTTTTTGCAAAAAAAAAAAAAAAACTGTACTAAAGAGTCTTGAGAACTTTAAAATCAAATAGGTGAGAAAGAATTCCATAGCAGTAGGATGTAAAAAAAAATTCTGATTGCTTATGTAGCCTCAAGAAATTCAACACAATAAAACGTAGCATGGATCAAGCAACGGAATTTATGTCTATATCTATATATACACATGCACATATTTACAATATATACTTATATGAAGAAATTGTGTACAGTATTAATAAATGAATTGAAATAGTTACACCAAGAGACATGACTGATACTAGCTTTTCAACAAAATTGAAAGTGGCATGGCCACAGGAAATTAAAAATTACTGGCTCATGTGCTTTACAATGCTTTAAAAGTTACTGACAAATAAAATACTAGTTAACTTTCAGGTGCTCAATGCTAAAACCTTTAAAACTGAATTTTAAAATTAGGTTTCTTTTATTTGTGTGCAAACATACACATATACCTGTATATGCATATTATATAGCACAGAAACAAAATATATCTACATATATACATATTTATGTGATCTATGTATTTATAGATGTAAAAACATGTCAAGACGTTATACACACATCACGACAATATCTCTTTAAATATCTGTCATGCACAGATAAAAATGCATACGAAAATACAATATGCATATATATATGTATGTATAAATACAAATATATAAACATATACATATGCATGCTATATACGCATGTATACATAGATATGTATATGCATGTGTGTATATATGCCATCAAAAAGGGGGCTCCAAAAATTACCAGGGATATCAAGAGCAAATCATTTTAAATTTAGTGATTTTTTGACAATTAGCATGAACATTTTATTTTATCCAAGTTAGTGGACTGTCAAGAAACCATTGACAGAGTTCCACACTCATGTTTTGATCAGGTACTGTAAATACATAAAACAGACACAAGTATAATGAGAATGCTAAGGTAATTGATATACACATGAGAAATTATTCTATATTTAAACGATTTGAAAACAATGTCAATAGTAAATTAAAGATATGTTGCTTTTGTTTAAAGAGACAATTTTAGCCCATTATGATTTTACCTAGTCATATCTATTCTTTCCTTTATTGAAATGTGTTTGCTTTTCAAGTGAAATAGGAAGTAATAATAAGATAATTCATTAATTTTTTAATGAACACAGTTGATATTAAATTATATTACTCTACTGAAAAGTACATTAAACAGCTTTTTGTTGTTGTTGTTGTTGTTGTTGTTGTTGTTGTTGTTGTTATCAACAAAAAAGCTGTGACTGTCATTGTTGGGAAACTTACTGGAATTCCAAAAATAAAATCCCATGGTTAAAAGACATTTGGAGCAAATACGACTTTACAGTACTGGTATTAGTATACAATTTTGTAACTTTAGTAGGTGCCATAACATATGTGGAAGGTAGTCCATGATGTCATGCATCGTTGTCATCATCATCATCGTCATCATCATCATAAACATAATAATGAAACATAAGGTTTGTCATCAAAAGGCTGTTATAAAATGTCATCACTTCTTCATCAAAAAGGAAGAAGAATGGTACATCTTATAGCATGTGGTAAGTAATATAATATCATAGGAAAATGTTTTTCAAGTAGTCACTATTTTACTGTTCAGTCCTAAAGACTGGCAATAATTGTATTCTTTTGATTAAATTCAATTAATGATTATTCAGTAAATGTGTTGAACAAAGGTGGATTCACATAAATATGTATATAGGCATGGACAAGCTTTAAATTGTGTAATGGCAAGCAAAGTGGGACTTTTGTTCTGCTCTTTTTTCTTTTGGAGTTCTAGTTCTTAGCACTAAGGGTGTAAAGTGCCTTTGACTAAGACTTGCCTTTATAACAATTAAGAGTGTTTGATTGAGAAAGACAAGCCAAGATGGCAGCATTAAACAAGACATGCTTGAGCTCTCCCCTAAATCCCTCCAAACATTGTAAAAATGACTCTAAATAAATTCTAGAGCTACAGAACCCATGAAATAACAGAGTGAAACTATCTCCTGCCTGAGACAGGTTGGTGGTCACTGCGAAGGGTTTATCACACCATACTGGGAGCAGAGTGCAACCCACCATGGGCTGCAACAGGATAGCTGGACTATATCTGACAGAGCAGGCCTCAGGGCCCTGAATCATTGAGCTGTGCAGTTTTCAGACTTCTCAACTCACAAATGCCAAAAACTGAGCAGGTCAGTGGGAAAACTGGGGTCTGGGTGAGAAAAGTACACTGTTCTGCATTGAGCCCCTGGGCAGCAGAGGTGGTGGAGTTGGTAGAGGCAGTGGCAGCAGCAGCAGCAGCTGAGACTGCTTTTGCAGCTCCAGTCCCACAGATGGGGGATGGAATCAAGCAGTTGACCAGAGTGGGAGTGCAAGAATCTCTTTGGTGGAGCTGTGGCAGTGTTCTCTTGCTTTATCCTGCTTAGATCTGGATCATAGTCTTGGTTGGAGGTCCTTGAGTGAGGAGGAGTGCTGGTGTGGCAGAACTTGTGTGCATGTGGAGGAGTTCTCCTGGCTACATAGTGGAAAGGAGTGATTGAGATCACTCACAGACCAGAGCAAAGGCAAGGAGAAGTGTATCATGCCCCTCAGAATAAAGTAGATCTGAAAAGAGCAGTGCAAAATCCCTGAAGCTTGGGAATTCTCCAGTCTGAAAGCCATCATACCCTAACAAAACCTCAAAATTCAAGTAATTTGCTGGGAAAATCACCAGGAAGTGTAAAAGGACTCAGACTATAGAATCTTCCTTTGTGGCAAAGAAGATCAAAACATACAGATAAAAGATAACAAAGTCAAAGATCCTAGATCAAAAGCCTCCAGGAAATTATGAATTGGTCTCACGCCATGGAAGAGGTCAAATGTATTTGGAAATCATGCAAGAGAAGTAGAGGACAAATTGGAAAGAAATGAGAGTGATGTAAGAAAATCATGAAAAGCAAGTCAACAACATGCTAAAGGAGACCCAAAAATGCTGAAGAAAATAACACCTTAAAAATAGAGTAACTCAAATGGCAAAAGAGCTCCAAAAGGCCAATGAGGATAAGAATGCTTTAAAAGCCAGAATTAGCCAAATGGAAAAGGAGGTCCAAAAGACCACTAAAGAAGATACTGCCTTACAAATTAGAATAGAGCAGGTAGAAGTTAGTGACTTTATGAGAAATCAAGAAATTTTAAACAGAACCAAAAAAGAAAAAAAAAATGGAAGACAATGTGAAATATCTCATTGAAAAAACCACTGGCATGGACAACAGATTCAGGAGAGATAATTTAAAAATTCTTGGAGTACCTGAAACCCATGGTCAAAAAAAGAGCCTAGACATCATCTTTCAAGAAATTATCAAGGGAAAATGACCTGATATTATAGAAGAGGGTAAAATAGAAATTGAAAGAATCCACCATTTGCCTCTTGAAAAAATCTCAAAGAGAAAACTCCTAGGAATTTATAGATAAATTTAAGAGTTCCCAGGTAAAGGAGAAAATACTTCAAGCAGCCAGAAAGAACCAGTTTGAACATTCTGGAAACACAATCATAATAACACAAGATTTAGCAGATTCTACTTAAGGGACCAAAGGGCTTGGGATATGATATTCCAGAGGTCAAAGGAGCTAGGATTAAAACCAAGAATCACCTACCCAGCAAAACTGAGTATAAAACTTCAGGGAAAAATATAGATTTTCAATGGCATAGAGGACTTTCAAGCTTTGTTGATGAAAAAAAACAGCTCAATAGAAAAGTTAATTTCAAATACAAGAATCAAGAGAAGCATGAAAATTTAAACAGGAAAGAGAAATCATCAGGAACCTACTAAAGTTGAACTGTTTTGTGACATTCCTACATGGAAGATGATGTCGTAATTCATGAGACCTTCCTCAGTATCAAGGTACTTGAAGAGAATATACATATATATATACATTAATATTATATATAGACAGAGGGCCCAGGGTGGTTGAATATGATAGGATGATATCTAAAAAAAAAGTAAGGAGTGAGAGAAGAATATATTGGAAGAATGATGAAGAGAGAAATAGAATGGGTAAAGTATCTCACCTAAAACTGGCAAGAAAAAGCTGTTTTAAAGGAAAGGAAGACAGGGAACGATGAAAGGGGTGAATGCATCTTGCTCTCCAGATTGGCTTAAGGAGGAATAACTACACATCCAATTTTGTGTCTTACCCTACAAAATGTAGGGGAAGGGGATAAGGGGGGTGATAATAGAAAGGAGGGCAGATTGGGGGGGGAGGCAGTCAAAAGTAAACACTTTTGAAAAAGTACAGGGTCAAGGGAGAAAATTGAATAAAGGGGGACAGGACAGGATGGAGGGAAATATGGTGTTTCACAACAGAATATTATGGAAATGTTTTGCAAATGATACATGTATACCCTATATTGAATTGCCTGTCTTCTTAAGGAGGGTGGATGAGGAGGGAAGGGAGAGAATTTGGAACTCAAAGAAAAAAAAATGTCAAAAAATTGTTTTAACATCCAACTAGGAAATAAGATATACAGGCAACAGGGAATGAAATGTCTTGCCTACAAAAAAGTAAGGGCAAAAGGATGGGGAGAGGGGGGTGATAAAATAAAGGACAGACTGTAGAAAGGGGAAATCAGAATACACCACCTTGAGGTAAGGGGGGAAGGTAGAGATGTGGAAAAATTTGTAACTCAAAATGTTGTGGAAATGAATGTTGAAATAAATTTAAAGAAATCAGTTGCTTAAGATAATAGTCCAATTGAATCAAGAGTCTTTCATAACCTGATTAATTCACACAAAAGCTTAAGTCATGTGAGTTTGAATCACATGATGGTGACATCCTCTGTGGGCTGACACTAAAGAAGTGTATACATTCTCTGAGGTTCTCATTTTGCATTGGGGGTTCACTCATTGTAAGAACATTTGTGTGATTTGTCTGGACAAAATTCTAGGTAGCTGTTAAGGGTTCCCTCTCCCCCCACCCCAGCTTTGAAAACCCCAAAGTTTCTGCTTCTCTCTCCAGTAACTATGTATGTATAGGTATGAACAGACAGCTAGAAGATGTCTCTACTGATTTATTTTCTCTGTTATATAATTTATGCTTGTGATTTCTGTTTGTACTTGCTCTACAATTCAGGGTGCTGACTTTTTCTCCTGAACTTAACTGAATGATATTTGTATGTTGAGTTAAAGTGAGATTGTAAACCCTGTAAATTTTCTTTCCTTAGAAAAGCAAATCAAAGAACTTGTGCTAGCAGCCATTATTTGCTGGTGTTATCGGCCTTATATCTGCTCAGCAGCTGCAAGTAACATTGCTGTTATAAAATGGCATAGTCAGGCAAAATCTGCAAACTAAAAGGAAAGGGGGGCTGAGACACTTGTTCATTCTTTCCAAGTGTTTGGTGGCTGTTGTCTGTGGAGCCACAAGAGTAGCATCAGCCTGAGGGGAAACATGTGTAGTAGTGATGAGAATGGTTTCCTGGGTGCCCAGAGCAGGGCCCCTGGGATAAACATCTCCTTCCCCCCTCTCTACCCCACTAGCACTTCTGAGTAGAGAGGTTGGAGCAACAGCTGTGGTAGTAAAACAAGCCTGTGGGAAGTGGGGATCACCAGAGCCAGGTCTCAAGTGGATTAGCCCAGCTTCTGACTTTGCTGGAGGGGTGAATACCTTGAAAGGGTGAGGTGAGAGAAAAAGCAGAGAACTGCTGGCATCAGGACTCAGGCAGAAGCCAGGAGTACCTGGCTCCTATAGGAGGAGGAGGAAACCAGTAGCTCAGAATTCAGCTCCTGGGAAAGATAAAAACTTTGCAGCAAGGTGCTGAGCTTGCTTTTCTGCTGTGTCCTCCTGGGACAATTTAGGACCCAGGGAGAGGGTGGAGTTGCCTATGATGATTGGGGTTAAGTGCCATGGACCCCGAAGGACCCAACCCTGTTGGGTTTGTTGCCTAGGACTTGAAAGTGAGGTGCGTCATGACTTGAAAGTGGGGACTGGGACAGTGTGGGGAGAAGGGCACAGCACCAAGAAGGATTTTTCTTGGATCTCTATATTGAATGAAGAGTTTGTAACTTGCTGTGACCTAGGGGGATGGCATTTGTACTTTCTGCTACCCCGTAAAGATGATATGTTGTGTTAGAGAAGACCCTAGCCTGGGACTCCCCTGTGTAAATAAGTTTTGGTGAATGCTACTGAATGATGTTTGCTTAAAGGATGTTGCTATGAATGTTATGGTTTAGTTTATTGAACAACAATATGCTGAGAAATGGTGTAAGATATACTTATTGATATGTTTCATTTAGGACTATGTGGCCACCTTACTAATAAGTTTTGTGATGAGATCACAAGGTATAGTGCCTCCATTTGTTCCAGGACCAATGGCCATTTAGATTGTTTATTTAGATCTAAGGCCAAGGATCCTGGAGATGTGGAATGTAATGGCAAGCAAAGGGGGACATTTTGGTTTGCTCATTTTTTTTTGGTGTTCTAGTTCTTCTCAGCACTAAGGTATCAAGTGCCTTTGATTGATATTGTCTTTGTTTCAATCAAGAGTCTTTCATGACCTGTTGAAGTCATAAGAAAGCCTAAGACATGAGTTTGAGTAACATCGTTGTGACACCCTCTGTGGGCTGACCCCAAAGAAGTTTATATATACCCTGAGGTTAGCATTTTGTTTTGGGGGCTCACTCATTAGAAGAACGTTCCATGATTTGGACAGACAAGATACTGGTAGCCTTAAGTAGCTCCCCCTGAAATTTGAAAATCCAGATATTGATGGTTCTCTTTCATAGCTATGTATGTATTGCCATGGACATACAGCTAGAAGCCCTGTCTGCTGGTTGGTGTTTTTCCTCTGTTTATATAATTTCTGCTTTTAATTTCTCTTTGTGTTTTCTTTGAAGTTCAGGGGGCTGACTTTTTCCCCTTAACTAAGTGGATGATATACATACATACATACTACATACATACATACATATATACACAAACCTATATGCATATATATACATATATATACACATATATAAATACACACACACATATATACATATATATATATATACACTAAAGTTAAAGTGAGATTGTAAACCCCTTAAAGTTGTTTTCCTTAGAAAAGGAGATCAAAGAACCTGTGCTAGCAACCCTCTTTGTGCTGATGTTATTGGCCTTACACTGCCATAACAGCCCCAACTAACATTGTTGTTATAAATGGCATTCAGAAACTGGTTCTTATCAATAGAAATTAAGGAAGGATTATCTTTAAAAAACCTAAAATCTCTGATCAATGCATATTATGCAAACAGTAGAAACCATGAAACATCAATATAATTTGTGGAAATAGAGCTCTTACACTGTACCTAGAAAGATATGACCTGGTGGCTAAAATTATGGATCAGAAATTGAATACCCTTAATAAATTAACAGATGATAAATTCTAGCACTAAAAAGAAACAAAAATCTAAAATGACCTTCAGAATTCAATAAATAAACCACATAAGAACCAGATCTTATCACATACAAAGCTATTGCTTCATGAAACTATCTATAACATTGTGAATAATGTGATTGAAGATCTTTCCCACCCATTCAATAAGCCTCAGGTGGGGCCAGTTAAGAAAGGCAGGCCCATACCTTTGTGGTGCCAATCAGTGATTAAAGATCTTTCCCACACTCTTTTCCCTATTGGGCCCTAAAAAGTACATATGCCCAGAAGATAGCCATTGAGAACTGAGAATTCAGAAGTCAGAAGAGAAGTCACTCTTCAGAATTCAGCCCAAGGAGGAATAATAACTACAAATCCACAGAGATGCAGAAGACAGTGCTAAGGGGAGAGTGGAGACCATAGGGCTGCAGACCAGAGGACTGAGGCAGGAGAGGACACAGGCAAGCCAACAGTTAGGCTTAGTGAGTGATTGTTTATGAGAAGGCCTTCCTTGCAGCGGTGGCGGCGGTGGGGGGGGGGGCAGGTTACAGGATGACTTGGCTCTTTGTTGTAATACTGTTTTAATCTTCTTGTTTCTACATTGACTTGGGCTTACTGGTTCTGGAATACATTTACTGGTATATCAAATTGGAATTACTGGTTCTAGAATTTGATTCTTTAGTGCCTAAGTAAATGTTATATTTCTGCCTTCTTTGTTTTTGCTTTTTTTGGGGGGGGGCAGGGCAATTGGGGTTAAGTGACTTGCCCAAGGTCACACAGCTTGTACATGTGTCAAGTATCTGAGGTCGGATTTGAACTCAGGTCCTCCTGACTTCAGGGCCGATGCTCTACTGACTGCACCACCTAGCTGCCCCATACTTCTGCCTTCTACCTAGAGGGTTTTCAATACTTTGCGATTCTGAACCATATAGTCATGTTCATAGTCATCCTCCAGGTCATGAATGTTGCCTTACTTATATATTTTGTAGCAACAATCTGATAGCAGCTGTAGGGGTGTAAGAACAATGATACCAGCATACAGAAGGGCTGCCAACACAGGTTGTTTGATATGCCTTTCTAAGGAAAGCAACTTTAAGGGGTTAATAATCTCAGTTTATTCAAACATACTTACATCATTCATTTAGTTTTGGGGGAAAAGATCAGCCCTCTGAACTTCAAGGTAAATACAAACAGAAATTACAAAACATCAACATACAGACATTGTGATCAAATATCAATTCATAGTTACTAGAGAAGCATCAATATCTGTCTGGGTTATCAAAGCTGGGGAGGCAATTACAACAGCTTGCCTAGAGTCTCAATACTCCTTCCATGAGTGAGTCAAAAAATTCAAACGTGAAGCTCCCCTCAATTATATCCTGTTCAGAGTCCTGAGGGCTCTGGTCTCACCCAGGCTAGGTGTGAGAAAGTTCCCATTCCCAGTATCACATCATATACAAGTCAATGACTACTGATTGTCCTGGGCTGAGAAACATTCCAAGACAATATCCGACTTTACCAGCCTCATTCAAACAAAGGCCAGAATCATTAAAGGCATTTAAGAGAAGAAAAGCAAAAAAGTCCTGCCCTGATTACCATTACAAATGTTGATGTATAAAGATTTAACTTGATAAATGTTTTCAAATCAAATATACATAATTTCCAAGGTATACAGAATATTAAAATACTGAAAAAATAGAGATCTTACAAGGGAAAGCAAAATCAAATAGGGAGAGGAATAGGTGCATATGCTTATCGTCCTTTCTGACCCAGAATCTGTTTCAAGTTTACTTTCAGCAAAGCTGTAGAAGATTAGTTTACATTACAATGCTTTATTCAACAACCAACATTCTTAAAAAAAATTATCTATTCAATAATCTACAAAACATTAACAAAAAAGGAAAAGAAAAAAAAATAGCAGAGAATGACATTCCCTGGAAAGTGTGTCTACGTGAACTTCATTGAAATAGATGAGGACAAGATGATCAATAACCGCAACCAATTTCTTTATGACTTGTCAGATGCCCTGAAATCAAATGAACACTAGTACATATGAAAGCATACCTTATTCATAAAAGAGAAATGGAAAAATTTACATTATACATAAAAATAGAAAAAAAGCATGTATTAGCCATGAAAGTGAAATAGAAAAAATAGAAAGAAAATTCCAAAATCCTTTACACCCCCTGCCCGGAGATACAACATATACAATGATGCTGTGCATTGGCACAGTCTTGTTCATACTATTACTTTCCCAAAAGTTTCTTTTGCATGCTATTAAATACTTCACTGTAGTATTTTCTATTTATTTCCAGTGTGAAATTCAGGCTTGTCCAGTAATAAATCTCTCCATCTCCATCCCCCATACCACACTCACACTTACACTGTTCACACTTCTCTTTTCTTCTCTCTATCCTCTTTCCAAATATGTCCCTTCTCTGGCCAAAATTTGGTCAAGAGAAATAAAAAAAATGCAAATTCTTATGTTATGTCATTCTCAAAACTTCTCCACGGCAGGCAGAAGTGCCTTGGTGTACTGTTTGGGAAAGAGTACCATAGCCATATGGGAAGAGCATGCTGTGCTCTTGATCTAACACTTCTCTGCCTGTTTTTAGAGTGAGAAATTAAAGTGTAGGAGCTTGTGATTGAATAGAATGCTGGTTGCAGGAGAATTTGAGATGAGTGGCAATACATTTTTCCCCCTTCTCTCTTCTCCTCTTCTCTGAATAGCGCTAAAGATTATATTGCTGGACATTCCAGAGGTAAAAAAAAAATTGTTCACATAACACATTCTTTCACAAACGTAAGAGGATTTCCATATAAAGTATCACATTAACCCTCAGCACATCTCTGTGAAGAAGAGAATTATAGGTATTATCATCCAAAGCTGGGAAAACATGAGCCACAGACCAAAAAAGATATTTATCCAATGTCAGAGGTAGTCACTATTTAGGCTAGAATCCACATCTCCTAAGCTTGAGTATAAAGTGTTGAGTTACTTTTTTGTAGCCCCACACTTGGTTTTCATGTGCTGACTTAGAGGTAAAGAAAAAAAAATGGAACAAAACAAAACAACAACAACAAAAATTAATGACCAAAAACTTTCAAGTATTTTCGTGACATAATTAGAATTTATTCATGGAAGTCCAGTAAAACATTTGCATCTTTATTATTGACATTGTGTTTGGATTTTTAGAATATCATTGTCATATATTTAACCATAGAGTGAGACCATGACGATTAAGGCAGTGAAGTGGAAAATCAGAATAACCATGGTACTTTTAATAAAAATTTCCAGGCCAGCTTTTATTTTGCAGCTTTAGATAGTATTTAGTCAAGTTAACTGATCACATTAGGAACAGCTTACTCTGGAAGTTCAGTAGATGGGACAGATAGAGCACAAATGCTTTAGTACAGAACATTAGATTATCCCCAATCTCTACATTTTCCTCAAGACATATTTGGCACTTGGAAGGACACATTAATATTTATGGATCACTGTCCAATTCAGACCAGAATTTTCAAATTAAATGATTCTGAAGGGGGATAGAGACTGTACTTCCAAATTTAAACAAGCTTACAAATTTTTTATGAATATTAATTATTTCTTGCATTATAAAGAAGGCTGGGTGTTTTCCTGACATTTATAATTGGCATAGTTGGTAGTGATGGAATATTTCACATTTACCATGGCTAACTTATTTCCCCCCATCCTATTCTCTTTCTTTTTCATTCTATCCCTCCTCAAAAATGTTTGTGGGTAGAGACGAAATGGGAGAGTAAAGGCAGGGACTACCCTGAACTCAACCCTAACACCAACAAATACCTTTAAAATGACTCTAAACAAATCCTAGAGCAGAAAAACCCACCAAAAATGGAGTGAAAATAATTTCCCACACAAGACAACTTAGAAGGTTGGCAGGAATGTTCCAGTAGGGTGAGAGAAGAGCACAATCCAGCAGAGGCCATGCCAGCAGAAAATGGTCACTGGTAACATGGATCCAGCCTCTGGGTAACTTAATAACCCCATAGCAATGGTAGTTTCTAGACCTCTCAGCCCACAAATGTGAAACACCAAATGGAATGGGTCAACAGGAAAGGTCTGTCATACATGGGTAAGATTGTAAAGCAGTCCAGTGCAGTCTGTGCCTGCATGGCTCCAGCTCCAGGAAAACAGGAACAGGCTTTGAGAATGACTGAACTCTTAGCCCAAGATGGTAAAGGGGTCAAACAACTGGTCAGAAGAAGATTACAGTGGTTTTTGTTCTAGCACTGAGGTAAGGAATCTATTGCTTTTCCCATATTCAGATCAGGGTTGTAACCCTGGGTGGCAGTACCAGGGCAAGGAAGAGCACTAGGATAGTAGTGGGTGGAGGGGGGAACTCTCCTTAAAATTCTGGGGCAGAAAATATTGCTTGTGGTTGTTCACAGACCAGAGTATATGCCAGGAGAGTAAACAGCTCTCCTTAGATCATACCACCTTGGAAGACCTGGAAAAATTACAGGTCCCTAGAAGTATCTCTGAAAACAACCACATAAGAACCCAGAAACTTGGGACAATGTAACCTCCCCCTGGAAGCAGAGTCTAACTTTAACACAAAGGTCAAAGTCAAATGATAGGCTGAGAAAATGAGTAAATACCAGGGGGGAAGAAAACAAAATTCTGGCTATAGAAAGATACTACGGTGAAAAGGAAGAATAAAACTCACAATCAGAAGATAAGAAAGTCAAAGCTACCACATCCAAAGACTCTATGAAAAATGTGGATTGGCCTCAGGGCATGGAAGAGCCCAAAAAAGTTTTGAAGGTCAAATAAGAGAATTAGAAGAAATATTGGGAAGAGAAATGAAAGTGATGCAAGAAAATCATAAAAAAGGAATCAACAGCTTCATAAAGGAGACAAAAAATACTGAAAAAATAACACCTTAAAAGCAAAATATACCAAATGGTAATAGAGGTAGAAAGAAGGAAAGGAATGTCTTAAAAAGGAAAAGTGGCCAAAATGGAAAAGAGGGTCCAAATGCTCACTAAAGAAAATAATTCCTAAAACTTAGAATGGAGGAAATACAAGATAATGATTTTATTTTTTTGCAAAAACTTTTTTTTCTTTTTTAAATATTTATTTATTTTTAGTTTTCAACAATCATGTTTATAAGATTTTGAGTCCTAAGTTTCCATACCTCCCCTCCTACCTCCTCAAGATGGCATGAAATCTGATACAGGCTATACGTGTACTATCATATTACACATACTTCCACCTTGGTCATGTTGTGAAAGAAGAATCAGAACAAAAGGAAAAAAAAAACTACGAAAAAGAAAAAAAGAAGAGAGAAAATAGTATACTTTGATCTATATTAAGACTCCTTAGTTCTTTCTCTGGATGTGTATAGCATTTTTCATCATAATTTTTTTAGAATCGTCTTACATCATTGCATTGTCCAGAAGAGCTAAGTCTAACAAAACCATTAATCTCACAATGTTGCTGTTACTGTTAACAGTATTCTCCTGGTTCTGTTTATTTCACTCAGCATTAATTCATGCAAGTCTTTCAAGGTTTTTCTGAAGACCACATGCCATCATCTCTTGTGAAACCATATTATTCCATTACATTCATATACTACAACTTATTCAGCCATTCCCAAACTGATGGGAATCCCTTCAGTTTCCAATTCTTGGCCACCCAAACAGCTTCTATTAATATTTTTGTTCATGTGCATCCACTTCCCTTTTTATGATCTCTTTGGGGTACAGGCCTAGGAGTGGATTTCGGATCAATGGACATGTACAGTTATATAGTTCTTTGGGTATAGTTCCAAATGTTTTCCAGAATGGTTAGATCATTCACAACTCCACCACTAATTCTTTAGTGTTTGGTTTTTCCTAAATTTTCTCCAAAATTTATTATTTTCCTGTTTTGTCATGTTAGTCAATCTGATAGGTTTGATGTGGGACAACAGAGTTGTTTTAATTTGCATTTCTTTAATCACAAGTGATGTTGAGCATTTTTATATGATTGGAGATAGTTTTAATTTCTTCATCTGAAAATGCTTGTTTATATCCTTTAATCATTTAACACTTGCTGCAAAAATTGTTTCCCAGCTTTCTGTTTTTCTTCTAATTATGGTTGCATTTGCTTTGTGCAAATACTTTTTTTTAATTTAATGTAATCAAAATCAACCATTTTGCATTTAATAATGTTCCCTATCTGTTGTTTGGCGAAAAATTCTTCTGTTCTCTATTGCTCTCAGAGGTAAACTATTCCTTGCTCACCTAATTTGCTTATAGCATGCCCCTTTATGTCTAAATAATGTACCCACTTTTTACTTTACCTTGATATACAGTGCTCTATGTTGATCTATGCCTATTTTCTACCATACTATTTTCCAGTTATGCCAGCAGTTTTCTCAAATAATGAGTTCTTATCCCAGAAGCTAGAGTCTTTGGGTTTATCAAACAGTAAGTAGATTACTATAGTCATTGACTATTCTATGTTTGTACCTAATCTTTTCCACTGATCAACTAATCTATTTCATAGCCAATACTATGCAGTTTTGAGAGCTTCTGCCTTATAATAGAGATTTAGATCTGGTGCAGCTAGGCTACCTTTCCTTAAACTTCTTTTCATTTATTCCCTACATATTCTGGAACTTTTGTTCTTCCAGGTGAATTTTGTTATTAGTTTTCCAGCTCTAGAAAATAATTTAAAGTGGTTTGATTGGTATGGCATTGAATAAGTAAATTAATTTATGTAAAAGTGTCATTTTTTGTTAGATTAGCTCAGTCTATCCACGAAGAACTGATATTTTTTTCAGTTATTTAGATCTGACTTTATTGTGTGGAAAATCTTTCATAACCATGTTCATATAGTTCCTGTTTTTGTCTCAGGAGATTGACTCCCAAATAATTTTTATTGCCTGCAGTTACTTTAAATAGATTTTCTCTTTCTATGTCTTTTTTGCTGGGCTTTGTAAGTAACGTATAGAAATGCAGATTATTTATTTGAATTTATTTTATATCCTGCAATTTTGCTAAAATTAATTATTCATAGGAGTTTCCTATTTGATTCTGTAGGATTCTCTAAGTATAAAATCATACCATATAAAAAGAGTGATAATTTTGTTTCCTCATTGCCCATGCTAATTCCTTCAGTTTCATTTTCTTCTCTTTTAGCTAAAGATAACATTTATAATATAATATTGAATAACAATGCTTATTACCTCCTTTTCATTTGTCCAATTCTATTTTTTTAGAAATTGTTTTCTTCAGTGGATTTTTCCCCCCTTTGGTCAATTGTGCTTTTAGGAATTTTTTTTTTCATTCATTTTTCTTGACTCTTCCATAAATCTTGTTTCTTTTTCCATTTTTCTTCTACCTCTCTGATTTGATTTTTAAAATCCTTTTTAAGTTATTTAAGCTTTTTGGGATTGTGACCAGTTTATTCCTCTTAGAGGCTTCATATGTAGAGGTATTGATAATGCTTTCATCTTCTGAGTTTGCTTTGATCTTCCCTGTCACCAGGTGCTTTGGTGAGCAGTGTTATTTTTGTTTCTAGCTACTTTTGGCCTATTTTGTGGCTTTTGAAGTTGAGTTCTCCTCCTGGGGTTCAGGGATCACTGTCCCAAGCTTCTTTGGCTGAGGGCAGGGGCTCAGGCAGTGGCTTTGTGCACTGGGGCTTCAGGTGCTGACAGCTTGGTCACTGGCCTGTGGTGATCTGGCCTGCTCATGACTGTTGTTGGTTGGTTTCTGAGGCTGGTAATTTACCTTCTGCACTATGTAACAACAATATTGCTAGCAACTGCTGCAGAGGTGAAAGACTGACAACAAGACCAAAAACAAGGTCGCATAGAATGGCTGCCAGCGCAGGATCTTTGATCTGCTTTTCTAAGGAAACCAACTTTAACAGGTTAACAATCTCACTTTAAATAAGCGTACATATACCATTCACTTATTTCAGGGGGAAAAACCAGTGCCCTGAACTTCAGAGCAAATACAGACATTACAAACAGATCATCAGACAGGCTTTTATCTCTCTGACTAAATCACGATACATACATAGTTACCAGAGAGAAGCACCAACATCTGGGTTTTCAGACCTGGGGGCAGGGGCTGCTTCAATGGCTACCCAGAGTCTTGTCACCAATACTTTTTCATTGAGTATGCCCCCAAATGCAAAAACGCTATCCTCGGAGTTGATATATACTTCTTCAGGGTCGAAAGGCATCACAACCATGTCACTCAAATCCACATGACTTAGGCCTTCTTGAGACTTAGGCAGGTCCCCAAAAACTCCTCATTCAGTCAAAGATTACTTAGTTCTGAAAAGCATTTCAAAACAAAGACAACAACACTTTGCTTGCCATTACATTTGAAAGGCAAAACTCAAAGACACTTGATTACCTCAGAATTCCAAAAGAGAAAACAGAAAAAAAAAAAAGTCCCACCTTAATTACCATAACATACTGAGGCTGGAGACCTCATAGCTGGCCTGATGAGCCAGGATGGAAGACCCTTGGTTGCTGATTTGTGCTGTCTCCAAGAGCCTCCTGCTGCATCATCCAGACACAATCTTTGCTCAGCTATGCTCCCCTTTTACCTAAAGTGAGCTATGCCTTTCCTGAAGTCCTTCTAAGTTATCTTAAACTGGAAAATTGTTTCACTCCATCATTTTGTAGTTCTGTCCCTCCAGAATCTGTTTAGAAACTTGATTCAATGTTGTTTCTGAGGGAGCCTGGGGAGAGTTCAGGCAACTTCCTGGTTTCTTTCTGCCATCTTGGCTCTGCACCACCTCTCTCACTTGCTCTTTTTAAAAATAAATTCAGAACACCTGATAAATTCTTCATGTAACCCACCAGTGATTTCATCTTTCATAAGTAAAAAAAAGGATAGGTTTTGGTTCTGGATTTAATTCAAACCAATGAAGAAAAGAAAGGCATCATGGCATAGAGGATAGAATACTCAAGGGCTGAATGAACAAGATATGTGATATATTTCTGCCTTTGAGTATTAATAGCCAGAGATAGAAATATAGGCAAGTCACTTAACATCACTGACTATTCTCAAAGAATGTAAGATAAAATGGCTTGCAATTTGCTTCAATGCAGGAATAACATACACTAGGAGAACTTACATTCCAAGTTTTCATGAAAGAGTTGAAATGCTCATTTATCTTGACTGGCACGTGTGGATTTTCTCTTTAAAAACATAACTCAAGGTAAAAGAAATCTTAGCTTTAGCAATAAGAGTAGAAAAAGAAATTGAAGGCATTAGAATAGCAAAGAAGAAACTAAGTTATCACTCTTTTCAGATGATATGATTATATACTTAGAGAATCAAGTAAAAAAACTACTTGAAATAGTAAACAATTTTAGCAAAGTTGCAGGTTATAAGATAAACCCACATCAATCATCTGCATTTCTATATATCTAACAAAGCTGAACAGCAAGAGAAAGAAAGAAAAATTCCATTTAACATTACTGTAGACATTATAAAATATTTGGGAGTCTACCTGCCAAAAGAAAGCCAGAAACTATATGAACACAATTACAAAACACTTTTCACACAAATAAGGTCTGATATAAATAATTGGAAAAAAGTATCAGTTGCTCATGGGTAGACTGAGCTAATATAATAAAAATGACAGTTCTACTGAAATTAATTTGCTTATTCAGTACTGTACCATTAAAACTCTCAAAAATTTTGTATAGCTAGGGAAAATTAATACCAAAATTCATCTGGAACACCAAAAGTTCTAGAATAGCAAGGGAATTAAGGAAAAGAAATGCTAAGGAAGTTGTCCTAGCCCTACCAGATCTTAAATTATATCATAAAGCAAGCAGCAATCATCAAAACTAGTTGATACAGGCTAAGAAATAGAGGCATAGATCACTGGAATAGGTTAGGTACAAAAGACACAGTAGTCAATGACAACAGCACTCTACTGTTTGATAAACCTAAAAACCCCAGCTTCTGGGATAAAAACTCACTATTGACAAAAAATGCTGGGAAAACTGGAAAACAGTATGGTAGAACCTGGGCTGAGACCAACATCTGACACTGAATATCAAAATAAGTCCAAATGGGCACACAATTTAGATTAAAAAAGCTGATACTATAAAGAAATTAGGGGAGCAAGGAAAAATTTATCCATCAAATTTACGGAGGATGGTGGAATTTATGACCAAAGAAGTGATAGAGAACATTATGAAATGCAAAATGTATAATTTTGATTACATTAAATTGAAAGTTGCCTCACAAACAAAGCCAATGCAACCAAGATTAGAAGGAAAGCAGAAAACTGGAAAATAATTTTTATAACTAGTGTCTCCAATAAAAAGCCTCGTTTCTAAATATATAGAGAACTGAGAAATATTTACAAGGATACAAGTTGTTTGCCAATTGATAAATGGTCAAAGGATATGAATAGGCAGTTTTCAGAGGAATAAATTAAAGATATCTATAGTGGTAAGAAAAAATGCTCTAAATCACTGTTGATTAGCGATATGCAAATTCAGACCAGCTCGGAGGTACCACATCACACCTATCAGATTGGCTAACATGATAAAACAGGAAATGATAAACATTGGAGAAAATGTGGGAAAGTTGAAAATCTAATTCATTGTTGATGGAGCTGTGAGCTGATCCAAGCATTCTGGAGAGGAATTTGGAAATAGAGCCAAGGGGCTATAAAAAAGTACATATCCTTTGACCCAGCAATACTGCTTCTAAGGCTATATTCCAACAAGATCATAAAATGGGAAAAGGACCACATGTACAAAAATATTTATAACAACTCTCTTTGTGGTGGCCAAGAAATGGAAATTGAGGGGATGCCTTTCAATTGGCAAATGTAGTATATGAATATAAGGGAATACTATTGTGCTATAAGAAAAGCTGAACAGGAGATTTAAGAAAAAAAAAGCTAGAAAGATGTATATGAACAGATGCTAAGTGAAGCAAGAAGAACCAGGGGAACATTGTACACAGTACAGCCACATTGCATGAAGACTGATTTTGATAGATTTAGCCATTCTCAGCAATGCAAGGACCTAAAACAGTTCCAAAGGATTCATTATGGAAAATGCCATCCACAACCAGAGAAATAACTATGGAGTCTGAATGCAGAGCAAAGCGGACTATTTTCTTTTCTGTTATTGTTTTGTTTTTTTTTCTTTCTCATGGTATTTCATTTTCATTATAATTCTTCTATACATGATTAATGTGAAAATATTTTAATAGGAATGTGTATGTAGAGCCTTTATAAAACTTCAGGCCATCTCAGGGAGGAAGGAGGGGGAAAATTTAAATCTTACAGAAGTAAAAACCACTCAATAAATTCTCTTTGTCCTCTGAGTTTCATATATTCAATTTTCTCACCTGAGGACCTTTTTCACCTTCCTAAATTAATTGAAGAATTGCCTGGACTCTCCATTCCATCTTCTGACCTCCAAGCAGGGGACTCCAACATTTTAAGTAATCATAACTTCTTAGTCTTTCACTCTACTTATTTCCTTGACATTCTCTTCTCTTCCATATGAATCTACTTCCAGCTGATCATTGTTCTTCACAAAAGTTATCCACTTGCATATTCATGTACTTTAAAATCCATTTAGCTCATTAATATGACCCCAACTTATTCTTTATCTTCATTGTGAATTTTAATCCCTCCCACTCTTCAGTTCTTTTCTAAGCCATGCACTGGTTTTTCTTCCTTCCCTTTGCTATTTCAATTCCTTGGTGAATTACTTCAATTCCACAGTATTGTTTAATACTTGAATCCCTTTTCCCCTTTACCCAAACACTTAGTTTGCCTTGCCAAACTCCAGCCTTGGATTACTTTCACTACGTATCACTTCTGTTCTAGTAACATGGCACTTGGATGCAGCTTGAGAAAAATCACTGTAAAGGTTCTCTCTTTACTGCTCTCTCCTACTCTTAACTGTGCTAACCCACTTGTTAATGCCATTTCAAACTTTTAATCTCTCTTCAAGCCTCTCATGTCACCTTATTTCTTTATCATCTCAGTTTAGAAACCTATCTTATTCTTCCTAGAAAAAAAAATATGAGACAGGCGTTCCTTCAATCTTGTTTCTCACATCATTCAGACATTTCCCATATTTTCAACTCCTTCACTCCTTTCTCACATGAAATGATAGTTCTATTCCCAAGATAAATGACTACACAAACATTGCTTTTAGTGAATTATATTCTTTTGAGTATTATATTAGTAAAGTTATTTTATTGATTTTTTAAAAAATAATACACCATTGTTCCATCACATTATAATTTGGACCCTGAATGACCAAAATGGCTTGAATTAGGTCTAATTTAGAACATTTGATGTTAATATATTTATATCACAAGAATTTAGTTGTTCTTATTGTTGAAAGTGGTAGAATGGCAAAGTGAAAAATGTAGTATTGGATGATTAGATAGATATGAAAGTTGTATCTTATGGTACAATGATTTTAGCCATTATGTTTCAGATGGAGAAAGGTACTATAGTCTGATTACATGACATATGTTAGTACTCTCCTTGTTTCCAGATGCCACAAATTAAGACAGAAATTGGCAAACTGGCATGTGTCATCAAAGACGTGGTTAGAATAATGAGCTCTGTGAAGAGTATGTCATATGGTTGAATAATGGCTGAGAATTAGAAATATTTACATTTTTAGCTTACAGGTTAAAAGCCTTGGTAGAAATCCATTTCATTTCCGAGGGGGAAAAAGATAATACAGTTTCTTAATATGTTCAATATATGATGCTAGACACTGCAAATAAAGGATAAATGGAGACATTGTCCTTCTCTCCTGCGTACCCATAATCTTTTAAAGTAGCAGGTCTCGAATTTTGGTACATTGAATCTAGGGCATTTATGAAAACTTTCAAAGGTCTTCATGAGGTTATGCTATTTAAATAATATTAAGATATTAATTGTACTTTTCATTCTCTTACAGTTGTCTCATGGAGTTTTCTGAAGACTATATGGACTTTGAATTGAACATTCAGTTGCAAATATAAAGATTAAATATGTCAAATGCAAAATTATATTTTTTTCCTCACAAATTAATGAGAGATTCTTGGAGATAAGCTAGATTAAGGAATAGGTGGGCAAGATAGAGATTAGAAGTAAAGTAAAAGAGATTAGGAGGGATGAGGAAATAAAGATGCTATGCACAAAACACAAAAGCAAGATCAGAAGTAGAATTTGTTAGGGGAAAATATATGTCTATACATATATATATATAGGATATATATTTTGTATGTACATATGTACGTACGAGGATATAAGAATATGTGTATCCATATACCTATGTATAAATATATCCACTCTTAATTGTAACCTTTGGGGTAATGGGGAGTAAGGGAGAAAAAGAACAAAGTAAAAAGTACACAGCAGAGAGCAAAAGAAAACTCACAAGGAAGCAAAGAAATGACTGGCAGCTCTCAACATAACTTGTAGCACTTATACAGGCTTTCTTGAAATGGAAATTTTTTGATATATATTTGAATGCTTTGTTATATTCTGCTATGCACATGATATTTTTTTTTCTTTTCTTATTACGCATTTGTTTCAATATTTAAATTTATAATCTGTTTTTTTTTCTTTTCTTATTGTGTATTTGTTTCAATAACTGAAAAAAAATTAAGTGCATAGTGCTCATACTATGAGTTAAAAGACCCCTGCTACCACTGTACACAACTGAAAGACTGACCTCGTGTTGTAGTACTAAAGATGAAGCTATTAAAAATATATCATCAAATAGAAAGAAGCTGCTCCCACACACATGGCTGGCCAGCTGTAACAATGTTGTTTCTTGCAGCTGCGTGGGAGTGTAAGACCCAAGAAGACCAGCAACAAGAGCTGCCAGCACAGCTTAATTGATCTGCTTTTCTAAGGAAAGCAACTTTAAGGGATTAACATTCTCACTTTAATCAAACATACATATATCATTCACTTAGTTCAAGAGGAAAACCAGTACACGGTGATATAGTTACCAAAAAGAGAAGCACCATCATCTAGGCTTTTTTAAAAGCCAGGTGGCAACAGGGGCTACCCAGAGTCTCCACAAAACATTCTTCCAATGAGTAAAGCCCCAAACAAAATGCTAACCTCTGAGTTTATTTAGCCTTCTTAGGCCCAAAGTCTTCACACTTAATCAGCAAAATGGTGGGGGCCTGGGATTTGCACCTAGTAAGACGTAATCAAAAGGCACTTGATTACTTTAGCATTGTAGGAGAGAAAACAGTAAAAAAAAAAGTCCCACCTTAATTAATATCATACCAGCATAGGATGTCTTCTGACCACAAACCAATGCCTTTCTATCTTAGGCAATCAGGGTACTAACTGTTATAACAGCAAAATTACTGAGGTAACAATGACTAAAAAAGAGTGAAAAGGCATTGCCCACATGTTTTATTAGTGCGCTGGCAATGTTTGGAAACCATCAGTATAAGGTAAGCATTATATTTGGTTGAATCCATATGGAGAACTTATAAGAGGACATGGAGAAAGAAAAAATCACAGTAGATGAGGGAACATGGATATGTTGCAGTCTGATATCCTTAACAATGAAATTCAGAGATATACAGAACTTGTCTTGTGATATGTTAGAAACAAACATTATGAGTGCCATTTTACAGATAGGGAAAGTAAATTTAGGTGGCCTTAGCCAAGGTCACAATAAACAAATAAATAAAATAAATAAATAAATGCATAGATAGATAAATAAATGGAGAGATAGATAGATAAACAAATGAATGAATGAATGAATGAATGATGGTGATTTCTATCAATTAGTTCTGTACCTAAAGAGAATATGTTGTCTGCTTGCCTGGTGAATTTCCTGTTAATTAAGTATTTTGAGATTGGATGACCATCAAGAAGTGATGGAAGACATATCTTTTTGTGTGGATAGACTGAGAGCTTGGACTAAATTGCCGAGAAGGTCATAAGATACTGTAAAATCTGAGTTTTCATGGCTTGTGTTCAATATGATAAGAGTTATTTAGGAAATAACTGACCATTACTGAATGACTTAGCTGTTATTTGAACCTGCCTTTCTTTGATTTAAGAGTTCTTTTATCTTGTATTATATGAATGCATGATTTTAACATTTTGAAGGTGACTTGTAAGACACTCACTTCCAAGTAAGTAAACCCAAGTACCAAAACATGTTTACATATATGAGTATCCTTAGATTTCAATTTGCTTGTAAGGATTACTGAGCTGAATGACCTTATTCTGATGCTCTTTTGTTTGTGCCACTATAAAAATAATCTTCAAAGTACTGATAGATTTTCATAATTAAATCACTTTAAATGTCATCAACTGCTAAATCAATTGAGTTACAAACAGCTACAATTTGCCCACAAATGTGAAAGAGAAATTAAGCAAAGCAGATTTTGAGCAATAGGTTCATTTTTTTCTTTACAAATAATCGATTATTTCACAATGTAGCCCAACAACAAGATATGACTATTACCATTAAGTGAATAATGAAATTTAATCAGCAGGATCCTTGTCTCTTTATAAAAAACAAAAGCAAAACAAACTAAAAAACAATGCATTGAATTAATCCAAATAAAACTGCTGTATAGTAAATTTAAAGATACAGTGATTATCTACAGGATTCCTTTCCACTTTATATTGGAATGCAAATTTCATAAGGGTAGGCATTTGTTTTATCTATGCATTCCAAGAATGGAAAACAAAATCAGGTCAATAGGAGGGTAATTAATTATAAATTAAATTTTAAAATTCTTACTGCCATTTTTAAGCTTTCAGTTCTCATCTAGTTCACCTGTGGTTTACCTACATGTCCTTTAGTTTCCTTTATTTGGTTACATTTTATATATATTTTTTTAAACTTAAATTCAACCTGAGAAAAGAACAAAAAGCCTGCCATGTGTACAATAAATTTTAAGAGAGGATTCAATAGAAAACAAGTTTCCATTTCAAGAAAACATACCTAATCATACTATTCATTATTTTCAATGTTGCCCAGCTTTTCTTTGCTTCCCTGTTTTTTTTTGTTCTCTGCTGTGCCATTTTTCCTTTATTTTTTTCCCCCTCCTTCCCCCTGTCACCCTAAAGAAGGTACACACACACAGATTTATAAACATGCACATATATACACATATACACTCATACACACACACACACACACACATATATGACTATACTATGGTCATTCTCTACTGTCATCTGTTTCTCTGAAGATAGATAGCATCTTCCTTCATAAGTCGAAGTGTTTTCTGCTTATGTCCATATAGTTCCTAAGTCTGCTTTGGCAGATATATGCTCAGGCATTTTTATACTGTCTATTTTAAAGGGATAAAACAATATTGGATAACATTGCTGACTTCAATTTTGATTAAAAAATATTTTAACTTTAACTTTGAAGTTAGGATTACTATCCCTGATTTTTACATACTAAATTCTACTCTGCCCATGATTTTATCGTTGTGTGTACCTCTCATTTTATGATGCTTTCCTGAAAGCAACGTATTGTTCAATTCAAATTTTATCTGCTATCCTTTTCCATTTCGTGGGTAAATTTGTCTCTTTCACAGTTTAAGCTACAATTAATTGTTGTGTATTTTCTTCCTTCCTATTTTTGCTCACTATTTTTCTCACCCCATTTACCCTAGTCCTCCTTACTCCTCTGCTTTATTTCTACCTACTAACTTACCCTCCTATTCCTGAACCAACTGAAGGGTTTATGAATATGAGACCTTCCCTGTACATTGATAGGCCTATGTGACTACATATGTTCCCTTTTCTCCTTGGAACAGGGGTCACATTCCCAGGTCTAAAGTAAGAGCATATATAGCTTATTCCTCTTCCCTAGAAGTGTTGGCCACCCTTCTGGGAGCATACAGAATCAATTCTGCATCCTTTAGAACACAGACATTTGCTTTATTGATCATAGATGTTTTACTCCTTTGAAGTCGGGCCCAGGTTTCATAGCTACAACACATCCTGTGCTATTTCACATAGAGCCTGCTGCAGAGCCAATCAGGTGCTGAGTCACATAGGCTTTTGCACCTTTTAGCATTGAGCAAATCAAGTGCCTAGTCACATGGATTATGGCACCTTCTGGTTCTGAGCCTATCAGTAGCTCAAATACACCATGTTATTTTTTCCTTTGTTTGAAAACTGTATATGTTCTGGGAAATTGATACTTTGTCTTGGAGCTCGCTCATGGGAAGGAAATTTCATGTGAGGCCTTTTTGATTCCCAGACTGAGACTCTGGATAGCTTTTATCAAGGGGGCCCCACAGTTGACCAAAGTCCAGATGTTGGTGCTTCGTCCTGTCTGGTGATATATGTAAATATTCTATTACTCTGTTAAGCTTTATCTTTCTAGATTCTATTATACTGTTTTATATTGTCCCTTGTGTGAAGAGTAAATGTTACACTGATTTTAGTTTTTGGGTGAAGAGTGCTATTATGCTATGTGATTTGATACGACTTCATATAGATATATACAATATAGATACATATATATATGTATATATATATTTATATGTATATGTTACATACACATATATAATAGACACTTATAAATATATATGCGTATATACATATATTCAGAACAGCACTCACATTGCATTATAATACACGTACCCACCACTGTAAGAGTCTCTGCCTTTATCCTTTCCCCCCCACCCTATCTCATTGTTCTCTTATTTCTTTTTTTTTAATTTAGAAGACTTAACACTTCTACATATGGTTTTCCCTCTTAACCCATTTCCAATTGACAGTAAGGTTCCAGCATAACCCACCTCCCCCTATTAGTTCTTCTGTATTAATGTTTCCTTATATGCCTCATTTGTATGAGATAATTACTCTTTTTTGGTCATTCCATGCAAAGTTTAATTTTTTTTTGAGTCACATCCTTCATAAACAGCTCAGCCCATACCTTTCTTTCAAACCACCCAATAATGATGTAAATCATAAGTGTACTATTTTTTTCACATATATAAAATAGACAATTTGACCTTACTGAGACCCTTATCATTGGTCTTTAATGTTTACCTGATGTTTCTCCTGGATATTAAATGTCAAATTTTCCCTTAAGTTAGGGGTTTTTGTCACAGAAACCTGAAAGTCTTTAGTTTCATTAAATATGCTTTTTTTTTTCATTTAGGATTATACTTAACTTTACTAGATAAGTTACCTTTGGTGAGCTCTTTTGCTCTAAAAGTATAGTATTCCTGTACCTAAAGTCCTTCAACATATTAGCTGGTAGGTCTTGTGTATCCTTATTGTAGCTTCATGATATTTAAATTGTTTGTTTTCTTATTGCTTCCAATATTATCTACTTAACCTAGGAGCTTGGAAACTTGGTTAGGATAGACCTGTAAGTTTTCCTCCTAGGATCTGTTTCAGGTGGTTTTTGATGGTTTTTTTTCTATTTCTACTTAGCCTTTTTGTCAAGAAATTCAGGGTGATTTTCCTTGATAATTTCTTGTAATGTATCAAGATTCTTTTATGTATAATAATTTTCAGATAGTCCAACTATTACGCTATTTTTCCTGAATTTGTTCTCCAAATTGGTTGTTTTTTTTGCTGAGATGTTTCACTTTCCCTATTTTTTATTTATAAAAAATGTTTATGATTTATTGGCACGTTGGAACATCATTAGCTTCCCCTTTCCCAATTCTAGTTTCAAGGCATTATTTTCTTCCCTAAATTTTTGATCTCTATTTATTGTTTATTTACTTTTTATCATAATTTTCATACACTGGTTCATAAATTTTCCTAATTTTTCCTTGCTCTCTCTTATTTGATTTTTAAAGTCCTTTTTAAGTTCTTCAGGAACTCTTTTTGTAACTGGAACCATTGATTTTCTCATTGAAAAAGGAGTGGCTTCTCTATCTTCTCTTCTCCTCTCTTCTCTTCTCTTCTCTATTCTCTTCTCTTCTCTTCTCTCTTTTTCTTCTCTTCTCTCCTCTTTTCTCTCTCTTCTCTTCTCTTCTTTTCTCTTCTCTTCCCTCCTCTTCTCTCTCTTCTCTTCTCTTCTCTCCTATCACTATCTTCTCTATACTCCATAGTAACTGTATAGGGTTGGCTGCTTTATACTTTATTACTCACATCTCTCTATCTTCCTATCTATCTATCTATCCATCTATCTATCTATCTATCTATCTATCTATCTATCTATATATCTATCTGTTTTTGTTTCATTTTGTTTTTAGCAGCTATTAGTGTAATAAATTTATAATCCTGAGTGTGGAGAATGATACTCCACACCTCAGGTCCTTCTTACTGTTATATTCTAAGGTCTCTCTTGGGCCTCAAGCCTTGGGGTCTCTTCTCCACTCCTAAGTTACAGTTAGAGGCCCCAGCTGCACTGTCCTGTAAATGATCTTTCTTCCTCTGTTCTATCCTGTGGCTACAAACTGCAGTTGTTCTGTCTGCCTGGGAAATGAAAACCAGGGTCTCTTCTCTCTTTGAAGTGCCTAGAGCCAATAGGGTCCCCCCTCCTTATTATCACACTCACCAGGTCTGTTCTAGATTCTTCTCCCTGAAACCACATCCTGGGATATATCTCATCAGCATGGCTTTGCTTGGCATCCCTTGACAGCAGAAAGTCTTGTAGTCTTCTACTACTCAACTCTCAGACCTTCCACATTGTCTGTGTGATGAAAGTTTCTAATGCTAAGGCTCTCTTTCTACACAGCTGCTCCCTTGGGTTGTTTTGGTTGATTCTGCAGAATCAGCCTGGAGATGTTTGTACTTCACTCAGGCTAAACCTTCATCCCTAGAGATTGGGTCTTCCCAGGGTTCTTCTCCAATTGTCTTAAGACTACTGCTGCTTTATCACCATGTTTATTTTTGCTGCTCTGAGAAAATGTTTTATCTTTGTTTATGGAGGAATTTTGGAGAACCAAATGGTTTCTGACCTACTTCACTGTCTTCCCAGAATCTTCTCTATATCTTTACTTTCAGTGCAATATAAATAATACTTTACTTCATTTCTATATACCCAGTGCAGCATAAAATATTATAGCTTTATCAAAAAGTATTAATCTCCATATCTCTCTGCTCTGTCTGTTTCTGTCTCTCTGTCTCTGTCTCCTTGTCTCTCTATCTTTGTCTCGGTCTCTCTCTGTCTCTGTCTCTCTCTTTTCTCTCTCTCTTCCTCTCTCTCCCCACCCCCACACAGACAGACACACAAACACACACACATACACAAACACACGAAAATGCTGTTATTGACAAAATTACTTCATATTTCAGATTTATAGCTTAAATATTATTAGGCATATTTCTTTAACCACAGAGTATATCTCTGTGAAGAGGAAGAACAAGGAAGACATTTCTGTCTCTCCCTTCAATTCTCTTCTTTAAGTGTTAGTGTATACCCATTTAAAAATACACAGAGACGACATTTCAGCAGTATAACTTTTGTTTTGTTTGCTGTGTTTCCTCTCTTCATTGTTTCTAATGGACATTCAATAATTACTGGCCTTTTATAATAAGGGGAAATTATCTTATATTATCACATTATGTTTAAAATGATCTCAGAGTATCCGAGCTTCACCATTTTCTTTTTTTTTCTTTTTTCTCTCTACTAAAATAAGGTAATAGGACATGCCTTAATTCCTCTAACAGGAATTCAGATGATGATTATCTGTCAAGCAAATTGGCCAAAAGAGGAAACAGACTGACAAAGTCCACAGGTCATCTGTGTTTCAGAATCAGGCCTCCAGGGCACTCTTCTGACTTAGGGTTTATATCTAGTCATTGCCTTGATGCCTGACTTCTCTATTACAATTAGGAGCAAAGGTTTCAGCAAAGTATGTGTTGACCTTTCTATTCCTTTACATTTCCAAAGAAAAATCTCTATTCCATGGAAACTTTGCCTTTCTATGTTGCCTTTGCATGACAGAAATTCCTTACTTAACTTTTATCCCAAGAACTGTTGAAAAACTGACAAAAAAAGATCTGCCTGACAAATTTGGTTTTTACAAATAACTCCTCTTCTTTGGAAACCTCTGCACTCAATTCTCTTTTGGTCCCCAACAATCTCCACATCCTTCTACTATAGGATTTTGCTATACTTAAAAATGCTTTAACTGAATTCAGTTTTATAAAGAAGGAAAACAATTATTTTTTTTTAATGTGAATAGCTCTTGTGGTATTAAAGTTAGTCGGATCTGGTGTTTTTTTTTTTTACATTTTCAACCAATTGTTTTTATAAGTTTCACCCCAAAGAATGTTCTTTGTGCTCTTTATCTGCTTCCTGCTCTGGTTAGTGAAAATTAAATTCCTAACAGTCCTCTATCTCAATTCTTGCTATAAATGTGTTCCCATTTTATCCTAGGAAGCTTTGGGTGTGTAATGAATTACATATTAAGTTTGTTCTCAGGGGCACCATAGTTAAAATCTAGCATCTTATAATTATTAGCTTTGTGGCTCTACAAAAGTCACTTACTTGCTATTAGCCCAATTGTCTCATATGTGAAACGCGTATAGATGACAGTTAACTGACAGGGTTGCTGTAAAGATTAATTGAAAAAATGTCTCCTATGTATATTAGACATTTGTATATTTATTTTCATGTTATCCCCCTCATAGAATTTGAGTTCCTTGAGAAGAGGGACTCTTTTATTCTTTCTTTTATACCCAGAGCTAAGCACAGTGTTGACATAAAGTGAGCACTTGTCAAGTGCCTATTTATATTTTGGTATATGTAAATTGCTTTGAGAACCTTAAAGAACAATGTAAAAGTTATTATTATTGCTCAAATTATGCAAAAATTTTCCATACAACATCTTCGTATTTCCTTCTTTGCTCTATGTAGGAACAAGTAATTATTTGAAAATAGATGATGAACACTAAGTAATTGAGCCTGTATGATTTCTGGAAGTTGTTTAGCTACTTACTATATTTCAGTTTGAATGTTCATATTCTTTGTACCTCTAACATATTAGGGTTATAAACAAATCAGTAGGTGACAAATTTAAGGACATCTTAGATGTTATAGGGAAATTGCAATGGAGTGATCTTATTTCATATGAGATTTTGGACTCATCTTGGTATATGTTATTGTTGTTCAGTGACTTCAAACATGCCTGACTCTTTGTGACTCCATTTGGGGTTTTCTTGGAAAAGACATTGGAGTGGCTTGCCCCTTTCTTCATCAGTTCATTTTACACATGAGGAATCTGAGCCAAACAGAGTTAAATGACTTGCCCATTGTCCACATCTAGTAAGTGTCTGAGCCAGATTTAAACAGCAGAAGATGAGTGTTCTTGGCTCCAAGCCAGCACTCTATCTGCTGTGACACCTAACTGCCCCTAATTGCCTCACAAATTTACCATTTTTAACTATAGTTACATTAATCTCCCAGAATTCCTGTACTGAAATTTTCGTGCCATTTTCTTTCCTTTAATCATTATATCTATTTTCTCACTATTATTTATAATTTCTTCTTCTGAAATGATTTTTATAAAATAATTGCTTTCTTACATCCCATTACAGTTTTTTTCATTTTCTGGACTCAGTTTCTAAGTAACTTATTCGTATGCTCTATAAGCCATCCTACACACTGCCAAATTCAACTAGTATTTAATATTTTATTTTTTCCATTACATGTAAAAAACAGCAATCATTTTTAAAATATTGAATTTTAAATAATTTCCCTCCCTTCCATTACTTCCACATTAGGAAGCAAAGCAATTTAATATACTTTACACATCTCCATTCATGTAAAAAATGTTTCCATATTAGTCATAGTTTCAAAGAAAACCCAGACCAAAAAAAAGAACTCAAGAAAATAAAGTTTAAAAAATATTGTTTGATCCTGATTCACACTTCATCAATTCTATCTCTGGAGGCAGAAAGAATTTTTTCACCATAAGCCCTTTGGGATTGTCTTAGATCATTATATTGCTAAAGATAGCTAAATCATTCACAGAGGACCGTCAGACAATATTGGTATTATACTGAAAAATTTTCTCTTGGATCTGCTTACTTCACTTTGTATCAGGTCATGTAAGTCTTTTCAGAATTTTCTGAAAGTATTCTGCGCATAATTTTTAATAGAAGTAATGCAGCAGCTAGCTATTTGGGCTAGGAAAAAATAAGAAGTTTCTATAATTCATTGGTTACCTTTTCATTTCAATTTAAGAAAGCAAATTTTTAATAGGTTAAAATCACAACAGAGTATGGATTCCAAAGGGATCACCATTTAAGAAGGCATAGTTGGTGTCATCAAATCAGAGCTATGTGGATGATGATGAATCATGAGAACTCATGCTCAGTCAAATACATATGCTTTATCCCAATTAAATTTGTTCCCTCTCAACTTTCATGAAACCAGACCAACCTCACTTTTGGCTTCTTCTACCCTGACTTCCACATCCAAGGGACTTGATTCAACAACAAAAACCTTTACTCCTACTCTTGCTATCTCCATTATTACTTAAGTTGAGTACTATCTCAGACACTTACTAGCTGTATGATCACAGGTCAGTAATTCTCTTAGCCTCAGGTTTCTTATCTTTCTTTTTTTTTCTTTCTCTGACTTTATTCCTTTTCAAATTTTTTTCTTTTTTTATTTTATTTTTAGTTTTCAATATTTATTTCAACAAGATTTGAGTTAAAATTTTCTCCCCATCTCTATCTGCCCCCCCCAAGATGGCATATATTCTCATTGCCCCTTTTCCCAGTCTGCCCTCCATGCTATCACACCTCACCGTATCCCCTTTCCCCTTTCATGTAGGGCAAGAGAGATTTCTGTACCCCATTGCCTGTATATCTTATTTCCCAGTAACATGAAAAAAACATTTTTTTACCTTTGTTTTAGAAGTTTGAGTTCCAAATTTTCTCCCTTCTTCCCTCTTCACCTACCCTCCTTGACAAAGAAAGCAATTAAATATAGGTTTATACGTGTATTGTTATGCAGAACAGTTCTGTAATAGTCATGTTGTGAAGACTAACTATATTTCTCTCCATCCTATACTGTCCACCCTTTATTCAATTTTCTTTTTTGATCCTGTCCCTTTTCAAATGTGTTTACTTTTGAATACCTCCTCTCCCAATCTGCCATCCTTTCTATTATGCCCCCATCTTGTCCCATTCCACCTTACTTTCCTGTAAGGTGAGATACCCATGTGAGTGTGTATGTTATTCCCTCCTTAAGCCAAATCTAATGAGAGAAAAGTTCTCTCATTCCCTTTCACCTACCACCTTTTCCCTTCCATTGTAACAGCTTTTCTTGCCACTTTTAGGCAAGAAAATTTGCCTCATTATTTTTTTTTTCAAAATTACTAGTTAGTTCTTTTTTTTAAATCTAATTCATCATATTTTATTATTCATATTTTTAGTTTTCAACATTGTTTTCCACAAGATTTTGAGTTACAAATTTTCTCCCCATTTCGACCCTCCTGCCAACTCCAATATGGCATATATTCTGATTGCCTCTTTCCCCAGTCAGCCCTCCCTTCTGTCACCCCACTCTCACCCCCCACAATCCACTTTCCCTTTGCTTTATTCCAGGGCATGATAGAATTCTGTACCCCATTGCCTGTATATCTTATTTTCCAGTTGCATGCAAAACAATTTTCTTGCACATCCACTTTACAACTTTGAGTTCCAAATTCTCTCCCCTCTTCCCTCTCAATGGACCCTCCCTAAAAATGCAAGCAATTCAACATAGGCCACAAATGTATCAATAGACAAAACACTTCGACAATAATCATGTTGTGAAAGACTAACTACATTTGGTCCATCCTATCCTGTCAAACTATATTCAGTTTTCCTCCCTTGACCCTGTCCCTTTCCAAAGTGTTTTCTTTGATTACCTCCTCCCACTTTCTGCCCTCCCTTCTATCATCCCCCCTTTTTATCCCTTTCCCCTACCTTCTTGTGGGGTAAGACACCCAACTGAGTGTGTATGTTATTCCTTCCTCAAGTTAAATCCAATGAAAGATTTACTCATTCCCCCTCACCTGCCCCTGTATATATGTATGCATGTATGTATGTATGCATACATGTGTGTATACACATGTATACCTGTATACATACATATATACACATATACATACCTATACATACACACATAAATACATATATACACATATGAGTATACACACACATACATATTCACTTCAACTCTGCTAACATGAGAAAGGTGTCATGAGTTACCAATATCACCTTTCCATGTAGGAATGTAAAAAAAAAACAAAAAACAGTTCAACTTTAGTAAGTCACTGATGATTTCTTTTTCCTTTTCACTTTTATGCTACTCTTGATTCTTGTATTTGAAAAACAAATTTCTATTCAGCTCTGCTTTTTTATCAAGAATGATTGAAAGTCCTCTATTTCATTGAAGTCCTCATTTTGCCCTGAAGTATCATATTCAGTTTGCTTGGTAGGTCATTCTTGGTAAGGTAGTAGGTGCCAGACCTTGTGTTTATCTGATTGTGTATCCATCGTATTCAAATTATTTCTTTCTGCCTGCTTGAAATATTTTCTCCTTGACCTGGGAAGTCTGGAATTTGGCTACAATATTCCCAGGAGTTTTCTTCCAAGGATCTTTTTCAAGAGCCGATTGGTGCATTATTCAATTTCTATTTTACCATCAGTTTATAGAATATCAGGGCAGTTTTCCTTGATAATTTCTTGAAAGATGATATCTGGGCTATTTTTTTTTTGATCATGGATTTCAGGTAGTCCAATAATTTTAAAATTGTCTCTACTGGATCTATTCTCCATGTCGGTGTTTTTTTTCCAATGATATATTTCACATTGTCTTCGATTTTTCATTCCTTTGGTTATGTTTTACAATTTCTTGATTTCTCATAAAGTCAATAGCCTCCACTTGCTCCAATCTAATTTTAAGGTGATATTTTCTTAATTGGTCCTTTGGACCTCCTTTCCATTTGGGTGATTCTGCCTTTCAAGGTATTCTTCTCTGCATTAGCTTTTTGGAGCTCTTCTGCCATTTGGGTTAGTCTATTTTTAAGACATTATTTTCTTCATTATTTTTCAGGGTCTCCTTTAGCAAGTCATTGACTTGTTTTTTATGATTTTCTTGCATCACTCTCATTTCTCTTCCCAATTTTTCCTTTACTACTCTTCCTTGCTTTTCCAAATCATTTTGAGCTCTTCCACGGCCTGAGACCAATTCATATTTTTCTTGGAGGCTTTTGATGTATGTTGTACGTTCTATGACTTTGTGGACTTCTTCTGGCTGTATCTTTTGATTTTCTTTTCACAAAAAATGATTTTGTGGTCTGAGTCTGAGTTGTTTTCTGCTGCCTGGTCATATTCCCAGACAATTACTTGACCTTTGAGCTCTTTGACAAAGTATGACTGCTTCCAGAGCAGAGGGTACTGTGTCCCAAGCTTCAGGAGTTTGGTGCTGCTGTTTACTGAGCTACTTCTATTCTGAGGTGGTATGATACTCCTCTCCTGGCCTGTGCTTTGGTCTGTGAGTGCAAGCACTCTTTTCTGCCCTGTAACTACCAAGAGGACTCCACCTCCACAACCACCACAAGCTCTGCCACACCAGTGCTCCTCCTCCCTGAGGGACTGCCATTCAGGACTGCTGCACACATCCAAGCAGGGCAAAGCAAGAGAACCTTCCCTCAGGGCAAGCTAAGAGATCCCTTCGCTGCCTCTCTGATCAGCCACCTGATTCCCCTCACCATATGTGGGCATAGAGCTCCTGGAGCAGCTATTGCTGCAGCTGCTGCACCCACCTCTTTGTCCCCAGGGCTGAGGCCAGACCATGCACTTCTCTCACCCAGGCCCAACAGTTTTCCTAGTTACCTCCTCAGATTCTTTGGCTTTTTGGGTTGTGAAATCTGGAAACTGCTAGAGGTGGCAGTGATTCTGCCTTGAACCCTACTCAGCCTTCCTGGTCTATCTTGGCAGGCTCATACATCTCCACTCTAAACTTGATGTAATAGACCTTTCCCAGGGACTATCCAGGCTGTCTTGGCCTGGAGAGTTTTTTCACTATATTGTTTTGTGGGTTCTGTAGCTCTAGAGTTTGTGTGGAATTATTATTAGAGGAGTTTGGAGGCATTTGGGGGAGAGCTCAAGCAAATCCCTGTTTTCATGCTGCCATCTTGCCCCCCCTCATAATACTCCATCACAATCCTATACCACACCTTGTTGAAGCATTCCACAGTTGTTGGGTATTACCTTAATTTCCAATGTTTTTTTTGCCACCACAAAAAGTGATGCTATAAATATTTTCTGTACATATAGGTCCTACTCCTTTTTTATTATGTCTTTAGAATACAAACTTAGTAGTGACATTTATGAGATCAATGGTATGAACTGTTTCATAGCCCTTTGGTTGTAGTTCCAATTTGCTGTACAGAATATTTGGGATAGTTTATAAATAGATCATGAATACATTGGTGTCTCAATATTCTACCATCCTCTCCACCATAAGGAATACTTGAAAATCCTGTATTTCCTTAAATGTCTATTTTTTTCCCTTAAAGATTTTACTCAGTTTTACTGGGTAAGTGATTCTTGACTTTCATCCTAATTCCTTTTCCCAGGGAAATATTATATTCTCAAACCTCTGATCCTTTGGTGTGCAAACTCTTCCATGGAATACTTCTTCTACAACAGAGAATTAATCATTGTCCTTTTTAATGCTGAAAGAGACTCTATACTTTGATGGAAGAATGGAATGATGCTGTCTTTCAGAATATGTATTTTATATGTATGTGTGTGTATGTGCATGTGTGCATGTGTGTGTGTATGTGTGTGTGTGTGTGTGTTTGTGTATGACAGGATAAACAGATTCAGTAGGAAAAGATTGCTATAAAAGGACATCCAAAAGTTGGTAGATTTGAGTTGCCAAAATAACATATTGCTACAAAAATCATTATTGCATATTTCCAACCAATTAAAATATACTCTAAGTGTGATGTAAAAAGACTAGTTATTAGAAATGCTAAAATGAAAATTTTCTCTCCTTTATGGTAATATTCACTAGCAGGTTGTAGAGTACATTTCATTTACCCTGGGAAAATGTCCATCAAAGGGACATTGTTTAAAGGATAATATGTCTTATTTCTACATCGTAGCAAAAAAAAAAACACCTTTATTAAATTAAATAGGGTAGAAGTAATCAATTGCAGTTCAGTAGGTTTTACTTTTATATATTTATTTTAAAAAATGGACACAAATTATTCACCATGTGTAAACCTTCTACTGTATTCTTTACATAGTGTATGCTGCTATCCTTACTTCTTCTTGAAGATAGGGAACTAGACTGAATGCCAAACCTACTTCTCTCCATTTTTCTTCATAGTATAAGTCTTATAATGTCAAGCTAATACTAAAAATGAATAAAACCACAGTATTTGTTCTGTCAGATTGTTATACATTGCTCTAAAGAGAGTACCACATGGAAATTCTTCAAAATAACAATAATTACATCTGTGTGTGTAAGTATGTACAATAGCAACAATGTTACTTGTAACTATTGTGGTTGTGTAAGACCAACAACACCAGCATGTAGGAGGGCTGATAGCACAGGTTATTTGATATGCTTTTCTAAGCAAAGCAGCTTTAAGGGGTTTACAACTCAATTGAATTAAACATACACATATCATTCCTTTAATTTGGGGGAAAAGTCAGCACCCTGAACTTCATAGAAAACACAAAAAGATATTAAAACAGAAATTATATAAATGGAGCAAATAACACAAATCAGCCAACAGGGATTCTAACCATCTATCTGTAGCAATACATACATAGTTACCAGAGAGAGAAGCACCCACATTTGAGTTTTCAAATCCGGGGGTCTCATTAACCACAGTTTTGTCTGACCAAATCACAGGAACATTTTTTCCCATAAATCAACCCCAAATCTAACCTCCAAGGGAAAAAAAAAAAAATATATATATATATATATATATATATATATATATATATATGTATATATATATACTTCTTCAGGGTCAGAGGGCATCGTAACCATGTGACTCAAACTCATGTGACTTAGGCTTTCTTGTGACTTAAGCAGGGCATCAAAGGCTCTTAATTCAATCAAAGACATTTGACTGAAACAAAAGCAAGACTCAAAGGCACTTGATTGCCTTAGTGCTAAGAACCAATCCAAAACAAAATGAACAAACAAACAAATAAATAACAAATAAACAAATCCAGTTTTGCTTGCCATTACTACACATGTATGTATATATGTATGTGTATATGTGTATGTATGGGTATACAGACAGATATGTATGTGCACACACACACACACACACACACACACACACACACATATATATATATGATACCAATTTTGAAAAGCATCACAGGAATTCAATTTTTTTTTCCCTGACAGTTTTCAGTTACATTATAAGGTCATATTTTCCTTTTTCTAGCTTTTTAAAATTTCAAGATACTAAATCAAACTTGAATCATGAAATAATGAAGAACTTGTTGATAATCCAATTTCAGCTCTTCTGTCATACCTCTCTGTCTATTCGAGCTAATAAATAGCCTTGATTGCATTAAAAGAACAGCACTGCTACTTCACCCAATGCAATATAAAATAAACATTTTTGGATATTAAATATGAAAGGTGGCCTTGTTTTTTTACAAGAAGAGCAGAAAGATAACAATGGTGTTACACTATTTGTATGCATGTTTATTAAAAGCTGTTTGGGCAAGAGCTCCTTTAGTAATATTTTTAAATCTACAATTGTTATCAAAAATGTGTAATTCACTCCCTCCATTTGGGTCTTGTTTTCTGTCTCTTTGCAATTCAATCCATTCACAGTTATAACTGAACCTAAGAAATGAAATCATAAAAAAAAGGATTGCATAAAGATGAAATGGAAGCTTGTGGAAGAGTAACATAAGGAGTTGATAGCATTTTGTGAGATAAGAAAATAAAACAAGAAAAGTAAGACCAGGTCATCTCTTAATAAAAAAAAAAAAAGTTTTGGGCAGAACAGTATGAACTAAACTTTGAATATTATCTTTGAAAATGTCCTTGTTTATGTAATCTAGAAAAAAATCATGCATTTGCTACTAATGAAAAGCAAGTAAAGAAAAAATAAATAATAAGAAGCTGAAATTGTACTTTTTTCTAAAAGCTTTTACAAGACGACTTATTTTTCTTACTAAAATTATGTGCTACTGTTAAATAGTTTATTTGACTATAATAATGTTTTATCTATTATCCAGACAGGTAGGCAATAAGGAGGTAGGATTCATTTTTAGATAACAAATGGTTATTTTGAAAACAATCTATCCTTTAGTAGTTAAAATCAGTTTTCTTCTTCACATTTTAACCTCACAACAACCATGTAAGGTAGGTGCTATTATTTTCTCCATTTCACTGATAAGAAACCTGCAGTGCCCCCCCATACCTATATCTAGATTCTCAACCTTCTCGTCTCTGCTTCCTGTTTTCTCCTCCTTTCTTAAAGTCCTAGCTAAAAGCTCACCTTCTGCATGAACTCTTTCTTGATCCTCCTCAATGCTATTTGCTTCATTCTATTATCTCAAATACATCATGTATATATGTTATGTGTACATAATTGTTTGAATCTTATCTCCCCCATTAAACTGCAGAGTTCTCAAGAATGGGGCCCATACTTTTGCCTTTCTTAGTATTCCCAGTACTAACAACAGTGCCTCACATGTAGCACGCAGTGAATAGATTGTTATTGACTAGCAGATTTATTAAATTACTAGCACAGGGTCACACAGCTGAAGTGTCAGAGGCAGGATTAAACCAAGACTTTCCTGCCTACTAGTCCTGAACTTGTCAATTTCTCCAAATCCGACTGCCTAGAGAAATTTGAAAAAAAAAGTTTCCATGAAATAGTAAATAAAATTGATGACCTCTCATTTTTTTTCTGAGATGGGGTTATTTAGAAATTTTTCTGGGTAGTTGATCCTTTGTTGTAGTCCAAGTTCCTTTGCCTTTTAGAATATCATATTCCAATTTATCCTGTCATTTAATGTAGAAGCCGAAAGATCCTCCATGATCCTGATTGTAGTTTTGTGATATTTGAATTGTTTCTTTCTGGCTGCTCTCAGTATTTTCTCCTTGACCTTCCAATTCTGGACTTTGGCTATGATATATCTTGGAAATTTCAATTTGGGAACTATTTCAGGGGTGTTTGGTGGCCTCTTTTGATAACTATTTTACCCTCTGGTCTAGGATAGTGATGCCAATATCCTTAATGATTTCTTGGAAGATAATGTCCAGGCTCTTTTTTAATCATGGCTTTCCATTAGACCAATAATTCTTAGATCTTCTCTCCTGGGTCTATTTTCCAGGTCAATTGTTTTTCCAATTAGATATTTCCCCTTTTCTCCTATTTTTTTTTCATTCTTTAGATTTTGTTTGACTGATTCTTGATGTCTCAAAGAGTCATTATCTTCTACTGCCCAATTCTAATTTTTAATGTATTGTTATCTTCCTTTATCTTCTCTATTTCCATTTCCATTTGGTTGATTTTACTTTTCAATGAGACATTTTCTCCATTTATATTCTCAATCTCCTTAACCATTTTGCAAATTTTACTTTTTAAAGATTTGATTTCATCAGTGATTTTTTCCCATTTTTTATTTTTCTGCTCTAATTTGGTTTTGAAGGTCCTCCTTGAGTTCTTCCAGCAATTTTATAATTGGATTTTTTTTTATTTTTAGTTTACAACATTTAGTTTTACATGTTCTTGAGTTTCAAATTTTCTTCCCTTCCCTCCCCTCCCCTGTTCCTCCCAAGACAGCTTGCAGTCCCATATAGATTCTACATAAAACTTTGCATTAAAGTTATTTACACAATAGTCAAGTTGCAAAGAAGCATTATGACCAATGAAATGAATCATGAGAAAAAAGAAACAAAACCAAAAATAGTAACGGAAGAAAAAAAAAGAGAGGAAATAGTTTGCCTCAATTTGCATTCAGACTCCATAGTTCCTTTTCTGGATATAGATAGCTCTCTCCATCATGAGTCCTTAGAGTTTTCTTTGAACCTTGTATTGCTGAGAAGAGCAAAGTCTATCAATGTTAGTCATCACGGAATCCATATATCAGTGCTAGTTCTGCTCCATACACTCAGCAATATATTGTGTAGGTTTTTCCAGGTTATTATGAAGTCCGTATCTTCCCCATTTCTTACAGTGCAATAGTATTCCATTACATTCATATACCACAACTTGTTTAGCCATTCTCCAACTGATGGACATCCCCTTGATTTCCAATTCTTTGCTACTACAAAAAGAGCTGCTATAAATTTATTTTTACATATGGGTCCTTTTCCAACTTCTGTGATCTCTTTGGGATACAGCCCTAAAAGTGGTATTACTGGGTCAAAGTGTATGAAAATTTTTATAGCCCTTTGGGCATAGTTCCAAATTGCTCTCCAGAATGGCTGGATCAGTTCACAACTCCACCAGCAATGTAACAGTGTTGCCAATTTTGTTGCAATTTTACCACATCCTCTCTAGCATTTATCATTTTTTTTCTGTTTTGTCATTTTATCCAATCTGAGAGGAGTCATGTGGTACATAAAGGTTGTTTTGATTTGCATTTCTCTAATCAATAGTGATTTAGAGCATTTTCTTATATGCCTATAGATATCTTTAATTTCTCCCTCTGAAAACTTCCTGTTCATATCCTTTGATGATATCTCAATTGGGGAATGACTTGTATTCCTATAAATTTGGCTCAGTTTCATGTATATTTTATATATGAGGCCTTTATAAGAGACACTGGTTGTAAAGATTTTCTCCCAATTTTCTGCTTCCCTCCTCTACTAGTGTCTTCTAATTCTCTCAAATCTGCTCACATTGACTCTTTTAGACATATCTGACAGAATTTGTGAGAGAGCTCCAGTAGTTACCTCCTTTCACAGTGCCAACTTGGCTCACTTCCTGTTTTTTTGTTTTTGTTTTTGTTTTTTTTTATAAGAAAACAAAGGCAGAAAAGTTTCAGTATATTTCCAGGCAGTTGACATACTAGAAAAGTTTATGATGTGCCAGTGAGTACTTATAACATTGCAAGCTCTTTGAAGAGAGACTTTATCTCACACTTTTCCCTATATCTAATAGAACAGTGGTAAGCAAATTTGATCTATTCAGTTAATACTTATTGTTTGGTTGATTTGACAAAAGTCAAGGCTTGTACAATCATTACCCTATAGAAATGAATAACCTAAGAACTGTGATCATGACTTATAGTTATTACAATGTACCTTCTTTTGCCAAGCACTATTACACATATTTGGAATTAATGAGTTTTGATAGGACATTTGTCAGAGTTGTTGGTAATAGACTTCTAACAACTACTTGCAATCTTCTCACTTACCTTACTGTCCATCTCCACCTCATCTGGACCTCTAACTCCATTCTAGCCTATCCTATATCAAATAGGTGAGATTTGTTTTTGCTCCCCTGCCCAGAAACCTTCCTAAAGAGGGACTACACTGCATATTATTCTGTTCCCACCCCTTTAAAACTTCCCCTAATAAAATCTAAGCTCTTTGAGGGCAGAGACTATCCTGCTAGCTTATAATTATAATGTCTACAATTTAGTGAGTAACTTTTTTTTCTTTTTTTTTAAATTTAAATTTATTTATTTAACATATTTGGTTTTCAGCATTGATTTTCACAACAGTTTGAATTACAAATTTTCTCCCCATTTCTACCCTCCCCCCCAACTCCAAGGTGGCTTATATTCTGGTTGCCCTGTTCCCCAGTCAGCCCTCCCCTCTATCACCACCCTCCCCTCTCACCCTCTTTTCCCTTCCTTTCTTGTAGGGCAAGATAAATTTCTACGCCCCATTGCCTTGTGTATCTTATTTCCTAGTTGCATGTAAAAACTTTTTTTGTTTTTAAATATCTGATTTTAAAACTTTGAGTTCCAAATTCTCTCCCCTCTTCCCTTCCCACCCACCCTCCCTAAGAAGTCGAGCAATTCAACCTAGGCCATACATGTATCATTATGTACAACCCTTCCACAATACTCATGTTGTGAAAGGCTAACTACATTTTGCTCCTTCCCAACCCATCACGCTTTATTGACTTTTCTCCCTTGACCCTGTCCCCTTTCCAAAGTGTTTGTTTCGATTACCTCCACCCCCATCTGCCCTCCCCTCCATCATCCCCCCCTTTTATTTTTTTTATCTTCCTCCCTCTTCTTTCCTGTGGGGTAAGATACCCAACTGAGTATGTATGGTATTCCCCCTCAGGCCAAATCTGATGAGAGCAAGGTTCACTCATTCCCTCCTCACCTGCCCTCTCCCCTCCTCCCACAGAACTGCTTCCTCTTGCCACCTGTATGTGAGATAATCCACCCCATTCTATCTCTCCCTATCTCCCTCTCTCAGTATGTTGCTCTCTCATCCCTTAATTTCATTTTATTTCTTTTAGATATCTTCCCTTCATGTTCAACTCACCCTGTGTCTGCTCTCTCTCTTTTACATGTATATATAAAAACACACACATATATATATATATATATATATATAAACACATATATATATACACATACATACACATACATACATATACACATAGATATATACATACATACACATTCACTTATATATACATAAACATATATATATATATATATATATATATATATATATATATATATATATATATATATATATATATATATATATATATATATATATATATATATATATATATGCATATTCCCTTCAACTACCCTAATACCGAGGTCTCATGAATCATACTCATCATCTTTCCATGTAGGAATGTAAACAAAACAGTTCAACTTTAGTAAGTCCCTTGCAATTTCTGTTTCTTGATTACCTTTTCATGCTTCTCTTGATTCTTTTGTTTGAAAGTCAAATTTTCTATTCAGTTCTGGTCTTTTCACCGAGAAAGCTTGAAAGTCCTCTATTTTATTGAAAATCCATATTGTGCCTTGGAACATGATACTCAGTTTTGCTGGGTAGGTGATTCTAGGTTTTAATCCTAGCTCCATTGACCTCCGGAATATCGCATTCCAAGCCGTTTGATCTCTTAATGTAGAAACTGCCAGATCTTGGGTTATTCTGATTGGGTTTCCACAATACTCAAATTGTTTCTTTCTGGCTGCTTGCAGTATTTTCTCCTTGATCTGGGACCTCTGGAATTTGGTGACAATATTCCTAGGAGATTTCTTTTTGGTATCTATTTGAGGAGGCGATCGATGGATGCTTTCAATTTCTATTTTGCCCTGTGGCTCTAGAATATCAGGGCAGTTCTCCTTGATAATTTCTTGAAAGATGATATCTAGGCTCTTTTTTTGATCATGGCTTTCAGGTAGTCCAATAATTTTTAAATTATTTCTCCTGGATCTATTTTCTAGGTCAGCGGTTTTTCCAAGGAGATATTTCACATTGTCTTCCATTTTTTCATTCCTCTGGTTCTCTTTTATAATATCCTGATTTCTCATAAAGTCACTAGCTTCCACTTGCTCCAATCTAATTTTTAAAGTAGTATTTTCTCCAGTGGTCTTTTGGACCTCCTTTTCCATTTGGCTAATTCTGCCTTTCAAGGCATTCTTCTCCTCATTGGCTTTTTGTAGCTCTTTTGCCATTTGAGTTAGACTGTTTTTTAAGGTGTTGTTTTCTTCAGTGTATTTTTCAGTATTTTTTTGGGTCTCCTTTAGCAAGTCATTGACTTGTTTTTCATGGTTTTCTTGCATCCTTCTCATTTCTCTTCCCAGTTTTTCCTCTACTTCTCTAACTTGCTTTTCCAAATCCTTTTTGATTTCTTCTATGGCCTGGGGCCAGTTCATGTTTTTCTTGGAGGCTTTTGTTGTAGGCTCTATGACTTTGTTGTGTTCTTCAGGCTGTATGTTTTGGTCTTCTTTGTCACCAAAGAAAGAATCCAAAGTCTGAGAATGAATCTGGGTGTGCTTTTGCTGCCTGGCCATATTCCCAACCAACTAACTTGACCCTTGAGTTTTCAGTGGGGTATAACTGCTTGTAGACTAACGAGTTTTATGTTCCACGTTTGGCGGGGAGGTGCCAGCTCTGTCAGACCCGCACTATTCCTTCCCCAAGAACCCCCAGTCCAGACTGGGCTCAGATCTTCAGCAGGCTGTTGCACTCCTGCTCTGATCCGCCACTTAATTCCTCCCACCAGGTGGGCCTGGAGCCGGAAGTAACAACAGCTGTAGCTGCCCCACCTCCGCTGCCCCCAGGGCTGGAAGCCGAACCTCGAACTCCTTCCACTCCCGCATCTTTTCCCACTAACCTTCTCTGCCCTCTTTGGTGTTTGTGGGTCGAGGGGTCTGGTAACTGCCGCAGCTCACATATTCAAGGCGCTAGGGCCCCCTCCGCCCAGCTTCTGGTCTGGATAGTCCACGCCGCTCAGGCTGGGCTCTGCTCCACTCCGTTCCCAGCTCCCAGCTCAGTGTGGAATAGACCTCACCCAGAGACCATCCAGGCTGTCCTGGGCTGGAGCCCTGCTTCCCTCTGCTGTTCTGTGGGTTCTGCCATTCTAGAATTGGTTCAGAGCCATTTTTTATAGGTTTTTGGAGGGACTCGGGTACAGAGCTCACTCTAGTCCCAGCTTACCAGCCGCCATCGAGTAGCTTTTTTTTTTTAATCTATCATCTACCCTATATCAATAATGACACAGTGAAACATAATAAAAAAGAAGCAATTATGAATAGTGGATATATGATTGTGAAACTGGATGTGAGCTCTTATTTAATTTTCATATGAACTTTGCCAGTCATATATATTACAAAGAATTATCTGCCCATATGGCTTAGCAAGTTCAGTACTCTAAGGGAAAAAAAAATCATCGAGGTGAGTTTTTCACACTTCAGTGTCAAAATTTTTCCATTACTTCACTGAGGTCTTCATAAATTATTTTATCCAACAATAATATTGTTCTTGTTTGTTTGTTTGTTTTTTCTGGTGGCTAACCTTCTAGTAATGAAAATGTTATAACCAAAGTTCTCCCATTTCTCTGTAATAGGTATTGATTTTCCTTAAAATGTGAAAAAAGTCCCTGAGCCTTAGTTGACCCTTGCCTCTGTTGATAAAGCTTCATAGTCACCTAAGGACATAAAGAAGTCCTTATAGAGTCAGACATCCTTTCATTTGGTGGATTTCTTGAACCATACAAGCCACTATAACCTGTTCTACTGACTAGTTTCCTTATTCAGAAAGTAGAACCCATGCCAAAAGTTGTACCATTGTATCCATGTTACACATCCTTTCTGTACTAGGGCAATATAACTACTATAACACTGAAATTGAACTAAGAGTGCTGGCACTAGGTTTGCCTCTGTCAAAGCATCTCTAAATAAGGCTAGTAATTGGGAAAGAAGTGACTGTTACCACATTTGAACTGAATACCCTTTATACTTTAGTAGTATTTTCCAGAGCTTGTAGTACTTTAGCATAGTCTTTATAAAACGTTGGCCAGGTTCATGCCATGGTAAAGTTGTGGAATGAGATTTTATGGAGTCTAAGCAATTATATTACTAATATTAGTCTCTATTTCATCATTCTCTTCTTCCTAAATGGAGTTTCATCAAAAGAATCAGTGACTAAAGTGTTGAAGAGGTGTTATCAGTCCTGTCTAGTTCATATGATTGGCTTAAAAGGGCAATCTCAGTAATTGAAGCTGAAAATTCTTATTTAAGACCTGCATATTATTATGCTTGTTCCTCTACACTGGAATCAATAGTCAGACTTTACCCTCTTTACTCACTGATTATCTCCTCCAACACAAGCTTGGTGTAATAGAACTGATTAAATTGAATAACTTAAAGGATTCAAAATGACCAACTTGAGCAAATGTTTTACAAAAGTTTTGGATGCATTTACATAATGTATTCAGATATTTGCAATATTTTTGTAGGAAAAAAAATTGATGATTACCCAAATATTGCATTTCTTATCTAGGAGTAGGGATTTCATGTTGACACAATTTATGTTCCTACTAAGATGTTCCCCTAGGTTTTCCTTCAGTAGTCATTGTTATTGATGCATAATCTTCTGCACATTCCAGTGAAAACTCAGTTGAAAGATGAATCAGTCCCTACAGAGAATGAAGGAGAGACAGCAAATGAATCAGTTAACAGCTGTGCTCTGAGAACTATGCCAATAACACAAAGTATGTCAGTGAGCTGTCAAAGACAAATAGGCCAAGAAACATTAAATTTAATTTGTGCTGGTACGGAATTTGTGATGCAGTGACTGACACCTTCAATAGCTTTCTAGAATCAAAATACATCAGGGAACTTGAGGTACCATTATACTGGGAAAGTAAGAGGCCACACAAGGTGAAAAAGCAATAAATAAGAGAATGTATGTATTTTATGTCTGTTGTGCACAATGTGAGTAAACATACTACCTAGGGATAGACTACCCCGAAGAGTGCAAATGTATTTTCCCCGTAGATATCATCTATGACTGAAGAAGGGATGAAGGAATCATGTGGATAGTTTGCTAGACTTTAAGAAGCCATACGTTTAGATCCAACTTCAGTTCCTTAAAGCCTGTGTGAACATGGACAAACCATTTATTCTCCCTGAATCTCAATCTCTTCATTTGTCAAAGAGTCATGGTAATAATTATCGTATTTGCCTTAGGGGTTTGTTATGAAGCCTAACTGAATTAAAGCCTACAAAAGTGCCTTGAAAATTTAAATTATTGAGATATTGGGGGCGGAGCCAAGATGGCAGCGGGAAAGGAGAGACTAGCGTGAGCTCCCCACCCAGCCCCTCCAAAAACCTGTAAAAAAATGACTCTGAACCAATTCTAGAACTGCAGAATCCACAAAATAGCAGAGGGAAGCAGGGCTCCAGCCCAGGATAGCCTGGATGGTCTCTAGGTGAGGTCTATACCGCATGGAGCTGCGAGCAGAGAGGAGCAGAGTGGTGCAGAGCCCAGTGTGCGCTGCATGGATCAACCAGACCAGAAGGCAGGCGGAGCGTGCCCCAGAGCCCTGAATCAGTGAGCTGCGGCAGTTACCAGACTTCTCAACCCACAAACACAAAAGGCAAGACAGAAGGTTAGAGGGAAAAGCTGATGGGGACAGAGTTTATAAAGGAGTTCACAGTTTGGCCACCACCGGGGGGGAGGGCAATGGAAATGGAGCAGCTACAGAACTACAGCTGCAGTTACTTCCAGCCCCAGGCATACCTGGTGGGATGAATTAAGTGGCATATCAGAGCAGGAGTGAAAAGCCTGCTGAAGATCTAAGTACAGTCTGGGTTGGGGGTTCTTGGGGAAAGAGGAGTGCTGGTGGGGCAGAGCTGGCACATTCTCCCAAACATGGAACATAGTTCTCTTAACTCTACAAGCAGTCATACCTCGCTGAAAAACTCAAGGGTCAAGTTAGTTGGCTGGGAATATCGCCAGCAGTGAAAATACACCCAGATTCAGTCTCACTCTCTGGAATTTTTCTTTGGTGACAAAGAAAACCAAAACATACAGACAAAAGAAGTCAACAAAGTGCAAGAGCCTACACCAAAACCTCCAAGAAAACCATGAACTGGTCCCAGGCCATGGAAAAGCTCAAAATGGATTTGGAAAAGCAAGTTAGAGAAGTAGAGGAAAAATTGGGAAGAGAAATGTGAAGGATGTAAGAAAACCATGAAAAACAAGTCAATGACTTGCTAAAGGAGACCCAAAAAAATACTGAAAAATACACTGAAGAAAACAACACCTTAAAAAATAGACTAACTCAAATGGCAAAAGACCTCCAAAAAGGCAATGTGGAGAAGAATGCCTTGAAAGGCAGAATTAGCCAAATGGTAAAGGAGGTCCAAAGACCACTGAAGAAAATACTACCTTAAAAATTAGATTGGAGTAAGTGGAAGATATTGACTTTGTGAGAAACCAAGATATAATAAAACAGAACCAAAGGAATGAAAAAATGGAAGACAATGTAAAATATCTCATTGGAAAAACCACTGACCTGGAAAATAGATCCAGGAGAGAGAATTTAAAAATTATTGGACTACCTGAAAGCCATGATCAAAAAAAGAGCCTAGATATCATCTTTCAAGTAATTATCCAGGAGAACTGCCCTGATATTCTACAGCCACAGGGCAAAACAGAAATTGAAAAAATCCACCGATTGCCTCCTCAAATAGATCCCAAAAAGAAATCTCCTAGGAATATTGTTGCCAAATTCCAGAGCTCCCAGATCAAGGAGAAAATACTGTAAGCAGCCAGAAAGAAACAATTTGAGTACAGTGGAAACATAATCAGAATGACCCCAGATCTAGCAGCTTCGACAATAAGAGATTGAAGGGCTTGGAATACGATATTCTGGAGGTCAATGGAGCTAGGATTAAAACCAAGAATCACCTACCCAGCAAAGTTGAATATCATGTTCCAAGGCAAAATATGGATTTTTAATAAAATAGAAGACTTTCAAGCTTTCTCAGTGAAAAGATCAGAGCTGAATAGAAAATTTGACTTTCAAACCCAAGAATCAAGAGAAGCATGAAAAGGTAATCAAGAAAAAGAACAAGAAAAAGAAATTGCAAGGGACTTGCATTGTCATTTGCATTTCTTTAGTAAGTAGTGATTTAGGGGATTTTATATAACTATTGATAGTTTAATTTCTTCAAAAAACTATATGTTCATATCCTCTGACCATTAATGAAGTGGGAAATGATTCATCGTTAAAATAAATTTGGCACAATTCCCTATATCTTTGAGAAATGAGGATTTTATCAGAGAAATTTGCTAAAATTTTCCCCCTAGTTCATGGTTTTGTTTTAGTAGTTTCTTGCGTTGATTTTGTTTGTACTAACAATTTTAAGTTAATATTATCAAAATTATCTATTTTACTTGCTGTAACTCTCTCTGTCTCTCATTTGGTCGTAAATTCTTCCATTGCTCATAAATCACATGAATACATTTTTCCATGCTGGCCTAATTTACTTAACATTATTCATTTTGAACTTATCTTGGCATATAGTGTGAAATGCTGATTTATATCTAGTTTCTTCCAAACTAATTTCCAGTTTTACCAGCAAATTATGTGGAATTTAAAGACTTTCTCCTTCAATTTAGGATCTTTAGGTTCATCAAACACTAGATTACTCTGGTCATTTACTACTGTGTATTGTTTACCTAGTCTCTTCCATTGATGCACTACTCTATTTCTTAGCAATACCAGATTGTTTTGATGTTTACTGCTTTGTAATATAGTTTAAATTCTGCAATTGCTAGGCCACCTTTTTATTATTTATTTTTATTATTAGTTTACAACAGACGGTTCTACATAATTTTGAGTTCCAGATTTTCTCCCCTACTTCTGCTCTCCCTCCCCAAGATGGCATGGAATCTCATACAACTACCACGAATAACATCGCATTGAATTAATTTTTACACCAGTCAAGATGCAGAGAAGAATTATGACCAATGTAATAAATCATGAGAAAGAATAAACAGAACCAAAAAAAACCCAAAAACAAAAGAGAAGAGAAAAAGGCGAGCATGAAGTGTGCCTCAATCTGCATTCAAACATTATAGTTCTTTCTCTGGATGTAGATAGCATTCTCCATCATGAGTCCTTTGGAGTTGTCCTTGCACCTTGTGTTGCTGAGAAGAGCAAAGTCTGTCAGGGTTGCTCTTCATGGAATCCATATTTCTGTGGCTGTGTACAATGTTCTCCTGGCTCTGCTCCACTCACTCAGCATTATGTTGTGTAGGTTTTTACAGGTTGTTATGAACTCTGTATCACCCCCATTTCTTATGGAACAATAGTATTCCATTACCTTCATATGCCACAGCTTGTTCAGCCATTCCCCCATTGATGGGCATCCCTTTGATTTCCAGTTCTTGGATACCACAAAAAGAGTCACTATAAACATTTTTGTACATATGGGTCCTTTTCCTGCTTGTGTGATTTCTTTGGGATACAACCCTAGAAGTGGTATTGCTGGATCAAAGGGTATGAACATTCCTGTGGTCCTTTGGGCATAGTTCCAAATTACTCTCCAAAATGGCTGGATCATGTCACAACTCCACTAGCAATGTAACAATGTTCCAATTTTCCCACATCCTTTCCAGCATTTATCATTTTCCTGTTTTGTTATTTTAGCCAATCTGACAGGAGAGATGTGGTATCTAAGAGTTGTTTTGATTTGCATTTCTCTAGTCAGTAGTGATTTAGAGCATTTTTTCATATGCCTATAGATAGCTTTAATTTCTTCCTCTGAAAACTGCATGTTCATATCCTTTAACCATTTCTCAATTGGGGAATGGCTTGTATTCCTATATATTTGGCTCAATTCCCTGCATATTTTAGAAATGAGGCCTTTATGAGAGACACTAGTTGTAAAGATTTTCTCCCAATTTTCTGCTTCCCTCCTAATTTTTGTTGCATTGGCTTTTTTTGTACAAAAACCTTTCAGTTTAACATAATCAAAATTATCCATTTCGCATTTTGTAATGCTCTCTATCTCTTTTTGGGTCATGAATTCTTTTCTTTTCCATAAATCTGATAAGTAAACTATTCCTTGCTCTTGCAAATTACTTATAGTATCAGCCTTTACTCCTAAGTCAGGAACTCATTTTGACTTTATTTTGGCATATGGTGTAAGATATTGGTCTATGCCCAGTTTTTGCCCTACCATTTTCCAATTTTCCCAACAGTTTTTCAGAAATAGTGAATTATTAGCCCAGAAGCTGCTCTCTTCGGGTTTATCAAAGAGTAGATTGCTATAGTTGTTGACTTCTACATCTTGTATTCCTATCCTATTCCACTGATACACACCTCTGTTTCTTAGCCATTACCAGATAGTTTTGATGACTGCTGCTCTGTAATACAGTTTAATATCTGGTATGGCTAGCCCACCTTCTCTACCATTTCTTTTCATTAATACCCTAGATATCCTAGACCTCTTGTTTGTCCACATGAATTTTGTTATAATTTTGTCCAGCTCTGTAAATTAATTTTTGGTAGTTTGATAGGTATGGCACTGAATAGATAGACTAATTTAGGAAAAATTGTCATTTTTATTATATTAGCTTGGCCTAAACATGAGCAACTGATATTTTTCCATTTATTTAGATCTGACTTTATTCACGTGAAAAGTGTTTCATAATTTTGTTCATATAGGCCCTGGGTTTGTCTTGGCAAATAGACTCCCAAATATTTTATAGTGCCTTCAGTAACTTTGAATGGAATTTCTCTTTCTATCTCTTGCTGTTCAGCTTTGTCTGTAATGTATAGGAATGCTGAGGATATATGTGGGTTTATTTTATATTCTGCAACTTTGTTAAAGTTGTTTATTATTTCAAGTAGTTTTTTACTTGATTCTCTAGGATTCTCTAAGTTAATCATCATATCATCTGCAAAAAGTGATAATTTAGCTTCTTCTTTTCCTATTCTAATTCCTTCAATTTCTTTTTCTTCTTTCATTGTTACAGTTTATGTTTCAAGTACCAAATTGAATAGTAGGGGTGATAATGGATATCTTTGTTTCACCCCTGATCTTATTGGGAATGCATATAGCTTATCCCTACTACAAATAATGCTTGTTGATGGTCTTAGGTAGATGCTATTTATAATTTTAAGGGAGGTTCCATTTATTCCTATGATTTCTAGTGTTTTTAATAGGAATGGGTGTTGTATTTTGTCAAAGGCTTTTTCTGTGTCTAAGAGATGATCATATGGTTTCTGCTAGTTTTGTTGTTGATATGGTCAATTATGCTAATACTTTTCCTAATATTGAACCAGCCTTGCATTCCTGGAATAAATCCTACCTGGTCATAGTGTACTATTCTCGTGATGAGTTGCTGCAATCTTTTTGCTAATATTTTATTTAAAATTTTTGCATCAATATTCATTAGAGAAATTGGTCTATAATTTTCTTTCTCTGTTTTGACTCTACCTGGTTTGGGTATTAGTACCATATTTGTGTCATAAAAATAATTTGGTAGGACTCCTTCTACACCTATTTTCCCAAATAGTCTACAAAGTATTGGAATTAGTTGTTCTTTAAATGTTTGATAGAATTTACATGTAAAACCATCTGGCCCTGGAGATTTTTTCCTAGGGACTTCATTGATAGCATGCTCAATTTCTTTTTCTGAGATGGGATTATTTATAAATTTTACTTCCTTTTCTGTTAATCTGGGCAGTTTATGTTTTTGTAGATATTCATCCATATCTCTAAGGTTGTCAAATTTATGGGCCTACAATTGGGTAAAATAATTCCTAATTATTGTTTTGATTTCCTCTTCATCAGAGATGAACTCACCCTTTTCATTTTTGATACTGGTAATATGATTTTCTTCTTTCTTTTTTTTAATTAAATTGACCAAAGGTTTATCAATTTTATTGGTTTTTTCATAAAACCAGCTCTTTGTTTTATTTATTAATTCAATAGTTTTCTTCATTTCAATTTTATTAATCTCTCCTTTGATTTTCAGTGTTTCTAATTTGGTATTTAATTGGGGGTTTTCAATTTGCTCTCTTTCTAGCTTTTTCAGCTGTATGTCCAGATCATTGATCTCCTTTTTCCCTATTTTATTAATGTAAGTGTTTAGGGATATAAACCTTCCCCTAAGAACTGCTTTTGCTGCATCCCATAAGTTTTGGTATGTGGTTTCATTATTGTCATACTCTTTAATGAAGTTATTGATTGTTTCTCTGATTTGTTCTTTGGCCCACTCATTCTTTAGAATTAGATTATTTAGTTTCCAATTAGTTTTTAGCTTATTTTTCCATGGTTCTTTATTACAAATAATCCGTATTGCATCATGATCTGAAAAGTATGGTTTGACTACCTCTGCCTTTCTGCACTGGACTATGAGGTTTTTATGCCTGGTACATGGTCAATTTTTGAGTATGTGCCATGTACCACTGAGAAGAAAGTATATTCCTTTTTATCCCCATTCAGTTTTCTCCAGAGGTCTATCATATCTGCCTTTTCTAAAATTCTGTTTACCTCCTTAACTTTTTTTTAATTTATTTTGAGGTTAGATTTATCAATTTCAGAAAGGGGGAGGTTGAGGTCTCCAAATATTATGGTTTTGCTGTCTATTTCTTCCTGTAACTCCCTTAACCTCTCCTCTAAGAATTTGTATGCCTTACCACTTGGTGCATATATGTTAAGCAATGACATTGCTTCATTGTTTATGGTGCCTTTTAGCAGGATATAATGTCCTTCCTTATCTCTTTTAATTAAATCTATCTTTACTTTTGCTTTGTCTGAGATTAGGATTGCTATACCTGCTTTTTTTTTTTTACTTTAGCTGAGGCACAATATATTTTACTCCATCCTTTTACCTTTACCCTGTGTGTATCCCCCTGTTTCAAATGTGTTTCTTGTAAACAGCATATTGTAGGATTATGGTTTTTAATCCATTCTGCTGTCTGCTTCTGTGTTATGACAGACTTCATCCCTTTCAAGTTCAGAGTTATGATTTCCATCTGTGTCTTTTTCTCCATTTTATTTCCCCCTGTTTATGTTTTTATTTCTCCCTTTCCTTCTCCTCCACAACAAAGTTTTGCTTTTGACCACCACCTTCCTCAGTTTGCCCTCCGTCTTTATTCCACTCCCTTATCTTACCGTTTCCCACTTGCTACTTCTCCCCTCCCTTCTGACCACCCTCTCCCTTTTCCCCCCTTCCCCTCCTGCTTTCTGTAGGTCAAGTTAGATTTCTAAACTTATCAGGGTATGTTATTCCATTCTTGAACCAGATCAGATGACAGTAAACCTCAAATACTGCTCTTCTCCCTCCCTTCTTTCCCTCTACTATAATATGTCTTTGTGCCTCTTCATTTGGTGTAATTTACCCTTTTCTACTACCTCCTTACCTCTTTTCTCATAGCCCTGCCTTTACATCTTGTACTTATGTATTTTTTAACTTTACATCAGTTAATTTACACAGGAATTCACAATCTATGTGTATCCTTTTCAATTGTCATAATAGCTGTACCATTTTTTTTTTTATTTTTTTTTTAGCTGTACCATTTTTGAGACTGACTTATATATATATATATATATATATATATATATATATATAACATACATATGATGATATAATCCCACATAAGGATACAAAGAACCTGCCCTTATTGGTTAATAAGGTTTGTGGGATTTTTCCCCCAGTTACCTTTTTATGTCTCTTTTGAGTTTTGTATTTGGAGATCAAATTTTCCATTGAGTTCTGCCCTTTTCATCAGGAAGGTGTGGAATTCCCTTATTTCATTGAATGTCCATCTCCTTGCCTGAAAAAAAAATGATTAGTTTTTCTGGGTAGTTGATCCTTTGTTCTAGTCCCAGCTCCTTTGCCCTTTGGAATATCATATTCCAATTTCTCCTGTCTTTTAATGTGGAAGCTCAGAGATCCTGTGTGATCCTGATTGTAGTTCCACGATATGTGAATTTCTTCTTTTTGGCTGCTTGCAGTATTTTCTCCTTGAGTTTATAGTTCTGAAATTTGGCCATAATATTTCTTGGTGTTTTGAGTTTGAGATCTCTTTCAGGGGGTGATCGGTGAATTCTTTCAATGACAATTTTGCCCTCTGGTTCTAGGACCTCTGGGCAGTTGTCTTTGATAATTTCTTCAAAGATATTGTCAAGGCTCCTTTTTTCATGGTGGATTTCTGGTAGACCAATAACTCTTAAATTGTCTCTCCTGGATCTATTTTCCAGGTCAGTTGTTATCCCAATCAGGTATTTCACATTTTTTTTTCTATTTTTTCATTCTTAACATTTGGCTTTACTACTTCTAGTGCCTCATAGATTCGTTAGATTCCACTTGCTGAATCCTAATTTTTAATGAGTTAGTGTTTTCACTTTGCTTTTGAGTCTCCTTTTCAATTTGTTGATTTTGCCTCTCATGGTGTCATTTTCTCTCTTTAGATTCTGAATCTCTGTAGCCATTTCTCCAATATTTTTTCCATATTTTCTTTTAGCCCCCTAATTTGGTTTTTAAAATCCTCCTTTCGATCTTCCAGCATTGCTTTTTGGGATGGAGACGAGTTCACATTACCTTTATAGCCAATGTATCTACAATGTCATTGCTGTCCACTTCCACATTGGTATTTTGATCCTGCCTGTCTCCATAAAAGAATCTATTGTCCTCGGTTTTTTTGTGGTCTTCTTCATGTTTGTTGGTTTGCATTTTCCTGGCTTTACAACAAATTTCTACCTTTCAGGGTCAGGGCTCTCTGTCCCAGCTTTCTTATTCTGGGGATTGGCAGTCTAGATTTATAGCCTTCAGTTTCCTGAGGGTGGGGGAGAGGTCTGGCTCCCTGACGTGTCACTTCCTATGGGTGCTCTCCAGCACTGTTGCTCTTCAGCAATGGTCTCAGCTGTTTGTTGTTTGAGCTGAACTCTGGCACTTCCCCTGGGGGAGAAAGATTTCGTCTAGGCTCCTGTTGTTGACCCCTGCTGACTCCACCCCTCTGGGACTAATGAACTTCTACTATTTGACCACTGAAGCCCCACTTATTTCTTCTCCCTTCCAGCATTCTTTTTTTTTTCCCCCGCGGAATTCTCTGGGTGAGGTGGGAGGGATTAGAGCCATTTCGCTGGCCATTATGTCTCCCGGAAGCTCGATTAGCCCCGTTTCGTCCCTTCTGGCTGCAAATCACAGGAGTAGGTATTTTCACAGCCAGTTGTGTTGTGCTGCCTCTCTTCACTTCCACAGACTGCCATCCTGTGTTGGGAGGCCTGGGGGTCTCTGCTGGTTTCGGGCACCCAGCTTTCTCCCAGCCTGTCTCCCACATGGATTTCCCAGCCGAGCACTTCCGCTTTGGTCTGGAGCAGCTCCCCACAATGAGTCCTCTCCAAGCCTACAGATTCATACCTTTGGCCTTTCAGACTCTCCCGGCTTGGAAATTTGCCACACTCAGACTGCTCACGATTTCTGACTCACTCAAATCTGCTCAAATTCACTTTTATATAGGAATCTGACAGACCTTGTGAGAGAGCTCTGGTAAGAAGCTGTTTTCATGCGGCCATCTAGGCTCCACCCCCTAGGCCACCTTTTTAACTTTTATTCATTGGTTTCCTTGTTATTCCTAACCTTTCTTTCTTCCATTTTTTTTCTATTACTTTTTTTCTGGCTCTATAAAATAGTGCTTTAGCAGTTTGATTGGTAACGTACTGAATACAAGTAAATTAGCTTAGGTAGAATTGTCATTTTTCGAAATTTTATTTTCTTATTCATATCATTGAACAATTAATACTTCTGTAATTGTTTACATCTGTTTGAATTTGTGTGAAAAGTACATTGTAGTCATAATCATGTAATCCTTAAGTTTACCTTGCCAGATATACTCTCAAAAATTTTATATTATCAATAGTTATTTTAAATGGAATTTTTCTTTCTGCCTCTTGATTAGGTATTGTGTTGTTTGCAAATACAAATACTGATGAATCTGTGCATTTATTTTATATCTTACAACTTTGATGACATTGTTAATTGTTTCACCTTGTATTTTATTTGATGATCTAGGTTGCTCTTAGGTTATCACCATATCATGTGCAAAGTGATAGTTATATTTCTTTCTTGCCTGTTTATGTTTTTCCAATTTGTGTTGCCTTTCCTATTACTTTAGCTATCATTTCTAGTATAAAATTAAATAATTGTAGTGATAATGGAGTTACTTGCTTCACTGCTGGTTCTTTTTAGTAAGGCTAAGTGTTGATAAGTAAAATGGCCTTTGTTTTCTTTGAGTAATTCACTGAGCCTTACTAGGTGCTAAGCCCCAGGCCCAAACCCAATCAGGTGTTAACCCAATCTATGTGGATGTGAACCTCCCAGGGCCCTAAGGGGAGGGGCCAACTCAAGAACCAATCACCAGAGTCTGAGCTCTGGTGATTCAGATGACGTTTGATGATGTCTGAAGCCCTATAAGAAAGGAGGAGAGAGCCATTTGTGTGGGGCTCTGCAGATGGTGTTGATGAGGAGACTCCAGGCAGCTGTAGCTAAGGAGCCCCCCAGCTTGTAAACCTGGATGCTGAGACCTTGTTGAACTCTGGTAAATTATGTGCTGGGATTTGAATCACACAAAGTCTGTTGATGTTTGTAATTTGTTTGCATTTTGTTTTGTACTTCAGGGTGCTGGATTTTTCCCCTGAACTAACTGAATGATATTTGAATACTGAATTAAAAGTAAGCTTGTCAACCCGTTCACCTTGCTTTCCTTAATTAAGCAGATCAGCAACCACAAAGCTGTTGGCAGCTTTGTGGGTGCTGGCTGTGGGTGAATCTTATACCCCCACAGAAGCTGCTAGCCAGATTGTTAAAACAGGCTACAAGTTGAACCCTATTATAGACAATGCTTGCCTTTGGTTTTAGATAGAAATTACTTATGATTTTTAGAAAGGCTTCACAATTTTCTATGTTTTCTAGGTTTTTTTTTTAAACAGAAATGAGTATTACATTTTGTCAAAGGTTTTTCTGAAGGTATTGCTATAATCTTTTTTGTTCCTTATTGTTATAGATACAGTCAATCATGTTGATAGTTTTCTAAATAGCATACAAGCCCCGCATTCTCTGTATAATTCCCACCTGGCAGATAATTCAGGATAACCTCCTGAAAAAGATCCTAAAAAGAAAACTCCTAGGAATATTGTTGCCAATTTCCAGAGCTCCCAGATCAAGGAGAAAATACTGCAAGCAGCCAGAAAGAAACAATTTGAGTATTGTGGAAACCCAATATGTGGGTAACACAAGATATAGCAGCTTCTACATTAAAGGATCGAAGGGCTTGGAATATGATATTGCTGATGTCAATGGAGTTAAGATTAAAACCAAGAATCAAGTTCCCAGCAAAACTGAGATTAATGCTCCAAAGTAAAATTATGGATTTTCAATAAAATAGAGGACTTTCAAGCTTTCTCAGTGAAAAGACCAGAGCTGAATAGAAAACTTTACTTTCAAACACAAAAATTAAGAGAAGCATGAAAAGGTAAAGAAGAAAGAAAAATCATAAGGGACTTACTAAAGTGGAACTGTTATGTCTACATGCCTACCTGGAAAGAGGATGTGTGTAATTCATGAGACCTTGGTATTACGGTAGCTGAAGGGAATCTACACCTACACCTACACCTACATCTACATCTGTTCATATGTACATATATATGTATATGTATATAGACGGAGGTCACAGGGTGAGTTTAATATGAAGGGATGATATCTAAAAAAATAAAATCAAATTAAGGGATGGGAGAGGAATATAGTGAGAGAGGGAGAAAGGGAGAGATAGAATGATGTAAATTATCTCACATAAAAGTGGGAAGGAAAAGCAGTTCATTGGAAGAAAAGAGGGAATGGGTGAGGGAGAATAAGTGAATCTTGCTCTCATCTGATTTGACTTGAGGAGGGAATAACACATGCTCATTTGGGTATCTTACCCCACAGGAAAGAAGAAGGAAGGGGATAAAAAAGGGGGGATGATAGAAGGGAGTGCTGATGGGGAAGGAGGTAATCAAAGCAAACACTTTTGAAAAGGGACATGATCAATGGAGAAAATTGAATAAAGGGGGAGTGTATAGGAGGGAGCAAAATATAGGTAGTGTTTCACAACATGAGTAATGTGGAAGAGTTTTACATAATGGTACAAGTGTGACCTATGTTGAATTCCTTGCCTTCTTAGGGAGGTTGGGTGTGGAGGAAGAGGGGAGAGAATTTGGAACTTAAAGTTTTAAAAGCAAATGTTAAAAAAGTTGTTTTGCATGCAACTGGGAAATAAGATATACAGGCAATGGGATATAGAAATCTATTTTGCCCTAGAAGAACATAAGGGAAAAGGGATTGTGCGGGCGGGGTGGTGGAGTGACAGAAGGGAGGACTAACTGGGCAAGGGAGCAATCAGCATATATGCCATCTTGGAGTGGTGCGTAAGGTAGAAATTGGGAGAAAATTTGTAATTCAAACTCTTTTGGAAACCAATGCTGAAAACTAATAAATAATAATAATTTTAAAAATGTTAAATATAAATGAATTAAATAAAAATAAAATGAAAATTTCTGAGGTCTCTTCAAGCTCCATATGTATCACTTTTGATCTTACCTTGGTATCTTTCCAGAAATTTGGATAATTCTGAATACTGGATAGTTAATTCACACAACATTCAATATAGACTAGTAACAGCCAGGAGAACTGGATTTGGAGCCAAAAGACCTGAATTAGTATTCCACTTCTGCTATTGCTTCTAGTGTATATGTGGTAAACTCCCTCAATTTCTCTGGTTACTCATTTTTCTTAACTGCAAAATGAGGTTATTGGATTTGACTATCTATAAAATCTCTTCAAATTTTCAGACCTTAGATACCATGGAATGATTAGTGAATGAATGAATTATTATTAATTAACATTTTAATATTCCATCATAAGTAAAAGACACGTTTGTTATTTATTAATTTACACTTTGAAATAACTCATTATGACTTATAAGTGAGGCTACGTTCAAATTATTTCATTTTACTCAAGAATTTAGCAATTTTTTTTAAAAATTGCTATGACGTGGACTTCTTAATAAGTTACCATTGAACTTAACTGTAAAGAAATTGTGTTGTTATATCTTCAATCCTTTGATATATTACTTCTATGATCTTTGATTTCAAACATAGATTCCTTCACAAGAAATTATTTGCACAAAAACTTCAACCTCATCCGTGTATAAACGTGCTTCTAAAGAGAGAAGTTATTTAAAATTATTTAAAAGCATAGGGCTTTTCTCTGTTCTTCCTTCATATTTTTTGTCCTAAGAAATAACTGTTTTCAATTTAAATACCAAGATATGTTTTTTTTTTTGTTTTACAATGTAAAATATTGTGATTTCTCTCTGTGGCTATCACCTGTTATTTACTTTGTAGCACTATTGAGAATACTTATGCAGTATGTCTGTGTATATATATATACACATACACAAACACACACATATGTATATATACACATATATATACCATATATACATATACAGAGTATATATATATATGTATATATAGTGTGTGTATATATATGTGGTGTATATATGTATATATGTGTATATATGTATGTGTGTGTGTGTATATGTGTGTGTGTATATATATATATATATATATATATATATATATATATATATATATATATATACACATATGCCGGAGACTGGAAAATCGCCTTACCCCTCCCCTCTGCCTGACCCACGCCCCCTCCCTTCGCTAGCTTTCATTTCTCGCTTAGCTCTCATTTCCTGGCTAACTCTCGTTTCTGGGATATGACGCAGGCCTGCGTCCAATGCATAGCCACGCCTCTGGGGACGTGGCATCCTGATAACATGCTCATAAAAACCCTTACCAGGAACAATAAAGAGAGACATTTTTTCACCAGCAGCGCGTCTAGTCTCCTTCCTCTCCGTGATCCCGTTCCCGAGCCTCTTGGCCCTTAGAGCCATTAGGTTCCCCTCGAGCCTAGCTCCCCCGGACCTCTCCAGCTTCGCTAACCCACGATTGTGTGACCTGCGGGCCAGGTCAATTGGCGCCCAAGCGTGGGGGCTCGAACGCTGGACAGGGACCCGATAGACGCCCCCGCCCCCTCGTCCGGACTCCGAAAACCCCATTAAGGTAAGTGTTCGCGTCTATCGACATCATGGGATCACAACTATCCAAAGAACAGGTTTTTGTTAAAGATTTAAAACAAAGCTTCAAAGAGAGAGGAATAAGGATAAAGAAAAAAGACCTTTTAAAGTTTTTTATTTTTATAGATAAGGTATGTCCCTGGTTCATTGTTAATGGTCCAGATATACACCCGGGGAAATGGCAGAAAGTAGGGAGAGATCTTAATGAGAAATTGACACAAGAAGGTCCCGAGTCAGTTCCCATAAATGCCTTCTCCCTCTGGACCTTAATTAATGACATTATTGAGGGATCAACAGGAGACAAAGGTGCCCGCCAGTTACTCGTTCAGGCGGAATCCTGTCTCGCGCCACTTTCTCGCGCTGCTTGGAATGGATTTTTCCTGGTGTTTTGAGAAAAGCTCTCCCAGGGAAAATGAAAAACAAAAAGCTTTTGGATTTCTGTATCTTTGTGTCTGTGTCTGTCTGTATCTGTGCTTCTGTGTGTGTGTAATCTGACACCCTGTAATGTCCACTATCTGGCTTTCTCTCCCTCCCTGACTCCTCCTGGCATGCAGAGGAGCGGGAGGGCGGGGGAGAGAGAAAGAGAGAGAAGAATGTTTTCTTGTTTAAGTTATGTGATGGAAAGGTAAAGAGGAGTGTCAGGTCAGAATTAGAAAGAAATAAAGTATGTGCAATTTTACAGGGGCTTTCATCAAAGTCCACCAGAAAGGAAAGGCAAGAAAGTTTAACCATGTAGGGAAGAGACGTGTGAAGGAGGTTTAAAAAAGGCATAATCTATTTGCACAAATAGTGTGAATAGAGGTTTTGAGAGTGCAAGGTGGAAACTTTTGGGAAGTTGTTTTAAAAAAAATATATATATATATATATATGCTCTTTCTGTCTCCCTCCATCCCAGATCTGGCCAATTTGGAATGTGGAGAGACAAGAAAGGAGGCGGGGACCTTTTCCCTGAAATTCAAATGTGTTACTCCTGATTTGATGCTTAAGATAAAGTCAGAATTTCTCATACCATTTGGCACTAAGGCAAATTCGGAATATGCATGAATCTCTACTAAAGAGACACTTTGAGCTCCCCAGTATGAGGAGAAAGGGACATGGTACCACTGGATCTTTTCCGGAGTCCCACTCACCTTAGACTGGCAGATTCAAAGCTCTCACTTCCAAAAAAAAAAGTTTTTAAGGAGTAAACACAGAAGTAAAATTTACTTGAGAAAATTAGAACCATTAAGATCTTGATTTAGCAGATTCTGTTAACCATAGATAATCTGGTGAAGCATAGGAAACCGTTCTCAAAATAATATACACGTATGAATGTGAAGGAAAATCAGTTTATATGACGAAAGATATTCTGTATCCCCCTCCAATCCGTAGACTCCTTGGGGGGTTAAGAATTCCAGCTCTATGTCAGAAGTATATACAAAGATGTTTTAATTCCTGTGTGGTGAATGAGAATCACCATGAGACTAGTATAGATAAAAAAGTTGGAAAATATTTAATGACATAACGGTATTAAATCTGTAGAGTTAATAGTAGTTTTCAATATACAACTACAGAGATCCTTATGTGCAATTTAGTGACCCTTGTTCCTATTTGAATTTAAAAATGGCTTAAAGCTTCCAAAATAGGGAAATATGACCAGAGAATGAGAGCCAATCTGAACATATTTTACCCAAAAGACTGTTGCTCATTACATTCCTGAGAAACAGAAATACTTCCTAAAATAGGAATTAGCTCAATAGATATAGGTATTTCTAACTTGCTGTGATTTTCCTAAGTTTGTGACTTGAAAAGTTTAAAAAGTGATTTGGCTGCGAATATACTATAGAGAGTTGGCTTCTTTTCAAAATAATTGCCCTGTGTACAAGCTGCCTTTTCTTCTTTAGGCCCTTTTATTCTGATGTGCCTTTCCCCTAAAGTCCTCAAATAAATTAAATCATATACATAGGAACTGTAGAAATTAAAATACATGTCGCAACAAAGGCTCTATTCCCTGTTCTTGACTTTGCTACTTTGTTGTACCCGGGTCCTCAGACATTTACTGGGCCCAAGCCTTGTCCCAAGAGAGGCCCACACTAATGCTTAAAATACAGGGAAAATCCTTTATGGGCCTACTCGATTCCGGGGCTGATTCAACTGTTATTTCTGAGGCACACTGGCCACCTGCCTGGCCGTTACAGCCCTCCCTGACCCACTTACAAGGTATAGGGCAAAGTTCCAACACTATGCAATCAACACAGCTGTTGCAATGGGAAGATCGTGAGGGTAATAGAGGAACAATCCGTCCCTTTGTAGTCCCATGCCTCCCCGTTAATCTGTGGGGAAGAGATATCCTCTCACAAATGGGAGTTATCATGTGCAGCCCTAGCTCAGTTGTTACAGAGCAAATGCTAAGTCAAGGTTTTTTACCCCGCCAAGGACTAGGAAAAAATAAACAAGGCGTCACTCAACCTTTACATATACAATCTCACCCTGACCGCTCCGGCCTTGGTTTCCAGACACATTTTTCATAAGGGCCACTGGTCCCCCCAGCCTACAGGCGGATAAAATTACATGGAGATCTGAGACTCCCGTCTGGATTGACCAGTGGCCCCTCCCTAAAGAAAAACTAGAGGCTGCAATAATGTTAGTTCAACAACAATTGACTGCGGGTCACATAGAACCCTCCAACTCTCCTTGGAATACTCCAATTTTTGTTATTAAAAAGAAGTCAGGTGCCTGGAGATTGCTCCATGATTTAAGGGCGGTCAATAAGACCATGATCCCCATGGGATCGCTGCAACCGGGTCTCCCTGCACCCGTAGCAATCCCGGCAGGTTTCCAAAAAATTGTAATAGATCTCAAGGACTGCTTCTTTTCCATTCCTCTCCACCCCGACGACTCCAAAAGATTCGCCTTCACTGTCCCAGTTACCAATTGCGTAGGACCCTCTCCTCGCTTTCAATGGAAAGTTCTCCCACAAGGCATGACCAACAGCCCTACCCTCTGCCAGAAGTATGTTGCCCAGACAATCGACCCCTTTCGCTTACAATTTCCACAACTTTATATCATTCACTATATGGATGACATTCTTATTGCTGGGCCCTGCGAGCAGGAATTACTTAGGATCACCACATTGCTAATAACTGCCTTAAAAGATAGGGGATTATACATATCCCCGGATAAAGTCCAGCATGCCTCCCCTTTCTTTTTTCTTGGATTCGAATTGCATTCCTCTCATATTATAACACAGAAAGCTCAGATACGGACAAATCATTTGCACACGCTGAATGACTTCCAAAAGTTATTGGGTGATATTAATTGGCTACGCCCTTACCTTAAAATCACCACAGGAGATTTGAAACCCCTCTTTGACATTCTGAAAGGTGACTCCAACCCAACCTCGCCCCGTGTTCTGACTAAAGAAGGTGAGGCTGCCCTACAAAAAATAAATCATGCTATTTCGGCCCAAAAAATAGGATATTATAACCCCCAGAAAAAACTCTGGTTTCTTATCTTTTCTACATCATTCTCCCCTACGGGCCTTTTATGGCAAGACCTGCCCCTATATTGGATCCATGGTCCTGCAACACCCACCAAAGTGCTACCCACCTACCCGCTTCTTACTGCCTCCCTCCTTCAGGAAGGCAGGTCTCTTTCAGTCAAATTTTTTGGAAAAGACCCCGACCACATTGTCTGCCCTTACACCTCTGCACAACTGTCATGGCTTCAACAGAATGATGATACTTGGGCCATCTCCTCTGTATCTTATCAGGGAATCCTTGATAATCACTACCCTCCTGACAAATTGATCCAATTTCTTAGGGACAATCCAGTGGCCTTCCCCAGAATCACTAAAAGAGATCCTCTAGAAAATGCTCGTCTAGTCTTCACTGACGGGTCCTCCTCAGGAACTGCTGCCATATCTATAGACTCAAATCTAACTTCCTTTCATACACCTTATAAGTCAGCCCAACTAGTGGAGCTTGCCGCTATACTTTGGGTCTTTGAACATGTACCGGACCCAATGAATATATACACGGATAGTGCTTATATTGCTCATTCAATCCCCGAGCTTGAAACTGTTCCTTATATAAAACCTTCCACCAATGCATTCTCTATGTTCCTTCAAATACAAAAACTGATCAGAGAAAGAGCACAGCCTTTCTTCATTTGCCATATCAGAGCGCACTCTGACCTCCCTGGACCATTGGCAAAAGGGAACGATACTGTTGATGCGGCTTCCAAGCACTTGGTTTTCGCCTCTGTATTGCAACCCTCCCCCATAGAGACTGCCACCAAGGCACACGAGTTGCACCATCTTAATGCCCACAGCTTAAGTCAAATTTATAAAATCACCAGAGAACAGGCTAGACAGATTGTCAAACAATGTCCAGGATGTCTGGTGCTCCTGCCTGAACCTCACCTTGGAGTGAACCCCCGAGGCCTGGTTCCCGGGGAACTGTGGCAGATGGACGTCACTCATTTCACACCTTTTGGTAAACTCCAATACATCCACGTTTCCATAGATACCTTTAGTGGTTTCCTCATAGCGACCCTACAAATGGGAGAAGCCACCAAGCACGTTATCAATCACATTGTGGCCTCATTAGCCATAGGGCCTAAACCCAAAATTCTCAAAACTGATAATGGATCGGGATATGTTAGTTCATCCTTTAAACAGTTTTGTGCATATATGAACATCAGAAATATCACAGGTATTCCATATAATCCCCAAGGACAAGGTATTGTTGAGAGAGCCCATCAGACTTTGAAAAGAATGATATCTAAATTGCAATCGGGGTCAGACCTAAATTTTCTTACATTGGACGCTCATGGCAAATCCGCCGCAGATCGCCTTTGGCACCCATCGTCAGCCCATGATTATGCCCAAGTGAAATGGAAGGATCCCCTCACCCATCAGTGGCATGGCCCTGATCCAGTCCTTATATGAGGCAAGGGACATGCCTGTATATATGATTCCAATGCACAAAACGCCAGATGGCTACCTGAACGGTTGCTTAAGTTAGTAGATAATGCCATCATTAAACACTGAGTCCAGGGCCCTGCCTTACCCTGAGACGAAGCTATTTCTTTTCTTGTCTTCTTTAGAAAATGATATCCACTTTGCTGATCTCCCTGCTCCTGTTCGCGGAGACCGACGCCGGTTTCGGGCCTCCCCCTGGCACAGACTTGCGCCATGCCCTCTTCGGAGCCCCCTGTGACTGTAAAGGCGGCATCATCACTGTTATGCCTCCCGCCTTTACTCGAGCCATTGATTGCGGTGACAAGATAGCTTACCTCCAGTACCACCACACCGGCACGGGAATCTCCAGACAATCCTACCAATGCGTAAGAAAAGTCAAAATTATCCCCCAGAATAATGGCATCCCTGGACCCTGTCCCTCTGATTGTGTTTACCTCCAGGCCCTTCATTCCTCGTGCTACACTAGCACACAGCAATGTACAGGCAAATCAGGCACTTATCTCACCGCCCGCCAACAAAGAGCGTATGGGGGGAGCACTGGAGGCGACTGGGGCCCTATTCAGATCTCAGGTCCAACTACCAAATATGCCCAAGCCTCTTGTGACAAAATTAACATTGGGAAAAATGTCTGCTGGTCACTCCACGCACCCATTCACGTCTCTGATGGCGGGGGCCCTACTGATCAAATCAGAGAAATGGAGGTCAAAGAGCGCGTGGACGAAATTATCAAAGCCATGTATCCCCCTTTACAATACCACCCGCTAGCTCTACCTCGAGGACGGGGTGTGGATCTTGATGTCCAGACCTATGACATTCTTGCTTCAACTCATAAGGCGCTCAATATTACCAACCCTGACCTTGCAAAAGACTGCTGGCTCTGTATGACCCTGGGCACCCCAATGCCCCTAGCCTTACTGACACATGATCTCTCTATTGCCACCATTTGCACACTTAGCCCTCCTTTCCGGGTACAGCCCATACGACCTCTCTCTGCCCCCTGCGTAGAAGCTCCTTTTCGGAATTCTTCCTATGATCTTAATGTAGGCCATGCATCCTTTGCTCTTTGTACTTCTAATGACACCTTTAACTACACCGTAGAGCGGACACCTCACCTCCTTTGCCCCACCCCAGGGAGAGCATTCGTATGTGGGGGCAACATGGCTTTTCTAGCCCTGCCTTCCAATTGGACGGGCCTCTGTGTACAGGCCTCTATCCTCCCTGACATCAACATTATTTCAGGGGACCAACCGGTCCCACTGCCTAGCATAGATTATATTGCTGGAAGACCAAAAAGAGCCGTGGCGTTCATTCCTTTATTGGTAGGCCTCGGAGTAGCAGGAGCCATGACCACTGGATCTGCGGGGTTGGGTGTAGCAATTCACTCATATGCCAAGTTATCTAACCAATTGATTAATGATGTCCAGACCCTCTCGGGGACTATCCATGATCTCCAGGACCAAATTGATTCCCTTGCGGAAGTCGTACTTCAAAACAGGAGAGGGTTAGACCTGCTCACAGCCGAACAGGGTGGAATATGTCTAGCCCTACAGGAAAAATGTTGCTTTTATACCAATAAATCTGGCATAGTAAGGGATAAAATTAAGAAATTGCAAGAAGAATTGGTCCAGAGGCATAAAGAGCTTTTAAATAACCCCCTCTGGAACGGTTTACATGGGCTTCTCCCATACCTCCTCCCCCTTCTTGGGCCTCTGGTGGGTCTTCTCTTGCTCCTTTCCTTTGGCCCCTGGGCTTTTAACAGATTAACCACCTTTGTTAAGTCTCAAGTAGATTCAGCCATTGCCAGGAAGAGCCACATATTTTACAGCAGACTACAGGAACAAGACACCACTGAACAGCAGGAAGAGCGACTACAATTCACGGAAGACCTTCTAAAGGAGCCCTGGTATCGGCGTTGGAAGACAAACCTTTGTGCCTTGTGCAATAAAGCCAATTAACCTCTTTCCCTTTTTGCCCGACCAGCTTCGCCTTAGCTCTGTCACCAAATTCTTATCTTTTGACCTTTGAATTCACTCTTCCCACCCTTCTTTCTCCATTTAAACAGTCCTGCTGACCCTCTGAAGGACGGCTGTGGCTGAGCCCATGACGGGATTATTGCAACCCTGAATGAAGGATGGTTGAGGTCTGGTTGAAACTGGCCGTAAGACCCTCTGATCACCATGACGGGCAACCTCCAGTGGCGCAAGTCGCAGGGCTGTAGTACCCTACTGTAAACACCCCGCCTGGATGACCTAAGACAGTGATCAAGGGCGGGCTCTCAAAATCCATTGTACACCTGACGCTCTCACCTCATTATCAGACCCAAGTTGCATAGCCTAAGACAGGCCAGTCACCCTTTCCTTAAAATAAAAATGGGGGACATGCCGGAGACTGGAAAATCGCCTTACCCCTCCCCTCTGCCTGACCCACGCCCCCTCCCTTCGCTAGCTTTCATTTCTCGCTTAGCTCTCATTTCCTGGCTAACTCTCGTTTCTGGGATATGACGCAGGCCTGCGTCCAATGCATAGCCACGCCTCTGGGGACGTGGCACCCTGATAACATGCTCATAAAAACCCTTACCAGGAACAATAAAGAGAGACATTTTTTCACCAGCAGCGCGTCTAGTCTCCTTCCTCTCCGTGATCCCGTTCCCGAGCCTCTTGGCCCTTAGAGCCATTAGGTTCCCCTCGAGCCTAGCTCCCCCGGACCTCTCCAGCTTCGCTAACCCACGATTGTGTGACCTGCGGGCCAGGTCACACATATGTTCTTCCTATAACTGAAATGGCTTTTTTAATTGCAGGGGATTAAAACATCCATTTAAACCTCCTTTTTCATGTTATTTGTATTTATTTCTAAAGACTAATATTTTGATGCTTCAACTGATCTCCAAAGTCATAAATATTTGTGATCACTTCCTCAAAGGATTTATTTTGTTTCCTATTCAGGATACTATGTGAAGCACTTTACAAGCATTATCTGATTTGTCCCTTACAACAGTACTGCAGAGTTGGTGCTATCATTATCCCCATTTTGCATGTGAGGAAATTGAGAAAAACAGAAGTTAAATGATTTGCCCAGGGATACACAGCTACTAAGTGTTTGCAGATAGATTTGAATGAATACCTTCCTAATTTATATTACCTACTTATCCCATTCCCATCTCACACCCCCAATAAACAAAGTAAAACAAGAATGAATATTTGTCAGTATCCTATATTGAAGTATAATGTCGTTATATAATTGAATGTTTTATATATGTTGCCTCAGAGCCATGTCAATATTCCAAAGAACTCATGTAGAAGTTCAAGATATTCACAATCATATAGGATTATTGCTGTCTTAGGTAAAGAGACCTGGAGGGAAAGCATTCTCTTCAGACACTGACATTTGAGAACACAGAGATATTTAAAGAAATGTAAAGGCAGTCAGTGAATGGGAAGATCTTTCCTGCACATTCACTGGGCTTCAGGAGCAGGGCTCTTAGGGTCCTGGCGGGGAGTGACTAGGACTGGAGCCAATGGTAGTTTCCTGAGTTCTGGTCCACGTGATGACATGAATCCTGTGGTGGTAGGAGCTTGCTGCAGCAGAGCTAAGAGGCAGTTGGTGAGAACAGTTAAGAGCTGAAGGAGAGAGGAAGCTGTCAGCTAGCTGGAACACAGCTTGGAGACTGTGGCGGAAGTGGCAGAAGTGGTGGTAATGGTGGCAGGTGCTACAAAAAAACATGGCTGACCCTCATGGAGGCTGCAGAGTGCTGATCAGGGGCTGGAGACCAGTGGGTGGTCTTCTTGCTGGTGGGACCTGGCATTGGGGTGAAGCAACAGTATGGCTTGGTTTGCTGCCATAAAGTTTTCCTGTGGTCTCCTGGTCATAATTGTGAGATAGGCATACTGTTTTTGAAAGGTTCTTGCCAGCATGTCAAATTGGGGACACTTGTCCTTGGGTCTGTTACTTTTGAGTAACACCTCTGACTTCTACTTAGATAATTCCTTATGTCCTCCAATTCTGGACCATTCAGGCATATTCATGGTTATCTTTGAAGTCATGAATTCTGCCTTAATGATATAAGAAAACAGAACATTTTAGAACTCTAAATAAATGTGTCCTTAAAATATCAATATATGCATTAATTATCATAAAAACTATCAAAATGTTTGAAGCTAATCAATATTAAAATTTAAATGAAACTGAAAGAATAAAATTCTGCTCAGAATTTTCAGATCTCACTACACTCTAGCATAGTAAACTTATATTGCTCAATGCACAGACTGATAACATATTTCATTTAAAATTTATCTCATTAAGTGATTTTTTTGGTTTTCTTTTTTATTAAGTTCCTTTTTTAATTTTTACTCTACAACACTCAATTCTGAATGATTTTGAGTTCCAAATTTTCTTCCACCCTTCCCCCCTCCCACCCCAAGAGGGCATGGTATCTGAAATATCTTCTACATATAAATTCACATTGAACTTATTCACAAAATAGTCAAGTTGTAAAGAAATATTATGACCAATGGAATGAATCATGAGAAAGAAGAAACAAAACCAAAAAAAAAGAGAGAGAAAAAATAAAAAATAAAAAGGAGAGAGAACAGTTTGCCTCGATCTGCATTCAGACTCCATAGTTCTTTTTCTGGATGTAGATAGCTCTCTCCATCATGAGTCCCTTGGAGTTCTCTTTGAACCTTGTATTGCTGAGAAGAGCAGACCTGCAATAAATATTTTTGTACATATAGGTTCCTTTTCCATTGTGTGATCTCTTTGGGATACAACCCTAGAACTGGTATTGCTAGGTCAAAGGGTATGAACATTTTTATAGCCCTTTAGGCATAGTTCCAAATTGCTCTCCAGAATGGCTGGATCAGTTCATAACTCCACCAGAAATATAACAGTGTTCCAATTTTCCCACATCCTCTCCAGCATTTATCATTTTCCTGTTTTGTCATGTTAGCCAATCTGACAGAAGAGATGTGGTACCTAAGAGTTGTTTTGATTTCTATTTCTCTAATCAATAGTGATTTGGAGCGTTTTTTCATATGCCTATAGATATCTTTAATTTCTTCCTCTAAAAACTGCCTGTTCGTATCCTTTGACCATTTCTCAATTGGGGAATGGCTTGTAGTCCTATATATTTGGTTCAATTCCCTGTATATTTTAGAGATGATGCCTTTATCAGAGAAACTGGTTGTAAACATTTTCTCCCAGTTTTTGCTTCCCTCTTGATCTTTGTTGCATTGACTTTTTGATACAAAAAATTGATTTAACAAAATCCAAATTATCCATTTTGCATTTTGTAATGTTCTCTATCTCTTGTTCTGTCATGAATTCTTTGCTTTCCCTTAAATCTGATAGGTAAACTATTCTTTGTTCTCCCAAATTGCTTATAGTATGAAACTATATTCCTAAATCATGAACTCATTTTGACTCTATTTTGGTATATGGTGTAAGATATTGGTCTATGCCCATTTTCTGCTTTACCATTTTCCAGTTTTCCCAGCAGTTATTGTGAAATAGCAAATTCTTATCCCAGAAGCTGGAATCTTTGGGGTTTATCAAAGAGTAGATTGCTATAGTCATTGAATATTGCATCTTGTGTACCTAACCTATTCCACTGATCCAAAACTCTGTTTCTTAGGCAGTACCAGATGGTTCCTATAACTACTGCTTTATAGTACAGTTTAATATCTGGTATGGCTGAGCCACCTTCCCTAGAATTTTTTTCTTTAATTGCCTAGATATTGTAGACCTCTTGTTTTTCCAGATGATTTTTTGTTATTATTTTATACAACTCTGTAAAATATTTTTTGGTAGTTTGATTGGTATGGTGCTGAATAAATAAATTAATTTAGGTAAAATTGTCATTTTTATTATATTAGCTGGCCTAAACATGAGCAAGTGATATTTTCACATCTATATAGATCTGACTTTATTTGTGTGAAATGTGTTTTGTAATTATGTTCAAATTGGCCCTGGGTTTGACTTGGCAGATGCGCTCCCAAAAATTTTATACCATGTACAGTAACTTTTAATTGAATTTCTCTTTCTTTCCTTTTTTTTCTATTTTATTATTTTATTTAGTTTTCAGCATTGATTTTCACAAGAGTTTGAATTAAAAATTTTCTACACATTTCTATCCTCCCCCCCCACTTCAAGATGGTATATATTCTGGTTGCCCTGTTACCCCGTCAGCCCTCCCTTCTGCCACCCCACTCTCCTCCCATCCCCTTTTCCCTTCCATTGGATTCTTTCAATTTCTATTTTGCCCTGTGGCTCTAGAATATCATGGTGGTTCTCCTTGATAATTTCTTGAAAGATGATATCTAGGCTCATTTTTGTATCATGGCTTTCAGGTTGTCCAATAATTTTTAAATTATCTCTCCTGAATTTATTTTCCAGGTTAGTGGTTTTTCCAAGGAGATATTTTACATTCTATTCCATTTTTTCATTCCTTTGCTTCTGTTTTTTAATATCTTGATTTCTCATAAAGTCACTAGCTTCCACTTGCTCCAATCTAATTTTTTTTTATTTTTTTTTTATTTTTTTTTTGAGATCCCATTTAGTTTAAATTTATTTATTTAACATATTTGGTTTTCAGCATTGATTTTCACACCAGTTTGAATTACAAATTTTCTCCCCATTTCTACCCTCCCCCCCACTCCAAGATGGCTTATATTCTGATTGCCTTGTTCCCCAGTCAGCCCTCCCCTCTATCACCCCCCCTCCCCTCTCATCCCCTTTTCCCTTCCTTTCTTGTAGGGCAAGATAAATTTCTACGCCCCATTGCCTATGTATCTTATTTTTTAGTTGCATGCAAAAACTTTTTTTGTTTTTGAACATCTGATTTTAACACTTTGAGTTCCAAATTCTCTCCCCTCTTCCCTTCCCACCCACCCTCCCTAAGAAGTTGAGCAATTCAACCTAGGCCACACATGTATCTTTATGTATAACCCTTCCACAATACTCATGTTGTGAAAGGCTAACTACATTTTGCTCCTTCCCAACCCATCCCGCTTTATTGAATTTTCTCCCTTAACCCTGTCCCCTTTCCAAAGTGTTTGTTTTGATTACCTCCACCCCCATCTGCCCTCCCCTCCATCATCCCCCCCCTTTTATTTTTTTTTACCTTCCTCCCTCTTCTTTCCTGTGGGGTAAGATACCCAACTGAGTATGTATGGTATTCCCCCTCAGGCCAAATCTGATGAGAGCAAGGTTCACTCATTCTCCCCTCACCTGCCCTCTCCCCTCCTCCCACAGAACTGCTTCCTCTTGCCACCTTTATGCAAGATAATCCACCCCATTCTATCTCTCCCTATCTCCCTCTCTCACTACGTTGCTCTCTCATCCCTTAATTTCATTTTATTTCTTTTAGATATCTTCCCTTCATCTTCAACTCACCCTGTGTCTGCACTCTCTCTTTTACATATATATATATATACATATATATATATATACATACACACATATATATACACATACATATAAACACATATATAAAAAAACACACGCACATATATATACACATACATACATATACACAGATACATACATACATACACATTCACCCATATATATACATAAGCATATATATTATATATATACATGCATATTCCCTTCAACTGCCCTAATACTGAGGTCTCATGAATGATACACATCATCTTTTTATGTAGGAATGTAAACAAAACAGTTCAACTTTAGTAAGTCCCTTGCAATTTCTGTTTCTTGATTACCTTTTCATGCTTCTCTTGATTCTTGTGTTTGAAAGTCAAATTTTCTATTCAGTTCTGGTCTTTTCACTGAGAAAGCTTGAAAGTCCTCTATTTTATTGAAAATCCATATTTTGCCTTGGAACATGATACTCAGTTTTGCTGGGTAGGTGATTCTAGGTTTTAATCCTAGCTCCATTGACCTCCAGAATATCGCATTCCAAGCCCTTCGATCTCTTAATGTAGAAGCTGCCTGATCTTGGGTTATTCTGATTGGGTTTCCACAATACTCAAATTGTTTCTTTCTGGCTGCTTGCAGTATTTTCTCCTTGATCTGGGAGCTCTGGAATTTGGTGACAATATTCCTAGGAGATTTCTTTTTGGGATCTATTTGAGGAGGTGATCGATGGATTCTTTCCATTTCTATTTTGCCCTGTGGCTCTAGAATATCAGGGCAGTTCTCCTTGATAATTTCTTGAAAGATGATATCTAGGCTCTTTTTTTGATCATGGCTTTCAGGTAGTCCAATAATTTTTAAATTATCTCTCCTGGATCTATTTTCCAGGTCAGTGGTTTTTCCAAGGAGATATTTTACATTGTCTTCCATTTTTTCATTCCTTTGGTTCTGTTTTATAATATCCTGATTTCTCATAAAGTCAATACCTTCCACTTGCTCCAATCTAATTTTTAAAGTAGTATTTTCTTCAGTGGTCTTTTGGACCTCCTTTTCCATTTGGCTAATTCTGCCTTTCAAGGCATTCTTCTCCTCATTGGCTTTTTGTAGCTCTTTTGCCATTTGAGTTAGTCTGTTTTTTTAGGTGTTGTTTTCCTCAGTGTATTTTTCAGTATTTTTTTGGGTCTCCTTTAGCAAGTCATTGACTTGTTTTTCATGGTTTTCTCGCATCCTTCCCATTTCTCTTCCCAATTTTTCCTCTACTTCTCTAACTTGCTTTTCCAAATCCTTTTTGAGTTCTTCTATGGCCTGGGGCCAGTTCATGTTTTTCTTGGAGGCTTTGGTTGTAGGCTCTATGACTTTGTTGTCTTCTTCTGTCTGTATGTTTTGGTCTTCTTTGTCACCAAAGAAAGAATCCAAAGTCTGAGACTGAATCTGGGCGCGTTTTCCCTGCCTGGCCATATTCCCAACCAATTAACTTGACCCTTGAGTTTTTCAGTGGGGTATAACTGCTTGTAGACTAACAAGTTCTATGTTCTACGTTTGGAGGGGAGGTGCCAGCTCTGTCAGAGCCGCACTCCTCCTTCCCCAAGAACCCCCAGTCCAGACTGGGCTTAGATCTTCAGCAGGCTGTTGCACTCCTGCTCTGATCCGCCACTTATTTCCTCCCATCAGGTGGGCCTGGAGCCGGAAGTAACAACAGCTATAGCTGCCCCCCCTTTGCTGCCTCCGGGGCTGGAAGCCAAACTACGAACTCCTTCCACTCCCGCAGCTTTTCCCACTAACCTTCTCCGCAGTCTTTGGTGTTTGTGGGTCGAGGGATCTGGTAACTGCCGCAGCTCATATATTCAGGGCGCTAGGGCCCCCTCCGCCCAGCTTCTGGTCTGGGTGGTCTACGCTGCTCAGGCTGGGCTCTGCTCCACTCCATTCCCAGCTCCCAGCTCCCAGCTCCGTGTGGAATAGATCTTACCCAGAGACCATCCAGGCTGTCCTGGGCTGGAGCCCTGCTTCCTTCTGCTGTTCTGTGGGTTCTGCCATTCTAGAATTGGTTCAGAGCCATTTTTTATAGGTTTTTGGAGGGACTCGGGTACTGAGCTCACTCTAGTCCCTGCTTACTGGCCGCCATCTTGGCTCCGCCTCCAATCTAATTTTTAAAGTAATATTTTCTTCAGTGGTCTTTTGGATCTCCTTTTCCATTTGGGTAATTGTGCCTTTCAAGGCAATCTTCTCCTCATTGGCTTTTTGGAGCTCTTTTGCCATTTGAGTTACTCTATTTTTTAAGGTGTTGTTTCCTTCAGTATATTTTTCAGTATTTTTTATATCTCCTTTATGAAGTCATTGACTTGTTTTTCATGGTTTTCTTGCATCCTTCTCATTTCTCTTCCCAATTTTTCCTCTACTTCTCTAACTTGCTTTTCCAAATCCTTTTCAACTCTTCCATTACCTGGGACCAGTTCATGTTTTTCTTGGAGGCTTTTGTTGTAGGCTCTTTGACTTTGTTGTCTTCTTCTGTCTGTATATTTTGGTCTTGTTTGTCACCAAAGAAAGATTCCAGAGTCTGAGACTGAATCTGGTTTTGCTGCCTGGCCACATTCCCAGCCAGACCCTTGAGTTTTTCAGTGCTTTATGACTGCTTGTAGAGTTAAGAGAACTATGTTCCAAGCCTGGGGGGGATGCACCAGCTCTGCCTCACGAGCAGTCCTCCTTCCCCAAGAACCCCCAACCCAGGCTGGACTTAGATCTTCATCAGGCTCTTCACTCCTGCTCTGATCCACCACTTAATTCCTCCCACCAGGTGGGCATGGGGCCGGAAGCAACTGCAGCTGTAGTTCTGTTGCAGTCCCGCCTCCTCTGGCCCTGGGGTGAACCATGAACTCCTTTATAAACTCTGTCCCCAGCAGCTTTTCCCTCTAACCTTCTGTCTTGTCTTTGGTGTTTGTGGGTTGAGAAGTCTGGTAACTGCTGTAGCTCACTGATTCAGGGTGCTAGGTCCCGCTCCACCCGGCTCCTGCTCTGATTTGTCCACACCACCCACACTGGGCTCTTCTTCGCTCTGCTCTGCTGGGCTCAGAGCTCCGTGCGGGATAACCTCACCCAGAGACCATCCAGGCTGTCCTGGGCTGGAGCCCTGCTTCCCTCTGCTATTTTGTGGGTTCTGTAGTTCTAGAATTGCTTCAGAGCCATTTTTATAGGATTTCGGAGGGGCTTGGCGGGGATCTTGTGCTAGTCCCTACTTTCCAGCCATCTTGGCTCCACCGGAGTTTCTCTTTCTATCTCTTGCTGTTGGTCTTTGTTAGTAATGTATAGGAATGCTGAGAATTTATGTGGGTTTATTTTATATCCTGCAATTTTGCTAAAATTGTTTATTATTTTCAAGTAGTTTTTTACTTGATTCTCTTGTATCCTCTAAGTAAATCATCATATCATATGAAAAAATTCATAATTTAGTTTATTCTTTGCCTGTTCTAATTCCTTCAATTCCTTTTTGTTCTCTTATTGCTACAGCTAACATTTCTAGTATCCAATTGAATAATGGGAGTGATAATGGACATTCTTGTTTCACACCTTTTCTTATTAGCAATGCATCTAGCTTATCGCCATTACAAATAATGCTTCTTGATGGTTTTAGGTAGATGCTATTTATAATTTTAAAGAAGGCTCCATTTATTCCTATGTTTTTAATGTTTTAATAGGAAAGGGTGTTTTATTTTATCAAAAGCTTTTTCTGCATCTATTGAGATGACCATGTGGTTTCAGCTTATTTTTTTTTATATAATCAATTATGCTGATAGTTTTCCTGATATTGAACCAGCCTTGCATTCCTGGAATAAATCCTACCTGGTGATAGTGTATTATTCTCGTGATAAGATGCTGCAAACTTTTTGCTAATATTTTATTTAAAATTTTTGCACCAATATTCATTAGGGAAATTGGTCCATAATTTTCTTTCTCTCTTTTGACTCTTCCTGGTTTAGGTATTAATACCATATTTCTGTGATAAAAAGAATTTGGTACGACTCCTTCTTCAGCTATTTTCCCAAATAGTCTATAAAGTATTGTTCTTTAAATTGTTTTTTAATTGTTCTTTAATTGTTTTATAAAACTCACATGCAAAACCATTTGGCCCTGGAGATTTTATCCTGGGGGGTTCATTGATGGCATGCTCAATTTCTCTTGCTGAGATGGGGTTATTTAGGTTTTTAACTTCCTCTTCTGTTAGCCAGGGCAAATTATATTTTTTTAGATATTCATCCCTATCCCTAAGGTTGTCAAATTTATGGGCATACAACTGTACAAAATAATTCCTAATTATTATTTTAATTTCCTCTTCATTGGAGGTAAATTCACCCTTTCTATTTTTGATACTGGTAACTTGATTTTCTTCTTTCTTTTTTTCAATCAAATTGACCAAAGTAACAATTTTATTGTTTTCTTTCATAAAACCAACTCTTGGTTTTATTTATTAATTTGATAATTTTCTTGACTTCAATTTTATTAATATCTCCTTTCATTTTCAGGATTTCTAATTTGGTATTTAATTGGGGATTTTCAGTTTGTTCTTTTGCTACCTTTTTCTGTTGCCTCAAGTAGTTCCATGTCTTGGATATGTATAAATGTTATTACTCATATCCATTTCAAATATGATTTTCTAGTAATATTATTAACCATTTTTAGCTTGGATAATTAAAGCTAGATGCTGTTATAATAATAGTTTTTGTAAACCTGAATTTTAGGTAATATTACTCCACTTACCAGTAAACAGTGGAACTTCCAGGAGTAATTAGGTAATTATTAACACCAAGCTAGAGCTTACTAAAATAGCTAAGATTAGTAGAAAATGTGTGTTTAATAAAGTCCCAAATCATAAGGATAAAGACTATGTAGATTTTCATTTTTGAATGAAATTTCATAGAACTAAATCTTCAATGAGTTCCTTTTAAGCTTTAAATATCCATTTCCCTTCATTTTACAGATCAGGCTTATAGAGGTTCAAAGATTTATCAAATCCCACATATATTGTAAGTATGAGAAGAAAGATTTGAAATCATATCTTTTTGTTACCACAGATCATGCATTTTTCTTTGTACCAGAACTTAATATAAATTCCTCTTTCCTTTATAGTATCTACAGACACTACAAAATATTTGCTGAATCCAATTGATTTAAATTAGAATTTTTTGTCTTTTTCTTAAAAAAAATCAACTTTCAACACTTCTTCATAAATAGTTGGTGAGAAATTAATATTAGCTAAATAAAACTGAATTAACTGTATTTGTAAATGTAGCAATCTGTGTATATATCTAAAAACATATACAAATGCAAACTGTATTTTGTACACATGTGATATTAGCATGGCAATTGATATAAACATGAACTTGAAGTTAGGAATATCTGGGTCCAAGTCCTGTTTCCAATAAATATCACTTATATGCATCTGAGAAAGTTAATTCATTACCTCCAACTATCTCTCAGTACCCCCAAGCAACTCTCTTAAGCTTTGAAGTACAGAAGATGTCAATATGCATTTTAAAATATTCCTCATGGAGAGCTCCTTATGTATGTGTCTATGTACCAACACACATATATACATAAACTCATACAGGTCTATATGTGTATATCTATGTGTATAAATATGTATATATGCATTTTATCTGTGTACATGCTGGGGGGGTGTACACACACAGGCAAACACACACACCTTATGGCATATACTCACATATATATTAATTTGGACATATTCATGTATATATGTATATTCACACATACATGTGTGTACATATATATATGTATATATATGTGTGTGTGTATGTGCATGGACATATGTGTATATATGGGTATGTTGGTATATACATGTGTGTATATCTACATGAGTGTTGGCATGATCCCATAAATATTGTACTTTAGGAGACTGATGGAAGCCATCCTTCAGAAATTGGTGTTGTCTATCTGGTTTGACTGGAATGGTAAATTGATTAAGCTTAAGGACTAAATAATTAACACAAATAATATAGTTGTATTTCTGTCAATTTTGATTACTAAGAGTAGTCATTGTAGGCCTTGCAAATCTCTGTATTTGCATGATCACACCTGGCAATTAGCTCTATTCCATCCACAATTATGTGGATTGTGAGACTGGCAAAGAACCTATGCAAGGTGGATAGAAAAAGTTGTGTTTTTTTTTTTTCAAATCATTATCACTGTATCACCATGCTTGTTAAATAATGTCAGTAGATGTGGTGAAACTTAAAATTGAACACTTGGAACACATTAATGACTATGTAATTACTAGTTTCACCCTGTTTTCCCAATTATGAAAGGTATAAACACACACTTGGAGTAGGGATGAGAGGTAGGGGAATACTAGTAAAAGAATAAACAGAGTGGTTGAATTTAATATTTTCTATAGTTAAAGGTAATTGAAATTTTTGTGTTATATAAATAATTTAAGGAGATCAAGCAATCTTGCTTTCTCCCTATTGCATCAGATTATCTTTATGGAGAAGGATTATGCAGCTACCTATGTGGCTCAGTTTGAAATGCAGGAGAAAGTCATTCATTCTGAACAGAGATTTTTGCAGATTTCCAGTCTTTCTGAACTCAGCCAAGTAGGGCCTGTTTAGCCATGGTCCCAGACTGAGATGAACGTCACTTCCCTGGCTACCTTCTACTATACCCAGTTTCTTCCCTGAGTACATATCATCAGTGAGTGGCCCAGAGAACTTGACATTTCCAGTTGTTTCAGCTACTTCCTAAATTATAGAATTGCTAGGTCAGGCATGGGCTACCCAGGGAAAGAAGACTTCCTTAAAAGTACACATACAGAGAGAAACATAACCACTGGAAAGATCATCTTGTAGCTGAAGGCCTTGAGAAAATCCTGAACAAAGAAGACCATGAGGTCTAACCTTGTGACTTGCTTAGACAATGCAGAACTTAGGAAAAGGTAAAATATCTGCTTAGAATTCCTAGGAAGTTGGGGCAATTATACTTTCTAGGGCAATTATAATGAATATAATTTTAAAATAACAATGATAACAACAACAAGAAAATCCTTTATTCTCCCAAATATAAATCAGTGTGTTTCTCCATGAAATAGAATGGTTACTGTATATGGCTTAAGGTTTAGACAAAATTTCACAGTCCAACCATTTATTATACATTTGAGTGCTCTGAGGTTTAATACTTTTATTGTCTATCATGAAGAGTAATTTGCAAATTGTGGTGCTAATGTGATTAAACAACTTCCTTGCCCATTCAATAGGCTTCAGGTGGAGCTACTTAAGGGAAATTCTATTAGGAGAGGCTTGTTTGTTCCTATTAGATGCTAAGCCCCAGGCCTACACCCTTTGGCTAAGTAGGTACTAAGCACCAGGCCCTCAAACAAGGTATATAAACTCTGTGGGTAACCATCATGCTTTGACTAGAGACCTGTGGAGTCTAGAGAGGTACAGATACCAGAAATGTGTGAGAAAAAGAAGACAAAGAAAAGAGAATTGTGATGGAGGATGGAGAACAGAGAACTGAGACACATGGAGAGTTGTTGAGACAGAGAGAGAACTGCAAGGCCTCTGAAAACTGCAGGGCTTTCATAACTGCAAGAGGAGAGGACACAGGCAAGAAGACAGTTTGGATTTTTGAATGAGTTTTATAGGAAGGCCTTAGCAGAAGGGAAGGCTACAGGATGGCTTGGCTCTTTGCTGTGATACTGTGTTTTAATCTCCTTGCTGTGACATTGAGGTAGACTTAGTGGTTTGGGGAAACAATTACTGCTATGTCAAATTGGGATTATTAGTTCTGGGATTTGATCCTCTGGTTTCTGAATAATTGTTTTATTTCTTCTGCCTTCCATACAGAGAGCCTCTTATACTTCGCAATTCCAAACTCTACAGGTGTATTCATGATCACCATTTATATGAATCTGCCTTACTGGTACACAAATTATTCTCAGTTGGAATGAAAAGAAAAGATATGATCTAATGGGAATACATTTGTAGTTCAATATGAAGTCCAGAGACTTGATTCAAAACCTGTGTCAGAGTGAACTGATAGATGCTGAGAAAGTCATTTAACTTCTCTAATCCTCAGTGTCTTCTGTAAAAGAATGATGATATTTTCTTTATTTATCTTTTAACATTACTCAGATCAATGGGCATTTTTAAAATCTCCTGCTATGAATAAAATGTCTTGATGGGCCTTGGAAATGAAAAAAAAAATACCAATAAGGAATGTGGGAAACACATACACACATATGAAGTTAGTTTTCATTTTAGTCTTTCCAAATGAATAAAAGGAAGTTCTTTCCTTAATGCAGTTTATATTACACTACAGACTCTCTCTTTCTCCCCATATATATATATGTGTGTGTGTGTGTGTGTGTGTGTGTGTGTGTAAAATGAAGGAGATTCTATCCTATTCATCATACTAAGCTACCACCTCAATTTATAGCCCATTAGCAACTTCTCCTTCCTGAGACTTAATGTTTTTGAGAGAGAGAGAGAGAGAGAGAGAGAGAGAGAGAGAGAGAGAAGTAGTGGTAGTAGTGGTAGTGGTAGTAGTAGGAATAGGAGTAGTAGTAGTAGTAGTAGTAGTAGTAGTAGTAGTAGTAGTAGTAGGTTATTCTAAACCTCCTTATTTTAGCTATTTAGAAGTTAATTTGATTACAAAATTAATTTTTCCAACAATGGCAAAAATAACTGAGCAGGCCGCCTCCCACCATATATTTATATTGTTTATAGTTATATCTTTTAACAATACTACTATAGTTATAAAGTTGTAGACTAAGAAACCATAATTGGTTTGTTACCTTTCTATGTGTGTGTAATGTTGGGAGAGTGGAAGATGTGGGAATGTGAGAAATGTTGACATTTCTGTGTGATCAAGAAAAATAACCTTTATTAAATACCAGAAATTATGGACTAAAAAAATAGGGAAAGGGGCATGATCATTTAGTGAAATTGTACCTTCATTGGTTCTCTGAACTCCCTAATCAGAGAATTGAATTTTCTGTGATTATTGCTGTAACATACAACTGATTTACCCTAACACATCTGGCCAACAGAGGTAAATGAATTACCACTCCTAAATTAATTTGCAAAAGACTTCATGAATTCAGTAAACTTGTGAATAAGGATATAGGTTTGTCTTTGTAATAGATTCTCCTTAATTAGAGGACCAAGGGATATTTGTATTCTACTTTCAAAGGGGAGAAACACTTAGCAAATACCTTCAAGTTTTCAAAACAATTTATATATTTTGAACTTTGGCTTCTTTAATTATAATCCTTTACAGGCACAATTTGATTAAATATTCATCTGGCGGTGTGCAAATTATAATGGCATGGAAATTAATTTTTGGTGTTACTCTAATTGGGATTATTTTATCATTTGGAGATGGAATGGGTTATCAGTGATATAATACATGAACTGTTATTGATGGGAGAAAAGATTATACTTATGCAGAGGTGATGTACAATGAATTTGATATTAGTGTCTATGATGGATTTCTGTGTATATACATCATGAATTTCAAAATTAGTATATACAAAATACATTAGTATTCCACAGAAATAATTTGGAAATAAACCAAGAATACAATGGAATTCACAGAGGGGAAAAAAAAAACTGGGGACTTCTGGTGTCCTCTGCTTGACTCAGAAATTGAGTAAGGTGCCCTCTGCCTACTAATGTAAGCTGAATCATCCATCAACATGCTAGTTGGACTACTCCAGAAATGAATGATGGGAACCATTCCCACTGGGGGAGTGCCTATGAGAGGTATGATTTAAAATAATTTATTTGAAACCATTTTGCAGAGGTCATTTGGAAAGCCTAGCGTTTTGGAAAAAGGCTAGAACTTTCATTGTCTTTTACTGAATTGACTGACTTGGTACAATGATTGTTCATGCATTATATATAGCAAATAGGTGAATATGATAGGGCAATGTAATAGCTGATAACTACTCAACTGTGACCATAAATAAATTTTCCCTAAAGAATGTAAGTATAAGATTGCAAAGCATAGCCAATAAGATTAGCCACACTACTGTTATGTCAATTGGCTCATTTGATCCTAGCTGAAATCAAGAAACAATGTTCTATTTCCTAGGAAGCACTGAGGTAAATATGTTAAAAAAAACTCATAAATACTAAAATGGGCTGGACAATCAATTACATATTACCAAAGGGAATGACTCTTTGGTGATTATATGTGCCCAAGGACTTCATAAGGAGATAAATGTTCCCTAGAGGTTCTTAAAAGTTTTGTTTGGCAGATTTGATAAGAGGCTTTTCAGATTGGCTATCTCATTGCTGTAAGATAAGGACTAGTATTCTTGAGACCATCATGACAGTCTCCCATTAAGGGACTGTACAGTTGATATAATCTATGTATGGAAAGTATTTCTATAACATTAGGCCTTGGAAAAAATATGGACAGTAATATATTAGTGTTAATAAAGCTGTGTGTTCTTAAACACTATCTTGCCAAGTACTAGGTTACCTTTCCCTTCCACATCTGTGTACCTCAAAAATCCCCTATCTGCATTGAATGCTGACATACAAACTGTCATCTCTAGGTTGCACCAAGATCCAGTTTTAAGTATCCCTTGCTGAGAAGGATACTTTGAAGTAGATCTCCTCTACCTTGGAAATACATCTCCTATCCCTGGGAGCACATCTTCCCTCTTTGGAAGACTCGTGCTCCCGTGGGACCAAGCCTCTTCATTTGAATGGATCACTTGAATGGATCTATGTCCCTGTGCTCATCACCCAGAACCACCCTTATGTGAGTTTTGCTCTATTTATCTATCTTTATATAAATATAAATGTGTGTATGTATTTGAATTGTATTTTGGGTCCCCTTTTCTTTTTCCCCCTCTCTTCTCACTTTCACTCTTCCTTATAATTGATCAGTAAAACTTGAATATTGAAGTGGCCCATTCATTATGCCATTATTCAAAGGATTTGAACTCATTACGAGGCTTGTTTTCCCCAAAATCACTGCTTAAAAGGTCAGAAATTATTCTATATCCTCAATCTGTTAGATTAATACACTATTAGTAGGAAAATAGATCACAGTTACTATTGCCTGAATGCTAGTTATTTAAATCAAATTGGACCTATTTCACCAATATGACAGCGAAAAAAGAATATTTTTTATATCAAATGTCAGACTGATTGACATAATTATCCATTCCACTGACAATTTAATATTACCTGTATGTTAGGATTGTTGGTAAGATCAAATGAGATGATATTTGCAAAATATTTTGCTGGCTTTAAAGTGCTATATAAATATCAATATTACTATAAACATTACTGTCATTGTTACCTTATGCATATGAGCAGACAAAAATAAAGATAAATTTAATAGCCATGGAAGATTTAGGCATATCTGGGTTCATGAAGGTGGAAGCCCTCAAAAACTGTTTCATAAATAATTTCACAGAGAGTAATTTATGCACCTCAATTCAAAGCAAGTCTGTTTTTTTATGTGAAAGGAGAGGTACATACATGATTATCTATCAGCTACGGATAAGTGCTTATGGTATAAGAGGGGAGTATCAGAAAACTTCACACATCAGAGGCCTCAAATCCTTAAGGAAAATGCAAATAATAACTTGTCTACCAGGATACAGCTTAAGTGCGATAGAGGTAGGTGATGTTTGTTGTCATCTTTGTTGTTATTCGATTTTAGTGTTCACCTCTTGGGACACTGGAATTATATTGGATCTGCTTTGGGCCTGTCCCTTTTTACATGTTCTGGAAAACTTTTGCCCCATGCCTGTTTGGCTGGACCTTAATAGACATCTCTTTCTGTGACATCAGTGATAAGAAACCAATCAGACACAATCATGGATAAAATAGAAAATCTGCAGCCAGTCATTTAAATCTCTCCATGGTCCACTTAACTTTACAATTTTATTTCACATTATTCACCTGCACACATTATTCATGTCAAATTAATCTGAAAAGCTGTTATCCTGTCCAGCACGTGTTACATCTTGCACATGTGTCTTTACTCAAATGTTCCTTCATGTCTAGAGAGTCCTCCCTCCATACCTTGGAGAATACATAATTTCCTTCAAAAGTACAGCTTAGGTTACAGTTCCTACATTGGGTTTTTCCTGATGCTCTAGTTATGGATGCTTTCTCTATCCTGTTTATATAAATGTTAAGTTGTTATTGAATGAATGAATAATACACATTGATAATATTTCCACTTATATTTTTCATATTAAGCAGGTTAATAAGATGAATAAAACTCTTGAGAAAAATTTTTAAAGAAATAGAATTGACTAGGAAGGTAATATTCCTAAATTCCAATTCAAAATAATATTAAGAATTGCTTTTACAATGCTGAATAACTTTCAATCACAAGTACCATAGAAAACTTTCTTTCATAGGCTGTGAGACACAGTAAATGACCTTTAAAGTTCCTTTCAACTATGATTGTTCTTTTTTTTTTGTAACTGATTCACATATAATTATTGGCCTTTTCTCAATCTTAATCTTCCTTGCCCTCCCTGTCTCCTCTGACATTATCTATTGTCTTTTTTTCCATTGATGCTCTCCTCTTCTGAATTTTGGGACTCTGCTCTCTCCTGATTCTCCTCCTACCTGAATGACTGTTCTTTTTTCTTAATCTCCTTTACCAAATCTTTATTTATATCAAATCTGATTAAAAGGCTCTTTCTATAGCTCTGTTCCTTTCTCCTGCTATACCATCTTGCTTGGTGATCTCTTTAGTTCCTATGGGTTCAATGATCTTTCCTGTGGAAATGATTCTCATATCTATAAACTCAATTCCTGTCTCTCTCCTCAGCTCCAGAATTCCAACTAAGTTAATTGGGGCATCTTTAACCATATATTCTCCCAACTATTTAAAATCAACATGTCCAAAATAGAACAAATTATCTTTCCTCCTTAAACCTTTCCCTTTCCTGACTTGTCTACACAAATCTAAGGCAGCATCATCCTCTCAGTCACCAGCTTTCCAATGTTATTGCCACTGTCAAGTCTTCACTAACACTCCACATGCCCAATATGTTATTAAATTTTGTACTTTCTAACTTTATAACATCTCTTGCATGAGATTCTTTCTCTCTATCCAGACACTATCCTCATGTAGCCATTCATCAACAGTCACTTGGACTATTGAAATAGCTTTATGGTAACTATTATTTACAGATCTCCAGGTAACTCCTCTTTCAGTATATGTCTCACACATTTTCCTCTCCTCCTTAATGACTACCTTCATACTAGGGGACTTCAACATACACATTGACTCTCCCTCAAACACCCTACCAACTTACTTATTGAAGCTACATACTTCTGTGGCTCAGCACGTAATCCTGGCTTGGGAAGCTAGTGTTTCAACAAACCAGCTAGCAGCTTCTGTTGGGGTGTAAGATCCACCAACAACCAGCACCCAGAAAGCTGCAAACACAGGTCCTTTTGATCTGCTTCACTTAAGGAAAGCAATGTTAAGGGGTTAACAATCTTACTTTAATCCAGCATACAAATAACATCTACCTAATTCAGGGGAAAAAAGCCAGCACCTTGAATTACAGACCAAATACAATTCGTAGTTATCAGTATCTGGGTGTACAGCCAGAGAGCTCATTAGAACAGCTGGCCCAGAGTCACATGGCACTCCTGCTGTGGCTCAGAGCTCCAAGAGAGAATGCTAATCTTTGCACTTATATATCCTGTTCAGGGTCTGGAGGGCCCTGAGCTCACCCAGGCTGGGCCTGGAGAAGTTCCCCATACCCAATATCACATCAGATACAAATTAATGGCTCCCAATTTTCTCAGTGCTGAGAAACACAAAAGCATCCCACCTTATGTGCCCCATTCAAACAAAGGCCATAATCGTTAAAGGTCAACAGCAAAAAGTCCCACTTTAATTACTATTACAGCTAGTGACACAAGCAGCCTCCAGGGCCTCCAGCCACAGCCAAGGAAGCAAATTGCAAACCCCAGAAACCAGGCAACAACAAATGGGACTAGGCTGGGCCACCCCAGTTCAGTAAGCAAGACACCAGCACCTGAGGCCCCAGCCATCAAAACAAGTGACCAAGACCTTGAACTCCAGCATAAGAAGCTTTGGACAGTGCCCCTTGTTCTTAAGGAGGAGAGCTCAACTTTAAAAACCATAAAATAGACAGTTAATAATCAAAAACCAAAGAAAAAACAAACAAACAAACAAAGAAACAAAAACCTTGAGCAGAGAAAGATACTACTGTGACAGGGAAGATCAAAACACAAACTAATAAGAGGTTAACATCATCAAAATGTACAGCTAAGTACATTAGTACTACTAAGAGCTAGTTTTATGAAGAAACCAATACAATGAATAATCTTGGTTAATTTGATTTAAAATACAAAAGAAGAAAACCAAATTACCAGTATCAAAAATGAAAATTGTGAATTAACAGGCAATGAAGAAAAAATTACAACAATTAATCAGGAATGATTTTGCCCAACTGTATGCCAATAAATGTGACAATCTAAATAAAATGATTGGAAGAAGATTTTGAAAAAATAAACTGCCCAGATTAACAGAAAAGGAAATAAAATACTTAACCTCATTTTAGGAAAAAAAAAGTAATTTAACAGGTCATCATTGAAATCCCCAAGAAAAATAATCTTCAGGGTCAGATGGATTTACAAGTGAAATCTATCTAACTTTGAAGAACAATTAATCCCAATACTCTGTTAATTATTTGGAAAAAAATAGGCATAAAATGTCCTTTCATGTAACTAATATAGTGATGGTGTTTAAACTGAGAAGAGCCAAAACAGAGAAAGAAAATTATAAATCAATTTATCCAATGGATGTTGATGTAAAATTTTTAAACAAAATATTAGCAAAGAGATTAAAGCAACTTATCACCAGGAAAATGCACTATGACCAGGTGGGATTTATATCAGGAATGGCAGACTGGTTCAGTATTAGGAAAATTATCAGTGTAATTGACTGTATGAATAAGAAAACTAGTAGAAATCACATGATTATCTCAACATATGCATCAAAAGTTTTTGGCAAAATACAACACCCATTTCTATTAAAAACCCTAGAGAACATTATCTATAATGGTGATAAGCTAGACACATTTTCAATACCATCAGGGGTGAAACAAGGATACCCATTATCCCTATTATCATTTGATATTGTACTAGAAATGTTAGCTTTAGTAATAACAGAAGAAAATGAAATTGAAGGCATTAGAACAGGAAATAAAGAAACAAAAAATATCACTTTTTGCAGATGTTATGATGGTATACTTGCAGAATTCAGGAGAATCAATTAAAAAGGTACTTCAAATAATTGACAATTTAGCAAACTTGAAGGATATAAAATAAAATGTTTTAAATAATCACAAATTTCTATGTATTGCAAGCAAAGTCAAACATCAAGAGATCGTAAGAGAAATTCCATTTAAAATAACTACAGACAATGTCAAATATTTTTCAGTTTACCTGCTAAGACAAAGATAAGAAGTATATGAGCTCAATTACAAAACAATCTTCACACAAACAATGTCTGATCTAAACAATTGTAAAAATATCAATGGCTCATGCATAGGCTGAACTAATATAATAAAAATGACAATTCTACCTAAATGAATGTATTCAGCACCATAGCAATTAAACAACCACAAATATTTTATATAGCTAGAAAAAATGTATAAGAAAATGCTTGTAGAAGAATAAAAGGTCAAGAATATCAAGGGAATTAATGTAAAAATGAAAAGGAAAGTAGTTTATCCATATGCTATCTGAAACTATATTTCAAATAGCAATTCTCAAAACTATTTGATCTCGGCTAAAAATAGAGTGGGGGATCAGTGGAATAGGTTAGGTACACAAGACACAGTAATAAGTCATTATAGTAATCTACTGTTTGATAAACCCAAAGATTCCAGCTTCAGCAATAGGAACTCACTATTTTACAATAACCACTAACAACAAAAACTGGAAAACAGTATGGCCGAAACTAGGCATAGACGCACATCTCACACCCTATACTAAGATAAGGTCAAAATGGGTACATGATTTAGACATAAAGGAAGATATGACAAGAAAATTAGGAGAGCAAAGAATAATTTCCCTGTCACATCTACAGATAAGAGAAGAAATTATGACCAAACAAGAGATAGAAATAAATTATGCAATGTAAAGTGGGTAATTTTGAGTATATTAAATCAAAAAGGTTTTGAACAAGCAAAGCTAATGCAACCAATAATTAGAAGGAAAGGAGAAAGTTGGGATACAATTTTTTTATCCATCTTGTTTCTGATAAAAGCTTCATTTCTAAAATATATAGAGAACTTAGTCAAATTTAGCAGAATACAAGTCATTCCCCAATTCATAAATGGTCAAAGGATATGACCAGGTGGTTTTCACATGAAGAAATTAAATCTTTCTATAGTCATATAAAATGCTCTAAGTCCTTATTGATCAGGAAAATGAAAATTAAAACACCTCTGAGAAACTAACTCAGAAATGGCTAATATGATAAAGGAAAATATTGGAGAAGATTTGGGGAAATTGGAACACTAATTCCTTGTTGATGGACTTGTAAACTGGGCCAACCATTCTGGATATCAATTTGGAACTATGCCCAAAGTGTGACAAAACTATGCATACCCTTTGTTCCAGCAATAAAACTAATAGGTCTGTATCCAAAAGAGATAATGAAAAGGGAAAATATCTATATATTTACAGCAGCATTTTTATGTTGACAAAAAATTGCAACTTCAGGGGATGTCCATCAATTGTGGAATGACTGAACAAATTGTGCCATAGGATAGTAATGGAATAATATTGTGCTATAAGAAATTATGGGCAAATCAATTTCAAAGAAATAAAAACAACTTGAAAGACTTACATGAACTGATATGGAATGAAGTGAGCAAAATTAGGAGAAATGAGTATATAGTAACAGCTACATTATGTGATGATCAACTTTGATGGTTTTAGCTCTTCTCATCCTACTATTATCAGATATGAATCCAAAAGACTCATGGTGGAAAATGCTAACCACATCCTGAGAAAAAGCTATGGAGACTGAAAGGAGATCAAATCATAATATTATCACTTTTTTCCTCTTTCCTGTGGCTTTCCCTTTTTGTTCTGAGTCTTCATTCATATGGAAATATGTTTAATATGATTATACATGTTTAACATATATCAGATTGATTGCTCTCTTGGGAAGGGGGAAAAGGAGGGAGGGAGAAAATATTTGAAATTCAAAATTTTATTAAAAAGTATATGTTGAAACTGCTCTCTCCAAATTTACCAATGATCTCTTAGTTGCTATATGCAATGTCATTTTCTCATTCCCCATTCTCCTTGTTCTCTCGGAAGCCTTTGTCACTGTTGATTACCCTCTCCTCCTTCATATTCTATTTTCTTTAGATTTTTGGGATACCATATTCTTCATCTCTGTATCTGCCTATTTTTTTCTCAATCTTATTTCCCAAGATTTCATCCAGATGATGCTTCCTGATTGTGAGTGTCCCCTAGGGCTCTATACTGGACCTTAATTTGTTTGTTTGTTTTCTATCTTTCTATATAAATTCATTTGTTGATTTCATTAACTCCAATAGATTTAATATATGTTTGCTCACAATTATCAAATCTACATATCCTGCCCCAATATCTCTTCTGACCTTCAATCTTGTGGCATGAAATGCCTTCAGACATCTCATACTGGATGTTCAGTGGATGTATTAATCTTAGCATGTTCAAAACAGAGATTAAATTCCAGCTCACTATAACACCCTGGATTAAATAGATAAGATATTCTATTTGGTATTTAAAGCATTTTGACATTGATCTCACCCCACATTTTTAATCTTCTTAAACATTATTCCTTTCCATGTCCTGTATAATTGACAATAATGTACTATTTATTCTTCCTCAAACTCATCATTTAAAGTCTTGATTCCTTACTTCTTCCCTGGCACTGTTCAACATTGTGGTAGTCTCTCCATTCTTGTCTCTACTGATCAGCTCCCTTGGCTTCATTCATAAGTCAACTTAAATAGGAAGTTCTATGGCAGAGCTTTGTCCCCCTCTACCTCCTTCTGTTAATCACTTCTCTCTGAAATTACCTTTCATCTACCCTGTATATATTTAATATGTACATAGTTATTTCATATTGACTTCCCGATTGGAATGTGAGCTCTTCAAAGGCAAGGAGAATGATTTTTGCCTTTTTTGTATTCCAGGGCTTAGAATAATGCCTGGACCTTAGTAGTTACTAAATACAAACTTGGTAAGTGACTGACTGATCATTACACAGATGTAAATAATGAAAAATGAATATAAATATCTATAGACTGTGAAATTAGAAGACTTTTAAAGATGTAGGAGCACACTTTTTAACTCATTTCATGCACATTTTCGCTCAAAACAAGTTTTATATGATTATTTCGAGCCAAAAATTTAAACTTTGTGCATCTTAAAAAAGTGGGAAGGCATTTAAGTCAAAAACAAATCTCAAATAATGTTTATATCATTTTGTCATTCAGTTATCATCAGCTGCCACTAAAGCAAACTTCAAACTTAGCAGTTAATTCATCCTTGAATGAGAGTTGTAATGTTTTCCTAAGCTAAAAAGACTAATTGACTTAGAAGTAATGCCTAGAAATGTCATTTGAGAATATGCAATAGAAAGCTTTACTCCTCTATTGCATATATATCTAATCATTGTATCAGTTTATGCATATTTCTATCTATCCGTTTCTATGATATCTATCACCATGGTACCCAGACGTTCAGACAAAACACTTTCAGCTAAAAATATTACTAGTATAGCCTGGAATTTGATTATAGACCATTGAATATAGTTATATATTAATCTATACATGTGTATATCCAAGTATATGGGGATTATCATTCATTTTGAAAAGTATGTACATACATAGAAACATACAGGAAGCATACTTGTGATCTATTCCAACCAATTTCTCAAAGGCTGAGGCAGCACAAAGAATTCAGCACAGAGGGTTAAGTTCTAGGCTTTGAGTGAGGTAAATTTTAAATCCATCAGTCACTAGACCAGATAGAAGTCCTTTTACTTCTGGAATAATCAATTTCTCTTTACATAGAATGGTGATAGTAATACACAGAGTACTTTCCTTAAGAGTAGTTATGAGATTCAAATGAGATAATAAATGAAATGTGCTTTGCAAACTTTAGTTATATGAAAGGTTAGCTATTAAGGTGTGCTTATCAATAGGGCTGTTACAAGAATTGTATAAGACAATATAGGTAAGTTTCTTTGCAAATATTCAATTTCTATATAAATGTCCATTATTATCATCCTTGAATATATCTTAATTCATCTTAGTCCAAATTCCCAATTTCATTCCTAATTAAGTCTGTGTTTGCCTTTTATGATAGGTAGATTTCCTCCAAGAATCATATCGGATCATTTAATAAATGCCCACTCATTTTAGTGTCCATGCATGATACCTTGCTATTAATTTTCTACCTTCCACTCAACTTCGCAACCTTAACGTTATCTTCAAAGGCCTTGGACAATGCTTTAGTGGACTTTTAAGGCAGTCTCAGTCAACCAGCTATCTAGCTATCTATACTGTTTGAATCTTAATCTTTATTTCTTTGAAAAGACTATAATCTGTTCTTCCCCCACCCCCACCCCTGCCATTGGAATTTGCTTCCTGGCTAACCTTCTATTTATGCATGAACTAACCCTGAAACCCATGTACATTGTAATTAATATAAGACTACAAGCCTGAAATTCACCCCCTACAGACATTACCTTCACCTTTGCCATCTTTCCACTTTTTTCCACTAATAGATGAGGGATTGGGGAGAACAAGTAGTACTGAATACTCACACTAAATTCTTTTATTTCATCATTTTGAAATATGACTTCTGAGGGTAGAGACAGATGGTAAAGCAGAAGAGCACTCAACTGAACTTTCCCAACATTCCCTTCCAAGCAACTTTAAAATAATGCCTTTAATCAATTTATGGACTGGAAGAGACAACCACAGGTCAGAGTGGTATACTTTTCCAACCCAAATCAATAGAGTAGGTCATAAATAGAGATTTCTGATATGAAGGAAGAGGCTGACCCAGAGTCAACATGGATGAAACATTAATGGTAGGAGTAGGAGGTAAAGAGAAAAAGCAGTAACAGCTTTCAGAGTTACTAAGACAGAGAGAGTAGGAGGACTCGGACACTGTTCAGAAAGAGATGATAGGATACCTTGTGCAAGAATTAGATGTAGGACCAGACACTCTTTGGCAATGCCATTACTGAAATACTCTTCTGAGAAATGATTGAAGGCCAAAGAGAAGTGCTTTGGGTCAACAGAATTGGGTGTTCTGAGGGACAAGTGTTTGGCAACTCCATCGCCTATGGCGATTTCTAGGTCACAGTTCAAGGGCAGAGAGGATCCTTTCAGTCAAGAAGGCATGGAAGATCTGAGGGGCAGAAAATATCCAGCACTGATGAACAATGTAATTTCCAGTCCCAAAGAATCAAGGGCCTTTCCTGGGTAAGGGCTAGAGTACAGACTGAATGAACAGTAACCACAACTTTCCCCAGATGACACCATTTAGAAAACCCTGGAGAATTCCAAACACCGAGAACTAGCTTTGAAAACAGCAGTGTGAAAAACCTGAGGTTTGAGACATAGCCCAAACCACCTCCATGTCTGCAACAGAGTTTAACATTAACAAAACATTTCTTCAATATGTTTTTCAGTATTTTGGGGTCCCCTTTAGCAAGTCATGGACTTGTTTTTCATGGTTTTCTTGCATCATTCTCATGTCTCATCCCAATTTTTCCTCTACTTCTCTAACTTGGGTTTCCAACTCCTTTTTGAGCTCTTCCATGGCCTGAGACCAGTTCATGTTTTTCTTGGAGGCTCTTGGTGTAGGCTCTTGCACTTTGTTGACTTCTTCAGGCTGTATGTTTTGGTCTTATTTGTCACCAAAGAAAGATTCCAAAGTCTGAGACTGAATCTGGGTGCGTTTTTGCTGCCTGGCCATGTTCCCAACCAACTTACTTGACCCTTGAATTTTTCATTGGGGTATGACTGTTTGTAGATCAAAGACTTTTGTTCCAAGCTTGAGGGGAGGTGCCATTGATTTCAGAGCTATTTCTATATAGCCAGCTCTGCCAACCCAGCACTACAACACTTTAAAAAATAGACTAACTCAAATGGCAAAAGAGCTCCAAAAAGCCAATGAGGAGAAGAATGCCTTGAAAGGCACAATTACCCAAATGGAAAAGGAGGTCCAAAAGACCACCGAAGAAAATACTACCTTAAAAATTAGATTGGAGCAAGTGGAAGCTATTGGCTTGATGAGAAATCAAGATATAAAACAGAACCAAAGGAATGAAAAAATGGAAGACAATGTCAAATATCTCATTGGAAAAACCATTGACCTAGAAAATAGATCCAGGAAAGATAATTTAAAAATTATTGAACTACCTGAAAGCCATGATCAGAAAAAGAGGCTAGATATCATCTTTCAAGAAATTATCAAGGAGAATTGCCCTGATATTCCAGAGCCAGAGGGTGAAATAGAAATTGAAAGAATCCACCAGTCACCTCCTCAAATAGATCCCAAAAAGAAAACTCCTAGGAACATTGTTGCCAAATTCCAGTGCTCCCAGGTCAAGGAGAAAATACTGCAAGCAGCCAGGAGGAAACAATTTGAATATTTTGGAAAAACAATCAGGATTACACAGGATCTGGCAGCTTCCACAGGATCTGGCAGCTTCCACATTAAGAGACTGAAGGGCTTGGAATATGATATTCTGGAGGTCAATGGAGCTAGGATTAAAACCAAGAATCACCTACCTAGCAAAACTGAGTAACATGCTCCAAGGCAAAATATGGATTTTCAATAAAATTGAGGACTTTCAAGTTTTCTCAATGAAAAGACCAGAGCTGAATAGAAAATTTGACTTTCAAACACAACAATTAAAAGAAGTATGAAAAGGTAAACAAGATACAGAAATCATAAGGGACTTACTAAAGTTGAACTGTTTTGTTTACATTCCTACATAGAAAGATGATGTGTATGATTCATGAGACGTCAATATCATAGTAGCTGAAAGGAATATGCATATATGTATGTATGTATATGTATATACATATATATGTGTGTGTATGTGTGTGTTTATGCACACATATACATATGTGTGTGTCTATGTATGTATATATGTATATATATATGTGTGTGTATGTATGTGTATATATATGTATATATATATTTATATTTATATATGTACACATACACACACACAAAGGGTGCAGGGTGAGTTGAATATGAGGGGAGGACATCTAAAAAAATTAAATCAATTTAAGGGATAAGAGAGGAATATATTGAGAGAGGGAGAAAGGAAGAGCTAGAATGGGGGGTAAATTATCTCACATAAAAGCGGCAAGAAAAAGTAGTTCTGTAGGAATGGAAGAGGGGTCAGGGGAGGGGGAATGAGTAAATCTTGCTCTCATCAGATTTGGCCTGAGGAGGGAATACCATACACACTCAATTAGGTATCTTATCCCACAGGAAAGAAGGAGGAAGAAGATTAAAAAAGGGTGATGATAGAAGGGAGGGCATATGGGGGGAGGAGGTAATCAAAAACAAATACTTTTGAAAAGGTACTGGGTCAAGTGAGAAAATCCAATAAATGGGGATATGTTGGGAAGGAGCAAAATATAGTTAATCTTTCACAACGTGAGTATTGTGAAAGGGTTTTAGATAATGATAGGCATGTGGCCTATTTTGAATTGCTTGCCTTCTTAGGGAGGATGGGTGGGGAGCAAAGAGGGGAGAGAATTTTGAACTCAAATTTTAAAAACAGATGTTCAAAAACAACAACAAAAAAGTTTTTGCATGCAACTAGGAAATAAGATACACAGGCAATGGGGCATAGAAATTTATCTTGCCATATAAGAGAAGAAGGGAAAGGAGGTTGGGAGGGGAGTAGGGTGACAGATCGGAGGGCTGACTGGGGAATGGGGCAACCAGGATATACACTATCTTGGAGTGGGGGGAGGGTAGAAATGGGGAAAAAATTTGTAATTCAAACTTTTGTGAAAATCAATGCTGAAAACTAAATATATTAAATAAACTTAAAAGAAAAAGAAACAAACAAATAAAAAAAATCCTAATCAACAAAGAGGGTGGGAAAATGAGAAAACTTAAAATAAAAAGAACAAGATCATAAAAAGCTAAATTAATGACAAAGAAAATGAGACAAGCTGAGAAGACAATGAAGTTGAAGCACATAAAAACAAAAGCTCAAAGAAAAAATATGAATTGAACATAAGGCCAATAAACATTCCTGGAGGAACTAAAAAATAAAAAAAAAAAAACAAAAAAAAAGAGTGGTACAGAAACAAACAGGCTAAGTTATTAAAGCAAAGGAAGAAAATTATGAAAAGAAAATTAACAGTTTGTTAAAAGAGGCACAAAAAGTGAGCAGGAGCTGGGGAACATTGTACACAAGAGCAGAATTATTTTAAAGATGATCAACTGTGAAATATTTAGCCAGTTTGATTGACAGAATGGTGAAAGACAATTCCTAAAGACCCATGATGAAAAATGCTATCTGCCTCCAGAGAGAGAAGTAATATATACTAAATAAATATGAAAGTATACATTTTAGATTTTATTTTAATTATTTTATTTTGTTTGGGTGTTCCTCTTCAATAAAATTTATATGGAGATATGTTTAGCGTGATCTCACATGTATAATCAAAAAAAATGCTTTATTTTTAAAGGTGGGCAAAGTAGCAAAAAGGAGGAGAGAATTTGGAATTCAGTAGTTTAAAATATCACATTTTTAAATAAATAATTGGCCAGTAATTAATGAAATAAATAAATAATTCATTTAGAAAATTGCTAGCTTATAATTTAGAAAATATGAACTTAATTTGCCAATGTTGCTACTTAAGTGGAAATGACTATAGATGCAATATACCTTGTGGACTGGGAAAATTGTTTTAATTTAAAAAATAATTGAGGAAGAAAATGAAATCAACTAAATTTCTATCTTTCCTCTTGCTTAACAATTTTCTGTGATCTAAACTTTGTAACTGTTTGTAAATACATGTAATCAATGAAATACACTTAGAAATTTTCCTACCTACTGGATTTGTCACTCTCAGTATAAACTAATTCATAAGTAGAGTACATTTAGAGTTTCAGTTTTCATACTCCAAGTTGGTTTTATTTGTTAATTTTTAAGGTATTCTGGTTCATTGCTCTGAGCCTAATTTTCTCCACATTTTAGCATTCTTTTAAAATGTATTTTTTCACTTGAATGTGCTCTGAAAAATGGCAGAGATTGACAGTTGGAGGGAGAGAGAAAGAGGGAGAGTAAAGAGAATGAAAGAGAGAGAGACAAGAATGGGAAGTACAAAGGTTCAATTGTTCAATTTCTTTCTTCTATCAGTCTAAAAGTAGGTCAGCTTTGAGGTAATTTTTTTTGAATTTTCAGTTATATTACAGACTCATTTTAAGATAGTAACCTGGCAGTTAAAGTTTCCGCAAAAAAAGAGAAATCCCATGGGGGGGGGGAATCAGCAAACTTTATTTTGACCCAAAATTATTTATAAAATAATTTATGCTTTCAAACTCTTTAGTGAAATATTATGTAAATGTTTAATATTTTATTTCATATTTGTATATAATAGGGAAAATAAAGAAATCCCTATACTACTTTATAAGTCATGTTGAAAAACTGTTCACTGATTCCCAGTAATGATAATTAAAAGAAAAGTGAAAAGCTATATTGGAAATATTCTCCCCATTAAATGGTTCATCACCATCACCATCACCATCATCATCATCACCATCATCAACATCTCATCCAGCCTATGTAGCAACCTACATTTCAGTCTCTGCAGGTAAGTCATGTTTCAATTATTAACTTCATAGATTTTGGGTATTTGCAGTACTAGTACTTGAAGCATTATATGGTTTGGAGAACAAGTAAGACTTCACAAAAAAAAAATCCTTTCAGAACAGATACAGGCCATAGAAGGAAGCTGGCTATATTCCTTTCTTACTTGTAGTTGGGAGAATATTGCTTAATCAACTGAATAACAGAAGAAGCTTTCTCATTGCTATCCACAGAGTAAACCCAGTGACAGTGATGGTGACTGGAAGGATAGTATCTTTCTGGATATAGTTGCTTGCCTTTTTGGAGCTATGGTTATGTCCCCAGATGAAATATCATTATGGATGAATTAACCCATATTTCCATGAGAAGCTCTATCTGAGTTCTCTTCCTCACTGTTTCTTCTTCAAGTACAGATTTAAATCCAACTTTTCACATGCTTTCTTTAATCTACTCTTGTTGGTTTTAACGCTCTTTGTTGTAATATCTCTTTTCTTTGCAGAAATAGTGGTGTTGATTTTCATTGTGCTTTCTGTACATTTCCTTATTCATGTTCCACATTTGAAGGCAGTGTGCCTTTAAGGAGCCACTGCCCGACAGAATATTATTAATTATATGTTTCCTTTTATTTTTTTTTATTGATGCCTTAAACATCACATTTAAGCAAGTGCAAGTTGAAATAGATTGATTCTGTGGCTTTGTTTGGGTTTTGTTAATAAATTAGCAAATCCCCTTATAGGAAGATTTTTTTAATGGAGTCGCAGGATTTTATTTTTTTTGCTTTAAGACATAAAAGAACCTAAAATCTTATAATTGACTTTTCCAGACCCCTGAGACTAATTGTCTTAAGGAGGGGAACTCAAAAAAGAAGGAAGTACCAGGAGAGAAGTTCCCATCACCAGTCATAGAGAGCTGAAATAATTCATAGTCTCAGGATATTTCATTCATCCACCTATCCTTTCTGGAAAAGAGATTTTCCTTTTTGCAAAGAGAGATTTGAGTTGGCCACCAGTCAGTCACCTTTGTTTTCCACAGTGAGAACTAAAGGACATAAATATAATAAGTAAATGAGTGACCATTATGGTAATTAGGTAGGTGGGACTTTTTTATTGTTTTCTCTTTGGTAATAAAGTGGCTTTAATGAGTCTTGCCTTTGTTTGAATGGGGCAGGTAAGGTGGAACCCTTTTGTCTTTTGTTTTGTAGTGTCTCTCAGAAGTAAGGAATCTTTGATTGAATCAGGAATCTTTGATGACCTGCTTATGTTAAGGGAAGGCCTTGCTCATATGAGTTTGAGTGGCATCATTGTGATATCCTTTGACCCTGAGACATGTATATAAGATCTGAGGTTGATGTTTTGCTGTTGGGGGCACACTCATTGAAAGAGTGTTGGTGACAAGACTTCATGCTAGCTGATGAAGTACTCCCGGCTCCCAGCTTTGAAAAACCCAGATGTTGGTGCTTCTCCAGTAACTACTTATATTATGATTTGGTCAGACAGAAATCTGTCCATTGATCTATTTATAATTCATGCTTGTAATTTGTTTGTATTTACTCTGAAGTTCAGAGTGCTGGCTTTTCCTCCTGCAAAAAGGGAATGGTATGTGTACGTTTAATTAAAGCGAGATTGTTAAGCCCTTAAAGTTGCTTCCCTTAGAAAAGCAGAACAAAGAACATGTGCTGGCAGCCATTATCTCTGCTGGTGTTATTGGTCTTACACACCCACAGCAGGTGCTACCAACATTGTTGTTACATGAAGAAAAAGTAATTTCTTTGTTTTTAAATCTATGGGAAAAATATGCAAGGAACTAGTTTTCTATTAATCATAGATGTCCCAAATGTCATTTAAGCAATTAAAACATTGTAGTACTTTCAAGAAATTTAGCTTTTAGAACATAATCAGGGTTTGTCCTGCTTAATTTGTTTTTCTTTTGATTATTTTAAAATAAATTGACATCTCTTTCATAAACACTTCTCTGGATTACTATATTCTTGATTCATTTTTCAGTCCTGTCCTACACTTCAAGTTCCCTTTTATGGTTTTCTTGGCAAATATACATGAGTAGATTGCTATTTCTTTCTCTAGTTCATTTTACAGATGAGGATACTGGGGCAAACAGTGTTAAATGTTTTGGCCAGTCACACAGCTGGTAAATATGTAAGGTAAGATTTGAGTTCACAGGGAGTTATCTTCTTTATTCCAACCCCAGCACTCTACCCACTGTGTCATCTTGCTTCCGGGATTACTGTTTGGAATCTCTTAATTGCTCTAAAGTTGGGTGGGTAGAGTCAAAATGGCAGTGTGAAAACAGGGACTCATTTGAGCTCTCCCTTAAATCCCTCCAATCACCTGTAAAAAATGACTCAAAACAAATTCTAGATCTACATAATGCAAGAAATGACAGAGTGAAAAAGTCTCCAGACCAAGACTACCTGGATGTTTGGTGTGAAGGACCTGTCACGCTGTGATTGGAGTGAGGCATAGCCCAGCATGGGCCGAGCCAGGACTGACCAGGCCCAAGCAGACCAGGCAAAGCAGGTCTCAGGTCCCTGAATAACTGAACTGTGGTGGTTTACAGACTTCCCAACAAATGCCAAAGACAACATAGCTGATCAGTGGGGAAACTGTTAGACCTGGGTGAGAGAAGGGCTCGGTTTGGGCCCAGCCCAGGGTGCAGAGGTGGTTTTAGCAGCAGCAGTAGAAACAGCAGCAGTGGTGGCAACCACTTCTAGAACTCCAGGCCCACAGACAGTGGGGGGAATCAAGTGGCTAATCAGAGTGGGATTGCAGGTACCTCTTTGCTGGCACTGAGTTTCTCTTGCTTTGCCTTACTCAGATCTGGGTTGCAGTCCTAGTTGATGGTCCTTGGGGGAGGAGGAGTGTTGTGGTAGCAGAGCATGTGGTGTAATTCAAACAAGAGTTTGAATTACAAGTTTTCTCCCCGTTTCTACCCTTCACCCCCACTCCAAGATGGCGTATATTCTGGTTGCCCTGTTCCCCAGTCAGCCCTCCCTTCTGTCACCCCACTCCCCTCCCATCCCCTTTTACCTTCCCCTCTTGTAGGACAAGATAAATTTCTACTCCCCATTGCCTGTGTATCTTATTTTCTAGTTGCATGCAAAAAACTTTTTTTTTTGTTTTTGAACATCTGTTTTCAAAAATTTTGAGTTCCAAATGCTCCCCCCTCCTCCCATCCCACCCACTCTCCCCAAGAAGTCAAGCAATTCAACATAGGCCACATGTGTATCATTATGTATAACCCTTCCACAATACTCATGTTGTGAAAGACTAACTATATTTTGCTCCTTCCTAACACATCCCGCTTCATTGAATTTTCTCCCTTGACCCTGTCCCTTTCCAAAGTGTTTGTTTTGATTACCTCCACCCCCATCTGCCCTCCCCTGCATCATCTCCCCCTTTTATTATCTCCTTCCCTCTTCTTTCCTGTGGGGTAAGATACCCAATTGGGTATGTATGGTATTCTCTCCTCAGGCCCAATCTGATGAGAGCAAGATTCACTCATTCCCCCCTCACCTGCCCTCTCCCCTCCTCCCACAGAACTGCTTCCTCTTGCCGCCTTTATGCGAGATAATCCACCTCATTCTGTCTCTCCCTATCTCCCTCTGTCAATATGTTCCTCTCTCATCCCTTAATTTGATTTTATTTCTTTTAGATATCTTCCCTTCATCTTCAACTCACGCTGTGTCCTCTCTCTCTCTCTCTCTCTCTCTCTGTATATATATATATATATATATATATATATATATATATATATATATATATATACACACACATAGATACGTACATACATACACATTCATATATATATATATATATACACACATATACATATATGCATATTCCCTTCAGCTATCCTAATACTGAGGTCTCATGAATCATACATGTCATCTTTTCACGTAGGAATGTAAACAAAACAGTTCAACTTTAGTAAGTCCCTTGAAATTTATTTTTCTTGTTCTTTCTCTTGATTATCTTTTCATGCTTCTCTTGATTCTTGGGTTTGAAAGTCAAATATTCTATTCAGTTCTGGTCTTTTCACTGAGAAAGCTTGAAAGTCCTCTATTTTATTAAAAATCCATATTTTGCCTTGGGGCATGATACTCAGTTTTGCTAGGTAAGTGATTCTTGGTTTTAATCCTAGCTCCATTGACCTCCAGAATATCGTATTCCAAGCCCTTTGATCTCTTAATGTAGAAGCTGCCAGATCTTGGGTTATTCTGATTGGGTTTCCACAATACTCAAATTGTTTCTTTCTGGCTGCTTGCAGTATTTTCTCCTTGATCTGGGAGCTCTGGAATTTGGTGACAATATTCCTAGGAGATTTTTTGGGGGGATCTATTTGAGGAGGCGATCGATGGATTCTTTCAATTTCTATTTTGCCCTGTGGCACTAGAATATCAGGGCAGTTCTCCTTGATACTTTCTTGATAGATGATATCTAGGCTCTTTTTTTGATTATGGCTTTCAGGTAGTCTAATAATTTTTAAATGATTTCTCCTGGATCTATTTTCCAGGTCAGTGGTTTTTCCAAGGAGATATTTGACATTGTCTTACATTTTTTCATTCCTTTGGTTCTGTTTTATAATATCTTGATTTCTCATAAAGATTTCTCATAAAACTTCCACTTGCTCCAATCTAATTTTTAAAGTAGTATTTTCTTCAGTGGTCTTTTGGACCTCCTTTTCCATTTGGCTAATTCTGCCTTTCAAGGCATTCTTCTCCTCATTGGCTTTTTGGAGCTCTTTTGCCATTTGAGTTAGTCTGTTTTTTAAGGTGTTGTTTTCTTCAGTGTATTTTTCAGTATTTTTTTGGGTCTCCTTTATCAAGTCATTGACTTGTTTTTCATCATTTTCTCACATCCTTCTCATTTCTCTTCCCAATTTTTCCTCTACTTCTCTAAGTTGCTTTTCCAAATCCTTTTTGAGCTCTTCCGTGGCCTGGGATCAGTTCTTGTTTTTCTTGGAAGCTTTTGGCGTAGGCTCTTGAATTTTCTTGACTTCTTTAGGCTGTATGTTTTGGTCTTCTTTGTCACCATAGAAAGAATCCAAAGTCTGAGACTGAATCTGGGCCCGTTTTCGCGTCCTGGCCATATTCCCAACCAACTAACTTGACCCTTGAGTTTTTCAGCACGGTATGACTGCTTGTAGACTAAAGAGTTCTATGTTCCACGTTTGGGGGGAATGTGCCAGCTCTGCCACACCAGCACTCCTCCTTCCCTGAGAACCCCAACCCGGACTGGGCTTAGATCTTCATCAGGCTGTGCACTCCTGCTCTGATCCACCACTTAATTCCTCCCATCAGGCGGGCCTGGGGTCGGAAGCAACAGCAGCTGTAGCTGACCCACCTCTGCTGCCCCCGGGGCTGCAAGCCGAACAGTGAACTCCTTCAACTCCCGCAGCTTTTCCCAGTAACCTTCTCTGCTGTCTTTGGTGTTTGTGGGTTGAGAAGTCTGGTAAGTGCCACAGTTCACTGATTCAGGGCTCTAGGGCACTTTCTGCCCAGCTTCTGTTCTGGTTGGTCCACGCAGCTCATGCTGGGCTCAGCTGGGCTCGTTTCCCCACAGCTCCCCTCTGCTCCCAGCTCTGTGTGGGATTGACCTCACCCAGAGACCATAAGTGCTGTCCTGGGCTGGATCCCTGCTTCCCTCTGCTGTTTTGTGGGTTGTGCCATTCTAGACTTGGTTTAGAGCCATTTTTCATAGGTTTTTGGAGGGACTCGGCAAGGAGGTCATGCTAGTCCCTGTTTCCAGCTGCCATCTTGGCTCCGCCCCCCACTGCCTAACTTTTTTAAAGGAGTTTACAAAAACTGCATCTAATGATCCAGCTGTAATCAAGAACTTTTAAAAGTGGAGTTAGAACTATGTATGTGTCTGGACATTATTAGAAAGTTGTGACTATGAACTATATTTATAATAATTATAATGTAATTAAAATGTATCTTCCTTGTAGTTTTGACAATATTACCTGAATATCCTATCTTTCAAAATGTTTCCTGATTTCACCTTCCCCTTTATGCTGAAGATCTCAGCTATCGTTCAACGTTCTTCAAAAATTGGTGTCCTTTTTGAACTTCCCTTTATATCAGTTGGAAATACTTCATCACTTATTTCACAGTCATGGCTTTCATCTTTCAGCTATTCCCAAAATTTGAATCTTGAGCTCTTGAAAACGCTAATTTATGTAGCTTTGTGTCATTTCAATTACCATCTTAGTAACATATTAATTATCTTTGAAAACTTGCCTCCACAATTGAATTATTTTAGTATCACCTAGTCCACTTTCCCTTTGCCTGTGTCCTGGTTAATAACCTTTGTTCCTATAGGTCAGTTTCAATCCAGTTTAACTCTGAAGACTCAAACCTGGTTGACTTCAGAAATTATATTTAAAAAAAGAGGGCTTGAAGAGGAGCTAAGACTACTCTAATGTCCTACAATTTATCATTAACTTTAACCGACAGAACTGACATATGCAAATAGACTGACTCTAGTGTCACAATCTATCCTAGAAAAAGAATCAGAGAAATAAAATTAGATGAGTTATTATACAGTTGAAAGAGAAACTTACAGTTACTTAGTAAAGAGGATATCTGAAAAGAGAAAGAAATTCTACTCATACTGTTAAGTATTCTTCTTTTATCTGTGTCCTTGTATTGTATTCGTTAGTGTCCCCTTTTCTGTTGACCTCTGCTCCTCTTTTAATATAATGCAACACTTTTAACAGGATGCCTTTTTCAGTCACTTTCAGACCTATGCTCCCTTTTGTCCAAAAATAAAACTATTTCTTGTATCCCATCTTCAAGGTGCTTCTTAACTTACATTTTAAATACCATATCTAAATTCCCATTGCAAAGAGATTGGCACATTTGAGACATAATGAATGAATGTTAAAATAATAATGTCACATTTCTAGAAAGCATTTAATTTAGATTTTATATACAGGAATGCATTTGCACTCCTCACAATCATGCTTTGAGAGCCTTTGAGAGAGTTTTTGAGAGTAATCTTAGTGTCTGCAACTACAAGGCAAAAAGACAAATTGCCAGAACTTGTACATTGATTAGGTGTCCTGATGCCAAGACCAGTGTTTTTTCTATCATAACATGATAGGATACACTCAGGCCCTAGACCTATGATTTGATTGATATAAAGAACTTGAGTTATACAAATTCCTTCCAAGAAGGCAGATTGGCAGATTTTCTATGATTCATATCCATAGATAGATATTTTAGTAATGAGAAGCCAGGCCACTTATCTGAGGTCATGGGGCCAATGTCTGTCAGAGGTGAGATTTGAACCCACCTTCCTGAATTCAGGGGCAGCTTTCTGTTCACTATACCACCATGCTGCCTCTATTTACAATGAAGCTATGGCTTAAGCTTAAACAAAAAAGTACCATGGTTAAATATAATATGTAATAATTTATCAAAATATTTTAACTCATCAAATGAGCCAATCAAAAAACCCAAACTCCTCTGAAAATCATTAATATCTCTAAATCCTTTTGAACAATAGTGGGTGTCAGCTTGCGTTATTTCAGCTACTCCTTTCTTTATGCAGATTTCATCTTTTCTGTACCTATTTGATTCCAACATATGACTTTGCATACAGAAAATGCATAATAAATTGATTAAGTGATGGACTGACAGTCTATTTCCCCCCCATAAACCTTCTGCTTTCCACAAATCTTCTATACTGTTCCATTATTATATGTAATTGATATTTTATTATCCATAAATTGTAGTATTTGGAAAATTTCACCATCCATAGTGAAAAAATATTAATTTTTTATATACCCAGCATTTTTAAACGTATGGTATCTATCTTAACTCAATGTAAATTTATGTGTTTTGCCTGTTACTGTTGTTGGTAATTAGCAGATTATTGAATAGTTATCATTCTACAGTATTAAATATTCACTATATGCTAGGTATTGTCATTAAATATTGGGAATACAAACACCATGTTAATAATTCCTTGCCCTTAAGGAACTTCAATTCTGGTACCTATTTACTATGTACTAGTATTATTTAACATTCTGCATAATTATATTTGGGGACTGCTACATGGAACAGTGGATAAAGTACTAGCCCTAGAGTCTAGAAGACATGAGTCCAAATCCAGCCTCAGATAATTGCTTGATGTGTGACCCTGGACAAGTCATTTAAACTTATTTGTCTCAGTTTCCTTATCTGTAAAATGAGCTGGAATAAGAAATGGCAAACCATTCCAATAACATTGCCAAGAAAATGCTACACGGAGTCTCAAAGGATCATAAACAAGCTAAATGACTAAACAAGAACTAAATAATTATACTTGACAGATTTCTGGTAAAGGATTAAGACATTCAAGTCTTTTAGAAGGCTTTAAAATTCCTTTCAGATATCTCTTCTATTTAAAAATTCTATCCAAGTCTTCTGTGTCCTATGAAGTCTTCCAGAGTTCTGATCCCAGTCATTGCTGTAATCAGACTTGATTTTCATTTTCCTCATCATTCTGGGTACTTAGATAGAAAATTAAGGCTAGAAAAAGACCTCAGAATGTATGTAGTAATACTTATAATTTTTTGAGTTTAACAAACATAAAATTAAAATGATTCACAGCAAGTAATACAGGAAAAACTTCATTTATGGACAATTCTATTTAAATTTATCCATTTTCACTGAATTTTATAATACTCTATATACAAATATAATTATAGCTGAAGTGATTAATGCATATATGCATATGTTGAACTTTGAAACTATAAGAGATATTAACAATTAATTGGAATAGTAGTTTCTAAAGTATCATCTCAGTATCCCCAGTGGTCCTCAAGACTCATCGAGTCCATGAGGTCAAAATGAGTTTTGTAATAATTTTAACTTTTCAGTTACTATAATGATAAATGTTGATAGATATAACCCACATAATCAAAAGTTCTTTATGGGAGAGTCTCCAATTTTAACAGTATAAATTTGTTTTGAGAGCAAAAAGTTAAAAAAAAAAAAACAACTGTGGATTCAGCTCACTTCCTATACTTTACAGTTTGGGCAACTTAGAAACAGAATCATTCCATCAGATTTTGATTAGAGTCTATGATATATAAGGCACTCTAGGCATACAAGAACAAGAATGCCTCTGAAATCTACATTCTACTCAAGAAGTATAGCTAATATTATTACAGTACTTTGTCTTTTTTTTTCTAAATAGCATTTAATTTTTCCAATTACTTAAACAGATGGTTTTCAAAGTTCCCTTTATAAGATTCTGAGTTCCAATTTTCTCTTCCTTTCTCCTTTCCCTTCCTCCATCCCCAAGATGGCAAGTAATTCAATATAGGTTATACCTGTGCAATCAAAAAAAACATTTTCTGCATTAGTCATGTGAAGGAATAAGTAGAAAAAAGGGAAAGGCTATGCAAAAAAGTGAAAATAATATATTTCAATCTGCATTCAAAGTCCATAGTTTTTCTCTGGATGTGGATAGCATTTCTTCCATGAATCTTTTGGAATTGTTTTGGATCATTGTATTGCTGAGAAGAACTAAGTCAATCACAATTAATCATCACCCAGTGTTACTGCTGCTATGTACAATATTTTCCTGGTTTTATTCACTTCACTCAGGAATTCATGTAAGTCTTTCTGTTTTTTTTTTTTTTCTGAAATCCACCTGCCTCTAATTTCTTGTAGCTCAATATTAATCTACTACATTCATGTGCCACAATTTTTTCAGGCATTCCCCAATTGTTGGGCATTTCTTCAATTTCCAATTCTTTGTCACAACAAAAAGAATGGCTATAAATATTGTTGTAAACATAGGTCCCTTTCCCTTTTTCATATTCTGTTTGGGATATAGACTTAGTAGTGGTATTACTGGATGAACAAGTATGCACAGTCTTATTGCCCTTAGCACTTCAAGTCTTGCAAAGCACTTTATACAATTTCCACTCAATCCTCACAGCAATCCTGTTCAGTATGTAGCATCATTATACTCATTTTGCAAAGAAACTGAGGATGAGAGTGATTGTGACTGGTTTGGAGTTACACAGTTATTAAGCATTTGAGGCAGGATTCAATTTCAGTCATTTCTACTCCAAGTATAGCACACTAACAACTATACCACCAGGTTGCCACTAGTGAGAAAACATCCATATAGATAAGTTCATACCCAACAAGCTGAGAAAGGCTAAGTTTTGAAAGATTGAGTAGATTAAAGAAAGCATGTGTGTATACACAGATACACATATATGCATATATGTGTATATACAAATGCACATATGTGTATATACATATATTTACAATTAATATATGATATTTTTGTGTATCAATCACTTCATCAAGAAATCTCTGTCTTCTCCCTTATACATTGTCCCACCCCCATAATTTTATATGAATATGATCATTCTGAAAAGTAGTTGGTTAGTTGTCCTTCATCTTCGAAAAAGACCAAAATGATATCACTATGCTTGAGTCAGATTCAATGTGTCCTACTGTGGCTGATCAGGCCAATATGAGCTCAAAATGGTCTACCTCACATCGGGCACAAATAGTCCTTGTGAACATTTGGGGTGGATACTCCTAACCTGTGCATCTTGCCTTTCCTTTGAGCTGTTTCGATTCTGCTTTACCAATAGAGCACAGCACTTTTTCTGATGTGGGAACACCATGCTGAGCAGCCTTGTGCCAGTGTCTCCTATGTCACACAATCAATTCCAGAGTTCTTGAGAGAGAACTTGAGAATGTCCTTGTATTACTTCTTCTGACCACCATGTGAAAGATTGCCCTGTGTGAGTTGTCCAAAAAATAGTCTTTTTGGCAAGTGGACATTTTGCATTTGGACATGTGGCCAACCTATAGGAGTTGCACTCTCTGAAGCAGAGTTTGAATGGTTGGCAGTTTAATTTGAGTAAGGACCTTAGTTTCTGCTACCTTGTCCTGCCAAGTGATCTTCAAAGACAATTCAAATGGAAGTGATTCAGTCTCCTGGCATGGCAATGGTAGACTGTCCATGCTTCACAGGTCTATATCAATGAGTTCAGCACCACAGCTTTGTAGACCTTCAGTTTGCCAATAGGTCTAATACTTCTTCCCTCCCATACCTTGCTTCGGAGCCTTCCTAACACTGAGTGAGGCAATGCACGTGTCCACCTCATTATCAAGGTGTACATCCCTGGAAAATACACTACCAAGGTAAGTGAAGTTATGCAAAGCACTCAAAACCTGGTGTGGTGGTGGCTGATGGAGCACCTGTGTTTCCTTGGTGTTAATTGTTAGGTCAAAAATGATGGGGAAATTCTGAAAAGTAGTGAGGGGAGAGAATACACGCAGACATAAAAGATGGCTTATGCGAAGTTACAAAACCAATCCCCAGTGACTGACAGAAGGGAAATTTGAGTTTGAGAACAGGCTCAAATTCCAGTTTTCTTGGATTATAAATTGTGTGAAGGGAATACTCTGAAATATGGCTGGGATGAGAGGTTAGAATAAGATCATGGAAAGCATTAAGTGGCAGCCTAAAAAGTTTTATATCCTAAGGTAACAGGGAATCACTGAAGGCTTTTGAATAGAAGAAGGCCATGGCAAGATCTGTGCCCTAGGTTTGGCTGATGATAATGCAGATAGTGATGATGATGATAATGATGATGATGATGGATAGATAGGTAGACATAGCATTATTAAGCACTTCTGTGGATACAAATACACATGAGAGATTCTCTGCCATCAAGGACCTTACATTGTAACAGAGAAGACTAAAAAATGGGAATAAATTGAGGAATAAAGTATTTATTATGCAGTTACTATATATAAAACACCATGCTTAATAATGCGTATACAAAAAGAAAAGCAGTCTCTGTTTTCAAGGGGCTTACATTGTAGTGGAAGAGACAACTTCTAACTCAATCCTGGATAACACCTTCCATGATCTTTTCTCCTTCCCTTTCGACTGGAGAGTTGAAAGGTAGAATATCAAATCTCTCCCAACGTCTTCCTTTATATAGGCAGAAATTGCTCAAAATGTTCCTTGCTGTCCCCTCACATAATTCCAGTTTTCTTTTGTGTGTTGTCTTTACCTATTAAATTGTAATTTCCTTAAGGGATAAAAATTTAAAAAAAATTCTTTTCTTTGCTTATTTGTCTCCCCAGCAGGCAGCATTGTGCCTGGTCTGTCATAGCGGTTTAATAAATGTTTACAGAATTGAATTGACACATGGAAGGTTTCACCTGCACCTAGGATGGAAAAATCTCCTGGACTTTAGGGTACGTATGCAGTCCATTTTCTTTCATGCCATTTCCACAGATGAAATCATCTAATTTTCTGATGTTGAAGCATTTGGCACTGCCAGGGACGTGGTGGAAAGTCAACTTTGGATCTTCCATAGCTGTGGCTGAAGTACTTGAACCAACAGTTAGCAAGCTGCATCTCCACAGGGGTTGCTTACCAGGATCATGGCTGGTGGCACTGAGCTATAATCACTATTGTTCCCAAGGCTCTTGAGTTCAGGGTCCTGTGCTATCTATATCAGTATCTGAAGGGATATGGTGTTCAAAGTATTGGAGGTAGCAGTTAGACCTACCTGGCAAATGCTGTCTCTTCTGGCTCCTTCCAAATGTTTTAATGTTTCATCTACACTGCCTTGTCTGACCTGTGTGTGACATTTGGTTGATTTCTCTAAAGGTGTTTCTTAATGGGATGATGTTTTTAGGGAGGTATAGAAACAGGACCAATGTTCTACAGGGTGTTACCAATTCCAGGGCTCCTGTGCTGATCTGAATATTGGTAGAAATTGGTGAATAGTTGCTAATGCTGGTGATGTGAGAGGGGGACCTTTTTTTTACAATTATGTCTTCCTTCAGTAATGTGTGTAGGGGGCTGGGTTGGAATTAGTTCTTGTAGCTTGCTGGGTACTGCCATTGCCAAATCTTTGAGCTCAGTTTCCTGGGCTATCTTGATCAAGGGCTGATCATAGTGAATCATAGTCGGATTTGTGGTGATGGTGTGATTAGCCTGGAACCTTTCTCTCCTTCCATGTGTTTTGCTGCTTCGGCTAAGCTGAAAAAAATAAGAATACAGAAAGGTATACATGATGTGGAGATACCCTGATTTTAAACAAGATAAAATAAAAGAAGAGTTTGTAATGCTGTGTCAAGTACATGGTCTTAATACCAAGGTGAAGGGGATGATGGAGTAGAATCATAATGATGTAGAGATGATGTAAAAGGCACAAAGGGCTAGTTCTCATCATAGTAGATTCTATGTAGAAGATAGATTAGAGAGAGGGGTAGACTGGAGTGCATGGTAACAATTTAGGTTCTTACAATATAACCTGTACATGACATAATGAGCTCTTGAATTGAGTGGTGGAAGTTTAGGTAGAGTGAAGATAGGCTATGGTGATAGAAATGACAAGATTTGGTGACTGATTAAATATGGGGAAGGAGGAATGAGAGAGGGAAGACAGATTTGAGTTTTGAAGTCAGAGGAACTTCCTTCAAATCTTTCTGCCACCGTGGATTTTGGGCAAATCCCTTCTTTAAGCTTAATTTTCCTCATAGGCCTCCACTTTTTTTCTAACTATAAATCTATCTATTTATAATTCTCAATTTACAAAGCCAGTTGGGACAGACCTGAAATTAAAGTCTTGTACTCCCAACCTTCCTAGTCCAGTTTTGTTTATACTACATCATTGTATCCTTCTATATATATATATTTTCTTTCTTCTTAGTTGGCCACAATTTTTTGAGGGCAAGAATTTCTATGTCCCTTGTTCCTCTTTTTAACTCTTACAATACCTAGGATTTCCTCAGTCTATGGCAGCTGGTCAGTAAGTGTTAGACATCAATATCATCTGATTCAATGCCAGTATATTTCTAAGTAAGGAATACTGTGTAAACAACTTCCCATCCTCATACATGGTCAGTGGCTTGCAAACTCTATGCTCCTGTCAAAGGATTTATGATTCTCATATTGATCAATATGATATGTATAATGATTATACTGTCTAGATTTCTCAGAACTTTCATATTCCCAGGAGATTGTAGTGTGGGAGCCAGACACACTGTAGCAGAACATAATAAATCAAGTAATAATCATAATCAAGTAATAAATCAAGAACTCTTGACAAGCTAAAAGTTCCTGTATTATAGTGCTTTTACCTTCTAAATGAACAGAAGTAGAGATTGCAAAACCTGTTTCTCTCATGTTAATTCTGGTTATGTACCCTACTAAATAATCACAAGTCTTAATGACCCCATAAGACTTGAGGTAATGAACTTAGGAACTATTCACGTTGGACTCAAGAACACCTGTATTATCCCTAACATGCCTACACTATTGGACTGCTGTGACAACTGTTTCAGTACTTGAGAGTAATCTATCACCATCACCACTCCCATGAGATTTTAATGTATATAAACTCTGCTTTTGCCCCAGCAAGATAAGCCCTCTCCAGGAAGACTTCATTTGCAAACTTACGTTCCTCACCTAAAAATTAGTTAGAACACTACTTGATTCCTGGCATACACGTATCCTTAAAGAATTTACTCAATCTGTATTTAGGCTAAAATGCATTTACCTTAGTGATAATGAAAATGTAACAACAAATTTCAAATTGGATGAAAGAAAGCCACTATTTTAGGGACTGGTAAGATCTGGGCATTTTGATGGGATGTCTATTCTGAGTAACCTCAAACAAAGAGATTAGAGCCTTAATTGCATATGTGCATAAGCCAAAGGAGGGTTAGAATTTATATTTGAAATTATATTATACTTCTATACAGAAATGTTAAATTTGGAGTTGAGAGAAAAAGGAGGAAAGGGAATTGAGTAACCTCAAACTCATGACTCACATGAGGAAGGAGACAGGAGAATAAGGAGATACAGAGGTCTCACACACACACACACACACACACACACACACACATACACACACACACACACACCTCCCTGTCTCAAATTCTCAAATATTTCCAAGAATGGTAGGTTTAGTGGGGTTTTTTTAATCTTTCCCGAATGGGACTTTGACATTTTACCCCTCCAATTCTATTAGGTAGAACTCGTTTATATTTCCTAAATTGATAACAGAGTATAGATGGTCTCTGTACATCATTTTAATGTTTCATTGAAAAAAAATCTCTAAGATCTATACATTACTTTCTTAGCTTTTATCAATTAAGGTTAGATTAGCTCCCTACTCTGCCCCTCATGGAAACAACTTTTCTAAGACCCTTTTAAATCCTTCATCTCACCCTTCTGGGGAAGTGGAGACAGACACAGCCAGGGATCATTGCAAAGAAGGAATATCAAGTCTTCCTTCTCTCAAGATCAGAGGAGAAGTAGCCCCTCAAGAGCTTTGTGAGAACATTAACTTTCCCTCTTGTTCAGAGACTAGGCAAAATTCAGTTCTTCACCCTGTGACAACTGCACCATGCATTTTTGCATGTATCTTATAATCTTTCTTAGGGTCTTTAATTATTGTCTTCTTTTTTATTTTCTTTTTTAATTGGATTTTTTATTTTTAGTTTACAACACTTAGTTTTACATGGTCTTGATTTTCAAATTTTCTTCCCTTCCCTTCCCTCACCCCATAACCAAAGACAGCATGCAATCCAATATAGAGTCTGCATAGATCTTCATATCAAACTTATTTACATGATAGTCAAGTTCAAAGAAGAATTATGACCAATGGAATGAATCATGAGAGAGAAGCAATAAAATCAAAAAAAAAGGAAAAAAAAATAGAGAGTGAATAGTTCACCTCAATCTGCATTCAGACTCCACAGTCCTTTTTCTGCATATGGCTCTCATTTTCCATCATGAGTCCTTTGGAGCTGTTTTTGAGCCTTGTGTGGCTGAGGAGAGCCAAGTCTATCAAAGTTAGTCATCCCAGAATCAATATGTCTGTGGTTGTGTATAATGTTCTCCTGGTCCTGCTCCTCTCACTCAGGATGAGATCATGTAGGTCTTTCGAAATTATTATGAAGTCCGTATCTTCCCCATTTTTATAGCACAATGGTATTCCATTATATTCCTATACCACAATTTATTCAGCCATTCCCCAATTGAGTGGCATCCCCTTAATTTCCAATTTTTGCCACCACAAAAAGAGGAGCTATAAATCTTTTCATACATACAGCTCCCTTTCCCACTTGTATAATCTCTTTGGGATATACCCTAGGAGTGGTATTGTTGTGTCAAAGGGTATGCACATTTTTACAGCCCTTTGGGCATATTTCCAAATTGCTTCCCAAAATGGCTGGATCTGTTCACAACTCCACCAACAATGTATTAATGTTCCAATTTTCCCGCATCCTCTCCAGCATTTATCATTTTCCTGTTTTGTCGTGTTAGACAATCTGGCAGGAGATATGTGGTACCTAAGAGTTGCTTTGATTTGCATTTCTCTAATCGATAGTGATTTAGAACATTTTTATATGCCTATACATATATATATATATGCATATATATATGTATATGTATATATATATGTATATATATATGTGTATATATATATGTATATATATGTGTATATATATATATATATATATATATATATATATATATATATATATATATATATATCTTTAATTACTTCCTCTGAAAACTGCTTGTTCATATCCTTTGACCACTTCTCAGTTGGGAAATGAGTTTTATTCTTATAAATTTGGCTCAGTTCCCCATATATTTTAGAGATTAGGCCTTTATCAGAGACACTGGTTGTAAAGATTTTCTCCCAATTTTATGCTTCCCTCCTAATCTTTGTTGCATTTGCTTTGTTTATACAAAAAACTTTTCAGTTTACCATAATCAAAATCATCCATTTTGAAATTATTGTCTTCTTAAGGTGTCATATTGAATATATAAAAATTTTTGACCTTTGGCTCGCCGTAACTTTCCCCATGCCCAGGTGATGAGTTCAGGGTGTACCCCAAAAATGTTGGGGTGCTACCTGAAATGATGAGGAATCTACTTGCAGGTCCTGTTGTGCTGAAAGAATTCATTTGGACAGTCTCCAAATTAAAGAAAGGCATTTATTGGGGTGATGCACCAAAGTGGGCCTGCTTCCACGTGGAAGAGGCAGAGCATAGGCCAAGCTCTCTTAAGGGGGCAGAGTATGGCCCTGATTCCTGTAAGAGACAAAGGTAGTTAGTCACATTAACGATATGGTTTAAATACAATTTTAGGTAATAGTGGGAAAGGTGACAAGAGAATGGGAGGATCAAGCAAGGGTCCAAAGTGCTTGGGGTATCAGGTAGTCCAGAGGTGCCTTTATCATACAGATGAGCAAAGTGAATAGGAAAAGAGAGGAAAAGAACTGTTCTGGAATTGGGGGTGCTTTGCAAAAGCACACACGTAAGTCCAAGGTAGGGGGCTTCAATGCTTAGTCTTCTTTGATCACTTTTCTGGTTGGTCAAACCCTGAATATTATCTCATATCACATATCCTGCATCCTGCTTGCTCCACCTGCCTCAAGCATTCTTTTCTATCTCATCATAAGTGCCCATATGGTCTGCTATCTCAATTTTCTCTGAGGGATTTTATAGCTAATTTGAAGCAGTAGAGGTTAGGCAGATAGAAAGCAAAGGAAAAAGTGCCACAAAATATTTAAGTAGATGTTCAATAACAACATAAGAATTTCTGGAAATAAGATTCTCTAACCCTTCCATATTGACCTCTGAAAGCACAGAAAATGTCATCACAGGACAAACCCTGGAACAGCCAAGCCAGCAGACAGATAGGCTACAGCAGTCTTGTAACTCAGCAAACTTGGGGAACGAAAAGGAAAAATCCCTCTTGCTCTGTGGGAGGGAAAGTAGCACAGGACAGGAGGTGCTCAAGTAAACCAGAAACAAGCCCTACCTCAGCAACCCAGGGGGAGATCCTGAGCCCCAGCATGGTAGAGCAGCAAGTGCTAACACCAGGATGCCTCCAATTGCCTCGGCATAGTCAGGGAATAACAGACTTAAAGAGGTAGTAACTTAATCAGTTAGATATAGAAATCTAACTTGGCCTATAGGAAGTAGGAGGGAAAGGGGATAGAAAGGGGTGGATGTGGATAAAAGGGTAGGAAGAAGTAGTAAAGGTAAAGGAGAAGATAAGAGAGAGTTCTAATAGAAGGGAGGACAGACTGAAGAAGGCAGTGGTAAAAAACATAATAATTCCTCCGGTAAAAGATCCACAGAGGAAGATATGGGGAGATCTGAGATTGATTCACTGCTGCTCTCTAGTTGTGTAAGTTTGGATATTTCATTTAACCCATCTGATAAAATAATGATAAAGCAGACTGGGGATACATACCTCACAGGGTGGTGAATGAAGTACTACAAGCACATACACACACGCGCGCACACACACACACACACACACACACACTGAGAGGCAGACATGCACTCACGTTCATACTCAAACATCCCTAATATTTTTAATATTTTTTTTAAATTTCTCTGTGTATCTGGCAGTTCCTCATGCATGGAATACACTCATTCTTTAATTTTCTTCATAGAATTTCTCTCTTCCTTTATAATAAAGCACACACAGTTTCTTCTGAACGAAATCTTGCTTGCTACCCCCAACACTTTTAGCATCTACCTGCAAACGTTTTTGTGTGCAGAGGTTTTGAGTGATAAAAAATACATATAATGTATGTGAAGCACTTTGAAAATCTTAAAATGTTATTATTATTAATTATTATTGGTGTTATTATTATTATCATCATTATTGTTATACAAGCACTAGATTACCAGTTAAATGATGGCTTCATTCCTTGACCCTTCTACTACCCTCATGCTAAAAAGCAATGTTTATAGAGTAATACAGGGGGTCTAATAGGGATATTGACAAATGTTTAACTATGGGACTCTATTGGAAAAAATGTATACAGGCATATTTGTTTAAACTATATAAGTAATATGTCTTAAGTTTAGACAGTCAACAAAACAGTAAATCAAGCCCTGATTTGTGGTGATTTCTAAGGCATAAATGGTTACACGGGGAAAATTCGACCATCAGCTTAGAGCCCGGTTCCATCAAATTCCTTGTTTGTAGGTAACTACCTTGCATACGCATGTATCATTACATTCATTTGTAAATGTAGAGATATAAATTAATAAAAGAACAGTACTTATTGCTTACATCTATAAGCATATAATGTAGGTACATTGAACATAATTATTAACTAACTATTTTTACTTGTACTTTTTCTCTCCAATTAAAATATGTTTCTTGTGAGAAAGAATTTATTAATTAATTGCATTTTAGCCCCAGAACATAGCACAAAGCCTGGCACATGTTGGACACTTAATAAACATTTGCTGAGTGAATAATTGACTTGTTAACTAGTAATGAAAATTTTTCCCCTGAACTCATTCCAACAGTCTTTTAAAAAGATCTTGGTCTGCATGGAAGACTTGTATTTTGTGGATTTCATTTTCTATGTTTTTTTTTAAATGACTGAAAAGAAATATATTCTGTCTTCTGCTTTTAACAGACATATAGTCTGCTCATCCAAGTTTGGATTGATTCTAACATCACACTAGTCAAGTTCAATTCTATTGCAATAGAACATATGGGGTCCTTTCAGTAACCAAGATTCTTAAAATGAATGATATTTTAAGAATGAATACTACCTGTTCTCCACATAATCAACTAAGGGATTAAACAGATGCATTAGATAACATTTTACATAGCAAAGTTTAAGATATTTTAACCTAATGATAAAGAAGAAAATGATAACACGACTATTTCAGTACAACCATTTATGCTGTGGTTTTTCAGTCACCACAAACACTAATAATACTCCCTAGAACATAATCTTCTAAGTCATTATATTTATTTGGAAAGTCACAAATTTATCTGTAAGTAGTCTATGGTTATTTTAAAAGACAGTGAAAAGTAGCTTCCTTTTCCATTTGTGGAGTGAATAGAGTGAGTGGCGTGGGACAAGTATTTTCAGGGATGGAATGTGTCTTTATAGGAAAATGCTAAAAAAAATTGATTATTTCATTTGGACTTTTTTGTATAAGGTAAATATATGTAAAATAGCATTATACATATGAGAAAATGAATTCCTTGTATTTAGAAGAACAATGTGAAAATATAATAATATATCTTATGATCACGTTTCAATTCCAAATTGTCTTTCACATATTCTTTTATAATGTTAGAAGAAAATACAAAACTATCTCATAGCCAGATTTCAGCTCTAATCCTCCTGTTCTGGGGAAAAAAGTAATTATAACATGATCTGTAGTAATAGGCAGTTGCATTACTTTTTAAGGACTCTGGTAATTTTTAAAAAAAATGCATGAAATTTAAAATGCTCATACAACTTTCGGATCATCCAGAAGTCCCATTATAAAATTTAGCTATATACTATCTTATTGCTATAAATATCTCCATTTCTCTACTACTTCTACTTTAGGATATTAACTGCTTTTCTTATTATTTATATAACTCTCCATTCCATGCTAAAGTGTAATGAAAATTTTGAGAATTTCAGCTCAGAGTTTATATTTTTTTCTTGTGGCCTTTAAAAAATGTTCTGTGATAATCTAAAAGTAATCAATCATGTTTTAAAGGAGAACCTTAGATATGGTATATGTCTAATAAACCAGATGATGGCCCAAAAAGTGAAAAATTCCCTACTGGCCTCACTAGAAATAATCACAAATTTAATAGGTCATTTCCTTTGTAAGAAGATACACTAAAGTGGAAATAGCTATAGTAAGCTTTTGTACCTATATACATAAAGGACAATGATGTCAGGTATTTTAGAATTTCATTAATGAACTCAACAAATGGTAAAATAGTATTTTTTCTTTCTTTGTTAGTGTTTTTCTCCATGTATTTACATAACCAAACAAGTATACTCACTTCCTAGGTTTTCAGGAGCATTAAAAAAAAAAAAGTGAAGCTAGAAAAGTATAATATCCTACAACCTCTCTTCCCATTCTTCTTGGTAGAAAAAAAAATCTTACTTTATGAATGATAAAATGAAAGACAAGGAATTTCACAAGATAAAGCATATCTTTCCAAACTTTTGGAGAGTCAAATAGTAATGCTAGAAGTGGGATATTTCCATAGTTTTCAAAAAAAAAAAATAGAAATTTGAGACTCACTTCTGGGAATCAAGATGGCAGAGAGACAAATATATCTTTATAGCTCTCCCGTATTCACCACAGAACAACCATAAAGTAGCACCTGGAACAAATCTGGGAACAGAGGAGCCAATACAAACATAGGGTGGAAGAGTCTATTAGCCTCTGAGACTTGGAGGATGGGCAAGAAATTTCTGTCTCACTTAGTTTAAAGAGGGGTGCAGTCTAGGACAGAAAGTGTCCAAGGAAGTCAGCAGGAAGTCCCACCTCAGCAAACCAGTGGGAGATCCTGAGGTGTGGTGGAGCAGTCAAATGTGAACACCAGTGCATGCCACATGCCTTAGCATAGCCAGGGGAATCAGAAGTCTCTAGCTCCAAGAGCAACCAAATGCTTCAGTGTAGCCCTGGGCAGGAATCCTGCGGCATCTGGAGCTCCACCTACTTCAGTGCAGCCCAGAGTAAACAAGCATCCTCTTGGGGTCAGATATACACATTCTAAAGTGTAGCCCCAGGAAATGCAGATAAACCCAACTTGACCTCAGCACACATCAGACAACACCACTAGGATCCCAGCTCAGCCCCAGATAATCTGTTAGAGGCCTGCAGCCTCCATCAGTAATAACCAAATCCCATCCCACCCCCTCAACATAGCAGCAGATATGAGGTTTCTCTGTAGGCCTGAGGGCAAAGTACCAGGTAAACAGCCAGGGCCTATAGCCAGTAGCAAAAGAAGCCTGAGACAAAGCCCCTTTCACCCTGGGAACAGAGATCAAATTTAAAAGAAAGGAAAAATGCAAAAAAAATGAGCAAAAATGACAACAAAAAGAATCTGAGCATAGAAACGTTGACAGGGAAGACCAAGACACAAACTCAGAAGGGGAAACCAATGTCAAAACATGTATGGGCAAAACCTGAAAAAGAAAATGGGAAGGGATCTTTTAGTCCATTCTGCTACCTACTTCTATTTATGGGAGAATTCATCCCATTCACAGTTATGATTACTATCTGTGTCTTTTTCTCCATTCTCCTTCCCCTCTGTTTATGCTTTTATTTCTCCCTTCTCCCTTACACTCCTCAGCAGAGTTTTGCTTTTGACCTCTGCCGTCCTCAGTTTACCCTCCCTCTTGATTCCCCTGCTGTATCTTAACCTTTTCACCTTTCTACTTCTTTCTTCCCTTCTGACCACCCTCCTCCATTTTCTTTAACCTCCTGCTGCCTGTAGGATGAGTTTAATTTCTAAACTTAACAGGTTGTGTTATTCCCTTCTTGAACCAAATCCAATGAGAGTAAAGCTCAAATACTGCTCTTCTCCCTCCCTTCTTTCACTCTATTGTAATGTTTTTTTGCCTCTTCATGGGATATAATTTACCCTTTTCTACTACTTCCTTACCTCTTCTCCCACAACCATCCCTTTGTATCTTTTAGTTATATTTTTTATCATTATATCAATTATTTTATACTGACACCCATAGTCTATGTATATCTCTTTCAATTGCCATAATAACTATACTATTCTCAAGATTGACATATGTATAAAACATATATAAAAGAAAATAATCCTATATAGGGATGTAACTAATTTGCCTTATTGATTGACTATTTTTTTTCTTTTTTTCCTTGTTTACCTTTTTATGTCTTTCTTGAGTTTTGTATTTGAAGATCAAATTTTCCATTGAGCTCTGGCCTTTTTATCAGGAAGGTCTGGAATTCCATTATTTCATTGAATGTATCTCCTTGCCTGAAAAATTATGCTCAATTTTGAGGGGTACTTGATCCTTGGTTGTAGTCCAAGCTCCTTTGCCTTTCAGAATATCATATTGCAATTTCTCCTGTCATTTGATGTAGAAACTGAAAGATCCTGCATGATCCTGACTGTAGTTCTGTGATATTTGGATTGCTTCTTTCTATCTGCTTGAATTATTTTCTTGTTGACCCAGTAGTTCTGGAATTGGGCTATAGTTATTTCTGTGAGTTTTCAATTTGGGATCTCTTTCAGGGGGTGATCTTTCAAAGGTGATTTTACCCTCTGGTTCTAGAACCTCAGGGTAGTTTTCCTTAAAGATTTCTTGGAAGATACTGTCCGGGATCATTTTTTTTATCATGGCTTTCAGGTAGACCAATAATTCTTAGATTGTCTCTCCTGGATCTGTTTTCCATGTCAGTTGCTTTTCCAGTGAGATATTTCATGTTTTCTTCTTTTTTCATTCTTTATATTTTGTTTGACTGATTCTTGATGTTTAATAGAGTCATTAGCTTCTACTTGCCCAATTCTATTTTAAATGTATTGTTTTCTTCCTTTAGCTTGTTTATCTCCTTTTACATTTTGTTGATTTTACTTTTCAATGTGACAATTTCTCTATTTATATTCTGATTCTCCCTAACCATTTTGCCAATATTACTTTTTTAAAAATTTCTTTTCATCACTGAATTATTTTTTGCATTTTTTTCCTTTTTTTTTTGTTCTTTTATCTCCCTAATTTGTTTTTTAAAGTCTTCCTTGAGTTCTTCCAGGAATGCTTTTTTGGTCTGGAGACCAGTTCACTTTCCCTTTTGAGGCTTCAGATGTGGCTATCCTCTTCTTTATTGGTATTTTGATCTTCCCTGTTTCCATAATACGAATTAATGAGTTTTGAGTGCTTTTTAGTGTTCTTTTTAATTGGTGGTTTTTTCACAGAGTTTTTAAAGTGGATCTCTGCTTGCTGGGCTCTGGGGGCTCTGTCCCAAGTTTCTTGAGTTGAGATCTAGTTTTATGTGCTATGGCCTCTGGTTTCATGAGGTGTGGGGGAGGGCTGGTCTGGCTGCTGGGAGTCTCCTCTTCCCCAGGACTGCGCTACAGCATGGGTGGCCTCAGTTGTTGTCTTTGTTGGTGTCTGCCACTTCTCCTGGCTATGCAAAGCCCCATCTGGGGTACTGCCATTGATGTTTGTTAGCTCCACCCGGTGGGGCTCAGTTACTCTCATTGCTCTGCTGAAGTGAGGGCTGCTGGGACAACTTTCCTCTTGCACTAGTCTTCTTTTGCCTACAAGAAGGGCCTTCTCCCCAACTTCTCTTGCTACTGTAGCCCCCCTTCTGGCTCCTCTGTTTCTCCTGATATAGTATTCTCTGGGTTTACTCAAGGGAGGGATAAGAGCCGTCTTTCCTCGCCTTCATGTCTCCTGGAAGTTCAAGAAGGTGAGGTTGAAGCCTTTAGACTGTGCATTGGAGGCCTCCAGGATAGCTGGTCCCACCACTCCATGCTCTGTGCTGTTGTCTCCTGTAGCTCCAGGAGACTCCTGTCCTGGGCTGAAAAGCCTGGGGTTCAATAGTGGCTGTAGCCAGTACTTTCACCCTGAGCTTGTTCCTGCTCCAAGATTGGTATGTTTCTTGGATTCCTCTACTATTCTCAGTTGGTTTAGTCTTGTGCCCTTGCACATGCCTGGCACTCCTGTCCCTCTAAGTCTACTAGTAGCTTCTAACTCTCTCAAATCTGCTCAGATTCATTTTTATATGTATGTGACAGAATTTGTGCAAGAGTTCCAGTACCTTTCTTTTACGACACTATCTTGGCTCCACCCCCCAACGGTGGGAAGTGATATTAAACCCAGAAAGAACTCATGGAAGAGCTCAAAAAGGACCTAAAAACCATATAAGTGATAGAAGAAAATGGGGAAAAGAAATGAGAGTGATTCAAGAAAATTATGAAAAAAGACTTAGTTTGGAAAACTGCTTAAGATGTAGAATTGTCCAAAAGGAAAAGGAGAAGAAAACAACTCTTTAAAGAATACAAATGGTCAAATGGAAAAGAAAGTAGAAAGGCTAAATGAGGAAAAAAAGCACCTTAAAATTAGAATTGGGCAAGTGGAAGCTAATGACTCTATGAGACATCATGAATCAAGCAAACAAATTCAAAAGAATGAAAAATGAAAGAAAATGTAAAATATCTTATGGAAAATTTTTTAAAAAATGACCCAGAAAATAGATACAAGAGTGAAATTAACAGAATCATTGGACAACTAGAAAGGCATAATCAAAAGTATGACCTAGACAGAATCTTTCAAAAAATTGTCAAGGATAACTGCCCTGATGTACTGGAACCAGAGGGCAAAATAGGCATTGAAAGAATCCACTGATCACCTCAGAAAAGGAATGCCAAAATAAAAACCATGAAGAGTGTTATAGCCAAATTTCAGAATTATAAGATCAGGGAAAAATACTACAAGAGGCTGGAAAGAAGGAATTTAAATATTAGGGAGTCACAATTAGCATCACACAGGACTTGGCTGCTGCAACATTAATGGCCTGGGGAGTCATGGAACACGACATTTTGGAGGGCAAAGGAGGTAGCACTAAAGCTAAGAATCACATACCCTGTAAAATTAAACATAATACATCAAGGGAAAAATGGTTATTCAACAAAATAGAAGGCTTTTAAGCCTTCATAAGGAGAAGACCAGAACTAAGCTAAAAAATTGACCTCTAATATCACAATGTAAGAGAAGCATAAATATGTAAAAAGGGAAAAGAAAACATAAGGGTATAACAACAATGCTACTTGCTGCTACTGTGGTTGTGTAAGGCCAATAACACCAGGACACAGGAGGGCTGCTAACACAGGTTCTTTGATCTGCTTTTCTAAGGAAAGCAATTTTAAGGGGTTAGGAATCTTACTTTAATTAAACATACTTACATCATTGACTTAGTTCAGGGGGAAAAGTCAGCACCCTGAACTTTCAGCAAAAATACAGAAATTACAAGCAGAGAGAATAACAGAAACCAACAGACAGGCTTCTAGCTGTCTGACCAAATTACAATATGTAGTTACCAGAGAGAGAAGTATCAACATCTGGGTTTTCAAAGCCAGGGATGAGGGGCTCTTAATGGCTACCCACAGTTGTCTGGCCAAGCCATGTGACCACTCTTCCAACAAGTGAAACCCCACAAAACAAAGTGCTAAACTCAAAGTATTTATACACTCCTTCAAAGTCGGTGGGTGTCAAAATCATGCAACTCAAATCCATGTGACCTAAGTCTTCCTGTGACTTAAGTAGGTCATCAAAGTCTCTGGATTCAATCAAAGTCTCTTGATTGAAATAAAGGCAAGATTCAGACACTCAATCACCTTAGTGCTGAGGAGCACTCAAACAAGAAATAGCAAAAGACCCAACCTGCTGGGCATTACAATCCACCCCTTCCGAATCCTTGTTCCTATAATCTAAATGGCCTTGGATCCTGGAAAAAATAGAGGCACTATAGTTAATGACCACATCGCATAATAGCTTATTAGTAAAGTGGTCACATAGACGACTCCACCCTTGGGATTGAATAAAGCTAAAAGTTTTACATTCCTAAATGTGAAGATGATACATGTAACTCTTAACAATTGTATCACAAACTACACATAGAAGGAATATACATAGACAGAGGGTATGGGTATAAGGTGAATTTGAGGGAATGACAAAAAAAAAACGGATGAGGAAAAAGGAGCATAATGTGGGCAAATAGGTAGAGTTAGAGTAGGGTAAGTTATTTCACATGAAGAGATGAGAAAGATCTAGTACAATGGAGGGGAATAAGGGGGAGTGGGTGATGGGCAACGCTTGAACCTTTTATCAAGATTGGTTTAAAGAAGGACTATACAAAGCAGTTGACTATAGAAATCTATTTTGCCAAATAGAAAAGTATGAGGAGAGGAGATTAAGATGGGGCAGGTGTGAACTGGTACAAGGGAGGGGAGATGAAAGGAGACAGCATACAGAAAAAAAAAATGCTGGTGAGGTTGTGGAAGTTGAAAGAGAGAAGACAAATAGGAGCAAGAATAGAATGGAGGGAAATTCACAGGTACTAATCATAAATATGAATTGAACAAACTCTACCACAAAAAACAAACAAAAAAAAAACCAGCCACAGAATCCTACAATATACTGCTTACAGGAAACATAAGTGAAGCAGAGACACACAGAATAAAGATAAGGGTCTGGAGCAGCATCAATTGTTCTTCACCTGAAGTCAAAAAAAGAAATGGTAGAAATCATCTTAAATGAAGCAAAAACAATATATAGACTAATTAAAAGTGATAAGGAAGGAAACTACATCTTGTTATAAGATACCACAGTTAATGAAGCAATCAAATTAGAAGAGCAAGGAATATACTGTAGCAACAATCTGCTAGCAGCTATTATGGCTGTGGAAAACCAACAACAACCAGCACACAGAAGGTCACTAAGACAGGTTCTTTGATCTGCTTTACTAAAGAAAGTAACTTTAAGGGATTAGCATTCTCACTTTAATCCAACATACAAATATCAATCACTTAGTTCAGGGGGGAAAGATCAACCCCCTCAACTTAAGAGCTATTAAAAACAAATTACAAATATCAACCCCCAGGCCTTGTCTCATTCCAATCACAATTCTTAGTTACCAGAGAATCACTAACATCTATCTGGGTTACAAAGTCAGGTGGCAATTACAGCTTACCCAAAGTCTCAACCCTCCTTCCATGAGTGTGCCCCAAGAGTCAAACACCAAGCTCCCCTCAAGTATATTCTGTTCAGACCCCTTAGGGCTCTGACCTCACCCAGGCTGGGTGTGTGAAAGTTCCCCATCCCTAGTATCTCATCGTATACAGTTCGATGACTCTCCATTGGCTCAATGCAGAGAAATACTCCAAGGCAAAATCACACTTTTTCTGGCACATTCAAATAAAGTCCAGAATCATTAAAGGCACTTAAGAGAAGAAGAGCAAAACGTCTCACCATAATTACTATTACATCTACCTGTCAGATCTCTGGGCAGTGGGATAGTTCATAACCAAAGAAGAGATAGAGAGCATTATGAAATGCAAAGTGAATAATTTTGGTCGTATTAAATTGGAAAGGTTTTGTACAAACAAAACCAATGCAACCAACATTAGTATGAAAGTAGAAAGCTGGAAAACGTTGTTTACAGCAAGTGCCTCTGATAAATGCCCGATTTCTCAAACATATAGAGAACAGAGTCAAAATTATAACAATATGAGCCATCCCCCAATTAATAATAGTCCAAGGGATATGAACAGCAAGTTTGCAGAGGAAATAAAGCTATCTGTAAGCATATGAAGAAGTGCTCTAAATCAGTTCTGATTAGAGAAATTCAAATTAAAACAATTCCAAAGTACCACTTCACACCTATCAGATTGGCTAAGTTGACAAAACGACAAGATAACGATGAATGTTGGAGAAGATGTGGTTAACTGGGACACTAATACACTGTTGGTGGAGTTGAAAACTGATCCAACCATTCTGGTGAGCAAATTGGAAATATGCCCAAAGGACAACCAAGCTGTTTAAGATCCAGCAGGGCCACCACTAGTCCTGAATCCTGAAGAGATCATAAAAAAGGGAAAAGGACATACATGTGCAAAAACATTTGTAGCAGCCCTGTTCATGGTGGCAGAATTTTGGAAAATGAAGGTATGTCCATCAATTGGGCAATGGTGAAAAAAAAAAAAAACAAACTGTGGTATATGAATGCAATGGAATACTGTGCAATAAGAAATGATGAACAGGCACATTTCAGGAAGAAAAAAAAATACCTGGAAAGACATGAAAGCTGATGCAAAGTGAAATGAGAAGAACCAGGAAAACACTGTACACTGTTTAAGCAACATCATGTGCTGATCAACTATGAATGAAACATCTTTTCTCAGCAACGTAATGATCCAAGACAAGAACAAAGTGTTCATGAAGGAAAATGCTAACCATATCCAGGAAAGAACTGATGGACTTAATGCAGATCAAAGCTTATGTTTTTCATTTATTTTATTCTTTCTCATTTTTTATCTGATCTGCTTATTCTTCCACTACATGATGAATATGGAAATATGTTTTACATGATAGCATACATATAAACTACATTAAGCTGCCTGTCATTTTAAAGAGGGGAGGGAAGAGAGGGAGGGATAGAAAATTGGAACTCATACTTGTGTAATTGTGGGAAAAAAAATGCTATTTAAAGCAAAAAAAAAGAGAAAGCAAATAAATTTGAGACTCTTTGCCTAAGCTTTCTTTAAAACAAATTTGAGAAGTAATCATAATTAGACATGAAGGAAAAAGCCTGCTAAATATGATTTTGCTACAACTTAGAGAATGCTAACATTTGTAAATGTTCATTGATTTCCTTAAAAATGAAGACCAAGAAATGATTGATAAAATATATATATATATATATATATATATATATATATATATATATATATATATATATATATATATATATATATATAATAATCAGAGAGATAAGGGGGAAGAAAGAGAGAGAGAGAGAGAGAGAGAGAGAGAGAGAGAGAGAGAGAGAGAGAGAGAGAGAGATTGAGAGAGAGAGAGGGAGAGGGAGAGAGAGGGAGAGATTCAGGCCTAATAGCAGCCATCTCTAGGGTGGGCAGAGAAGGAAGGAAGGTAAAAAAGGGAAAATGAAATTTACATGATAATGTTGTATAATTGAAAGAATTGATAATTCTGTGTAGTAGATTTGCAGTTTCATGTGCAATCTTTTTTATTATACTATGTTATGGAAATGTGTGCTTTATTCCATATTTTAAAAATAAAATGAATTATTAACTCCACAACATGAAAGTCATAAACATATGTCAGTATGGTTTCCTTTCCTTATGTTTCATTCTATTAGGATAGTATATCATGGAATTGTGGCACAGAAATAAGTAGTCAATAAACAATTATTAATTTCTACTATGTGCCAGGCACTGTGCTGAACATTAAAATTACCAAAAAAGAGGCAAAAATCCCCTCAGAATCTAATTAGGAGCAAATAAAAAAATATGTAGAAACGTGTCTTATACAGCATAAGAAGGACTGTCTTATACAGCATAAGAGGGAAATAATTAACAGAGATAATGCACTAGAATTAAAAGGAGTTGGGAAAATTTTCCTATAGAAGATGGACTTTTAATTGGGACTCAAAATAAATTATGGAAGCCGGTAAGTGGATATGAGTAGGGAGAACATTCCAAATAGAAAAAATGGCCAGATTGAAGGCTGCTCTTGTAGTCTGCAACACATGATTGGAAAACCTGTCTCAGACACCCACTAGTGGTTTGACCCTTGGCAAGTAACTTTACTTGCTTCTGCTTCACTTTCCTGATGTGGAAAATGAAGGGTCTAAACTTGGACATGTCAAAGTTTCTTTATGCTTCCATATCCATGATCTTATTTATGAAGTATATGGAAATCAGAATACTTAGAAAGTTAAGAACTTAAGAAGAATCATATCACCTCATCATAATACTAACTCAGGCTCTACTTCTGAAATAGATGCCCCAATGTTTCCTTCTTTGAACTTACAATATAATATGAAAATAATGAAAATATAGGAATGTTTTAAATTAAGAGAAAATATGAGGTATCTATTTACAAAGTGAGCCTATTTATTCAGGACTGAACATAGAACAATGTACTGTTTAAGATTAGAAAGGAAGTACTGAAAGGTTGTATATGTTTACCTTATTTATTTAACATATATGCTGAGTACATCATGTAAAATGCCAGGCTGAATGAATGAAAAGACAGATTTTAGATTGCTGTGTGAAATATCAACAATGTGATACCACTCTAATGGCAGAAAGTGGAGAGAAATTAAAGAACCTTTTTATAAAGGTGAAAGAGGAGAGTATAAAAACTGGCTTTGTACTTCTTGGAAAATAAAAGGAGAAGAAATGGAAGCAATGTATTCTTGGACTCATTCACGGACTCAAAAGATCACTCTAGATGGTAATTACATCCATGAAATTAAAAGACACTGGCTCCTTAGGAAGAAAACTATGGCAAATATGGATGGCTTACTAAATAGCAGAGATGTCACCTTGCCAATAAAGGTCTGTATAGTCATCACTATTGTTTGTTTGTTTTCCAGTAGCAATATATGTCTGTGAGAGTTGGATGTAAGGAAACCTGAATGCCACTTTTGAACTGTCATTCTGGAAAAGACTTTTAAGTCCCTTGGAGAACAAAGAGATGAAATTAGTCATTGCTTAAAGAAATTATTTCAGTTTATTCACTGGAAGGTCAAATAATGAGGCTGAGGCTTAAGCACTTTCATCACATAATGAGAAGACTAAACTCATTGCAAAAAACTATGATGTTTTGAATGATTGAAGATAAAGGGAAAAAGGGATGGCAAAGGGTGAGATGGATAGATAGTGTCATGGAAACAAGGAACATGAGCTTGGACAAACTTTGAAAGAAAGTGCAAATTAGAAGGACCTAGCATGTGATGGTCCATGGGATCACACAGAGTCAGACCCAACTGAATTACTGAACTACAAGAAAATTAAGAAAAATGCTATTAATACTTGAAAAGTAAATCATGCCTTGTGTTCTTATATTATATTTATTTTTATTTATATCCCAGTGCTAAAACCACTTAATGATTTTTCCATTAAAAAGAGGGATCAAAGTATTCTACAACTGAAGTATATGCAATGTCATCCCACACATAGTCTCCCACTACTCCAACAAAAAAGAGTAGATCATCTTCTCTTCTTTTATAGGCCGATATTGTTCACTTTAATTACAGAGAACTTAGATTCCTTTTACTTTTCTTTATATTTACATGCTTTAGTCATTGTTTTGAATGCTTTTATATATTACTGCTTTATTATATAGAGATTTGGGTGACCTAAAATCTCTCCTCATTCTAAATTAAAAAAAAATCTTTAAGATTCTATATCAAGTCTTTTGTTTAATCAGAGTATGAGAACAATATTAAACATTTATAGGCACTGAGGACATCTCAAATTGACTCAGTTGAGTGATGTATTTTTTGCCGAACATAATACACCAGCAAAACATCCCAGAGCTCCTTGAATTCCTTGTGACTGCTTCAGATTAACATGTTTCTGAAATAATATCAACAACCTGAAAATGTAGTCCACTGGCAGAAGTAAGGTGAGGGTGGAGGACTAGAAGATGGTTTTAATATCCTTTAAGAAGAAAACATCTTACCTATTGTGGAGTAGGGAGGTATACATGGGTGAGGATATTGTTCTTTGTACTTTTAATTTAACTTGCTTTTATTATCATCACAGATAATGGTAGAAATAGTAAGTTTTTGCTTTAAAATTATTTTTATTGGAAAAGGACCAAGTAATTTTACTTTGAAAATCGGATTTTGTGAATTTAAATGAAAACATGTATACCTAATATATATTTATCCAAACACATTTGTATGAGCATCTGTTCCTAGTTATAGATACATACATACACAAATATAGCCAATATGTGTAATGATCATGTTAAAGAAAGATCCTTCTAGATCTATGACTTTTTAAAGTTTTCACCATAAATAAATAAATATCTTCTTTATCATTTTTTTTCTACATTTAAGGAGAGAATCATGTGGTTTGGGGATTTTTCATTTTGAATAATGCCTACAACTCTTTGTTATAAGTATAACTTGACCATAGTAAATGATTATTTGGAAGATATTGTAGGAGTTTTTTTTTTTTTTTTCCTCCAGAAAAATATTTACATGTTTTCATCACTTTTAATTATCTTTTGGATCCATAATATTTTTAATTACTTCCCATTATCTCATAATTGAGACATGGAAGTAGCCTTGGCAGCTATCTTGTTTAACCTAGATATGAAAAGAATCCCTCATCTAATATATTTTATAAGTGATTATCTAACCTTTATTTAAAAAGCCCTAAAAATACTAATTCAGTTTCTGGCATACTATTTGCTTCAAAAATATAGTGTGGAGAATACTTTTACTTTTTTAACAGATAAAAATATCATTTTGTTTTGTTTTAGCAAAGATATTACTTGTTATTTAATATACTATAGAATTATTTGAATATTACTTTGTTTCCTAGTTTTGTTTTGCTTTTGTTATTGTTTTTTGGTGTTGTCACTTTTACTTATTCATTCAATTATTTAGTAGATTTTTGCAGGAAGGGAATGGTTCAATTTCACTTTTGGAACACTAATGCATTGTTGGTGGAAGTGTGCAATATTCAAACTTTTCTGGAGACCAATTTGGAAGTATGTTGTGGGGTTAATGTGATTAAAGATCATTTAATAGGCCTCAGGCAGGGATAGTTAAGGGAAGCTTGATTAGGGGGCTTGTTTGTTGGTAGACCCACATCCTTTAGTTAAGTAGGTGTTAAGCCCAATTCCCATACCCTTTTGCTGATAAGGTGTGAAGCTCTTGGGCCCTAAGAAGGCCCTGTGTTTGTGTGTGTGTGTGTGTGTGTGTGTGTGTGTGTGTATGTGTGTATGTGTGTGTACACACATATACATGCATATACATATGCATACATATATGTATATATGCATGTATATATGTATATATTCACATATACCCATTATATATAATTTTCACATATATATGTGTGTGTGCATGTGTATGTATATATGTATGCATATATGTATATATATATATGTGCACTTATATACCCACATATATACATCAATACATATGTGCACATGTGTATATGTGTGTGTGTGCGTGTATGCATGTGTGTGTTTGTGTATGTGTGTATCCTGAGGGTAGCCACTAAGCTCAGAGAAAGGAAGAGAGGGAACTGGAAGGGCTGAGAGAGAGGACTGCAGAGACACAAATAGATGAAGAGACCAAGAGAGAAAGAACTGAAAGGGCTTAACAACTGCAAGGGCTTTCAGAACTGCAAGCTCTCAGAACTGTGGGAGGAGAGGATGCAGGCAAGCAGACAGCTAGGGTTTGTGAGTGATTGTTTACAGGAAGGCTCCAGTGGAGATGAATGTTGCAGGTTGGGTTGCCTCCTTGCTGCAATATTGTATTTCAATTCCCTTACTGTTACATTGAAGTGGACTTTGGTTTGGGGATACAACTGTTGCTGTGTCGAATTGGAATTATTTATTTTGGGATTTGATCCTCTGGTTTCTGAATAAAAGATTTACTTCTTCTCCCTTCTATTTTGAGAGTCTCTTATGTTTTGTGATACTGAACTATACAAGCACATTCATGGTCACAATTCATATTGTGAATCCTGCCTTGCCGATACATATGCCCAAAGGCCTGTAAAACTGTGCATACTTTTTTGACCCATAAAAGCCATTATAGATCTGTATCCCAAAGAGATCATTAAAATGAGAAAAGGACACACATGTACAAAAATATAATAGCAGCTTTTTTGTGGTGGCAAAGAATTTGAAACTGAGGAGATATCCATTGGGGAATGCCTGAATAAGTTGTGGTATTTGAATGTAATGGAATGATACTGTGCTGTAAGAAAAGATGAGCAGGTGGATTTCAGAAAAACTCAGAAAGACTTACATGAACTGATGCTGAGCGAAGTGAGCAGAATGAGGAAAACATTATACACATTGACAGTACCATTGTATGCTGATCAACTCTAACATACTTAGCTCTTCTCAGGAATATAATAATCTGAGAAAATCCCAAAAGACTCATCATGGAAACTGCTAATGTGGAAAAAAGTAAAGTAATTTAAATTAATGCAATTAAAAATATCCATTTTTTTTCCTAATGTTTTCTATCATCTGTTTGGTCATAAAGTCTTCCTTTATCTATAGATCTCACAGATAAATTCTTGCAAGGTCTCCTACTTTGCTTATGGTATCACCCTTTATGTCTAAATCATGCACCCATTTTGACCTTATCTTGATATACCATGTGAAGTGTTGGTTTATGTCTATTGTCTGCCATACTATTTCCCCATTTTCCCAGCGGTGTTTTTTTTGACAAATTATCTCAGAATTTGGAGTCTTTAGCTTTGTGAAACAGTAGTTGCTATGTACATGTGGCCCCCTAGGTCCTCAAGTGCTCTTCCTTAACTGAATGCAAACTTCACAGAATGAGTTTCCTTAATAAAACTTGCACTCAGTCAAAAAGACACACCTAAAGACCTAGTGGGCTATACGTGACCTTGAGGTTGAAGATTCCCCTCCTCTGACCTAACCTATTCCACTTTTCCACCATTACTTCTTAGATAGTGCCAAATAGCTTTAATGATTTAATGCTTTACAATACAGTTTAATGAAATACAAGAGTTACCTCACATTTCCTTGCATTTCTTTTCATTAATTCCATTCATATTCTGGGCCCTTCATCCTCCCAGTTGAATTGTGTTGTTATTTTTTTTCCTGATCTATAAAATAATTTTTAGTAATTTGATTAGTATGGCACTGAATAAGTAAATTAATTTAGGCAGGATTGTCATTTTATTATATTTTCTAAATCTCTCTCTGAGCATCTGAGAGTTTTCAAATTATTTAGACCTGACTATTTTTGTGTAAAAGTATTTTGTAATTGTGTTCATATAGACAAGTTTGTCTTGGCAGGTAGACTCCCACATATATTTTATTGTTTATAGTAACTTTAGTTGGAATTTCTTTTTTTTTATCTTGCTGTTGGGCTTTGTTAGTTATATATAGAAATGCTGATAATTTGTGTGGGTTTATTTTATATCCTGCAACATTGCTAAAGTTGTCTATTATTTCACGTATTTTTTTCAGTTGATTCTCTTGGAATCACTAAGCATATCATTGTCATCTGCAAAGAGTGATAACTTTTTTCCTCATTACTATTTGAGTAACTTTTACTATTTACTATTTAAGTAACTATTTGAGTAACTTTTACTATTTACTATTACTATTTGAGTAACTTTTAATTTCTTTATCTTTGAACTACTTCTTTATTTCTTCATCTTCTCTTATGTCTAAAACTAATATGATAATAATAGACATATTTCTTAGACCCCTGATCTTATTGAGAATGTACCTAACTTATCAACATTACAAATAATGCTTTGGATGATAGTAGTAGTTTCTACTTATCATTTCAAGGAAAACTTCATTTATTCTTATGCTCTCTATTGTTTTTAATGGGAATGGCTGTTGTATTTTTTCAAAAGCTTTTTCTGCATACATGTTAGTTTTGTTATTGAAGTGATCAATTATGCTGATCATTGTCTTACTATTGAACCAAGCCTGCATTCCTAGTTAAAATCCTATGTGGTGACACTGTATTATCCTCATGATAAATTACTCTACTTTGGTAATATTTTATTTAATATTTTTGCGTAAGTATTATTTAGAGAAATTAGTCTATAATTTTCTTTCTCTGTTTTGGCTCATCCTGGTTTAGGTATCATCATCATATTTGTGTTATAATATTAATTTGTACAACACCTTCACCTATTTTTTCCAAATAGTATAAATATTTTTGGAATCAATGATTAATGATTCTTTGAAATTTTGGCAGAATTCACTTCCAAATCCATCTGACCTTGGAGATTTTTCCTCAGGGAATTCATTGATGACTTTTCAACTTCCTTTTCTAAAATGAGGTAATTTACATATTTTATTTCCTCTTCTATTAATCTGGGCAATTTATATTTTTGTAAATGTTCATCCATTTCATTAAGATTGTCACATTTGTTAGCAAATAGTAGGGAAGAATTGCTCCTAGTCATTGTTGTAATTTCATTTTCAATGATGGTGAATTCACCCTTTTTATTTGTGATACTGGTAATTTAATTTTCTTCTTTTTAATCAAATTAACCAAAGTTTCATTTAGTTTCTTTTTTTTCATAAAACAAGCTCTTAATTTTATTTATGACTTCAATTGTTTTCTTAATTCCAGTTTTATCAATGTCTCCTTTGGTTTTCAAAATTTCTAACTTGTTATTTAATTGGGGATTTTTGATTTGTTATATTTCTAGATATTTTTTAGTTGTGTTCCCAATTCATTGATCTCCTTTTTTTCTGGATTTGATTCTTGCAAGTATTTAGAGATATGGAATTTTCCCTAAGAACTTCCTTGGCAGCATCCCATAAGTTTTGGTATGTTTTCTCATTATTGTAATTTTCTTTGATGGAGTTATTGATTGTTTCTGTGATTTGCTGTTTGACCAAAACTTTATTTAGGATTAGATTAATTATTTTCCAAATAATTTTTTAGTCTATCTTTCAACAGCCCTTTGTTGCATGTAATTTTTATTACATCATGATTTGTAAAGTATACATTTAGAATTTATGCCTTTCTGCTTTGGATTATGAAGTTTTTATGTTCTAGAAATGGTCAACCTTTGTTTAGGTGGCATGTACTGTTGAGGAAAAGGTATATTCATTTCTTTCCCCATTCAATTTTTTCCAGATTTCTACTATATCAAAATTTTCAAAGAATTCTATTCACCTCCTTAACTCGTTTCTTGTTTATTTTGTAATAATGTTTATCTGGTTTTGAGACGAGGAGGTGGAGGTCCCCCACTACTATAATTTTGCTGCTTATTTCATCCTATAACTCATTTAACTTCTCCTCTATGAATTTGGATTCTATATCACTTAGTGCTTATAGGTTTAGTATTGATATTACCTCCTTGTCTATGGTACCATTTAGCAAGATGTAGTTTCCTTCCTTATCTCTTTTAATTATATCTAATTTTCCCTTTGCTTTGTCTGAGATCAAGATTGTTTCCCCTCTTTTTTTACTTCAGCTGAAGCATAATAAAGTCTGCTTCAGATTTTTTCTTTACTTAGTGGTTATCTCTCTGCTCCAAAACTGTTTCCTGTAAACAATGTATAGTTGTGTAATGGTTTTTAATCCATTCTGCTATCTGCTTCCATTTTATGGGAGAGTTTATCCCATTCACATTCACAGTTATGATTACTTACTGTGACTTTCTCTCCATCTTACACCAACCCTGCTGTTTTTACTTTTCTCTCTCCTTTCACCATTCTTCTCCTCACCAGTGTTTTGCTTCTGCCCACTGCCTCCCTTGATACACTCTCACTTATATCACCACCTCCCTTTGCTTTTACCTTTCTCCTCCTATTTCCCTAAAGTGTAAGATACATTTCTACAACTAATGAAATGTGTATATTATTCCTTTTTGATTGAAATCCAATGAAAGTTTGAAATAATTCTCATCTCCCTCTCTTCTTTCCCTCTACTGTAATTGATAGTTGTGTCTCTTCATGCAATGGCATTTACCATTTTCTTTCTTTTGCTTTCCTCTTCTCCTAGTACAAGCTGTTTTTCAAGACAATTTTTTTTATCATCATGTTAAAGTCAATTTATACCCACACTCCCTGTCTATTTATACACCTTCTAAATATCATATGAAAGATATACTTCTCAAGAGTAACATTGTCATCTTCCCATGTAGGGATGTAAACAGTTTAACTTTATTGAATAATATGCTTTTTAAAATTATTTCCTGTTTACCTTTTCATGCTTCTCTTTAGTCTTGTTTTTGAAAATGAAGTTTTCTGTTCAACTCTGTTCTTTTTATAAGGAATTATTAAAAGTTCCCTATTTCATTAAAAGGTCATTTCTCCCTGTGAATAATTATGCTGAATTTTGCTGGGTAATTGTTTCTTGGTTGTAATTTAAGCTAACTTGCAAATGAAGATCCAGTGAGTAAAAATGAACAAACAACAACAAACCCTGAAGTTAATAAACTACTATAGGGAATAGTAAGATTAAGAAGCATACTCAGAAGTCAGAATAAGACAATGAAGTAAAACAAACTACAAAGTCTCAAAGAAAAATATGAGTTAGTCTCCAGACCAATAAGAATCTTTGGAAGAGCTTAAAAATGATTTACAAACTCAAATAACAGTGGTATAAGAACAACAATTGGGAAAAGAAATGAAAGCAAAAGAACATAATTATGAAAAGCCAATTAATAGCCTAGCAAAACAGACATCAAAAAAGAAGAAAATAATATCTTAAGAAACAGAATTGTTCAAATGGACAAAGAAGTACAAAAGTTCACTCAAGAAAATAATTTCTTAAAAATTAGAATTGGGCAAATGTAAGCTAATGATCCCATGACAAATCAAGAAGCAATCAAACAAAGCAAAAATAAATGAAAAAAAGAAGAAAATGGTCATATCTCATTAGAAAAAAAAAGTAAAATAGAAAATCGATTGAATTGAGATAATTGAAGAATTACTGAATTACTTAAAACTCATGATCGTGAAGAGTCCTAAAAATATTATAGCCAAATAAGTCAGTTTCAAGTGTTGAAATTTTCACTACTTTATTTTTATTTAAATCACCCCATCATAGTTCAACAAATATTGTTGTCATCTGCCTATGCATTCTACTTCTAATGGATACAGTAATGATGAAATACTTAGGAATTACAAGTATCATTATCCCATATAGGAAAGGAAACAGTTTAACTTTATTGAGTCCCTTATGATTTCTCCTCCTTCTCTACCTATTAATGCTACTCTTGAGTCTTGAATTTGAAAGTAAAATTTTCTATTCAGCTCAGTTTTTCTGTGAATGCTTCTTTTTTATTACTATTTTTTAAAAATTTATTTATTTAACATATTTAGTTTTCAGCATTGATTTTCACAAGAGTTTGAATTACAAATTTTCTCCCCATTTCTACCCTCCCCCCCACTCCAAGATGACATATATTCTGGTTGCCCTGTTCCCTATTCAGCCCTCCCTTCTGTCACCCCACTCCCCTCCCATCCCCTTTTACCTTCCCCTCTTGTAGGACAAGCTAAATTTCTACTCCCCATTGCCTGTGTATCTTATTTTCTAGTTGTATGCAAAAACTTTTTTTTTTTGTTTTTGAAAATCTGTTTTTAAAACTTTGAGTTCCAAATTCTCTCCCCTCATCCCTTCCCACCCACCCTCCCTAAGAAGTCAAGCAATTCAACGTAGGCCACATGTGTATCATTATGTATAACCCTTCCACAATACTCATGTTGTGAAAGACTAACTATATTTTGCTCCTTCCCAACACAACCACTTTATTGAATTTTCTCCCTTGACCCTGTCCCCTTTCCAAAGTGTTTGTTTTTGATTATCTCCACCCCCATCTGCCCTCCTCTCTATCATCACCCCCTTTTTTCCCTCTTCTTTCCTGTGGGGTAAGATACCCAATTGAGTACATATGGTATTCCCTCGTCAGAGCAAATTTGATGAGAGCAAGATTCACTCATTCCCCCCTCACCTGCCCTTTCCCCTCCTCCCACAGAACTGCTTCCTCTTGCCACCTTGATGTGAGATAATCCACTCCATTCTATCTCTCCCTATCTCCCTCTCTCAATATATTCCTCTTTCATACCTTAATTTTATTTTGTATCTTCTAGATATCTTCCCTTCATCTTCAACTCACCCTGTATCCTCTCTCTCTCTCTCTCTCTCTCTCTCTCTGTCTCTCTCTCTCTCTCTCTCTCTGTCTCTCTCTCTCTCAGTATATATATATATATATACATATATATATATATACATACACATATATACATGCATGCACACTCACTTAGATATATATACATATATACATATACATATATACAAATACATACATATAAACATATATATATATATATATACATATATATATATGCATATTCCTTTCAGCTACTATGATATTGAGGTCTCATGAATGATACACATCATCTTTTTATGTAGGAATGTAAACAAAACAGTTCAACTTTAGTAAGTCCCTTATGATTTCTCTTTCTTGTTTACCTTTTCATGCTCCCCTTGTTTCTTGTATTTGAAAGTCAAATTTTCTGTTCAGCTCTGGTCTTTTCACTGAGAAAGCTTGAAGTCCTCTATTTTATTGAAAATCGATATTTTGCCTTGGAGCATGATACTCAGTTTTGCTGGGTAGGTGATTCTAGGTTTTAATCCTAGCTCCATTGACCTCTGGAATATCATATTCCAAGCCCTTAGATCTCTTAATGTCAAAGCTGCCAGATCGGGGGTTGTTCTGATTGTGGTTCCACAATACTCAAATTGTTTTGTTCTGGCTGCTTGCAGTATTTTTTCCTTGATCTGGGAGCTCTGGAATGTGGCAACAATATTCCTAGGAGATTTGTTTTGGGATCTATTTGAGGAGGCGATCAGTGGATTCTTTCAATTTCTATTTTGCCCTGTGGCTATAGAATATAAGCGCAGTTCTACTTGATAATTTCTTGAAAGATGATATCTAGGCTCTTTTTTTGATCATGGCTTTCAGGTAGTCCAATAATTTTTGAATTATCTCTCCTGGATCTATTTTCCAAGTAAGTGATTTTTCCAATGAGATATTTCACATTGTCTTCCATTTTTTCATTCCTTTGGTTCTGTTTATAATATCTTGATTTCTCATCAAGTCACTAACTTCTACTTGCTCCAATCTAATTTTTAAGGTAGTATTTTCTTCAGTGGTCTTTTAGACCTCCTTTTCCATTTGGCTAATTCTGCCTTTCAAGGCATTCTTCTCCTCATTGCCTTTTTGGAGCTCTTTTGCCATTTGAGTTAGTCCATTTTTTAAAGTGTAGTTTTCTTCAGTGTATTTTTCAGTATTTTTTTGGGTCTCCTTTAGCAAGTCATGGACTTGTTTTTCATGGTTTTCTTTCATCCTTCTCATTTCTCTTCCCAATTTTTCCTCTACTTGTCTAAGTTGCTTTTCCAAATCCTTTTTGAGCTCTTCCATGACCTGGGACCAGTTCATGTTTTTCTTGGAGGTTTTTGGTGTAGGCTCTTTGACTTTGTTGACTTCTTTAGGCTGTATGTTTTGGTCTTCTTTGTCAGCAAAGAAAGAATCCAAAGTCTGAGACTGAATCTGGGTGTGTTTTCACTGCCTGGCCATATTCCCAACCGACTACCTTGACCCTTGAATTTTTCTGCAGGGTATGACTGCTTGTAGACTAAAGAATTCTATGTTCCATGTTTGGGGGGGATGCAGCAGCTCTGCCACACCAGCACTCCTCCTTCCCCAAGAACCCCAACCCGGACTGGGCTTAGATCTTCATCAGGCTGTGTACTCCTGCTCTGATCCACCACTTAATTCCTCCCATCAGGCCGGCCTGGGGTCGGAAGCAACAGCAGCTGTAGCTGCCCCACCTCTGCTGCCCCTGGCCGCGGTGGCTGAACTGCGAACTCCTTCCACTCTCGCAGCTTTTCCCACTAACCTTCTCCCACTGTCTTCGGTGTTTGTGGGTTGAGAAGTCTTGTAACTGTCATAGCTCACTTGGTCTGGTTGGTCAAGTCACTCACTCTGGGCTCTGCTCTGCTCCCAGCTCCCAGCTCCCAGCTCCCAGTTTGATGTGGGTTAGACCTCACCCAGAGACCATCCAGGCTGTCCTGGGCTGGAGCCCTGCTTCCCTCAGCTGTTTTGTGGGTTCTGCAGTTCTAGAAGTGGTTCAGAGGCATTTTTTATAGGTGTTTGGAGGGACTCGGCAGGCAGCTCAGGCTAGTCCCTGCTTTGCAGCCACCATCTTTGCTCCACCCCCGGAAGTCATCAGTTCAGATTTTTAATCAGGAATGCTTGAAAGTCCTCTAATTCATTAAATTTCAACTTTCTCCTCTGAATGATTTAATTTACTCAATTTTCTTGGGTACATTATTCTTGATTATACTCCTAGTTTCTTTGCCCTCCAGAATAGCATATCCCAAGCTTTCAATTTGGAATCTAAATGCTGTATGATACTGACACTGCTTCCACAGTATTTGCATTGTTTCTTTCCAGATGCTTGTAATATTTTCTCCTTGTCCTGTGACCTCTGGAATTTGGCTATTATCCCTGGCAGTTTTTATTTTGGGATCTGTTTTTTCACATAATTATTGTACTCTTTTCATTTATATTCTTTCTGCTTCTTGAATGTCAGGGCTTTTTTGTTTTATTTTTTCTTGATGTCTCATGACCACACCTCTTGTTGGATCATACTAACCTGAAAACACCAAAAAATTTCCAGTCCCCCAGATTTAGTTCCAAAACAACAAAATGAAAAACCTGAAACTCTCAACAATGCCCTATTAAAAGTAAGAGCACAGTCCTACTTCAATAGAAAGTTAAAAGAACTCGGCTGGTTACAGGGAAGAGCAAGAAACAAACTCAGAAGAAGACAAGAGGTTGAAAACAGTTAAAAACAATACCTCAAAGAAACCAAATTGAAATGGACACCTGTCAAACAAGAATTCCTGGAAGAATTCATTTTTTTTTAAATCAGAGATTTAGAGAAAAAAAATTGGAAAATAAATGAAAGTGAAAGAAGAGAAAATATAAAAAGAAAGTCAGCATCCAGGTAAAGAAGCACAAAAAATACACAAGAAAATAACATAAAAAAACCAGAAATTGCCAAATGGTAAGAGAAGCAAAAAAAAATCCATTAAAAAATCCTTTAAAAATCGATTTGTCAAATTTGAGAAATAGAAAATCTCATGGAAGAAAATAATTTCTTAAAAATTAGAATGGACAAGTGGAAGCTAATGATCCAACAAGTGATATGGTCACTACTATTGTGGCCTGTGCTCAGATCTTTACCCAGTAAGGGGCCATCTTCCCCTTTAGCCACAAATGCTAGTGTTCCTCATGGACTTAGAGCTGTGGCCAGGTAGCATGCTCTTCTGCCACTGCAGGTATGTATGTATGTATGTGTGTATATATATCTAGATCTAGATCTAGATCTAGATATATAGATATATAAGTATATAGACATAGGTATATATTGATATATATACACACACATACATACGTACACATATATACATACATGCATACACACATATATACACATTTACACATACTTATATGTATACATTTATATAAGTATGTATATATTATATGTGTGTATTTAGAAATATTTCCCTCTTGTTTTATATATATGTATATATATACACATACATATATGTGTGTATGTGTGTGTATGTGTATGTGTGTATATATATATATATATGTATGTATGTATGTATGTAGTATATATATAACAAGAGGAAGCTAGAGCACATACTCAATGGAGTGCTGGATCTGACATCAGTAAGACCTGAATCCATATTTTACTGCAAACACTTACTATCTATGTGGCATTGAGCAAATCACTTAACATCTGACTGCCTTGGTTCCTCAGATGTTGGTTAGTGGTTGTTAATCTTGAAGAGGACAAAAATAACATCATTATGTTGGGTTCAAGGTACAGTGTGGCCAACTTTGGATAATAAGTCTAATATGACTTTGAAAACCTCTGATACAGGTTCTATATGAATAGGTCATATAAGCATGTGGAGTGGAGATGTCTAAATTTTCACATATCTTGCTTCCTTTGAACTTTTGCAATTCTGTTTTGCTCATTGAATGCAGCACATTCTTTAGTATGGGCACACAACGATGTGTAGTCCTGTGCCAGTAGCACACATGTCTCACAAATGATTCCAATGTTCTTCAGAGACCTTGACAGTGTCTTTGTATCACTTCTTCTGACATCGATTTGAGTGCTTGCCTTCTGTGAGTTGCCTGCAGAGAGTATTTTAGGCAAATATGCATTTGCCATTTGAACAACATGGTGAGCCCAGGAGAGTTGTGGTCTCTGCAGTGGGGTTTAAATACCTGGCAGTTCATCTCAAAAAATGACCTGTTCCTTGTACTTTATCTTCAGAATCTTCTTAAGATGATTAAAATGGAAATGATTCAGTTTTCTGGCATGGCATTCAATTATTGTCCAGGTTTTACAGGCATATAACAGTGAGGTCAGCACAATAGTTCTGTAAACTTTCACATTTGTAAGCAGTCAAAGACATCTGCTCTCCCACACTTTTCTCCAGAGCAAGCATAGAGCTAGCTCTGACAATGCATGTGTTAGCCTCATCATCTATGTGTACATCCCTGTAAAGTATACTGCCAAGGTAAGTGAACTTATACACAGCATTCAAAATTTCTCCATTTGCTGTAAAATATATCAAATGTAAGATGCCAATAATTATAGTGCTTGTATCCCACAGTTTTTGTGAGGAACAAATGACATATTACTTTTAAAACCCATTGCAATCTTTAAAGCACTATACAAATGCCTTCTTTTTTTGTTGTTGTTCTTTTCCCTCCCAACTCTTCCATCCAAAGACAGAAGAAAATTTTGATGAAATATTCTGCTCCTTGAGAATATTTCAAAAAAATACCTTTGCATTTTTAAGTTGTTATTATATATTTGTCATGGTATGCATATATTAATTACTTAAATAATGAGTTATTAACAATCAAATAGAAATTACAAATCATTATAAGCCTCCTCGAACTTGAATAGACCCATTAGGAAAAGGGGCTTAGAAGTAAGTATTACAGGCTCATAGCAGGTGGAGGTCTTTTTTTTTGTTTTGGGAGGGCAATTGGGGTTAAGTGATTTGCCCAAGGTCACATAGCTAGTAAGCGTGTCATGTGTCTAAGCCAGATTTGAACTCAGGTCCTCCTGACTCTAGGTCTGGCACTCTATTCACTGCAACACCTAGCTGTCTCAGGTGGAGGTCTTATATGAAAAGTGAAGCCTTATAACATTTTGCCATTGGTAGAGGAGATATAAGATGGATACAAATTAACAATGGGCCAATATAAAAGAAGATATCTTCTATGAACTAATTATAATTTGAACAACTGGAGTCATGTCTCATTCACTGATGTATGTAAAAAGTGATCTATTTATAATTTATAGTTTTCCTGGATTTATGTATAAGCTACACTGTGGTCCATTTTAAAGTTATTCTAACTCGATTCTTTTTCTGCTGTATCATTTTTGCCTTTCAAAATGTCTTCTCTAACTCCAAGAATTCCCTGCCCTATTTAAATTATTTTCTGCTAGTATTTTTTAAAGATATTTTTTCTCCAAATAAAGCTGTTTTCATTTTTTTTTCATTTTGACCAAGTGTTTGTTATAATGACAGCCTAAAAAGGAATCTGTGACATCTCCTTTTCTGATAGCAAAATTAAGGGCTTCAATCCTATTAGTCAATAAATTTTGTGTATGTATACACACACACACACACACACACATATCACCTAGCATTAACTAAAGGCTTACTTTAAGTGAAGCACTGTGTTGGACACTAGATATTGTCTTAGACAGTGTTTTAACTTGCATTTTACTTGAAGCTTGGTGAAATGATTCAAAAGACATGTAGGTCTAAAATTGAGGCATGTCATCAATATAGGAAATATGAGATTTATGAAATCATTGGGGAAGTATTTTTGGCCAGAGTTAATGAACTACATAGGAAAATAAGGGATATATATGGACTTAAGCTATAATGAACAGGTGGAAAGTTCTGAAACTGAAGCTGTTGCAATAGATTTTAAGATTTCTACAACTAAACCAAGGGTAAAACTCAAAATTCAGTACACAAGTAGAATCTTGAATAAAAAATGAGCTATTTTTTTTCCAAGTACCCAAGTTACTTACACTTATGATGAGAGGTTTGTTAACTCTCCCTTATCATCAGGATACTAAACAATATGATAGTCTTAGGATATTATCTCATCCTACTCTACACAAGCAATGACATAAAGAAGTATAAAGAATAAGAAGTGTTAACTTACTTTCCAAACTTGCCTTATTTGTTCTATAACAGAAATTTCAGGTGTCTTTTGATTCATGCACAGAAAACATATGTAAAATTATTATATGGATGTATTCAGGGGTTGTATGTCCTCTCTTTTAAGAAAATAGTGATTAAAAAGGCATTACTAATATCTTATAAAACATTTTATAAAGAAGGAATAAAGGAACAGTAGTAGAACCCATTGTGGCTAGTTTTGTCCAAAATTAAATAGCACAAATGAGCTAAAACAAACAAAAAAAAGCAATAAATTGTGACTGATGGGAACCTCATGCTCTGGAAGCACCAAGCCATTAAACCAGAACAAAACAGAAGAAGCTAAAATTGCACATCAAACATTCTAAATCCAGGACAGTTTTGCTGAATAGGCAAAAACACTTCAAAGAGCATGCAGATGTTTCAAAAGTTAAATATAATCTGTCACAAATATGCTTTTTAAGATACAATGAAATGTCAAATCATGATTACATGTAGTTTAATAAAGAACAGCAGAAATATTCTGATGGCATTTCTAAGCACACATCTTTAAAAAGATTAGTCAGGCATTGAAATTATCCAAAAAACTTCTCATGCACTGAGGTGCTGCTTCTTGGCTAATATGACCGGAAATACTAGATTTTGCCTTTCCTTGTTTTGTTCCAAGGCTTGCAGTTTGGACCATTCATTTCTTACCTAGTTGCTCCCCTCTGGACTTCATCACACTCTACAGAACCCTATCATTCTGCAACATCACATGAACCTTTAAACTCAGGTTTCAAGAGTATCCCTGCCACTCCAGTACCCCCTTGTCTCTTATTTGGGGCAGATGGAGGGTGCATAGTGGAAAGATCTTCCAAGAACCTTCAATTAAGGAGAATGCACAGAATATTCCTGTCTTTTCAGCAGCTTCTTCTTGTTCTTGTTCTTGTTATTCTTGTTCTTGTTCTTGTTCTTCTTGTTCTTGTCCTTGTTGTTGTTGTTGTTGTTGTTCTTGTTGCTGGCCTTGTCCTCCTCTTCCTCCTCCTCCTCTTCTTCTGTCTTTCCCCATTAGATTGTGAGCTCTTTGTAGGCAGACACTGCTCTTTAATTTCATATCCCCAATGGTTAGCACAGTGCTCTGGCAGGGAGTAGACTCTTAATAAATATTTATTGAATGTCTGAGTGACCATGTTCAGACATATGTTGTTCTACCTCTAATTAGAGGGGTTAGACTTCCTTTTCTCATACGTTTTGTCTCCTACTCCGAGTCAAAGGGAATGAGCTTACTTATGATTTAGATCTAAGGCCTCTTCAAAAGTGGAGAGTAAAATGGGCAATCAGTGAATTGAACATGAGACAAGTAATTAATGCCTAAACACAGTAAAGGCTAAAAATGCAGAAGCACTCATTAATAAAGTAGGATTCAATAATTTAGCAAAAATTGTTGTACATAATTCAGTGAGAATCTTACTTAAAATATATTGGAGTCAGCTCTAACTAGCTATATTGTTAAATTTTCAGAGTTAAATTACACTTTGGAAACTGGCAAATGCTACCAATCAGGATTTGCTTTATTGTATTGTTTATCTTCTAAAGGTAAAAAATGATGAAGAAAATGTCAATACTGCAGATTCAATCAATTGATAAAAACGTTTATTAAGTATTTATCATTTATTCACTATTTATTAACTATTAACTATAACATTTACTATGTACTAGGCACTGTGCTAAACTTTGAGTAAAACGTCCAAGTATGTTGTGCCTCCTTATCCAGCCAGTTGTTAAATAGTTCTTAGCACATCCTTGATTATACTTATTCATCAGAACATAAAGCAGTTGGTATTATTACTAAGCAGGTATTTTACATTTCACCTCAATTCAGCATCATTACTGCATTCCAATGCTGACATAATTCTGAACTTTGTTCTATCATGCTTAAATAGTAAACCATTCCTGAATCTTCTGCTCTCGCAAGCAGTCACTTTCATAGTCAATGCCACCATAGTTTTTAAGAATCCTTGGATGTTTCAAATACACAATGTTACCTATTGGATATTTACAGCTTCAAGTTCTTAGCTGGCCATCTGTTCAAGAAAGGAAGTAGAAAGGAGTCAGAGGCAGCTGGGACTAAGGGACAAACTCATTTAGGATATTATATTGTTCTTCTATCATTGGAACAAAGAAGTCCTAGGTTCCACTCTAGCCAAGTGTTTCAGCACTGGATCACCACCCTGGTAGCAGCCAAGAAGATTTCCTCTCCCAAATCCTGAAAACTCACCATGATCATGAAATCATGTAAAGTTGCCAGGGGAGCTCTGGGCTCATATTCCAGGCAGTATTATTTTATTCAGTCCTCTTTACTCTAAAATCTTCCAAAGTCAAACCAACCTAAGATGGTTTATGGATAGCATAGGAAGTTTCCTCTAAGGTTAAAACTTTATTATTCAGGTAAAGGAGACAAAGCTAGAAGGTAAGCAGTGATTTAGGGATGCCAGGAAATCATACAATCATGCACTAAGATATAAGATTACAGGGATAGTGAAGGGACCTGATATGTTACTGGAGTAGGGAGATATCAGTGAGGAATTACTAATTAAAGTAAACATCTTTTTGGCAATTTACATAGTCCTATAGATACTCTTAGAGCAGAGAAAAAAAATTTGCATAGCATCAAATAAGCTTTACATATTAGAGCAGCAACTAAAACTCATGTTACCTTTGCAACAATACTATCTCTCAAGAAATATTGTCATTATAAGTCACTTTTGTGGTAGAAGTCTGTGATCAAGTCTTCTTTTACTGCTCCTTTCACTGAAAACCTATTGAATTTGTTTTCTAATTAAAATAGATCTGATTTCTGTCTCATGTGACATTATGCTTAATTATTTGCTTAGAGTGCTACAGCTTGCCTTTAAGTTAGCAGTAGAGACTCAAAAGCCCAAATACTCTAGAAAAGGTGATTGAGATGAATAAGACTCTTAATAAAAAAAATATTAAAAATGAAAAAAAATGAACAAGAGGTTTAGTAAAGGAAGAAATTTTGAAGATGGTCATATGCAACTCCATATTTTTTACAAAGAAAATGAGACAATGAAAGGTTAAGTGAATTGTTCAACATTATATAGCTAATAAGCATCAAAGATAGGATTTGAAATCCTACATCTTTTTGGTTTATTTAAGTTAATAGTGTATGCATTTTAATGAATTAGAGTAAGGAATTTAAATATTAAAATCTAATTTCAATCTAGTTTCATGCATTCTTTTTAAAACAGGTAGTTTTTTAATTTCTCTAAGAGTTTTCAAATGAATTATTTATCTTTAATAATATTTTGAATTTTGTGGGTTTTTTTGTTTTCTCCTTTGTTGTATTCTTCACAAAAATTCTCATAAATAATCTTGACAGTATTCTTATAGTGTCAGTCCCACATTCATTTTTTACTCTGGAAATGCTAATGGATTAGGGTGACCAAGGTCCTCCATGTCTAGAAGTATCTCTGACAAGAGCTGTGCAAAACTCCTGAAAGTTGGGACAGAGCACTCTCCATTATGGAAGCAGAGGCCTACCCTAACAAAGAGCTCAAAAGTCTACTAATTGGCTGGTAAAATGAGTAAACAGCAAAAAATATAATACTATACAATCTTACTTTGGTGATAAAGAAGATCAAAACATAAAACCAGAAGAAGACAGCAAAGTCAAAGCTTCTACATGCAAAGACTCCAAAAAAAGATGAATTGGTTGTATGCCATGGAAGACCTCAAAAAGAAATCCAAAAATCCAGTAAGAGAAGTAGAGGAAAAATTGAGAAGTGAAATGGAATGATGCAAGAAAATAATGAAAAACAAGTCAACAGCTTGCTTAAAGTAACCCAAAAAATAGTGAAGAAAATAACAACATAAAAATAGATTAATCCAAATGGCAAAAGAGGTCCAAAAAAGCCAAAGAGGAGAGGAATACCTTATAAAGCAGCACTGTCCAAATGGAAAAGGAGGTCCACTCAAGGTTCACTGAAGAAAATAATTCCTTAAAAATTAGAATGGATACCTAAACCAAGAAAAGTCAAAATAGAGAAAGAAAATTATAGACCTATTTCCCCAATGTATGTTGATGTTAAAATAGTAAAAAGACTGCAGCAACTTATCATGAGAATAATAAACTACGTGGTAAGATTTATTCCAGGAATGCAAAACTGGTTCAATATTAGGAAAACTATCAGCAAAATTGATCATATGAACAACAAAACTAGCAGAAACCATATGATTATCTAAATAGATGCAGAAAAAAAGCTTTTGACAAAATACAACACCCATTCCTATTAAAAACACTAGACTGAATAGGAAGAAATAGAGTCTTCTTTAAAATTATAAATAGCACCTACCTAAAACCATCAGTATGCATTATATGTAATGATGATAAGCTAGAAGCATTCCTAAAATTATCGGGGGTGAAACAAGGATGTCCTTTTCAGCCCTATTATTCAGTTTGATGGTGGAAATGTTAGCTTTAGCAGTAAGAGAAGAAAAAGTAATTGAAGGAATTAGAATAGGCAAAGAAGAAACTAAGTTATCACTCTTTACAGATGATATTATGATTTAATTAGAGAATCCTAGAGAATCAAGTAAAAGAAAAAACTACTTGAAATAATAAATAACTTCAGCAAAGTTGCAGGATATAAAATAAATCCACATAAATCCTCACCATTCCTAGAGATGACTAACAAAGCCCAACAGCAAGAGATAGAAAGAGAAATTCCATTTAAAGTTACTGCAGACACTAAAATATTTGGGAGTCTAGTTGCCAAGACAAACCCAGGGCCTACATGAACACAATTACAAAACACATTTCACACAAATAAAGTCAGATCTAGATAAATAGGAAAAAAACATCAATTGCTCATGGTTAGTATGAGCTAATATAATAAAAATGACAATTTTACCTAAATTAATTTACTTATTCTGTGCCATACCAACCAAACTACCAACAATTCTTCTACAGAGCTGGATAAAATAATAACAAAATTCATCTGGAAGAACAAAAGGTCCAGAATAGCAAGGGAATCAATGAAAAAAAATGCTAGGGAAGGTGGCGTAGCCATACCAGATGTTAAACTATATAATAAAGCAGCAGTTATCAAAATTATTTGGTACTAGCTAAGAAACAAAGTGGAGGATCAGTGGAATAGGTTATGTATGCAAGACACAGTAGTCTACTACTATATCAATCTACCCTTTGATAAACCCAAAGAATCCAGCTTCTGGTTCAATTCACTATTGAATTGCTAGGAAATTGGAAAATAGTATGGCAGAAACTGGGCATAGACCAATATCTTACATTGCATACCAAAATAAAGTCAAAATGGGTTTATGATTTGGGAATAAAGACTGATAATGAAAACAATTTGGAAGAGCAAGGAATAGTTCACCTGTCAGATTTATGGAAAAGGGAAGAATTCATGAACCAGCAACAGATATAGAGCTTTAAAAAATGCACAATGGATAATTTTGACTATGTTAAATTGAAAAGTTTTTATATGAACAAACCAATGCAACAAAGATAAGGAGTGGAGCAGAAAATTGGGAGAAAACCTTTACAACCAGTGTCTCTGATAAAGGCCTCATCTCTAAAATAGACAGGGAACTGAGCCAAATTTATAGGAATACAAGTCATTCCCCAACTGAGAAATGGTGAAAGGATATGAAGAGGCAGTTTCCAGAGGAAGAAATTAAAGATATCTATAGTCATATGAAAAAATGCTCTGTATCACTACTGATTCGAGAAATGCAAATCAAAACAACTCTTAGGTACCAAATCTCTCCTGTCAGACTGGCTAACATGAAAAACAAGAAAATGATAAATGCTGGAGAGGATGTGGCAAAATTGGAGCATTGCTACATTGTTTGTGGATTTGTGAACTGATCCAGCAATCCTGGAGAGCAATTTGCAACTATGCCCAAACGGTTACTTTGACAAACTTGACTCCTCTCACCAATACTAGGTTCAAAAACAGCTCCAAAAGTCTCATAATGGAAAAAGCTATGCACATCCAGAGAAAGAATTATGGCATCTGCATGTAGATTGAGGCAAACTATTTCTCTTTTTTCCCCTTCTTTTGTGGTTTCATTTCTCCTCTCTCATGATTCATTCCATTGTTTATAATTTTTCTTTACAACTGGACTATTATACAAATGATTTCAATTCGAAGGTAAATGTAGAACCTACATTGGATTACATGTCAACTTGCGGGGGGAGATAGAAGGAAAAGGAGGGAGAGAAAATTTGGAACCCAAAATGTTGTTAAACTGAATGTTGTAAAATAAAAATAAAAATAAAATAAAAATAAAAAATTAGAATGGAGAAATGGAAGCTATTGACTTTATGAGAAATCAAGAAATTATAAAACATAACAAAAAGAATAAAAAAAAGAAAACAATGTGAAATATCTCATTAAAAAAAAAAAAAACCACTGATCTGGAGAATAGATCCAGGAGAGGTAACACAAAAATTATTGGACTTCCTGAAAGCCATGATGAAAAAAAGAGTTTAGATATCATCTTCCAAGAAATTGTCAAGAAAAATGGTCCTGATATTCTAGAAGCAAAGGGTAAAATAGAAATTGAAAGAATCCACTGACTGCCTCTTGAAAAAGATTCCAAAATGAAACTCCTGTAACATTGTAGCTAAATTCCAGAATTCCCAGGTCAGGGGAAAATATTGCAAGCAGCCAGAAAGAAACAATTCAAGTATTAAGGAAACACAATCCAGATAACCCAAGATTTAGCAGCTTCTACACTAAGGGACTGAAGGGCTTGGAATTTGATATTGCAGAGGTCAAAGGAGCTATGATTCAAGAATCACCTACCCAGCAAAACTGAGTATAATACTTCAGGGGGAAAATGGAACTTCAATGAAACAGAGAACTTTCATTCATTCTTGATGAAAAGACCAGAGCTGAACAGAAAAATTGACTTTCAAATACAAGAATCAAGAGAAGCATGAAAAAGTAAACAGGAAAGAGAAATCATAAAGGACTTATTAAAGTTGAACTGTTTACACTCCTTCATGGGAAGATGATATTTGTAACTCATGCTACTTTTCTCAGTATTAGGTGTAATTGAAGGAAATACACAGATCAACACACAGAGAGACACACACACATATGTATGTGTGTATATGTATATATAGGCAGAGTGCACAGGATAAGCTGAATATTAAGGGATTATATTTACAAAATTAAATTAAATCGTGAGATAGGAATATATTGGGAGAATGAGAAAGGGAGAGATAGAATAGGGTAAACTATCTCACATAAAAGAGGCAAGAAAAAACTGTTACAATGGAGGGGGAGAGTGGGGAGGTGAAAGGGAATGAGTCAACCTCACTCTCATTGGATTTGGCTTAAGGAAGGAATAACATACACATTCTAATGGGTATCTTACGCTACAAGGAAGCAGGGGGGAAGTGATTGAAGGGAGGGCAGACTGGGGGGGGTATAGTCAGAAGCAAACACTCTTGAAGAGGTACAGGGTTAAAGGAGAAAATAGAATAAATGTAGGGGGGCAGGTTAGCCTGGAAGGAAATATAGTTTGTCTTTCACAATATGATTATTAAGAAAATGTTTTGCATAACTACACATGTATAACTCATATTGTACAAGGTTTTCCTAAAATCTGGATACATAGGCAAAAATGCATATTTTCAAGAAATGAAATGAATGAAATTTTCAACATTTTTTAAATTGTAATATTAAAAAATAACATCTTCAATGTGATACCTATCACTTGTGATGCAAAAGTTGATGTGCTTTGCAATATTTATGTGAACTCGATGCAATAACTCCACATTGCCATCAATTTTAGCACATTCACTCTTTATGCTTTCAATAAAGTTGGTTGCATCTGTGATTTTCATTGAGTACACCTTCTCCTTTAGCATACCTCAGAAAAAGCAGTCACTGAACAACACAGAGTCTTCACTGAAATGGTTAATGAGACATTAATGAAATTTCCTTCATATCCTGACTTTAGGGACACCCTGTATTGCTTGCCCTCTCAATGAGGGTGGGTGGGGAGGGAAGAAGGCAGAGAATGTGGAACTCAAAGTTTTAAAAAGAAATGTTAAAAATTGTTTTTACATGCCACTGGGAAATATGATGTACTGGCAATAGGGTACAGAAATCTGTCTTGCCCTACAAGAAAGTAAGGGTGAAGAGCACAAGAGGAGGGAGGGAGGGGTGATAGAAAGGAGGGCAGACTGGGGGAAGGGGTAATCAGAATGCATTCCATCCTGGGGTGGAGAGGTAGGGGAGAGATGGGGAGAAAATTTGGAACTCAAAATCTTGTGGAAATGAATGTTGAAAATTAAAAATAAATTAAATAATTTAAAAAGAAATTAAAAGATGTACATCTAGTAGTAGAAGAGGCAGTTCAATGAAGAATATGTATTTGGAGATGACAACCAGAAGATTTTAACAGACCTACCCTTAGCATACCCTAAACACATAGCATAAAGAAGAAAGCAAAAAGGTGGCATCCCCGGGGATGCCAGAATCACATGCTCCTGATTTATATAATCCTTCCTGTATTTTTTGTCCTATGAGTATACCTCTTCCCTCCATGTTCCTTGACTACACATATTCTGTACACCCATCTTTTCACATACACTCTTCATACATCTGGAAATATCACTCCTCTCCTCAGCAAGTGCCAGTTGCTTCCCATAGTATCTAGAATCAAACATAAATGCCTCCTTTCAAATTTCTTAAATATTGTTCCCCTCTTCATATTTTATTTTAAAGTCAAAACCTTATATGCTTCCTAAAAATTTATTTGATTTTATCTGTTCTTTCTCTATAATTATGATTGTTTCTCAGGAAATTTTAAAGAAATGTACTGTCAATCAACAGGGAGAACTAAATCAATTTGTTTTAATGACAGTAATTATCTGATTTCTTTTTTGTTTTGTTTTTGTTTTTTTTTTTTACTACAAAATTGGTCTACTTAAATATCTAATTTCATGTTTTGTCAGTTTTCACACTTTAAATCCCTGTACATAAATCACATTTAATTTGAATTTTTCCTTTGTTAATATATTGGTGTCTCATATTCCCAAATAATAATTTTAATTTGTTTTTATTTGTTGAGACCTTTCCTTGTTCTTTCACCTGCTGTTTTTCTTATTTGCATTATCTATTCTCTTTAATCATTAAATTGGCTAATGTTTTAACAATTTTATTGGTCTTGTGACTCCACTACCAAGTTCAATGTTGGAATCATGGACTTGAGTAATTCCCCTTTCAGGGACTTATTTGTAAGTTGTGGTGTGTGAATAACTTCATGTGTGGATCAAATGAGATATCTGTAAAGTGCTTAGGGTAGTTTCTAAAACATAATACATGATACTTTAGTGCTTTTCCTGCCCCTTCCTTTTCAGGTGGTACTAGATAGGGTTTGGGTGAGATAATAATGGGTAATAAGATTACTGAAAAGCTAGTTCCCTTTGTGTTACTCAACTCCATCAACTTCTCCACTAACTTATTTCCTTCGAAGGGGCTCCTAGGTGGTGCAGTGAGTAGAGCACCGGCCCTGGAGTCAGGAGGACCTGAGTTCAAATTCGTCCTCAGACCCTTGACAGACTTACTAGCTGTGTGACCTTCGGCAATTGCCCTGCCTTCCCCCCTGCAAAAACAAAACTAAACAAAACCAAAAGTTATTTCCTTCTTTGAATTTTACCAAAGCAGGGAAAAAAAATCTGTAACACAATGGAGTTTTTAAAAGGGGATATTTACTTCAGAAGATATAGAAAAAAATATGGAATTTAATGTGGTACTTAGGTCTCTGGGGAGAATATGGGGTTAGGTTCATTAGATTAGCTCCATTCCTTAGTTCCATCAGTTCCAAATCCAAAACTCTTCTCCTACTTTTACATCCCAGGCACTATGACTGTACAGGGCTTCCATTACAGCTGGGTTGGCTCTTGTACCAACCAGCCTGCAATTCTGGCTTCAAGTATATTTGGGAATTACTTCCAGCACCTAAACCTGAGGACAAACAATATAGAACAGATCAAACACTCCTAGTCCTATTTTACTTATAAGGAATAAAAAGGAGATAACAGGGGAAACATGTGCCTCCCCTCTCAGGGGTTCAATTCATGACTTCCACACTGGGTGCAACAGTTAAGGATCCTCAGAAAGAGCACAGCTTTAAAAGATTACAGAAAAGAGACCAGATCAGTCTCACAAATTTTAAAGTCAGAATAAGCCAACCAAAGGAGGCTTATTCCCACCACATGACAGGCAATATAGGAGGTTCCATGTTAAGCAAACTCACTAGCCTGAGTCATATATTATCAAATTATTTTATATTATTCTCAAATATATGCATATATATATATATATATATATATATATATATATATATATATACATACACCCACACATATCCATTGAAGACATTCATTATTCTATAATTAATCCCAACAATTACTAAAATCTGTCAATAGAAGTAACATATATTTTTCATTTAAATCCATCAATTAAATTTATAAAGCTTATTTACATTAGCCAGAGGAAATTTCAAATATGACTTAAAAATGTATTTTCCCCAAAAGATGAGCAATCAAGCAATTAAAAAAGACTGGCTTTTTGCTTAAAGTGTTTGAGTTCTATAGATAGAACATATTTTATAACAGGTTTTTTTTATTTAAATGAGAAGCTAATGAATGTGTAGCAAATCATGAAAACTTAAAGGAATAATGTTTTCTGCCATAGCCTAACTGAATTAACAAAGTATGAAGGTTAAAAAAATACTTTTAGGCAGGAGAATGTCCGGGTATATTAGGAATTTGGGAAGAAGATAATAAATACAACAGACCCAGATCATCCAGTTATTAAAAGAAATGGACAAGTCAGAAGTATAACAGAATAAATATATCAGAAAATGTATTACTTAATGTAATTCTTCATAAGTTAAGCTTATAAAGTTATAAAAAAGTTTTAAATATCTTAAATCCATCATAATCATAAAACCTCATAATTGAAAGATGGCTCACCTATTACCTTAGCTAACTAATACCTAAGTATACCTTCTCTCTAAAATATATATGGCAAGTAATCATCCACTGGTTACTTGAAAGTGTACAGTTAAAAAAAACCCATGTTCACCTTAGGAATCCTATTCTACATCTGGGTAGCTTTATTTCTTAGGAAGTTTTTTCTTATATCAAGTATAAATAATCTCCAAAACTACTCCCTGGATCAAGCATAACAAATACAGTGTTTTCCATGTGACAGCACTTCAACTAATTAAAAAAATTATGGTTCCCCTAAGTCAGGAAACCTTAAGTTTTTTGTCTGCCATGTATCACTTTGATCTATTTAAAACTATGAATGCCTTCTAAGATAATGTTCTTGAATAATTGAAAGAAATGATAAATATCAATTATAAGTTAGTAAAAATAAAGTTTCATTTTTTCAGGTTCATCTACAGAGGCTAGTGAAGTACAGAGGAACATATCTACATGCATATCCTCTGGAGAGAGGAAGAGGGAGAGAGAGAGAGGGAGAGAGAGAGAGAGAGAGAGAGAGAGAGAGAGAGAGAGAGAGAGAGAGCACATTGCCCTTATGTTTGAATATTATGGAATAAAGAAACCATGGTACATTGCAGTGACCTAAAAATGGGGCAAAAAGAATACTGGCTGAGAAAGGAATAATGTATTAGAAACTAGAATCCCAAAATATGGTATTTAAACATATATTAAACAAAATGTTTAACATATCTCCATAATAAGACTGTTACGAGGAAAGCGCTTTGCAAACCGTAAAGTTAGCTGATAATAACTCTGAGAATTATTATGAAAATCAACTGAGATATTTTTAAAGTTCTTATCACATTGCATGTCACATAGCATGTGCTTAATAAATGCTTTTTTCTTTTTCTTTCTTTCTTTCTCTTTCTTTTTTTCTTTCTTTCTCTTTCTTTTTTTCTTTCTCTTTCTTTTTTTCTTTCTCTTTCTTTCTTTCTTTCTTTCTTTCTTTCCTTCCTTCCTTCCTTCCCTCCCTCCCTCCCTCCTTCCTTCCTTCCTTCCTTCTTTCCTTCCTTCCCTGTCTATAGGAATTTGAACTCTTATTATAATGTCTGGAATTAAAGTTACTGGCATTGCAAGAGAAGTACTGTCACACCATTCAGTTCAATTCAATTTGATAGGGTTTCACTAAACACCTATTACATACCTACTATTATGGTATTCTCATTTTAGCCCAACTTTAAGTCAAACAGATACATCTGTAAATGATGGTTTATAAATTAAATACATCCATAAAGACTGTGTGTGTGTGTCTGTGTCTGTGTCTGTATATATTTTTTTCAATTCTTGCTCCACTTGATTTAACAAACTACTTTTAGAGAATATTTACATACCAAAGTCCTTTTGGAAAATATTACTCATCTTAGCAAGCTAGAATATGGCCAAATCATTTGGACAGTTCACAAAATATCCATACTTGTTTGCCAGTCTGGAGTAAGACATCTGTGATTTTGGAAAGGATTCTAACCTTCTCTGTGACTATTATGATTTTTTTTTCTTCTTCTAATTTACTTTGTTATAATAATGCTCCTTTGGAGATATTTTCAAGATTATTTAAATAGCTTCAGGAAACTCTAATGTAATAAGTTTCAGAGAAGATGTAAAATCCAGATCTGCATCTCTGTCTATCTATATCTATCTATCTATCTATCTATCTATCTATCTATCTATCTATCTATCCATCTGTATCATTAAGGCAAGATTCATGACCTCGAGGATGACCATGAACATGCTTATATGGTCCAGAATAACAAAATATGAAAAACTCTAGGTAGAAGGTACAGGAAGTATAACATTTATTTAGGCACCAAAGAATCAAATCCCAGAACCAGGATTTCAAATTTGATATAACAGTAATTGTATTCCAGAACCAGTAAGACTATCTCAATGTAGCAACAAGGAAATTAAAACACAATATTAAAGCAAAGAGTCAAGTCATCCTGTAACGTTCCCCCTCTCCACCCCCTGCCCCGGGCCTTCCTGTAACAATCACTCACAACTCTTAACTGTTTGCTCCCCTGTATTCTCTCAGCCTTCTCAGTCCTCTGGTCCACAGTCCTCTGGTTTCCAGTTTAATTAAACATATGTCTATCATTCACTTAGTTCAGGGGGGGGAAAGGTCAGCTACTTGAACTTCAAGGCAAATACAAATAGAAATTATAAACATCATCAGACAGACCTTATCTGATTCAAATTACTATTCATAGTTACCAGAGAAGCACCAACATCTATCTGTCTGGGTACAAAGCCGGGGTGGGGTGGGTTCAATGGTGTGCCCAGAGTCTCATCACCCACGTTCTTTCAATGAGTGTATCTCCAAAAGTCAAATTCCAACCTCAGATCTTATATACCTTTCTCAGGGCCCTGGGAGCTCAAGGCTCACCATTTAGAGTGTGAGAAATCACTAACACCAAGGGTGTGTGAAAGCTCCAACCACCAGCACCATATCACATATAATTCAGTGACTCTAGATTGCTTAGTGCCGAGAAACACTCCAAGATAAAAGATCCCACTTTTCCTGCCCCATTCAAACCAAGGCCAGACTCATTTTTTGCTGATTAATATTACACCATCATAAAAATCCCATTTATCTCCTCATTCAGCCACATATGCTCTGCTTGGTGGCATCGCCACCACCCCAACCATTGTCATTAAAATGCCATATCTAGGATAAGCTCATTACATGAAAACTCACCATCAAGGAGATTCAACTTTCTGACCCACACCTTGTCAATCGTTGTAGTTGCTTCTGTCCCTCTGAATGGATGGTAGAAAGGCAGAGAAAAAAAATTCCCCTATAGCCTCTCTTTATAGGGGCCTCAATTAATGTAGTGCTGTAACAACAATGCTACTTGCCACTACTGTGACTGTGTAAGGCCATTAACACCAGCACGCAGGAGGGCTGCTAGCATAGGTTATTTGATCTGCTTTTCTAAGGAAAGAAACTTTTAGAGGTTTACAATCTCACTTTAATCAAACATACATATGTTAGTTCAGGGGAAAAGCCAGCACCTTGAACATCAGAGGAAATACAATGAGAAATTACAAACAGACAATATAAACATAGGAAACATACAATTATTGGCAGACAGGCCTCTAGCTGTCTGACCAAAGAATTACATAGTTACCAGAGAGAGGGGCACCAACATCTGGATTTTTAAAGCCGAGGGGCTCCAAAAGCTAATACCCAGAGTCTCTTCTAGTCAAATCACATGACACCCTTCCAGTGAGTGAGAACCCCAACAAAATGCTGACCTCTGAGTTTATATACCATGTTCAGGGTCAAAGGGTGTCACAATCACGTGATTCAAAACCATGTGACTCGTCGACAGGGGTCACAACTATGTGACTCAAGCCTATGTGAACATGACTTTCCCTTGAAGTATGCAGGTCATCAAAGACTCCCGATTTAATCAAAGAAACAAAGGTGAGGCTCATCAAAGGCAGTTGATTACAACAATGCTCCAAAAGAGAAAACAATAAAAAAGTCCCATCCTAATTACTGATATAAGTGCAAACCTGTGCTTCCTATAATACATAGTTAATTATACACTGTATAACTATGAAGATACATTTTTGTAATATCAGTGAAAGCCCAGCTATTTCTTTCTCTAACATTCAACAAGGAATTTCTTGAAGAGTATGCTTTTTCCATACTTTGTAGAGATAACAAAATACACATAAAGATCACTAGTTATTCCTATTTTAGTAGTCTCCCTTTAAGGTACCAACATCATTTCCTAAGCTTTTGGTATCCTAGGCTCTTTTTTTGTATCTAGAAAATCAATCCTCAATTAACTTCCAAATTGTTTTGCTTGCAGCATCAACCTACTTTTTGTATCTTAGTCCAGTTCAGCTTTTCTTCCTAGCTCTTTTATTTAAATCTATTTACTCAAAGATAATGGCTCTTGCTAAATTAATTTCACTCTTAAAATGTAGCATGGTAAAATACTAAAAAACAATTTAAAAGATAATGAAATAGAATCATCTTCTGGTTTTTGTCTGTCATATTCCTATTCTCTTTTCTAAATCTATCTCAAATATGTTTCCTGTTAAAACTCATAATCTAAATGAAACCAATGAAGAAAATATTGAACGTTTTGAAGAAGCAGACAAAAAAGGAGGAAAAAAGAAAGAGAAAAGCAATCAGTTCGAATAAATTACAAAACAAAGTGAAGGGAAAGTCAACGATCTCATACATAGCCAGTTTTAGTCACCTATTATAATAGTTTGACTTAATTGTCTAATATATCTAATATCAGAAGCCATTTGGTCAAGGATCAGATCTCCATAGTCTCATAAATACTGTCGAAATCTGATTACAGAACTAAAGATATGTTAACTAAATTTTTCCTTCAGATTTAAACCTTGAAGCAGTCCAGATGATTAAAGTCCAAGTCAATAACCTCTTTTACACTCCTAAAACTGAAAATTAAACAAAAACAACACAAACATGAAATATAAAATAAATTAAGCATGATAATATTCTTTCAAAATTTTAAAACAAGTCTAAGAATATAGTAAAAGATATTTATAGTACACATATTAAAGAGTTAATAGCCATTTTAGGAACAAAGAATTGAACAGCCACTTTTCTTATTTTCATTCAAATATATTATTGATAAGGAAATAACATTAATATAATGTGAATCTACAGAGGCAGCTAAATTGCTCAGGGGATAGAGTGCTAGACCTGGAATCAAGAAGACCTGAGTTTGGATCCAGCCTCAGACACTCACTAGCAGTGTGACTCTGGGCAAATCACAACATCTGTTTACCATAATCCTTTGGAGAAGGAAATGGCAAATAACTCCAGTGTCTTTGCCAAGAAAACCACATATGGGGTCATGAAGACTCAGACATAACTGAGCAACAACAACAAAATGAGTATATTACACATAATTTATTTTAACATTGTTCTGTTCTTGGACTTGATCAAATTTGACCTACTTATAAATAATTTGTTAATTATCTATAACAAAGATTGGTCCATAATGAACATTCGCAGCATAAAGATCAAGAATAATTTTAGAGGGCATAACTGGAGCTTCCGGGGGTGGAGCCAAGATGGTGGCTGAAAAGCAGGGACTTGAGGGAGCTTCCCACCAGGTCCCTCATAAAAACTTAAAAAATGTCTCTGAAAAAATTCTAGAACTGCAGAAACCACAAAATAGCAGAGGGAAGCAGGGATCTAGCCAAGGACAGCCTGGATGGTCCCTGGAAAAGGTTTGTCGTGCACGGAACAGAGGGGAGTGGAGCTCAGCATGGGCGGTGGCAGGACCAACCAGACCAGCAGCATGATGGAATAGGCCCTAGCACCCTGAATCAGTGAGCTGTGGCAGTTACCAGACTTCTTAACCCACAAACACCAAAGACAACAGAGAAGGTTAGCGGGAAAAGCTGCGGGGGACAGAGTTCGCAGTTCAGCCACCACCCCAGGGGCCGCGGGGGAGGTGCAGCTACAGAACTACAGCTGCAGTTACTTCCAGCCCCAAGCCCACCTGGTGGGAGGAATTAAGTGGTGGATCAGAGGTGGAGTGCAGAGCCTGCTTAAGATTTGTGTCAGGTCCGGGTTGGTGGTTCGTGAGGAAGGAGGAATGTTGGGGTGGCAGAGCTGGCTGTATAGAAATAGCTCTGAAATCAAAGGTGCACCCCTCAAGCTTGGAACAAAGTACTCTTTGCTGTACAAGCAGTCATACCCTGACAAAAAACTCAAGGGTCAAGTAAGATTCCTGGGAACATGGCCAGGCAGCAAAAAAATACTCAGATTCAGTCTCAGACTTTGGAATCCTTCTTTGATTACAAAGAAGACTAAAACATATAGCTTAAAGAAGTCAACAAAGCCAAAGAGCCTACATCAAAAGCCTCCAAGAAAAACATGAACTGGTTTCAGGCCATGGAAGGCTCAAAAAGGATTTGGAAAAGCAAGTTAGACAAGTAGAGGAATAATTCGGAAGAGAAATGAGAAGGATGCGAGAAAACCATGAAAAACAAGTCAATGACTTGCTAAAGGAGACCCCAAAAAATACTGAAAAAAATATTGAAGAAAACAACACTTTAAAAACTACACTAACTGAAATGGCAAAAGGGCTCCAGAAAGCCAATGAGGAGAAGAAGGCCTTGAAAGGCAGAATTAGCCAAATGGAAAAGGAGGTCCAAAAGATCACTGAAGAAAATACTACCTTCAAAATGAGATTGGAGCAAGTGGAAGCTAGTGACTTTATGAGAAATCAAGATATTATAAAACAGAACCAAAGGAATGAAAAAATGGAAGGCAATGTGAAATATCTCATTGGAAAAACCACTGACCTAGAAAATAGATCCAGGAGAGATAATTTAAAAATGTTTGGACTACCTGAAAGCCATGATCAAAAAAAAGAGCCTGGATATCATCTTTCAAGAAATTATCAAGGAAACTGACCTGATATTCTAGAGCCAGAGGGTTAAATAGAAATTGAAAGAATCCACAGATCGTCTCCTCAAATAGATCCCAAGAAGAAAACTCCTAGGAACATTGTCACTAAATTCCAGAGCTCCCAGGTCAAGGAGAAAATACTGCAAGCAGCCAGAAAGAAACAATTTGAGTATTGTGGAAAAATAATCAGGATAATACAGGATCTGGCAGCTTCTACATTAAGGGACTGAAGGGCTTGGAATATGATATTCCAGAGGTCAATGGAGTTAGGATTAAAACCAAGAATCACCTACCCAGCAAGACTGAGTATCATGCTCCAAGGCAAAATATGGATTTTCAATAAAATAGAGGACTTTCAAGCTTTCTCAGTGAAAAGAGCAGAGCTGAATAGAAAATTTGACTTTCAAACACAGGAATCAAGAGAAGCATGAAAAGGCAAACAATAAAGAGAAATCATAAGGGACTTACTAAAGTTGAACTGTTTTGTTTACATTTCTACATGGAAAGATGATCTGTATGATTCATGAGACCTCAATATCATAGTAGCTGAAAGGAGTATGCATATATATATATATATATATATATATATATATATATATGCACATATATATATATATGTGTGTGTGTGTGTGTTTGTATGTGTATATACACATATATACATATGTGTGTGTCTATGTATGTATATATGTAGGTGTGTGTATGTATGTGTATGTATATATATATATATATATATACCCCCACACACAGAGGGCAGAGGGCACAGGGTGAATTAAATATGAAGGGATGATATAAAAAAAAAAATAAAATTAAATTAAGAGATAAGAGAGGAATATATTGAGAGAGGGAGAAAGGGAGAGGTAGAATGGGGGGTAAATTATCTCGCATAAAAGTGGCAAGAAAAAGCGGATCTCTAGGAAGGGAAGAGGGGACAGGTGAGGAGGAATGAGTAAATCTTGCTCTCGTCGGATTTGGCCTGAGGAGGGAATACCATACACACTCAATTGGGTATCTTACCCCACAGGAAAGAAGGAGGAAGAAGATAAAAAAGGGGGGACAATAGAAGGAAGGGCAGATGGGGGGAAAGGGGCAGGGCCAAGGGAGAGAATTCAATAAAGGGGGATCGGTTAGGAAGGAGCAAAACATAGTTAATCTTTCACAACATGAGTATAGTGGAAGGGTTTTACGTAATGATACGCATGTGGCCTATGTTGAATTGCTTGCCTTGTTAGGGAGGGTGGGTGGGGAAGGAAGAGGGGAGACAATTTGGAACTCAAAGTTTTAAAAACAGACGTTCAAAAACAACAACAAAGAAAAAAGTTTTTACATGCAACTAGGAAATAAGATACACAGGAAACAGGGCATAAATTTATCTTGCCCTACAAGAGAAGAAGGGAAAGGGGGATGGGAGGGGAGTGGGGTTACAGATGGGAGGGCTGACTGGGGAATGGTGCAACCAGAATATACACCATCTTGGAGTGGGCAGGAGGATAGAAATGGGGACAAATTTGTAATTCAAACTCTTGTGAAAATCAATGCTGAAAACTAAATATATTAAATAAATTAAATAAAAAAGAACAATTTTAGAGAATTTGTTTTTAAAAAAGTCTTAAATATCTCTAAATATGTCATGTTCAGGATGGACTGGCAAGGGGAAAAATGGAGGCAAGCTGACCAGCTAAGAAACTTCTTTAGTAATCTAGGCATAAGTGATAAAGTCTATGATGTGATAGCATAGTAATCATCAGAATGGAGGATAACAAATGTTTGACGTGTTTCAAAAAAGTGATAGAATCATGTGGTTACCGACAAGATGAAGGAGATTAAGAAAATGAAATAACTATAGATGACTCCAAAATTTCTATTCTAGAGCATTGGAAAAGTGAGATTAATGATGATAAATGTTGAAAATTTTGAAAGAATAATCCTATTAAAGGAGGAAATTATAAGTGTAGTTGGAGATTTGTTGAATTTTTGGTCATGGATTTGTATAGTTAAGTAGAAATGTCTTGCAGAAAAGATTTAAGGAAAAATCCCAGGCGAGAAATGAGGATTGGAGATACACACTTGTCATGATAATGGAAAATTTTTTTAACCAAAACAATTAAAGCAGTCATGCAGCTCCAATTGTCTATTGGAAATCTCAAACTAAAAGTCTTCTAGACTTCTTTTCATTCCTTTTTAATTTTTTTTCTCAATTACATGTAAACAAAAAGTAACAGTTCTTTATTTTTAAATTTTGACTTCCAAATTGTTCCCCTCCATCCCCTCCCACTTTGAGAAGGCAAGCAATTACATTTGTGTCTTCTAGATATGTTAAAATTAGTCTGTCCAAAACTGTGCTCTTTTTCTTTCACCAAAAACATTTTCCTCTTCCTAGCTACCCAATTAATGCCAAGGGTACCATTTCCCTCCCAGTGATGCAGAATTATGACATCAGTGTCATCAATATTCCTCAGCATCTTTCACCCCTTCCCCCATATCTAATAAGTTATTGAATCTTGTTGATTTTACCTCCTCACATCTCTATATATTCTACCTTCTCTTTGATGACACTGATACCACCCTAGCACAGGTGTCATCACTTCATTCCTGTATTATTGCCAAAGCCTTCCAATTTATCTCTCTGTCTTACTTATTTTTTTTTTCTCTCCACTCCGGCCCATCTTCTACTCAACTATCAAATTTATCTTCCTCAAGTCAAATTTGCTATGCCACACAATAATCCTCCCCACAGCCTCCCATTTAACAAAGCCTACTGGCTCTTTATGAACTCCTGGAGAAACATAAAATCCACTGTTTGGCTTGTAAAACACTTCATGACCACAACTCTTCTTACCTTTTCAGACTTGGTACATCTTTTATCCACCTGCTTTATAATTTGGTGATTTTGTCCCCTTTTGCTTCCTCAAAAGCCCCTCCATCTCATGAACCGATGCATTTTCCTTGCCTCTGCTCCACATTTGGAATACTCTCCTTCCTAATTTCTGTATTTTGACTTCCTTTAAGTATAAACTAAACCCTTTTTTTTCCACAAGAGTCTTTTGCCAATCCCCCTTGATGCTATGGCCTTCTTTCTAAGATTATCTTCATTTTGTCCTGTCTACCAAGACTCAGATGAACCAATAGAGGGGAAGTTTCCAGTTGTCCAAGGATAAGATGTTTTGTTTTTGTTTTTCCTTTCTCGTGTTTTTTTTTTCTTTCTATGGTAGTCCAGCCAGGACTAGCTAATAATTTTAGTTCAGGTTGAAGTAGGATGATATGGAAACTAGAGACAAGACACATACATCAGTGACCAAGGAAGCAGAATCCAAAAAAAACCCCTTATTATTTTGAGGCCAAGGGGAGTAGCACAAGGCTGTTAGAGAACCTGTGGTACAGAATCGCTGGAGATGAGAGTGGTGTTTAATCACTTAAATCTTGGATATATGTTAGCTCAATTCCACTCTTTCTTACAAGGTGCGCATTTCTTTTCTTATGTCCTCTACATGTGTCTACTACCCCTACTTATTCCAGGTGTACATGGATAAAAATGTGTCCAAGGATTATTGAGGAGATTTGTCGTTGCAATATTTTTAACCTTGTAATTTAATTAGAGACTATTTCTTAATTTCATTGAGTACACTGGTTCACAGTTAAAGTGAAACATAACAGAGAGGGTTCTCAAGCTACAGTTTTGGAGGTTTAGAAGCCTCTGTGAACTCAGAGAAACTGTATTCTACAACATAAGTTCTGGGAGTTCTAGGGTGCCACTAGGTATTACATTTATGCATTAAAGTAATATTAATTTTTAGATGTGATATATATATATAATGTATGTATGTTTATATGAATGTATAGGTACATATAGATATACATATAATCATAAACACATACATATATTTATTCAGCTATTTTTTTAGTTTCAACCAACTATTTTTGACTCCATTTGGGTTTTTCTTAGCAACAATCTTATAGTGGTTTGCATTTCCTTCACAAGCTCATTTTGCAGAATAGGAAACTGAGGTAAAAGGGATTAAATTATTTGGCCAGAGTCATGCAGCTAGTGTCTGATGGAAGATTTTCAATCTGGAAGATCAGTTTTCCTCACTCCTGGCCCAGTGATCTATCCAGTCTACCACTTTACTGCCTCACATACATAATGCATATCTGTGGATGATATATGCATGTATATGTATGCATACACATATACATATGTGTACTATATATAGATACATATACACAATAATACATATTATTATACACAAATTCATATACATATGTACATGCTTTTTTAAAATATATGAATATGTATGTGTATATAAATGTGTTATTCTTCAGCTGTTTTTTAGTCATGTCTGATTATTCATGATTCAATTCAGGATTTTCTTGACAGATACTGGAGTGCTGTGTCATTTCTTTCTTCAGCTCATTTTATAGATGAGGAAACTGAGGCAAACAGGGTTAAGTGACTTGTACAGGGTTACACACCTAAGAAGTGTCTGAGGTCAGACTTGAAGTTGCTAAAATGAGTCTCCCTTGTTTCAAGCCTCTTGATTTTTCAATAATATGTTTGATCTTATGCATTATATTTGTATATTCATATATACATATATATATTTCCTATTCATTAGATTCATAAGAAAACTTCAAGATACTGTAATTACAATATAGCTATATTTATTTAATCTAGCAGTGATTTCTTGACTTGCAGAACTCTTTGAGGTGTGAGAGATAAGAAGTTTAGATTAGGTGTAATCCCTGCCCTCACAGAACTCACTATTTGTATAGAAGCAAATTAAATAATACAAGACAAATGTGCATAAGATAGGCACACAGTATTTCTTGGTATTGCTAATCTTTGAGGGAGACATATTATTGCTGACTAGAAGTATAAGCGTGACTATGAAGGAGATATTTTTTTTCATTTAGAATAAAAATGATATAACTTTTTGTTAATGTAAAAAACATCCTTAGCCCACAAACTTTGGAAAGGAGGCAGCAGACTGAATTTGTCCTGTAAGCCACAGCTGGTTGACCCTTACTTTAAAAGATGGATAATGTTTCAATACATACAAGTTTGAGGATTAAAGCACAGACACAGTGCAGGAAACTTAAAAAATAGTGTTTGAATGGTAGATGAGTGATAGACATGCACTTTGGTAGTAATATAGAGCTTGTGGAATAGAAAATTATAAGACATGGCTAACAAGATAAAGTAATAAAAGACTACTCAGCATCTTAGATATTTAACTAAATTAAAGTGTAAGGAATTTACCTCTCTCTCTCTCTCTCTCTCTCTCTCTCTCTCTCTCTCTCTCTCTCTCTCTCTCTCTCTCTCTCTCTCTCTCCCTCTCCCAAACAGAAAGTTGTTGAAGAGCTATGCAAATGAATGTGACATGCATAAAGAATAAATTTCTTGCACTTGTATAAAGAGACTTAGAAAAAGATAGCATAGATGTAGAAACTCTTGTTAGGAGACACCGATTTGATATTGCCAAAGAGCTGAAGATCAGACCACTCCTTGGATGATAGCAATGTAATAGAGAGGGCATTATGGATGAGAAAAATATTGCAGAAGAGAAATCAGGACTTGCTAATTGAACATGGAATGTGGAGAGGACAAGATGAATAATAAAACAAAGGATGGTATTTTCATTTATATGTTTTCTTTGTTCTCTTTGATTTTATTTTTTGTTCTTTTGAACTCTGACTTCAGAAACAGTGGAGTTAAGATGAGAAACATTTGTAGAGGAAAATAATAAGCATAATTTTGGAAATCTTGAGTTCTACATTACAAAAGATGTTTTTGATTTGTTTTCTGTAGAAAACTTGTTCTGTATGTGTGTGTACATGTGTGTTTGTATATCTATATCTATCTATCTATATATATATATATATATATATATATATATATATATATATATATACATGTGTGTGTACACACACACACACACACACAGACACACACACATACACCTGTGTTTCTGTCAAATTATTAAGCTACCTTGTCTTCTTTCAAATGAAAGAAAATCTTCTTAGGAAATTTCTTCTGAGGTATAGGAAACTGAATAATTCTAGTTCCAACAATATCATCATATTTACCACTTGACTGTTTATTTTTCTAGATTATTAAACAATTCTCCTCAGAATTCAGTAATTTTAATTTTGCCAAATATAGATTATATGCATGAATTGTAAACTAGATTTGTCAAATTTTTGTTCTAGGTTTTTTTTTTCCAAAGATAGTAGTTGGTAGACCATGAAAATGTGAATGAAAAGTACTATGATATTGTGATTATTCTCAGGAGAGAAATTGATATTTCCTTACCTTCCACTATGATGCCAAGCAAGTATTTTTATGTAATGCTTGCTTTAAACACTGTGCACTGTGTACTCAAAATTAATCTTTAAATAACTTCACATATCATAGGGAAGTATAATAGGACAGAATTGGCAACAAAGTGAAAAGCTTTCACTAAAATAGAGTGACCAGTCTTTCCCTTTGTGGGAATAGAGAAAATTATTTCTACATCCTATGGACTAGACACCACAGCCCCTGGGTCTCGTGGCCTTCCATTGTCTGAAACCTATACCTGTAACAACCAGATTCACAACTTGATGGTAATCCTCTTCTGTAAGTAATGTTTCTCTTAACCTTCCAGCAAAGAAAATGATTTGACTATGGTTTTAGTCACACTTTGAGAGGGGTAATGTGTTTTCTTTCTCATTCTGCAGGCATTGAGTGGCACTACTCCCCTGCCTCCTTTGTATTTGATGCCTTTGCCATTCCCCAATAATCCCTACTTCAGATTATTCTCTGTGCTTCCAATGTCTCCCTTCCCAACTGTTCTTACTCCAGTTGTAAGAATTCCTAACAATAGATGTGAAAAAGTTTTTGATACTTGTAAATGATATTTTCTTGTCAGGCACTAATGATTGAATCTTAATACCATTTAGCATCATCTTAAAAGTATCATTACAAAACTACAATAATATTAACAAAAATAAATTACAAAACCAATAACCCTTAACTTTATAGTGCTTTGAAGTTTCCAAATTATTTTCCCTTAAAATAAAAAAAAAGGTAGATATTGTGATCTGGTAATAAATTAAACTGATCCCGATGATCCATTTGCATTGTTTATAATAATCTACCCTTCCTCAGCCTGAAATTCAAAGCAAGAATCAGATGCCTAAATCTTAGTAAAGCTATATTTTTCACATATAATTTTAATGTCTTTGGTATTTTCTTGTTTTAACTATTTCAAGTGTATTTCCATTTGCAGATGATAATTTTAATTAGGATAAAACAGTATAAAAATTAAACATGATTCAACATGAATAGTTCTTTGAAAAAGCACATAAGAAAGAAGTTTAGTTAGGCTTCACAACAGCTATTTTTTAATTTAAAAGTTAAGGATATAATGAGAGATACATGATTGATGATCTATATGGAAAATTGATAAATGTTAGTTGAAGAAAAGTAAGATTTTATACCAGACCACTGGTAAAACGGTAAACACAGATTAAAATCATTCCACCACCAGGAAATATAAAACATTGTGCAGAAATTGCAATCTTGAGTTCTTTTGCTTTGCTTGATTTTTTTATTTATTTGAAAGTCCATTCAGTTTTTAGAAGAATTAAGTGATATTGTGCCTCTATGTACATTATCATGAAGGAGCACAAGCACCTTATGTTTTGAACTGAACGTGAGGCTTCTGCAACATTACGTTTTAACAGTAATGAAGAAAACAGGGGAGACAGCATGGTACTGTAAAAAATAGCAGGCACTCTAGAATTGTAGTCGCTCTTGAAATCCCACCTTTGATACATAATATGTGTGATCCTGAGCAAGTCTTTTTTCACATTTTATGTTATTTTTTACTACTTAATTTCATTTTATTTTTCATCAATTACATGTAAACAAAATTTTTTAAAATTTGTTTTCAAAAATTTGATTTCCAAATTCTATCCATCTTTCTCTTCCCCATCCCTCCTGGAAAAGGCAAGAAATGTGGTATATTATAAATGGATGTATAGTCATGTAAAATATTTCCATATTGACCATGTTGCAAAAGAAAACAGACTAAAAAATTAATATATGTTACTTAAATGTATGCTTCAATTTGCATTTAGAATCTACCAGTTCTTTCTCTGGATGTGGACAGCATTTTCATCATAAATCATTTGGAACTATTTGGATCACTGTATTGCTGAAAACAGCTAAAAAGCTAAGTCATTCCAAGTTGATCATCATGCAGTATTACTGTTAGTGTGCACAAAGTTCCCATGGTGCTGCTCATTTCACTTTGCATTATTTCATGAAAGACTTCCAAAGTTTCTCTGAAAGCATCCTGCTCATCAATTCTTATATTCCATCACAATGGCATACCACAACTTGTTCAGCTATTTCCCAGTTGATGGGCATTCCCTCATGCATCAGTAAAGCAAGATTCACAATATCAATTGTGACCATGAATATGCCTGTATTGTTTGGAGTCAGAAAACATGAGAGATTCTTTATGTAGAAGGCAGAAGAAGTAAAATGTTTATTCAGACACCAGAGGATCAAATCGCCAAACCAGTAACTCCAATTCAACATAGCAACAATTCTATCCCAAAATCAGTAAGTCCACTTCAATCTAACAGCAAGGAAATTAAAACATAATATCACATCAAGGAATCAAGCCATTCTGTAACCTTCCCCTCTGCTAGGGCCTTCCCATAAACACTCACTCATGAAATGTAACCATCTGCTAGCCTGCATCTTCTCCTCCCACAGCTGTGAGAGCCTGCAGTCCTGAAAGCCTTTGCAGTTCTCTCTCTCCATCTCTCCATCTCCCAGTCCTCTCTTACTCTGTATCTCTGCATCTTTTGTAGTTCTCTCTTCTATTCCAGTTCTGTCTTCTTAGCAGTTCTCTCTACTCTGAGCTTAATGGCTACCCTCAGGAAATACACACACACACACACATATATGCATATATACTGTTTAGGGCTGGAGGGCTTCATACCTAATCAGTAAAAGGGTGTGGGCCTGGGGCTTAACACGGATTTAACAATAGGGTGTGGGCCTCCTCTAATCAAGTTTTCCTTAACTAGTCTATTAATTGGGCTGGGAAGATCAGGATTAGCACCACACCTCAATTTACAATTTTCCCTTTTCTGGGGGGGGGGGGGGGGGAAGAGATGTTATAACATTTTTTTGTACATATAGGCGGTTTTCCTTTTTCTTTGATTTATTGGCATAAAAACCTATTTAGTATCTCAACTATTAATTAATTAATTTACTTATCTATTTATTTATATATTCATTCATTTGTTTATTTATTCATTCTTTCCCTCCTTATCTTACAGTCACTCTCTTCACATATGCTGTAATCTATTTATTCTGTATTATTTACTCTTCCTCTGATTCTGATTTTTGTTATCCTAGGATTTAAATTTATAAGGACCTTAAAGATCCTCTATTCAAAACTATTTATTTCCCAAGGGGAAAAATGAGAAGAAAAACAAGATAATTTACCCGTGTTGAAAAAGGGTGTTTATATCAAAGCCTAGAGCTGAATCTTAGTTATCTACTTCAGATGCACGACCATTATACCACACTGCTTTTTTCTTTCACCACTGTGCCTTCTCATAGAACACTGATGAGCCAGGGAAAATCAGAAGTAGTATTTTTCTTCTACATCTTCTGTATGTAGAAGTCTATTATAAGTATAATAATGTGTTAGTTCAAGTATTATTTATTGCCCTTGTTCTACTTAATTCTGGCTTGGAAAGGCCAGGCAACTTGTCCAATATCATATTATTAGAAAGCATCAAGGATAGAACTGGAGGTCAGAATATTTAACTCCAATAACCATGATCTTCACATTTTGTTATCTCTTATTATCCACTGCTGTTCATCAAACCCAGCATTTTGACAGAAGGACAATAGGAATTTGATGATAAGGAAAATATAATAAATTTCTTCAACATGAAGACAAATACAACAATGAATCCATTTGACTGAACCTTTAAAATACTCGGGCTTTGAGAAATCTATTAAATTCTCATGATTATGTACATGTGTTTTAGATGTAGATATGCTTTTAGATATAAGATGCAATGTGTATCAAAGGGAAAATAATGATCCAATAAAATTACAATAGTTGAATTTAAAATTTGTTTTCCTTCCTTTGATTTGACCTTGTTTTCTGAAACTGTTTTTTTTCCACTAATTCTATAATTCTATAGTTTTTAGAATGTTGCAATCAGATTGATATCTACCAGTGGCCAGCCCTTCCCCATGTAGGTTAGGATAATTCTTTCACTAAGAGAAAAGTAGATTTTTCCTGTGACTTGACTGGCTGAGAGGTAAAGGTTGATAATAAAATTTCTGGGTTGTGCTGAGATACCACAGTGATATGGTTTCTTGATCCCCTATTGGCAAAATGATAACAATATTTACATATAAGAATTGGGATTTTGAGACCAGATGGATGTCCCAAGAATACCTGACCCTGGCCAGACCAGTTTCGTTATGGAGGGTAGGAGATTTTACGTCTATCAAAGATGAATGCTTTATTTTTATTGAGTAATTTTTTTTGATTCTATGGTTAAGTAAACATCCTTTTCTTGACTATTAAGTGTCCTATGCAGCATATCTCTTCTCATTCTAATAAATTCCCAATGGACTGGCAAAAACAAATAAATGTACACACACACACACACACACACACACACAATTTTGGGCCTAATTTCAAAATCTTTTTTTTTGTGCAACCAAATACTGGAGATTATCAACTCCTGAATCAGCAAACACTGTTCTTTTGTGTGCCTTGCATTCTTTGTTGTAGTGACTTTTGTATCATTCCTATAACAGTCACAAATCCATTTTCAAGTTCACTATCCTAATGGGAATGGTTTAAGTGGTTCTGCCTCACAAAACAGGAATATTATCCCTCCTTTTTAATTTTATCTTTCTTTAGGGGTGTCAAGCACCCTTGACACCCATATTAGCAAACCACAAGTATCTGACATTCACCTTAGAAATAAATCAAATATAGATAAAAAGTTTAACATCCAAGCACTGCTGATTCCTAGGCTTCCCATTAAACTCTGCAGAGCTGGTAAATCATTAGCCTGACCTGTATTAACAAATAGCTGCAAGACAGTGCATTTAAATGTAAATCCTCACATTAAATATGCCACAAAAGAATTTAACCAGTAAGTCTTTTATAGTTATTGGGTTTTTTTGTTCCTTCTTACTTATGAAGCAGGAGCAGATTTTCACAAATGAAGGGAAAAAACTCAAAACACAGCAGTATGTAAATATTGCCTAAGTAAGCTGATGAATAAAGTTAAAAATGGTAACATTAAGTGTCATTGTAAGGGCAAAAGTTTAATCATATGCATTTTAGTTGTTCCAAATAGAGATGATACACCTTCATACCTTTTTTCATTAGCTCAAACTATTTCTTTCTCATTTTTCCCATTCTTTCTCATTTTCTTTCCACTCACCACTTCATTTCATTTTGGAGTTGTTCAAACATGGATTAAGAGTTTTTGCTGCATGAATGGAATGTATGTTCAAGTAAATAATTCAGAAAACATTTGCAAATAATTTCAAACTATTAATTAGACATATGATGTGAGGTGAGATATCAACAGATGGCATATTTTAATTAGAAAACATTCCCATAGAGCTTTATATGCCATGTGAGTTACACCAACTTGATGGCATTTTTATAAACTGAACCACATGGAGTATACTGTTTTAATATTATATTGTTTGGAGGTGTAGTAAATGCATTGTCAACTTTATATTTGATAATTCAATAAATCAAGCGAAGGGAAGATATTAAGCTCTCTTAAGGTGGCCAGCTTCTGTATTTGAAGGTACTAAGAAAGATATTTAACTTCTCTTAGTCACATCCCATAGAAGTTAGTTATTTCCTCTGGGGGGGAAAAAACAAACATAAAAAAAAAAAAACACCACCACCAACAACAAAACTTTACATCTGCAACTCTGGATGCTGTTACCAGTTAAGAAGTGAGGATGTTTATGGGGGAATAAAAGGGTGCTGAAGCTTTTAAAGCTATTTTTACTGTGTCCTCCAGTCTTTGAGGGCACTAACCACTCCTAAAACTTAGTAACTCTTCCTATTCCCATTTCAGAGATAAGAATATATCTGCTTAAAGAGCTGAAATTATTTTTTCTAAAATCAGAGTCCGTTAAAGACAGAAGACCTTTCCAATTCCTACTACAATGCTTCTTTTATGTAGAAAATTGGTTTTTCATATAGCATGGGTCCTAATCACAGCTCTGCAATTTAATTACTCCGAGTTGTTAGGAAACTTGCTTAACCTTTCTAAGTCTTAGGAAAGAATACTAGATGTGCCTAACTCATAGAGTTGTTATAATGGTTCAATTATAGTAGATTTAATTTCATTCAACAGAAATCATCCAGTTAGATACCAGGAAGGGATTTATCAACCCACTTCTCTAACCCAGGATGCTTAACATGTATCTGCTTTCTAGAAGGACTGAAATGGTCAGTGCTTTAGGACACCCTCTCCCTGAACCTTTTTCCCTTTCTCCTGGCTGGACATTGACCCCCTTCTATCTTCATCATTGTGAGAAGGTCAGAAATTCATTCCATAAAGATCTTCTGATTCAATTCTTCTTTCCAAATGGTTGTGAACAAGGGTCCTCCAAAGATCCTAGTCTTTGGAACAGACATGGCTACTTTATCAATTTGGATGAACTGGGAGTCACCAGCTACCAACGTTTCATTAAAACAAGCAAACATAAAAACAAAAATAAAACACAGGGCCATGGCTTCTTTGATTCTTCTGTGTAGTTAAGATCTTCCAGGTCTTACCACCTGACATATTGAAACAATTTCAGGATACCCAGTCCTTTTCTTCTGCTCTCTATCTAGGTGGTACAATTCATATAGTGCTGGGCCTGGAATCAAGAAACCTCAATGCAAATCTATCCTCAGATGCTCACTAGCTATGTGACCATGAAAAACTCACTTAACCTCTATCGATCTCAGTGTCTTGATTGTAAAATCAAGATAATAATAGCACCAACCTCACAGGGTTGTTACAAGGATCAAGAGAGATAATGTTTTTAAAGTAATTAGCATAGTACCTGACACATAGTAGGAACTTAACAAATATTTATTTCTTTATTTTCTTCCTTCCTTCCTTCCTTCCTTCTGAGAAAATTCCCTCTACCAATTTAGTTCCATTTCTTCTATTGAAACTTATACTCTCAGATGATATATTGTTTTACCTTATACAACCAGTACACAGGACAGTTGGTGAGCTGTACTAATCATGATTTTAGTGTTTTATAACTGATAGGAATGATTATAATTTGAATGAATATGTCATGTATTATGTTTAACACTTACTTACAATTGTGGCAATGATCCAAATTGGAAAAATTCTCTTCACTGTGGACCTTTATACTACTTATAGAATTTCCTTATCAAAGTGCCTGGTACATAGGAAGCAATACATAAATGTGGTTTTCTATTCTCCCTCTTTCCCTTCCTTCCTCCCTTCTTCCCTTTTTTCTTCCATCTTTCTTCTATCCTTCCATCCTTGTTCCTACTAATAGCTACACACTAGTATATTTGTTTTTCCCCTCCCAAAAATAGCTGTTGATTGATATTATTTTTATTTAACCAATAAGGAAATTGAGGATAAAGGAGATTAAGTGGCATACCTAAAGTAATACAGCCAAAAAATATTCAGAACCAGTACTTCTGTATCCAAATCAGTTTCCTTCTGCTCAACTACATTGTGTGAAAGCATTTCATAAATGGAAATATGCTACAAAATATAAAATATTTATCATAGTCTTCTTCATCATGTTCATACAGTGCATGAATAATATTAATTCTCCATTTCTGCCAAGGACTGGGTTAGAAACAATAAAATAGGCTTCACCGGCAATAAGGAAAAAAACAATTTACAGTTATATCACTCACATTTGTATATGTGTGCATTTGTATGTGTTTGTGTAACCAAGATCATGGTACAGAGGGAGCAGTTAATTAAGGAGGGTATGGGATCCTTGCTCTTAAAAAAATGAGGTGGAATTCTGTTACCTGTAACCTTTTAGTAGAATTTTTTTCAAATGTGTGAGTAGTCAGTGTATACTGAGCTCTCTATGAAACCTAAAGAAGATAATTTTTTCTCACCATCCAGGCACAGTATGGAGGCTTAGTGTTTGACTTCCTTCATCTTTTCCTTATGTCATACCAAGGTCATGCAACAGTTCAGAAACATTTCATTTTGTCATAAAATTAGCCATTTTTTGTCCATATAAATACACAAAGAATGGTAGATTTTTAGTTAGATGCCTGAGGGTTAAAAACTATCATTTAATACGGAGTGACTTTGAGTTAGGTACACTATTTAACTGAAATTCAAATCCTCAGGTATAAAATGAGAAGTTTGGAGTATATGATACATACAATCCCTTCTATTTCCAAAAAGATGATTCTTGCAATAGACATCCAGTATACATGGTGTGATGAAAAGGGTTCTGGGTGTGGAGTTAGGGTAATGTAGTCTCTGTCTCTCACACATACTAGCTTGTTGACCTTAAACAAGGGACTTAATTCTCCAAATCTATGTTCCCATATACTACTTAATAACATAACATACTATACAATATTGGCTATTATTAACTCTATTCTTTCAAATATAGAAAAACACATATTTGCAAACCATTTAGTTGCTCTGTGACTTCAGTTTTATACTTAACTTAATGTTAATCCTTAAGGGGCCTTGAAAAAAAGTTTTCTCCAAAATTACAGAGCAGAAAATCTTTTATCAGTTTTAGAAATTTCTCAGAGACACCTTATTAACAGAGTTTTAAGGGATTGCAGCCAAGATGATGGATTAGAGGCTACAATTCAGCTTCATTTTCCTCCAAACAACAATAAAATGACATCTCAAATCAAATTTTGAAGTGGCAGAGTCAACAGAAGGTCAGGGTTAGAAATTTTTCAAGCCTAAGAAAACTTAGAAGGTCAATAGGAAAAGTCTGTAACACTAGGGTTGGATCCTACCCAAAGCCTACATGGATAAAGGCAGCAACATTGCCTCGGTGGCAACAAAAGCCTTTTTTTTAGTTTTAATTTACAACACTCAGTTCCAAAGGTTTTTGAGTTTCAAATTTTCTTTCCTTATCTCCCCTCCTTCCTCCCCCCAAGATGGCATGGAATCTGATGTATGTTCTACAAATATAATCACATTAAACACATTTACACAATAGTCAAGTCCTAAAGAATATCCATGATCAATGCAGTGAATCATGAGAAAGAAGAAACAAAACCAAAAAAAAATATAGAAAAAGGACACCAGAGGGTTTCCTTCAATACACATTCATACTCCATAATTCTTTATCTGAATGTAGATACTGCTTTCCATTATGAGTCCTTTGGGGCTCTCTTTGAACCTTATATTGCTGAGAACAGCCGAGTCTGTCAAAGACAGTCATCACAAAATCAACATGTCTGTGGTTGTTTACAATTGTCTCCTGGTTCTGTTCTTCTCACTCAACATCATATCATGTAGTTCTTTTCAGGTTTTTATGAATTCCATATCTTTCCCATTTCTTATAGCACAATAATATTCCATTACATTCATATATCATAACTGGTTTAGCTAATCCCCTGTTGATGGGCATCCCATTGTTTTCCAATATTTTGCTACCAAAAAAGAGGTGCTATAAATATTTTTGTACATATGGTTCCCTTCCCCCCTTGTCTGATCTCTTTAGGATACAGCCCTAGAAGTGTTATTGCTAGGTCAAAGGCTATGCACATTTTTATAGCTCCTTGGGAATAGTTCCAAATTGCTCTCCAGAATGGCTGGATGTGTTTATAACTCCACCAATAATGTAACAATATTCCAATTTTCCCACATCCTCTACAGCATTTATCATTTTCCTGTTTTGTTATGTTAACCAATCTGACAGGAGAGATGTGGTACCTAAGATGTGTTTTGATTTGCATTTCTTCGATCAATAGTGATTTAGAACATTTTTTTTCATGTGCTTGTAGATATCTTTAATTTCTTCTTCTTAAAAGTGCCTGTTCATATCCTTTGACCATTTCTCAGTTGGGGGATGACTTGTATTCCTACAAATTTGGCTCAGCTCCCTGTAAATTTTAGAAATGAGGCCTTTATAGGAGTCACTAGTTGTAAAGATTTCCTCCTAGTTTTCTGCATCCCACCTAATCTTTGTTGCATTGGCTTTGTTTATACAAAACACGTTTCAATTTAACATAATCAAACTTACCCATTTTGCATTTTTTAATGCTCTCTATCATGTTGCGTCATGAATTATTTACTTTCCCATAAATATGACAAGTAAACTATTCCTTTCTCTCCCAAATTGCTTATAATATCAACCTTTATTCCTAAATCATGTACCCATTTTGATTTGTTTTTGGTATATGGTGTAAGATATTTGTCTATGCCCAGTTTCTGCCATAGGATTTTCCAATTTTCCCAGCAGTTTTTGGGAAATGGTGAATTCTTAGCCCAAAAGCTAGATTCTATGGGTTTATCAAAATCATATTACCATAGTCTTTAACACCTGCAACTTGTGTACCTAACCATTTCCACTGACCTACCACTCTGTTTCTTAGACTGTTTTGATGACTGTTGCTTTATAGTACAGTTTAATATCTGGTATGGCCAGACTCCATGTCCTAGCATTTCTTTTTATTAAGTCCCTTGATATTCTGGAACTTTTATTCTTCTAGATGAATTTTGTTATTATATTATCCAGCTCTGAAAAATAACTTTTGGTAATTCAATTGGTATGACACTGAATAATTAAATTAACTTAGGTAAAATTGTCATTTTTTATTATATTAGCTTGGCCTAAACATGAAGAACTGATGATTCTCTATTTCTTTAAATATGAATTTATTTGTGTGAAAAGCGTTTCATGATTATGTTCACATAGGCACTGGGTTCGTCTTGGCAGGTAGACTCCCAAATATTTCATAGTGTCTAGAGTAACTTTGAATGGAGTTTCTCATTCTATTTCTTGCTGTTGGGCTTTGTTAGTAATATATAGGAATGCTGAGGATTTATGTGAGTTTATTTTATATACTACCAGTTTTCTAAAATTGTTTATTATTTCAAGTAGTTTTTGACTTGATTTTCTAGGATTGTCTAAGTAAATAATCGCATCATCTGCAAAGACTTATAACAGTTTCTTCTTTGCCTATTCTAATTCCTTCAATTTATTTTTTTTTCTTTTATTGCTACAGCTAATGTTTCTAGTACCAAATTGAATAATAGGGGTGATAATGGAATGGAAATTATTCTAGCTTATGCCCATTACATATAATGCTTGCTGATGGTTTTAGGTAGATGCTACTTATAATTTTAAGGAAGACTCTATTTATTCCTTTGATTTATCATGTTTTTAATAGGAATGGATGCTGTATTTTGTCAAAAGTTTTTTTGCATCTATTGAGATAATCATATGGTTTCTGCTAGTTTTTTTGTTGATTTGATTAATTATTCTGATAGTTTTCTTAATATTGGATCAGCCTTGCATTCCTGGAATGACACCTACCCAGTCATATTGTATTGTTCTAGTGATAAGTTGCTGTAATCTTTTTGCTAATATTTTATTTTAAATTTTTGCATCAATATTCATTAGAGCAATTGGTATATAGATTTCTTTCTCTGTATTCACTCCTCCTTGTTAGGGTATTAGTACCATATTTGTGTCATAAAAAGTATTTGGTAGGACTACTTCTTTACCTATTTTCCCAAATACTCTGTAAAATATGGGAATTAATTGTTCTTTAAAGTTTGATAGAATTCACATTTATAACCATGTGGTGCTGGAGATTTTTTTCCTAGGGAGTTCACCGATGGCTTGCTCACTTTCTTTTTCTGAGATGGGGTTATTTAGGTATTTCACTTCCTCTTTTGATAACCTGGGGAATTTATATTTTTGTAAATATTCATCCATTTCCATAAGGTAGCCAAATTTATGGGAACACAATTGGGCCAGATAATTCTTAATTATTCTTTTTTTTAATTTCTTCTTCCTCAGAGGTGAATTCATCTTTTTCATTTTTGATACTGGTAATTTGATTTTCTTCTTTCTTTTCTTTTAAATCAAATTGACCAAAGATTTATCAATTTTATTGATTTTTTTCATAAAACCAGCTCTTAGTTTTATTTGTTAGTTCAAATGTTTTCTTGATTTTAATTTTATTAATATCTCCTTTGGTTGTCAGTATTTCTTATTGGGTATTTAATTGGGGATTTTCAATTTGTTCTTTTTCTAGCTTTTTCAGTTGCATATCTATTTCATTGCTCTCCTTTTTATCTATTTTATTCATGCAAGAATTTTGAAATATAAAACTCCCCCCAAAACAGCTTTTGCTGCATCCCATCAATTTTGGTATGTTTTCTCATTATTGTCATTCTTTTGAATGAAGTTATTAATTGTTTCTATGATTTGTTCTTTGGGCCACTCATTCTTTAAGATTAGATTATTTAGTCTCCATTTAATTTTTGGTTTATTTTTTCCATGGTCCTTTATCACAAATATTTTTATTGCATTATGATCTGAAAACGATGCATTGATTTTCTGCACTGGATTGTGATGTTTTTATGACCTAGCACATGGTCAATTTTTGAGTATGTGCCATGTACCACTGAAAAAAAATATATATTCCTTTTAGTGTCCATTTAGTTTTCTTCCAAGGTCTATCATATCTGCTTTTTGTAGAATTCCATTCACCTCTTTACCTTCTTTCTTACTTATTTTGAGGCTACATTTATCATTCAGAGAGGGGAAGATTGAGGTCCCCCAGTAGTATTGTTTTGCTCTCTGTTTCTTCCTGTAATTCCCTTAACTTCTCCTCTGAGAAGTCTCACACTATAAAACTTAGTGCATATATGTTAAGTAATGATGTTGTTTCATTGTGCCTTTTAGCAAAATATAGTGTCCTTCCTTATCTCTTTTAATTATATCTATCTTTGTGTTGCTTTGTATGAGATTAGGATTACAATCCCTGTTTTCTTTTACCTTAGCTGAAGCAAAATATGTTCTACTCCAATATAGTGTATCCCCCTGTTGCAAATGTGTTTCTTGTAAACAACATATTGTGGGATGATGGTTTTTAATCCATTGAGCTATCCACCTCCATTTTGTGGGAGAGTTCATCCCATTCACATTCACAGTTATGATTACTATCTGTGTCTTTTTCTCCATTTTATTTGCCCCCTTTTTTATGCTTTTATTTCTCCACTCTCCCTTCCACTTCTCACAAGAGATTTGCTTTTAACTGCCACCTTCCTCAGTTGACCCTTTCTATTGATTTGCCTCCCTTCTGAGCCAACCCCTTTCCCTTACCCCTCCTACTGCCTGTAGGACAAGTTTGATTTCTACACTTCTCATAATATGTCATTCCCTACTTAAGCCAAATCCAATGAGAGTAAAGCTCAAATATAGCTCTTCTCCCTCCCTTCTTTACCTCTATTATGCTATGTTTTTGTGCCTCTTTGTGTCATGTAATTTACACTTTTCTACTACCTCCTTACCTCTTCTCCCAGATCCATCCCTTTACAACCCTTATTTATGTTTTTATCATTATATCAGTAACTTTATACTGACATCCACAAACTATGTATATACAATTCAATTGTCATAATAACGGCACTATTCTCATATATATATATATATATATATATATATATATATATATATGTATGTATGTATGTATGTATGTATATATATACATAAATATGTTTATATATATGTATATAAACATATAATCCCATATATGGATAACATATGGATAGAAACAGTTTGCCCATGTTTATTAAAAAGGTTCTTTCCCCCCTGTTTACCTTTTTATATCTCTCTTGAGTTTTGTATTTGAAGATCAAATTTTCCATTAAGCTCTGGATTTTTCATCAAAAAGATATGGAATTCTATTATTTCATTGAATATCCATCTCCTTGCATGAAACATTATGCTCAATTTAGATGTGCTGGTGATCTTTGGTTGTAGTCCAAGCTCCTTTTCCTTTCAGAATATCATATTCCAATTTCTCCTATCAATTATTTAATGTAGAAGCTGAAACATCCTGCTGGATCCTAACTGTAGTTCTGCAATATTTGAATTATTTCTTTCTAGCTGCCTGTAGTATCTTCTCCTTGACCTGATAATTCTGGAGTTTGGCTATAATATTTCTTGGAGTTTACAATTTGGGATCTCTTTCAGGGGGTGACCATCGGATTCTTTCTATGACTATTTTGCCCTCTGGTTCTAGGACCATGGGGCTATTGTCCTTGATGATTTCTTTGAAGACACTGTCCAAACTTTTCTTTTTTTTCAATTGGCTTTCTTGTTGACCAGTAATTCTTAGAGTGTCTCTCTTGGATCTATTTTCCAGGTGAATTGTTTTTCCAATTACATGTTTCTCATTTTCTTCTTTTTTATTCTTTAGATTTTGTTTCACTGAGTCTTGATGTCTCATAGAGTCATTAGGGGTGGTGATGCTTGAGGAAGTCTCCTCTTCCCCTAGGGCTGTTCTGTAGCATGGATGGTCTCCATCATTGTCTGTGCTCCTGTCTGCTAATTGTCCTGGCTGAATTGAGGCAAGGCAGAGGTCCTGGTGTTGGTGTTTGTTAGCTCCACCCCTCTGTGGTTCAAAAACTCCCCTTGGTCTGTAGAGGTCAATCCTGCTTGTACTCCTCCCTTCTTACAGTAGTCCTCTTTTACCACCACAAGAGACACCCATTTCCCCAGCCTCTGTAGCTATAAGGCTAATGGCTCCTCTATTCTAGGGTTTTTCCCAGGGCAGTATTCTCTTGGTGAGAAAGGGAAAGATGAGAGCTGTTTTACTCACTCATCTTGGTTCCTGGAAGTCCAAGCAGGCAAGTTTCACACTTTTAGAATGTGGGCTGAAAGCCTCAGGAGTAGCTGCTGTTGTGGCCACAAGCTCTGTGCTGCTGTCTCACCTGCCTCTGACAGACTCCTATCCTGTGCCGCGAGGCCTGGGGATGCCACCACAGCCAGGAATTCAGTGACAGGCCTGCTCCTGCTCCAACTCTGATATGGTTTATTTCTGTGTGTCCAGCACTCTTCCAGCCTGGTCCACTGGCTGGGTTCTGCTGCTGATCCTGTTCTGATGTGGCCGGGTACAGTTCCACATACCTGCCTCTCTCCCAGACCACAGTCCTGTCTCATTGACCCTGGGGACTCTCCTTGGCTGGAAATCTGCCAAACTATTGTTTAGGGTCCTCTACTTCTCTCAGATCTGCTCAGATTCACTTTTTTTAGAGGTACTTGACAGAATTTGTAAAAGAACTTCGGTAAGTCACTGGTTTCTCTCCACCATTTTTGCCCCACTGATTGTTCTCTTTTTTGATAGATCAGTTATAACTAAGATGCTAAAATGGGCTGAACATCATGATCAGCAAAAGCTTAGTGTGCTCTAGGTGGCAGACAACTAGTGACAACATCTAGGGAGTAGAGTGAAGTTTAGATGGAGCTGTCCTAGATTTAGTGGGGTCTAAGAAACACCCAGGAAAATAAACATCATCCAGTGAGGATTATAGAGTTGGAAGATAAAACACTTTATAAATTACAAACTATATTAATAAATTATTTATTATTATGTCAATTCAATAAACTTTTGCTAAGTGCTTAGTATATGCCAAGCATTGTGCTATTTATACCATAATTAATGCAAGTGAACAATTGTAGAAGAAATTGTGATTATGGCTTACTCCTCCATTAACTAAACACTGGGAACCTGATGAATGATCTTCTTTATAGGTAGCAATTTACTTGTACTGAATAAGTTAGGAAGAAATTACCTAAGCAAAAATAAAGAACTCATATTTCTATGGTATTTTAAAAGTGGGTGAAAGAATTTGATTAAGATAATCCTACGAACTTGGTAGTGACATTTTCAGTTTCTCCATTTTACTTCTGAGGAAACCATCTGAGATAGGTTGAGTGCTACCCAGTGTCACCTAACTAGCCAGTCCTTAAATATTCATTGAAATCAAAGTTTATTGGTCACTTTAACTCCCCTGCCAAATCCTAGCCATAATAAATTCTCATGTTTTTGAATACTATGTCACTTAAGAGTCTGTTTTTCAAAATTTGTACTTGTTTGAATAAAATTTTGTATTGTATTGTTCTGCATTAGCTTTATGAATATATATATTTCCCTGATGAGGTCTAAGAATATCAAAAATATGTCCCTTACATTCTTTTTTTTTCTTCTATCTTCCTCAATGTCCCAAATGGTTATCATTTAGGGCAACATAATGCATGCTTCTGGAATCTATTTCATTAGATATATTTAGATTTTACTATTTTAAATATTCCTTGTTCCATTTGTTGCTGCCATATGTCTCCTTTACCTAGCAGTGTCACTGACCACTTTGGTGTTATTGGGCTGTACATGAATTTATACTTTTTCTTCTTGCTCAACTAGTATGATTTGCATAGTTTCCTATTACCTTTGGGTTTCATTGCATTATACCAGCACTCAACTCTCAAAATAGAGCCAAGAGTCCACAGAAAAGCATCTAGATCTATAACTAGGAGAGGCCTAGTAGGGCTTGTCTCCAGAGTGCTGACATACAGGGGACTGCATGTTACCCTACTCTGTCCTCTACCTGTGGCATGACCACCCTTTTCACCTGTGTGACTCCCAGGCTGATAGTCTGCATATACCTAGTGTCTTGTTACTGTACAAAGTTTTTTAAACACATTCCTTTCTATCAAAGACAAACTCTTTCTTGAACATGGGGTATATTCTGTTGAGATGAGAGGACACACTACACAGATCTTCTAAATATGTAAACATGTCTCACTTGTTTAAAAGGTTTTTAAATAGCCTTCTCATTGTCTAACCATTTTATTTGTTGGCATATTGGTGTTTATAATCCCCTCTTCCAATAGACCATATAATACAAATAGCTTGCAGCTATTTTATAAGTCACTGAGTAAAACTTATTAATTTTACAAATGTTGAAACTTAGTCCCAATGTAGAAAGAGCATTAATTTTGGATTTGGAGGACCTGCTTTCAAGACCTATTTCTCATGACTACTACTACCTATATGATCTTTATATATTTTTTTCCTATCCTTTAACTCCAAATCTAACTTTTTTTTCATCATTTTGTCTTCCTAAGGTTTGATTGGCAAGTTCAAATGTGTGCATTTCAATTCATATTCTGAGTACCCTTTACTAAAGAGTGAGTTTGGGGGGTTATTGGTTTGTTAATTCAGAATATCTCTGACTCAATTTTTTCTCCTTATATGAATATCTTGAGATGGTTTTGTAAATTGTTTTCACCTACCACTCCTGCCCTTTCTGGAGATAGCTAGGACTACTTCTTCATATCCAGTCTTGGCAGCCTCCATTCCTTTAGTCTGAGAAAAAAAAGCCCTAGATTCTGGGAAGAGGACAAGAGTGAAATGATAAGGCATTGAACCCTGACTTCAGAACAAAATTCTTACAAATTGGAGCTTTCAAAAAGTGGAATGGGATCCTTCAGGACCTGACTGTCTTACTCTCAGTAGAAGACTGTAAATTACTACTTGGTAAAATCTTGTTTGAGAGAAACTATAAATAATTTTTACTCAAAATTGTTTTGGACAATATATTAAGATGGAGAGGTAGAGTCATAAGATGTGATTTTGTGTCTTGGCTCTACCACTTATAACCTATATTAACTTGAGAAAAAAAAAACTTTATCCTTGTAGGTTTCAGCACTCTTATTAGCAAAACAAGATTCTGGTTGTCCAATTTGGGGGGATGCTATAGGGAGTGAGTTAGAAGGCCAGAGTTTGATTCCTGGCTCTGTCACTGGCTGTGTTTCCTTGAGCCAATAACTTAACTTCTCAGCGTCTCTATTTCTTATTTGTAAATAGAGATCACTAATTTCCAGCTCACAATCTGTGATTTTCAATGGTCTGAGGTCTCTTCTAAATTGAATATTATCTATCTACCTGTCTGTCTGTCTATCTAGCTAGCTACCTAGCTGGCTATCCATCCATCCATCTACATGTGCATGTATTTATCTAAGTATGTGTATGTCAATCTGTTATCTACACATATTGTGCAAATTATTAGCAAACCACACAATGCATATACAGAAAAAGAGAGAGACATACACACATACATATATAAACAAATACATACATACATAATGATTCATAGTTAGATATATAGTTGTATAGATACACAGATCTGGCAGAGGAAAAATCATTTCTTGTAATGTACATTTATTTCAAAATATCATTTACTAGCTTAGACCATGCTCATACTGAATAAGTGAAGATAATGAGGACTACACAAAATCATTATGCAATAGAGATTTGGAAGCACCTTGGGGACTTCAAAATGAAGCCTGCAAGATGGCATCAACTGGCTTATTTAGTCCCATTTGGTCGCATTTGCAATTAAATAGACATGTATAATCAGATATTTTTTGCTACCAAAGGTCGTGTCAAATTGAAACTTGGCAGAATAAAGCTCATGAAGATTACATCTTAAGCCTTCTGGGAAATTCTTTCATTGACTTCAACTAAAAACATTGCAATATCTTTAAAAATGCAACACATTCATATTTAATAAAGAATCATTTTGAAAACATTACAATGATATGAACGGCAAAGTGATAATTATATTTCATAAGGAATATTCAGTGACCCAAAGTGACTGTACTTGTGTTAAGTTAATCATATATGAAATTCACAGGTAGAAGCTATCTCTTGGAAATGGAACTGTGTAAGTAACATAGTTATATATGTGTGTATATATATATATATATATATATATATATATATATATATATATATATATGTGTGTGTGTGTGTGTGTGTGTGTGTGTACATATGCATATACATATATATATGTATATGCTTGGGTATATATGTATATGTATATGTACATATACACATGTATATGTATATATGTGTATATATGTGTACATTATAATATATATGTATATGTGTGTATAAATATTGCTTAAGGCATAAGGTATAGAGAATGCAATATAACAATATGCTGTATTGATAGAAGGAGTGAAATACATGCACAGACATAGAAATGGAATGGTATTACAATGAATATTGGATTATTGTTGGCAACTCCATTTAAATGAAATTTTATAACTATTGAATTTAGATTCAGGATGATTATATCCTTGACATTTTCTTGTTTTTCATGTTGTTAATAACTTAGCAAAAAACATTTCCAGTTTCATTTGACACTCTACAGATGCCATTTCAGAATCATAAAGTTGTTTTTAGATGCGAAATGTTACAACATGAAAGACATGCTTGTTCAACTACAAGCTGCAAACTTCTCTCAATAGGGATTTTTTTTCCTTCAGTTTTTCCAAGTTCCTGGTCCTGTAATTTCACAATTTAACTTCAATGAAGTCATTCTACTTCCTTTTCAAAGATTGTAAGAAATAACCTAAAATCTCCACCATTTCACAGGATGTTCAATAGACAATGAGAATTTACATTCATCTTGCTCCAAATTGGTCCCTTGTTAAAGTACACACACAGACATACACACACACACATATGCATGTATGCTTATATACACATATTTTACTGAATATTTAATATGATTCATATTATACATTCATTGAATATTTTCTTCTTGAATTTTATATATATATATACACACACACATATATAGTCAACATATATTGAATGTATGTGTGTGTGTGTGTGTGTGTGTGTGTGTGTGTGTGTGTGAACTGAGTTGCTGAAAAGACTTCTGAGTGTCCCTTGGACAGCAAGGAGATCAAATCAGTAAATACTTAAATTAATTGGGACTATTCATTAGAAAGTCAAATACGAAGCTGAAGCTTAATACCACATAATGAGAAGATAGCACTTACTGAAAAAAAAACAAACTATTATTTTGAATGATTGAAGATGAAAGAAAAGGGGGACAGGAGAGGACGAGATGGATAGATAGTGTCATGGAAACAATGAATGTGAATTTGGATAGACTTCAAGAGATAGTAGAAGAAAGAAGGGCTAGGTGTACTACATCCCATGGAGTTATAAAGGGTCTAATATGACTCAATGAATGAGCAAAAAAAATATATTTGCGCAATATATGAAGCAGTTAGGTGGCTTAATGGCTACAGCACCAGGTCCACAACAAGGAAGATGTACATTAAAATCCATCCTCAGATGCTTAAGATTTGTCTGACTTTGGGAAATTCCCTTAACCTGCGTTTACCTTAATCTACTGGAGAAGGAAATGCCAAGCCACCCCATTGTTTTTCCCCAGAAAACATCATGGATGGTTTTGGTGTGGTATAGTCCATGGGGTCAAGAGGAGCTTAAGATGATTGACCAACAATAATGCAATATATACATTTATTTTTAACACAAACATATATTATAAATGTACACTTGTAAATATATGTGCATTTATTTGGACTTTTTTGTTTTTATTTTTCAAACAGTATTTCTGGAAATACAGTTCTTGTCTCTCCTACCCAGTGAGCTATTCTTCTTAACAAAGACTAAATCAGCAAAATAAAAAAAAAATAAAAATAATTTGGCAAAACCATGCTGAGTTCTATGCAGTATTCTACATGGCTATCACTCCACCTCTCCAATGAAGGGAAATATGCACATTTTTAATACTCTTCTCTGACACCAGACTTGGTCATGAGAGTTAAACAGTGCTCAATTTCATTGTTTCTCATTATTTCAACTTATATTTTAACAACTATATATCAGCTAGTGGATCAATGGAGACAGTATTGACTGAACCTAGAGTTAAGAAAGAATTGTGCCGAAATTGAGACTTAGATATTTACTATTTATATGACACGGCAAAAATCATTTAACCCTTGCCTGCCTCAATTTCCTCATCTATACAATGGGGACACAATACCATTTATCTGTCAGGGTTGTTGTAGGATTAAAATGAAATATTTTAAAAGTGCTTTGCAAACTTTAAAACATTATAAATAGCATTATTATTTATTAGTAAATGTTAAACAATTATGAATGATCAGAATTGTTATTAGCAGTAGTATTTTTACTATCTCTACATACTTCACTCAGCATCAGTTTGTATAATTCTTCCTATCATTCTTGATATCCACATTTATGGCATTGCAAAATTCTATCACCAGTATGTGCCATATATTTAGCCATTCATCAAATTATGTACACTCACTTTGCTAGCATGGATATATTACTCTGATTATCTTGTTGTGTTTGAGTTTGAGTCCTTTTTTATGCCAGAAAAGGGCAGAAACCTTTGTAAAATAACATCTCCTAGCCAGGAGGCTATTATGAGTGAAATTTACAGAAACAAAAACATAAGAAGAAAGAAAGAAAACATAGACTGTGGCATGTTTCTCTGAGCAAGATATCATTTTATTAATTGGGGAATGCTACCTACCAATAAAATGGTTAATGGTCCCATTCAGATTCCAGCCAAACACCCAGAGCAAAAGGATAGGTCCCTTATAATAGGTTTCTGGGAACACAAAACAAAGTACAGAACACAGTACGTGAAATCATCAAGTGGAGGACAACATTATTGGTTACATAGCTGAGGCATGAAAAACAATATAATTTGTTCCCTTTTTCCCTACTGTGACTGAGAAGTGTTCATATTTTAAGTTCAAGTACAAGATAATGAAGTAGACATGACTTTTTCTGTACAAAATCTTTATTATTTAATATTTTCTTTAGTTTTCAGCTTGATTTCCACAAGATTTTGAGTTACACATTTTCTCCCCATTTCTATCCTCCCCCCACTGCAAGGTGGCATATATTCTGATTGCCCTAAGTCCCAGTCAAACCTCCCTTCTGTCACTCCACTCCCCCCACCTCCCAAACCTTTTCCTTTTATTTTCTTGTAGGGCAATATAGATTTCTATGTCCCATTGCCTGTATATCTTGTTTCCCAGTTGCATGCAAAAAAAAAAAAAAAAAACAACTTTTTTTGAGCATTTTCTTTTAAAATTTTGAGTTTGAAATTCTCTCCCCTCTTCCCTCCCCACACCCTCTCCCTAAGAAGGCAAGCAATTCAACATAGGTCACGCATGTATCATTATCCAAAAAACTCCCATAAATAGTCATGTTGTGAGAGACTTACTATATTTCCCTCCATCCCATCCTGTCCCCACTTTATTCAATTTTCTCCCTTGACCCTGTCCCTTTTTGAAAGTGTTTGCTTTTGATTACTTCTTCCCCCATCTGCCCTCCCTTGTATCATCCCCCTTTCTTATCCCCTTCCCCTTACTTTCATGTTGGGTGAGACACCCAATTGATTGTGTATGTTATTCCCTCCTCAAGTCAAATCTGATGAGAGCAAGAATAGCTCCTTCCCCCGCCTTTGACTGTCTTCCCTTCCAATAAACTGCTGCTTTTTCTTGCCACTTTTATGCAAGATAATTTACCCCATTCTATCTCTCCTTTTCTCCCTCTCTCAATATAATCTTCTCTCATCCCTTAAGTTTACTTTATCTTTTTGGATGCCATCCCATCATGTTTAACTCAGCCTGTGCCCTTTGTCTATATACATACATATATATATATATATATATATATATATATATATATATATATATACATACATATATATATACATACATATACACACACACACACATATATACATACACACACACATATATATGTATATATGTATATGTGTATGTATATGTATGTATGTATGTATGTATGTATGTATGTATATTCCCTTCAACTACCTTAATACTGGAAAAGGTCTCATGAACTACACACATCATCTTTACCTGTAGGAATGGAAGCAAAGCAGTTCCACTTTAGTAAGTCCTTTATGATTTCTCTTTCTTGTTTACCTTTTCATGCTTCTATTGATTGTGGTGGTTTAAAAGTCAAATTTTCTATTAAGCTCTGGTCTTTTCACTGAGTAAGCTTGAAAGTCCTCTATTTTATTGAAAATCCAGATTTTGCCTTGGAGCATGATACTCAGTTTTGCTAGGTAGGTGTTCTTTGCTTTTAATCCTGGCTCCATTGACCTCTGGAATATCATATTTCAAGCCCTTCAATCCCTTAATGTAGAAGCTGCTAGATCTTGTGTTATCTAGATTTTGTTTCCACAATACTGAAATTGTTTCTTTCTGTCTACTTGCAGTATTTTCTCCTTGATCTTGGAACTATGGAATTTGGTGACAATATTCCTAGGAGTTTTCTTTTTGGGATCTTTTTCAAGAGTGATCAGTGGATTCTTTCAATTTCTATTTTACCCTCCGGTTCTAGAATATCAGGGCAATTTTCCTCAATAATTTCTTCAAAGATGATGTCTAGGCTCTTTTTTGATCATGGCTTTTAGGTAGTCCAGTAATTTTAAAAATATCACTCCTTGACCTGTTTTCCAGGTCAGTGGTTTTTCCAAGGAGGTATTTCACATTGTCTTCCATTTTTTCATTCCTTTGGTTCTGTTTATAATATCTTGATTTCTCATCAAGTCACTAGCTTCTACTTGCTACAATCTCATTTTAAAGGTAGTATTTTCTTCCGTGGTCTTCTGGACTTCCTTTTCCATTTGGCTGATTCTGCCTTTCAAGACATTCTTCTCCTTAGTGGCTTTTTGCAGCTCTTTTGCCATTTGAATTAATCAGTTTTTAAGGTGTTATTTTCTTCAGTATTTTTTGGGTCTCCTTTAGCAAGTCATTGACTTGTTTTTCATGGTTTTCTTGCATCACTATAATTTCTCTTCTCAATTTTCCTCTGCTTCTCTTACTTGCTTTTCCAAATCTTTTTTGAGGTCTTCCATGGCCTGAGACCAATTCATATTTTTCTTGGAGGCTTTTGATGTAGGCTCTTTGGCTTTGTTGAGTTCTTCTGGCTGTATGTTATGATCTTCTTTGTCACCAAAGAAAGATTCCAAAGGCTGAGTCTGAATCTGAGACTGTTTTCACTGCCTGTTCATGTTCCCAGCCAATTACTAGGCTTTTGAACTTTTTTTCAGTGTTTGACTGCTTGTAGAGTAGAGAATGCTTTGTCCCAGGCTTGAGGGGCTGTGCTGATGTTTTCAGAGCTACTTCTACAGAGCAAACCATGTCACCACAGCACTCCTCCTGCCCCAAGACCTGCCAACCCAGACTGCACACAAAACCAGGCAGGCTCTGCACTCTGGCTCTGATCAGCTGTTTAATTCCTCCAACAGGGTGGGCCTGGTGCTGGAAGCAACTGCAGCTGGGGCTCTGGAAACAGACCTAGAGCTGAGCTACTTCCACATACCCGGCTCCCTGTCTGGTTGGTTCTGATGCAGCCTGCATTGGACTGTGCTCTGCTCTGCTTCCAGCTCCATGTGATAGACACTTCCCAGCAACCATCCGGGTTTTCCTGGGCTAGAGCCCTGTTTCCCTCTGCTATTTTGTGGATTCTGCAGCTCTAGAATTTCTTCATAGCCATTTCTGAGGTGTTTGGAGGAACCTGGGGGAGAACTTAAGTAAGTCCCTGCTTTCCAGCTACCATCTTGGCTCTACCCCCCACCCTGAACCACATACTTTTTGAATAGTGAACCAGATATTCTTGGAAGAAAGCAGAGGTGTGAAGATATTAGGTTTGATTCCCTCTTAGCAAGCTACACCCTCCAAAGTTAGCAGAATTCCTTAAGACACAAATAAAACAGTGATTAGCAAAAATACTGAATTTATATACTTAACCCATAACTGGCCAGCTGAATCTTGTACTAAATTCAGAGACAGAGCACAATGACTTACACAGTTGTTGGACAAAATCAAAAAGCTGTAAGTAGGATCAATAGGAAAATGATACAGAATTAATTTTAATATTCTCAAAGCTTATATCCTATTTCCATTTGTGAGTCTTGCCAAATCCAGCATTTCTGTAATGGTCAAAGGAGATAATGTTTGTAAAACACTTAGAAAAGTATCTAGAATTTTGGTGTTTGTGGAATGGTAGCTGATTAATAAACATGTGCTCCATTTACCACCTTCTCAAAAAGGTCATCTAACACATACCAAACTCACTTGCCTGGATTCCCCACTTTTTAAGCACTTGTCATTTAATAGAAGCCATAGCACCCATAGCAGGTCTTGAATTCTATTTCTCCTAAACCCAAGATCACAAAATTTAGAACTCAAGAGACATATAATATGATCTTTTCAACTGTTCTTATTTATAAGCAAGGCAATTAAGGACAAGACAGGGTATGTGACTTGTTCCAGATTCCAACAATAAAATATCATAGTAAGAATATCAGTAGTGTACTAAGTCTTATAATTTTGTTTCTTTACAACAACAAAGTAAAATATTTCCCTTTTTTAAAAATCTAAGAGAATTTAAAAGTGATTGATCCATCAGGATTCCAAGTCTTCTGGTTGCAGATTCAGTGGTCTTTTATTACAACTCTAATCCAGAAAGTCCGACTCCAAATCCACAGCTCTCTTTATCTATCACAACAGAATGCTACAATACTAGTAACAGCTAGTAGGATTGTATTATCTAGCTATGCCTAACTGAAACAGAATATGGGATAAAACAAAAGAAAATAATAGCAGCAACAATACCAATTTTCACTGATAAAGCTATTTAAAGTTTCCAAAGTACCTTTTCTAAAGCAACCCCATAGATACAAACTCACTCATCATTCTACTTGGTGGAAAAGTAATTAATCATTTCTTTTTAGTTTGCCTACTAATGCATTCTTACTGCAATGCATTAAAAGGAACCTTAGGAGAGAGACAAAATATGTGTTATACTTAGAAATGGTACAATTATTCCAGGAAAACTGAATATCTTCAATGTATTAAAATGAGACCTATAAAATGAGACTTCAATGTATTTTAGAAAGCATTTCATTTTGGATTAAGTATCTGATTTCTTCTCTTTCTGATATATCAGTCTTTGCCTTTGGGGGTTAAGAAACAGTCACTGATTGTCCAAATCACCCCTATTGATTCTCTCTTAAGCATATTCTTAGCACAAATAGCTCTGTCAAGATGATTTAGGTCATTCTTTTAAAAGATTAATAGAGCTTATTTCTTCTTTTTACCAATATATATGAAATGAAACAGGTTTTCTATGTACCTGGACAGTGAATTTCTTATTTGTAATAATTGCTTAATGAATAAATGAACCTTATGGAATTGTAGTTTGTTGATAAGGTAATGAAAAAGAAGTAACATTGGAAAAATTTTTGATATTGGAAAGCATATATATATATATATATATATATATATATATATATATAATTTTGTAGGTGATGACATTTTAATAATGAAAAGGACTAATCTAATTATTATGTTTTGTCATTGAATCTTCAAATTAAATTTTTAACATAGGCTTTATTACATGATTAACCTTCTAAAAATTTTCAGTATCTTTCTCCTTTTTGTAGGACAAATTACATATCCAAGGGATCAGTGATTGGCCCTGTGCTAGTTAATATTTTTATCAATGATTTGGATAAATATATTGTTGGCTTGTCTATCTAATTTGTAAATGACATGATTTCAGAAGGCAAGGCTGTTATATTAAATGGTAGTGTTTGGACTCATAATCATCTCAAGTAGCTAAAACACCCAAAAAATAATATTTAATCTAATAGAAACAGAGGGAAAGACTTACACTTAAAGGATGCAAAAATAAACTATAAAATATCAATATTGGAGTTATTTTTTCTGGGGAAAACTATCTAAGACTACTTAAAACAACTGGACAGTATAAGGTGGAATATTGCTATGGTAGAGGCATAATACATGCATACATATATATGCACACATATATATGTGTGTGTGCATATATATAATTTATTATATATAGCATTCAATTTCTTGTATAATATTATAAAATATTTGTGTGTATGTATGTATGTGCATACATAATGTGTATATATAAATATACATACAAACATACACACATATGTATACATTTGCATGTGTGTTTGTGTGTGTGTGTGTGTGTGTGTGTGTGTGTGTATTGTAGCCTACCTGAGAAGAACTGAGGGAAGGCCAAAGTAAAAAGTGTGTAAGAGAGTACAAAATAAAACTTACAAGGAAACAAAGAAAAGATGACCAACTCTTCACACAATACATCCTATTAATGATAGAGGCTTTCTTGAAATAGAACTTTATTGCTGTATATTTTGAATGTCCCCCTGTTGTGCTGTGCACAAGGCAATGCTTTTTCTATTTTTTTGTATTTAAATTTTAATATTTAAGTTTATAATATGTTTCTTTTTTCCTATTATGCATTTAAAGATCTATAAAACAGGAGTTTAAAGACCTATGCTATCCTAGTATGACATGCTCATTGGTTCAGCAATCACCCTCAAATCATAGGCTAGAGACAGATTGTGAAGATTTTAAAATGCCAAATAGAAAACCACATAACTTTGCCATTCAAATAAGCACATTCTATCCCTTCCCCTAAGTCTGCATTGGTTGCCAATCTTAATGTGTTCAGAGAAGGTCAAATAACTACTGCACAGTGTTTTTGAGGTGACTGTTTTCCACCCATTACTTTTCCCTCTATAAATGTTACTCTGAAATTGGCAGAAGATGTGAGAATAAAGAAACATTTATGAAATTATTCTGCTAAAAAAGATTATCAATTTGCCTGCAAAAGTTTGCCCTGTAACTAGAGTATTCTCTCCATCCATTTAAATCCTTCTCTAGGCTCAACATTCTACATTTACTTATTATTTTTTCTAAAGAATTGACAGCAATTTCATCCCAAGGATGACATTTCATTGATTGTGAGTGGTCTCCTGAATTAACCTCTATACTGTTTCTGACTTGATATTTTTAGTATCTTTGCACTTACTTGCTATTTCAATTTGGCATTGATCTGACCTCAGTTCTATCCCTGACCTAGTCTCAGGAAGCTATCTATTTTCACAGCATCCACAGGCCTAGAATTCATGACTTTTTCTACTGCATTACCTAGCCTTCCATGGATAGTGTACCTTGATAACCAGTAGAAGATAGTTTTCCAAAGTTGTTAAAGGGCATTGCCTAAAATTTAAAGCAAAGTTGTGTTATAAAACAATACAGTTTTGAAAAATGGAATGATTTAAATGTCATTAATGGATATATGTTTTTTGTCACAAAATTTCTAATAGATTGATCTAATTAATGAAATGAATTGTCAACATTTCAAGGTAGAATATATGGAAAATGTGTATATGTATACATATGTATATATACATATATATATGAACATGGTTACAGTAATAAACATAGGTATAAGTAGAGAGAGATATAAACATACAAACATTTGTATATAATAAAAATATGTAGTTATTTTTAATTCATCAACCAGGACCAAGACAGTAGTGCAGTTAACAATTTCACTATGGATGATGGTGCCAAAATGACAGAGTACAGGCAGCAACTGAGCTACACTCTCCCAATATTCTGCACCAAAAAACTTTAAAATAACACTTCAAGTTAAATTCTAGAGTGGCAGAGCCAACAAAAGGTCAGAATGAGGCATTATTTCCAACACAAACTAATTTAAGAAACTATCAGGAGAGGTCTATGACAATGAGGTTTGGAGGATGGCCCAGTGAGCAGTGCCTTGGAGGCAGCTGCAATAGTGGCAGCAACAGCTTCAGCAGCTCTTGAGCGTAAGGCAGTATGGTGGTCAGGCAACTGATCAGAAACAGATTACAGGAGACCTTTTGCCAGAAATGGATGCGGGACCCTCTTACCTTGTCTACATGTAGTTTTGTGGAGCTTTCCCAGGGAAAAGAGGATCACTAGTGCTTGAGACAGCTGGAAAGCAATGATTCTAGTAACATTTCTAAGGCTAACATGAAATATAGAACTTGTGGTTACAAGGGAATAAGGACCCTGGTCACAGTTCCAGAGGAGAGAAAAATGCTTATTGTCACTCAAAATGGAACAGAGGCGCTGAACTCAGTTCCAAGGCAGAAAATTGCACTAGCACCTGCAACTACAGTAGAGAATCGAACCTTGTCATAGGTCCAGGTACAAGAGGAATGCAAGAATTTTCTTGGGCCAGGGACCAGGGTTTCTCCTTTTTATAAATACCAGAGGACACATCAGGAGACAGTGACTGTACCTTTCCCCAGATCACAACACCTTGGAAGTGATGAAAACTGACAAACTCCCAACATAGCTCTGAAAAAACGCAGCACAAAAAACTGAAACTTTTGACTGTTCCCCTTTCATCAAAGGAACAAAGCTCAATTTTAACACAAAGTTAAAATTCAAGAAATTGAATGGGAAAATGAGCAAACAGCCAAAAATAACCTGACCATAGACAGCAACTGTGATTGCTGGAAAGATCAAGACCCATATGCAAAAGAAGATGGTGAAGTCACAATAACTACAAAGCATTTTTTTTAATTGTTAATTGGACACAAGCTCAACAAAAATTCCTGGAAGAGATAAAAAAAAGTTTTAAAAAATCAAATAAGAGAGATAGTGGGATCATTGAGAGGAGAAATTAGAGAGTTACTAGAAAATTATAAAAAGAGAGTCAACACCAGGAGCTAAGATGGCAGAGTAAGCAATAACTTGCTCTCACTCTCCTTTACTGACCTCTGAAAACCAGGAAAATATCACCGTGGGAAAAATCCTGGAACACTAGGGCCAGCTGAGAGATAGGTTGGAGGACTCTTTTAGACCCAAAAGTTTGGGAAATTAAAGGGAAAGTTTTGCTCTTGCTCAGGTGGAAGGGGAGCGGTACAGGACAGGAGACATCCAGGCAAGTCAGTGGCAAGCCCCACCTCAGCAAACCAGTGGGAAATCCTTTGGTGTTAATATGATTAAAGATATTCCCCAACCCATTCAATAGGCCTCAAGTGGAGCCTATTAAGGGAAGCTTCATTAGGAGAGGCTTGATTATAGGCAGGCCTACACCCTTTTCTTACTAGGTATGAAGCCCCAGGGCCACACCCTTTTACCAACTAGACATGAGGCCCCAGGCCCACACCCTTTTGTTAATTAGGTCCTGAGAGGTGTAAAGCCCTCTGGCCCTAAAAAGAGTATATATACCCAGAAGACAGACATTGGTAAGTGACAATTCAGGAGTCAGAAGAGATCCAGAATTCAAAAATCAGCCCAAGGAGAAGGAGTAAGATCACGGAGTTGACAGAGCTTCAGAGAGAGTACAGAGAAGAGAGTGGACACCAGGAAGCTGCAGAGACCAGAGAAGTGAGAGGGGAGAGAATGCAGGCAAACAGACAGTTAGGATATTTGGGTGTTTATGGGGAGGCCCTAGCAGGGTAGAAGATTACATGATGACTTGATTCTCTACTGTGATATTGTGCTTTCAGTTCTTTGCTGTTAAGATGAAGTGGGCTCACTCATTTTTGGATATAATCGCTAAGCCAAATTGGAGTCAGTGGTTTTGAGATTTGATCCTCTGGTGTTTGAGTAAATGTTTTACTTCTTCTGCTTCTGTATGGAGATTCTTTTATATCCTCGATACAGAACTATACAGCCATGATCACAAACATCATCAATGTTTTTTTTCATTGCCATAATGATACAGATGCTGAGCTTCAGGGTGATGGAGCAGACAATCACCAACACTAGGACCATTTGTGTGCCTTGGCACAGCTTGGGGAACCAGCAGACTCCAGCTCAGAGAGCCACCATGCGCACCAGCAGGCAGGTGTCCTCCAATAACTGAACCGCCCCATGTTTCAACATAACTCCAGACAGGCAGGTGTCCTCCAGCAACTAAACCTCGCTGTGCTTCAGGGCAGCTCTGGTGAGCAGGTGTCCTCCAGTATCCAGACCTCGACCAAAACCATAGAGCTTCAGTGTAACCCCAGGCAAATGCAAAACACAAACCAAAACAAAACAAACAAATAAACAAAAAAAACACCTGGCCTCAGCACAAACCAGCCACCACCATTAGGACCCCAGCTAAGTACCAGGTAAGCTGACAGACAACTGCATTCTCCAGATGCCAGCACCTGAGGCCCTTGCAAACAAAGCCACCTACCAGGCCCTGTCCCGTAGCAGAAGAAATTTGAGACTGTGTTTCTTTGCTCCAGCAGGAGAGCTCAACTTTAAAAGCAAGGAATTAAGCAAACCTAAGGTACAAAAAGCAGAAATGGACACAGACCATAGATTCTTTCTATGTGGACAGGTAAGATCAAAACATGAATTCAGAAGAGGACAACCTTGTCATTATAGCTACATCTGAAACCTCAAAGGGAAATATGAACTGTTCTCATCCAGAGAAACCTTCATGGAAGAGCTCAAGAAACATTTTAAAAGTCAAATAAGAAAGGCAGAAGAAAACTTTGGAAAGGAAATGAGACATATGGAAGAAAGAATCAACAGCTTGGAAAAAAAATGAGAAACATTGACTGTAGAAAACAATTCTTTATAAAATGCAATTGGCCAAATTGGGGGAAAAGGATACTGACGAAAATAACTCCTTAAAAAGTAGAATTGACCAGATGGAAAAGGAGTTACAAAAACTAACTGAAGAAAACAATTAAAAATTAGAATTAGGAAAGGAGAAGCTAATGAGTATATGAAACCTTAAAAATCAGGCAAACAAAACCAAAAGAATAAAAAAATTAGAATAAAATATAAAATACCTCACTGGAAAAATAAATTGACCTGGAAAATAGTACAAGGAAAGATCATTTAAGAAGCATTGGACTACCTGAAAGTCATGATCAAAAAACAACAACTTTCAAGAAATTAACTAGAAAAATTGCAATGAGGTCCTAGAAACAAAGGGTAAAATAATCATCGAAAGAATCCACTTATTACCTCCTGAAAGAGATACCAAAATGAAAATCCCAAAGAATATTGTATCCAAATTTCAGAATTATCAGGTCAAGGAGAAAATAAGCACCCAGAAAGGAACAATTTAAATATCATAGAACTACAGTCTGGATTATGCAGGACCATGCAGCTTCAACATTAAAAGTTTAGAGGGCTTGGAATATGATATTCTGTAAGACAAAGGAGCTTGGTTTACAACCAAGAATCAACAACCCAGTGAAACTGAGGATAATCTTTCAAGGGAGGAGATGTATATTCAGTGAATTAGGGGACTTCAAAACCTTCCTGACTAAAAGACCAGAGCTCAACAGAAAAAATTGGTCTTTAAATACAAGACTCAAGAGAGGAATTAAAAGCTAAAAGGGGGGAAACAAGTTAATGAACAAGTTCAAACTGTTTACATCTTTGCATATGAAGTTGATACTTGTGACTCTTGAGAAATGTATATTATGACATTACGAAGGGATATACATAGACAAAGTGGATGGGTATAAGTTGACTTTGATGTGATGATAAAAAATCTAATTAAGAGGTAAAAAGGGATTGTACTGGGAAAAGAGGAAGCAAGAGGCAGAAAAGGGGGAATTACAACACATGAAGTGGTACAAAGACATATTACAGTAGAGGGAAAGAAGGGAGGGAGATGAGCATTGTTTGAACCTTACTGTCATTGGATTTGGCTCAAACAAAGAATAACATACTGGGGTATAAAAACTGAACATGCTCCATAGGAAGTAGGAGGGAAATGGGGAAAGAAAAGGGAGGGGGTGGATAGAAGGGATGTCAGATTGAAGGAGGTGGTGGTCAGAAGCAAAATATTAGTAAAAAGGGAAAGGGAGAGAGGAGGGAGAAAAACAAACAGATGGGTAGGAATAGGATGGAGAGAAAGATACAGTCAGTAATCATATCTGTAATTGTGAATGAGATGAACTCTACCATAAAATGGAAATGGATAATCGAGTGGATAAAAAGGATAATCCTTCAATATGTTGTTTACAAGAAAGACATTTGAACCAGAGGAATACACACAGAGTAAAGGTAAAACGACAGAATAGAATATATCATGCTCCTGCTGAAAAAAAAAAAAGCAGGGTTAGCAATACTCATCTTAGACAAAGCAAGCAAATGCAAAAACAGATCTAATTAAGAGAGATAAGAAAGGAAACTAAATCCTGATAAAAGGTACCATAGGCAATGAAGTAATAAATACTGAGCATATTTTCACCAAGTGGTAGAGCATCCAAATTCTTAGAGGAGATGTTACAGGAGTTACAGAAAGAAATAGACAGCAAGGTCATACCCTAAACAGAAATAGGGAAATCTGAAGCAGGGAGAAGATTTAGGGGAAATAAAATGAGTTCAGTTTTAGACATGTTTAGTTAAAGATGTCTACTGGTCATCCAATTTAAAAGGAAGTTGGAAATGTTAAGCTGGAGTTCTTGAAAGTGCTTAGAACAGGAAAGGAAGATTTGAAATAATCAAACTAGTAATGATAATGATATCTATGGGAGGAAATGAGGTCACCAAGTAAAGTAAGATAGAGGAAGAAGTGAAGAGGATCAAGTATAGAGCTCTTCTGCACACCTATTTTTAGAAGGTATAACCTGGATTAGTACATACATTAGAACAGGGACTAAGAAGGAACAGTGTGATATGTAAAAGGAGAAGCAGGAAATGGTGGTATCCTAAAAAACCTAGAGAGAAGAGAATATCAGTAAAAATGGGGTGATTAACAGTACCAAAGACAGTAGAGAACCCAGAAAGAAGGAAGATTTAAAAAGACTACTGTATTTGGTAATTAAGCAATACTTGTTAACTTCATAGAAAGTAGTTTTGGTAGTATGAGGAGGTTAGAACTTAAATTTTAAGAGGTGAAGAAGAGAGTAAGAGGAGACATAATTCAGGCACCAATTGTATATAACATCCAGGAATTAATTGCTGTTTAAAGGGCAGAAGTGAGATAGAATGATAACAGAGATGGAATTTGGTTTTTGTCATTATTTTGCTATGTTTTGGATGGGGGAGATATGGGTATGTTTGAAGGCAGCATTGATGGAGTCAGTAAATAGTGAAAGATTAAAGATAAGTGATTCATGGGAGGTAGAGAAGCCAAGACAGCCATTAATTAAAGGAGATGAGATGGGATCATTGGTACAGATAGAATGGTATCTCTTTAAAAATATTTATTTTAGTTTTCAACATTCATTGCCACAAGATTTTGAGTCCCAAATTTTCTCCCCATCTCTCCTCTACCACCCTACCCAAGATGGCATGCATTCTGATTACCCTTTCCCCCATTCTGCACTCTCTTCTATCACCCCACCTAGCCCTCTCATCTCCTTCCCCCTTACTTTCTTTGTAGGGCAAGATAGATTTCTATACCCCATTGCTTGTATATCTTATTTCCCAGTTGCATGTAAAAACAATTTTTAACATTTGTTTTTTAAAACTTTGAGTTTCAGATTCTCTCCCTTTTTCCCTCCCCACCCACACTCATTGAGAAGGCAAGTAATTCAATATAGGATATACATATTTAGTTACACAAAACATAATCATGTTGTGAAAGACTAGCTATATATGCCTCCATCCTATCCCTCCCCTCATTTATTCTATTTTTTCCTTTAGCCCTGTCCCTTTTCAAAAGTGTTTGTTTCTGAGTACCCTTTCCCCCAATCTGCCCTTCCTTCTATCACCACCACCTCTCCTCTTATCCCATTCCCCCCTATTTTCCTATAAGATAGCCAATTGAGCGTACGTTTAATTCCCTCATTAAATCACATCTGAGGAGAATAAGGTTGACTCATTCCCTTTCACCTCCCCCCTCTTCCTCTCCAGTGTAACAGCTTATTCCATGCCTCTTTTATGTGACATAATTTGCCCTATTCTATCTCTCCCTTTCTCCTTCTACCAATATATTCCTCTCATCCTTTAATTTTTATTTTTAGATATAGTTTCTTATACAACTCACACTGTGCCCACCCTCTATATATACATACACACACATACAAACACATGCAAACATACATATATACACACATATATGCTCTTCAACTACCCTAATAATGAGAAAGGTCTCATGAGTTAGAAATATCATCTTTTCATGTGGGAATGTAAACAGTTCAAAGTTGATAAGTCCCTTATGATTTATCTTTCCTGTTTACCTTTTCAAGCTCCTCTTGATTCTTATATACAAAAGTTGAAATTTTCCGTTCAGCTCTGGTCATTTTTTTGTTGGGGGGCAGGGGGTAGGCAACACAATTGTGGTTAAGTGACTTGTCCAAAGTCACCAGCTAGTAAGTGGGTCAATTATCTGAGGCTGGATTTAAGCTGAGGTCCTCATGACTCCAGGGCCAGTGCTCTACCCACTGCACCACCTAGCTGCCCCACAGCTCTGGTCTTTACATCAAATATGCTTAAAATTCCTCTATTTCATTGAATATCCATTTTTCCCCTGAAGCATTATACTCAGTTTTGCTGGGCAAGTGATTCTTGATTTTAATCCTTGCTCCTTTGACCTCCAGAATGACATATTACAAGCCCTTTGATACCTTAATATAGAAGCTGCTAGATCTTGTATATTGTGTTTCCACAATATTCGAATAGTTCCTTTCTGGTTATTTACAATATTTCTCCTTGACCTGGGAACTCTGGAATTTGGCTACAAGATTCCTAGTAGTTGTTTTTTTTTTGGGGGGGGGGATCTTTTTTCAAGAGGCAATAGTTGGATTCTTTCCATTTCTATTTGACCCTCTAGTTCTAGAATATCAGGGAAGCTTTCCTTGATAATTACTTGAAAGATTATGTCTAGGTTCTTCTTTTGATTATGGCTTTCAGGAAGTCCAATAACTGTTAAATTATCTCTCCTGGATCTATATTCCAGGTCATTGTATTTTCCAATTAGATATTTTCCACTGTCTCCTATTTTTTTTCATTTTTTTGTTTCTGTTTTAAAATTTCTTACTTTCTTATAAAGTCATTAGCTTCCATTTGGTCCATTCTAGTTTTGAGGAATTATTTTCTTTAGTGATCTTTTGGACCTCCTTTTCCCTTTGGTAAATTCTTCTTTTATAAGACATTTTTCTCCTCATTGGGTTTTTGGATCACTTTTGTTATTTGGGTATAGCAGTAAGACAAAATTCATGACCTTGAAGAGGGCCATGGACCTGCCTGGGTGGTTTGGAATTGAAAAGTATAAGGAATTCTCTATATAGAAAGCAGAGGAAGGATAACATTTATTTAGATTCCAGGGAAATCAAATCCAAGGACCAATGCCCTCAATTTCATAGAGTAGCAATAATATTCCAAAACCGGTAAAATCACCTCACTGTAGTAACAAGCAAATTATAATAGAATATTATAGCACGGAACCAAGCCAAACTGTAGCCGCCTTCCCCACCTCTCCCTACCCCCCAACCTCTACTAGGGCCTTCCTATAAAAGATCACTCAGGAATCCTAACTCTCAACTCAGCACTGCCTTCTGTAGCTCTGCTTACTCCAAGTTCCTTCATCTCAGCAATTCTCTCTTATTCAGCACTCTCCACTTTGCAGTCTCTCTCTCTCTCAATGCTGGCTCTCTCTGCTGCCTCAATATCTCGTTCTGAATCCTGCTGCTTGCTGCTCCCACTTCTGGGCTCTCTTTTTATACCATCCTAGCTATCATCTGATTGACTAGATCTCAGGGCATATTCCATTGGCTCTGGTCTTAGCAACATCCCTTAGGACGCTGAGGGCTTCATGCCTCTCCCAAACTGGCAAACTAGTATTCTAACTTGCATAATAGTGTAAGCCTGGGGCCTCAAACCTAATTAGTGAAAGAGTGTGTGCCTGTCTCTAATCAGGCCTCCCTTTGTTGGCCTCACCTGAGGCCTATTCAATGGGCAGGAAAGATATTTCATTTACTGATTGGCTTTCCATTGGGTTACTATACTTTTAAGGTGTTATTTTCTTTAGTATTTTTTGGGTCTCCTTTACCAAGCAGTTGACTCATTTTTCATGATTTTCTTGCATGACTCTCATTTCTCTTCCCAATTTTTCCTATACTTCTCTTCCTTGATTTTCAAACTCCTTTTTGAACTCTTCCATGGTCTGTGACTAATTAATATTTTTCTTGTAGGCTTTGGATCTAGGAGTTTTAATTTTGTTGTCTTCTGCTTGTATGTTTTGATCTTCTTTCTCACTAATGCAAGATTCTATAGTTCAATTTTTATCCTATTTATTCATTTTCCCAGCCAATAACTTGACTTTTGATGTCCTTATTCAAAGTAAGACTATGCCTCCAGAGGGCAGAGCACACTGTCCCAAGTTTCAGCAGTTTTGCACAGCTCTTGTGAGAGATACTTCTAGGCATGTATAAATTTTCAGTTCTTTTAAGATGGTATGATCAAAGGAGTGCTCTGGTCTGTGAATCACCCCAAGCACTCTTTTCTGCCTTGGAACAGTGAGGAGGATTCCCTCTTTAAGGTTGCCACAACCTCTGACACACCAGTGGTCCTATTGACCCCAAGACTGCCGCTGAGGACTGAAACCCAGATCCAAGCAGAGAAAAGCAAGAGAATCCCACCCCAGTGCCTGCAAAGGGACCACTGTAATATCCGTCTAATGAGCTGCTTGATCCCTTCACTCTCTGTCGGCCTGGAGCTCTAGAAAGAGCTAATACTTCTGCTGCCTCTACCATTGCCACCTCCACCAACCCATCTGCTGCCACCACTCTGCACCAGGGATGGGGCTGGACTGTGCTGTTCTCTCACCCAGGTCCAACTTAGTTTCCCCATTGGCCTCCTACTTTTTCTTTGGTGTTTGTGGGTTGAGAAGTCTGGAAAATGCAACTGCTGCCAGGGATTCAGTCCCTTGAGGCCTGCTCTGGGCTGGTCTGTGACTCCTCAGCCCATGCTGGACTGTGCTCTGCTCCCTGCTTGGGTGCAATAGATCCATCCTGTCAGCCTTCCAGGTTGTCTTAGGCTTGGGATTTGTTTCACTCTGTCATTTTGTGGGTTCTGCAGCTCTAGAATTTGTTTAGAGTCATTTTTACATGTATTTGGAGGGCTTGGGGGAGAGGTCAAGCAACTCTGCTTTTCCTCTGTCATCTCATCTCTGCCCCCTAGAAGGATATTTCTTGATAAAAAGTAAGGCCACCTCTGTGTTTGATGATTGGGGGAAAGGAGATAGTTGTAGAAGGCATCTAAATGAGATGAGATGTGGGAGTGAGAAGAAGAGGAATGTCACTGTGAATGGCCTCATGCCACCCCGCCCATAAAGTATGAAGCATTGTTCTTAATTTAGAGGTTCAGAGGAGAGGGTTCTGTGGGAGGTTATTCTCTGGGTTAATCCATTCCTAAGTTTGACACATATCAATTTAAAAAATTATTCATATCTAGCCTAAATCCAGAATGCTAAAATCAAAACCAACTTAGAAATAAGAGTCTTGATTTCTAGTTTTTGCTTTGCCACCAACAAACTCTGTTATCAACAACTCATCACAGTGACCCCAATGTTTATCACAGTGCTTGGAACATAGTAGATGATTAAGAAATATTTATTAATTGGTCATTGATTGACCATTGGCAAATCATTTTCTTTTGAATCATATGCTTATTTATTAAACTGAATTGTGCTAGATGATTTAGAAGATTCATTTAACATATATTTTTTCTGCTTTATAATGTTCAACTATATTCAATTGAGGAGAGTTGAGACACATTGAGCTAAGACCCTCTTTTAAAGTAATACTCCTAATATCAACATGTAGTTGAGTGACCTTTTCTCCTAAATAGCATCTCCCCAATTCACAAATACTGAGGGAATTGTTGAATCCTCCAGGAGGACTAATGTGATGAATGCAACCTAGAAATTAAGAAATTAATTGCAGTGTAAAAGAAATGTCTTGCCAGCATTCCCCCAATAAGGGGAGGAACATGGGTATAGAATTAGATATGTAAGTTGTCAAAAAGAAATATTTACTGCTAATTTGGGTGTAGAGCTTTGTCAGGTAAATCTAAGAAGGAATATCTGGTCGTTAAATATTAGGGTTATTAAGAATCTTTGAGCCTTGATTTCCCATATATGTCTAATATTTAGTTAGCTGAGTAGTCCATCTTAGATTTTTAAACTAAAGAATCCCCCAAACTAAATAAAAGGCCTAATCAGAACCATGAACCTTTCACGTGTCAATCATAAAAGAAAAATAAGCATGTTATCATTCCAGAAAGTTCTACCTCCATCTTTTAGCATTCTGTTTACTAGAAGTCAGCATTGAATTCTTTGTTCTTTCAATTCTTATTGGTTATCATAGAAGCCAATAATTCCACTTTATTTTATCAAGAGAGTAAGACTGGCTTACCTTTATAAGGGACTTTGTTCCTTATATTGCCAATAACATCACACTTAAATTTATGCACTCAAAAGGAACCTTTTTTTTAATTAAAAAGAATGTCCTTTTTGATTCCATACCAAAACATTGTCGAAATTATTTTCTGTTTTATTTCTCATGATAGTTTCTACGAAACTACAGAGAGGAGTTTACTCTGGTTTCAAAAGCTTCCTTTCCTCCCTCTCTTTTTTCCACTTAATAGTATTTTATTTCTTCCAATAACATGGAAAGATTTTTTTTCTTTTTAATTTTTTTTTAATTTATTTACTATATTAAGTTTTCAGCATTAATTTCCACAAGAGTTTGAATTACAAATTTTCTCCCCATTTCTACCCTCCCTCCGCTCAAAGTTGGCATATATTCTTATTGCACTTTTCCCCAGTCAGCCCTCCCTTCTGTCACCCCATCCCCCCAACCCCTTTTCCCTTACTTTCTTTTAGGGCAAGATAGATTTCTATGCCCATTGCCTGCATATCTTATTTCCTAGTTGCATGCAAAAACTTTTTCAAATATCTGCTTTCAAAATGTTGAGTTCCAAATTCTCTCACCCCTTCCCTCCCCACCCACCCTCCCTAACAAGGCAAGCAATTCAACATAGGCCACATGTGTATCATTATGTAAAACCCTTCCACAATGCTCATGTTGCGAAAGACAAACTATATTTTGCGCCTTCCTAACCTATCCCCCTTTATTCAATATTCTCCCTTGACCCTGTCCCTTTTCAAAAGTGTTTGCTTTTGATTACCTCCTCCTCCTATCTGCCCTCCCTTCTATCATTCCCCCTTTTTATCCACTTCCTCATTCTTTCCTGTGGGGTAAGATACCCAATTGAGTGTGTATGTTATTCCCTCCTCAGGTCAAATCTGATGAGAGCAAGATTCACTCATTCTCCTCACCTGCCCACTCTTCCCTTCCAACAGAACTGCTTTTTCTTGCCCCTTTTATGGGAGATAATTTACCCCATTCTATCTCTACCTTTATCCCTCTCTCAATATATTCCTCTCTCATCCCTTAATTTGATTTTATGTTTTTAGGTGTCAGCCTTCCATATTTAACTCACCCTGTGCTCTCTGTCTATGTGTGTGTGTGTGTATATATGTGTATATATATAATGTGTATATATATATACGTATATATGTATGTTCATATATATATATATATATATATATATATATATATACACACGCCTGTGTATATATATGTGTGTGTGTGTGTGTGTGTGTGTGTGTGTGTGTTCCCTTCAGCTACCCTCATACTGAGGTCCCATGAATTATACACGTCATCTTTCCATGTAGGAATATAAACAAAACAGTTCAGCTTTATTAAGTACCTTATGATTTCTCTTTCTCGTTTACCTTTACCTGCTTCTCTTGATTCTTGTGTTTAAAAGTCAAATTATCTATTCAGCTCTGGTCTTTTCACTGAGAAAGCTTGAAAGTCCTCTATTTTATTGAAAATCCAGATTTTGCCTTGTAGCATGATACTCAGTTTTGCTGGGTAGGTTATTCTTGGTTTTAATCCTATCTCCATTGACCTCTGGAATATCGTATTCTAAGCACTTTGATCCCTTATTGTAGAAACTGCTACATATTGTGTTATGCTGGTTGTGTTTCTACAATATTCAGATTGTTTCTTTCTGGCTACTTGCAGTATTTTCTCCTTTATCTGGGAGCTCTGGAATTTGGCAACAATATTCCTAGCCGTTTTCTTTTTGGGATCTTTTTCAGGAGGTAATTGGTGGATTCTTTCAGTTTCTATTTTATCCTCTGGCTCTAGAATATCAGGGCAGTTCTCCCTCATAATTTCTTGAAAGATGATACCTAGGCTCCTTTTTTGATCATGGCTTTCAGATAGTCCAATATGTTTTTAAATTACCTCTCCTGGATCTATTTTCCAGGTCAGTGTTTTTTCCAGTGAGGTATTTGACACTATCTTCCATTTTCTTTCATTCCTTTGGTTCTGTTTTTATATTATCTTGGTTTCTCATAAAGTCACTAGCTTCCACTTGCTCCAATCTAATTATAAGGTGTTATTTTCTTCAACATTCACCTTATGAGATTTCGAGTTCCAATTTTTTTTCTTCATCCTTCCCTACTCTCCCTTCTCTAAGTGAGCAAACAGTGTGATATAGGCTATTCACATACAATCTTATTAAACATTAGTCATTTTATGAAAGAAGAATCAGAACAGAAGAGAGAAACCACAAGAAAGGGAAGAAAAAGAAACTAAAAGAGAAACTTGTGTGCTTCAATCTGCATTCAGACGACATGGATTTTTGTCTGGTTGTGGATAGCATTTTCCCTCCTAAGTCTTTTGAAATTGTCCAAGATAATTGTATTACTGAGAAGAGCTAAATTTATCAAAGCTGTTCATCACACAATGTTTCTGTTGCTGTGTGCAATATTCTCCCAGTTCTGCTCACTTCATTCAGCATCAGTTCATGTAAGCCTTTCCAGATTTTTCTGAAATATGCCTGATCATCATTTCTTAGAGCACAATAATATTCCATTACATTAACATACCACAACTTGTTCAGTCATTCTTCATTTCACTGCTATTCCCTCTATTTCTAATTCTTTCCTGCCACAAACAAGAGCTGTTATATATATTTTTCTACATGTCTGTCCTTTTCCCTTTTTTTGGATCTCTTTGGGATATAGACCTACTAGTGTTACTGCTGGATCAAAGAGTGTGCACAGTTTTATAGTCCTTTGGGCAAAGAATCCTCCTTTCTTTCACCTACTGCATTGCATGGAAATATCTCTAACTAGTTTCTGCATGTGTCCCCTTCAAAATTACTACTGCCATATATGCCATTAATCACACTTTTCCTCTTCTGTCTCCTTTCCCAAATTTTGTTCTCTCCTTTCTATCACCTCCGTAGCTTGATCTCTTAAATGAACCAAGAAAATTTATGATAAGTAGGCAAAAGATAACCAGAAAATTTTCACAAATCATTGGTGTAATTTGTGGGGATCTTGATAAAATGCATTAATTGGATGCTAATTTCATAAATTAAACAATTCATCATTCTACCTGCTTGGTGCTTTCCTTCAAAATAGTTATTAATGGTATTTATTTGATATAGGATCATGATAGAATCCCATACACAGCTGCTAAAGTAAAAATAAAATATATTTTCCTCTCCTTTTTATCATGCAATTACAAAAAAGTACAATTAAATTATTGAACTGGATTAATAGATAAATCATATCTACTGTAATGCATTTTCACATTCACCCAGTAGCAGTGTAGCAAAATCAGATGGTTGTAAAATGATCCTATTATAAGAATTCTTTAACACAAATTCTTGAGCAGGTTTATCAAAGTAATTTTTTAAAATGTAACCCAATTTTGACTGTGAAATTACAATGAACACTCAAACTATAGTCAGTCAGTAAAGAATTCTTTTTTGAATACTTATTACGTTCCAGGCATTGTGCTAATCATTAAGGATACAAAACGACATGAAATTGCTGTCCATGGACTCATGGAAAGGTAGTAATAGCAATGACAATAATAATCATTTATTGATGTTGTTATTATGTTTGAAAGCATTCCTGTGGTACTTTAAAGTTTGCAAAGCTTTTCACAAATATAAACAACTCATAGCATTTTCATTAGCTGTCTCCCATTCTTGGAATTCTCATTTTTTCATCTCTACACCGGAGTTTCTTTGGGTCTTTCAAGTCTCAGCTAAATTCTCATATTCTGCAAGAGGCCTTTCTTAGTCCTGCTTAATCTTAGTGCCTTCCCCATGAGACTACCTCTGATTTATAACATGCCTCTGTATGCATATGTATCACAAAGATATGTAATATATATATGTATATATATATATATATATAATAAGTAAGATATAAAATAAGTTACAAATTTGTCTGTGTATGTATATATAGACATATAGATAAAGATAGCTATATAGATACAAATTTTGATATGCATAGATAGATATAGTATTTATTGTTGCTATTGAGTCATGTCCAACTGTTTGTGACTCTTTGGTATTTTCTTGACAAAGATACCATAGTGGATTGCAATATCCTTCACCAGCTTATTTGACAAATGAAGCAACTGAAGCAAACAGGGATAAGTTATATGCCCTGGATCACATAACTAGTAAGTGACTGAGGTCAGATGTGAACTCAGATAGACAAGTCTTCCTGACTCCAAACCTGGCACTCTATACACTGCGCTTCCTAGCTGCCCTTGATTCTTATCTGTGGCTAGAAGAAGCAGTAGCAAAATGTGCAGCCACAGATGTAAAACCGTCTCAGCATTTAGGCTAAACCTGGCTGAGGGAAACCAACAGTCCTTAAACCCATCAGTGAGTAGGGGATTTCTACTTTAAGCATATGAAAACTTTCCCCAGAAGAACAGATAATTGAGAACAGTTTGTAACAATGGCCATGAAAGTAGATGAAGTAGGTGCTGTGGAACACTTAGAAGTTGCTCAAACATTGAAAACTACAAGATCATCCACAGTATCCAGGGCCATATACAATTGTCTTGACTTTTGTCTCATCACTGGACTTTGATAGCTGGAAGAGAAAGTGAGGCATCAGCCTCACTGTTGCAATGCTTCCTCACTTAAATCCAATTCACCCATAAGTCAAGATAACACTCTGTGACATTATTAGTTTCTTCAAAAATGAGAGATGAATAACAATAATATATCTATAACATATCATCTTATGCATATATGTGTGTGCTTATTTGTATATGTGACTCTATATGTATATGTGTACATATATATGTATGTATGTGCGTGTGTTCATACAGAGTTGTTTTCATGTAGTTTCCCCCATTAGATTGTGGGCTTATTTAAATTAGTGTTCTCTTTTTCAAAACATACTCCATATTTAAGTATCCCCTGGCACATACAAGCCACTTGACAAATGCTAGTTCATTTATTGTCCAAGTATAATTTCATTTTATCCTCAGCAACAATTCAAGATAGATGTTATTATTATTCCCATTTTACAATTGAGGAAAGTGAGACTGAGAAAGGTTGAGTGACTCACCTAGAATTGGACAACTAGTGTCTATCCTGACACTAAATCTAGCCCTTATTCAACTCCATCATTTTATAGTATTTTATAGTGGACAACAACAACAACAACAACAAAACACATAAAGTATAAAGGAAATTTTCCCAGAGGAAAGGCACTAGCAACAGAGAAAATATCTATTTGCATATGGGATAGGAGGTGAATCACGAACAAAGCCAAAGAAGTGAGGAGGCAGAGTCAAGAAGGAAAAGCATTCCAGGCATAGGGATGACCTCAGAAAAAGGCATATGTAGGAATTAATGCATAGCCTGGTATAAATCTGGCAAGTGGGATGTTGTTGCTGGGTGGAGGAGAATAATGTATAAGAAGAACAGATAGGAAAGGGCTAGTATAAACAGATGATACAGTAATTGATCCTAGAAGCAATCAGAAACCACTGGATTTTATTGAGTGGATGAAGGGAGGGACATGCTCAAATCTGTGTTTTAGGATGACCATTTTGGATCCACATTAGAAAAAGGAGTGCAGGAAGGAGAAACTGTTGGCAGTGACAATAACCAGCAAACTATTGCTGTTGTCCAGATGTGAGTTGGTAAAAGTCTCTCCATAGTGGCAGATATGCAAGTAGAAAGAAAAGAACAAATGGAAGTGATGTTTGAAGGAAGAAACAATAAGGCAGGGCAATGGATTAGATAGTGAATATGAGCAAGGAATTCAAGATAATATACAGTTTGTGAGCCTGTGAGACTAGAAGAATTGTGGTGTATTCAACAATGGGGGAATTTAGAAGAGGTATAAATATGTAGGGAAAATGATGAGTTTGGTTTGGGGCATGTTGAGTTTGAGGTGTTTATGGGAGATCAAGTTTGTGAAGATAGAATTGAATAAAGAGAGGTGAAAGTCATCTGCACAGAGATGTCAACTGAATCCATGGGAGCTGAAGAAATAGACAAGTGAGATAATATAGCGGAAGAAAAGAAAAGAACACAGGGTAGACTTAATAGAGGCACACACAATTAGTGGGAATGATCTGGAGGAAGGTCCAGCAAAGCAGATTCACAAGTAGTTTTCAGACAGATGGCAGGAGTCCCAGGAGAGGGCAGTCTTTTTAAGATATCCACAGTATGGGAGCATGGAACTAAACATAAAGTAGTATTTTGAGTAAGGATTGAATTTCAAGTTTACCATCAATAATGATTTGAACTTTTGTAATAATAGCCAATTATAAAAGTTTTATTATATCCCATTTTGAAATTGTTAACAAATGTGAATAAACTAAACTTTTAAAATATATCAATAAGACACAGATTTCACCTTCCTCCCCTATTCCTCTTTACTACTCTCATTTCATGAGTATTTCCGTTCTAAACTGTTTTCTAAACTTGCTATCTTCTGTTCCCTGAGGATAATGCTAGATCGTCTGATACTTGTTTCAATTATTATCCATGTGTAGAGTGGTCAAAGTCAAATAATCTAGATGAAACAAAATATATTGAAATTTAAGTCTAAACTTTAAATACGTGACTTGAAAAACCTCTCAGAGCGATCTCTTCATATTGGACATTTCTGGAGGCTTTTCATAAGGTTATGCTCTAGATCTAGGTAGTAGAATCATCTCATAAGCGAAGTCATCTAATGAATAGCAATATCTTTTAATTTGATAAATAAATTTGCCTTGGTTTGATGTCAGCCATGGGTCAGATTTAGCCCAATTTCTACTTTGTATTTGACAGTGATAAATAGGTGTACATGGCATGCTTCTTCACCTACATACATCTTATTTAGTCTATTATAGGCAGAGCCAAGATGACAAAGAAAAGGCAGGAACTGGCCTGAACTCTCATAAATTCCCTTCTGTAGTGTGTGAAAGATGAAATGATTGATGAAACAAATGTTCTTTCTTCCAAGCACATCAATTTATTAAGAAATGTGTGGCAATTGCTTAACAAATTGGCACTAGCCCCCTTCTCACCTTAGAGCTGAACCCTGAACGCTGGAAGAGACAGACTTTTATATATTAAAAACAAATAATCAAATAAAGTCTATTAGTTAAAAGGAAACAATATAAAATGTAGGTAATCTGATTTTGAATTGGAGGAAAGATTAGGGACCTTCAAAGTTGGGAGGGGGACAGCAAAAAGTTGAAATTCCCTGAATTCAGAAAAGGAGATTTCCTCCTCTGCAATTATCTGTAAACACTTAAGAGGAAATGGAACCAGTAACTGATTGCTCAGTATGGGCCAGTTTTCAGGTAAGACATATGGGTTGCTTGAGACATAAAACTGTAAGAAAACCCTTTATGACAATCTTTGGATCTGACATGTGTGTGAGTATGTGTGTGTGGATGTACATGTATGTATAGATATAGGCATATGCGTATTTGCATGTGCATGTATATTTATGAATGTATGTGTATCTAAAGATGTATATAAATGATGCATGTGTATGTATATGCCTGCATATGTGTATGTGCATGCAGCTATATACAGCATGTATACTATAATACACATATTCATACATGTGTACAAATTCATACATGTGCACATATGCATGAATGCATGGATGTGTATATCTATAAGTATTACTTCCACTTTCTTGAATGGAGTTGGAAACAGCAACAGCAATGTTCACTTAGTACTGAAGAGTTGTTCATCTTATGACTTTCTCATCATCAAAACTGTTTTCCATTTACCTAAATGTAGTAAAATTTCATGGATGCAACCTCATAGCAAACATTTGTATTTAATAGGCCATGTGATTATAAGGAGAAGAGACAGAAAGGATGTGAGAGTGATGAAGGCAATATGTGGCACAGATTGCTGGACTGATCATAGACTTATCCTCTCTAAGCTAAATATTTGCATTCAAGAAAAGTGGCAGCCCCCAAGCAAAATTACTACCCGAAGAATTAATGTCAACAGATTAGTGCCCTTCTCTGAGGAGGAAAAGTTTTTGCTAACTTGGAGGGGAAGTTTAGCCAAAACACAGTTGGTATCAGTGGAACAGAACTGGGCAGCTTTCAGAGATTGCATGTACAGCACTGCATTTACTCATTTGCATCAGAACAGCCACAAACATCAAGAATGGTTTGATGAAAATGATGGGGAAATTCAGAAGCTGCTAAATGGAAAATGAGAACTCCACAAGGCTTATCAGGAGGATAATTTATCCATCCATAAGAAGGCATCATTTAATTCCATCAAAAGTAAAGTAAAAGCAAAGTTTAGAGAGAAGCCGGATTCTTAGCTCAGTAAGAAGGCAGATGAAATTCAGTTTTATGTTGACAGTAACTATTAAAGGGGATTTTATAATGCCCTGAAGGTTGTATATGGCCAGAGACCTATGGTGCATATCAATCACTCAGTGCTGATGGAACCACATTGATTAGTGATAAGGTCATGATACTAGAAAGGTGGGCTGAACACTTCCATAGTATTATCAACAGACCCTCAATGCTGAAGCCATGGACTGTTTACCTCAGGTTTAAGTCAATCCCTCCTTAACTGAAGTTCCAAATGAAGAAGAGGTTTTAAATGTCATTAGGCTTTCTTTGCAGGGCAAAGCACCTGGTGGTGTTTCTATTCCAGCTAAGATTTACCAGGTACGGGGTCCATTGCTCATACAAAAGCTGCCTCAAATATTCCTACTTATGTGACAAGAGGAGATTATCCCCCAGGAGTTCAAGGATGCTTTCATTGTCCATCTGTATAAAAGTTAAGGAAATAGATTGTGCTATGACAATCACTGGGGGTTATTAGTCTATTAGTCATTGTTTCAAAATTATTGCCAGAGTCGTCCTTAATAGGCTGATCCTTTAACTGGAAGATGGTCATCTACCTGAGAGCCGATGTGGCTTCAGAAAAGTCCAAGGAACAGTCAATATGGTGTTTGTGGCCTGAAAACTCCAAGAAAAATGCAAAGAGAATAATAGAGGTTTGGATATAACATTTATGGCTCTGACCAAGGCCTTTGATACTGTCAGTAATGAGGGCTAATGGAAAATTATGTCAATATTTGGTTTCCCAGAGAAGTTCATTAGCATTGTATATCAATTTCATGATGGCATGCTTGTCTTGGTTTTGGATAATGTACAATGCTCTCATGCTTTCCCAGTCACCAATGGATTAAAACAAGGCTATGTACTTACATCCATGCTTTTAAAATGATATTTTCAGCCATATTTTCAAATGCCCTTAATGAGGAGGAAAATGCGTTCTAGTTATCATTGTGCCATGTAATAATCCTCTTTTTTTTCTTTTTTGTACAAGCAAATATTTGTTTATATTTGTCAAATTTTGTGATAAAAATCTGCACATTTAAAAATGTAAATCAATTTTTTATGAATGAAACATTATTTTAATGGAGTTTTAGAGTGATGTTATATAGAATCATCATTAAATTTTTTCAAGAGTCAAAATTACTACTCAAGCAAATGGCAAAAGAGAGGCATTTAATGCTCATTAGGGTGAGAATAAATTAATATTTGGGGGGATTTAAATCATTATTAATATTTATTCATATTTCTCAGTATGTGTTATTTGCTTTATTTCTATTCCCACAAGTTTATATATATATATATATATATATATATATATATATATATATATATATATAATTACTTTTATTACAAATTCTATGTATGATTTTAGGTTAATTTTATTTTTAACATATTCTGACTTAGATTTTGTTGAATATGTAGAATAGCTTTCAAAAATAACAAAAAGGGGTGTTGTATTAATTAGTTCAGTCATCTGGATGACAGAGTAATATATAGTCATATCAAAAACCACTGAAAATATATAACAGTGCTTATGTATTCATGGTTGTAATACTTCTTTAAAAAAATCAGAATACATGAAAACAGCCTTATAAGAGGTTATATCTGGAAGGATGAATATTGCCATCCCATTAAACTCAATAATAACACCCCTTTGTATATCTATTTAAAGGACTCATGATTGATATATTTTATTATCTAGCTCTCTGCCTTTAGCTTTGTCATAACAATTTCTATATTAATTTACAACACCAGGAAACAGAGGGTTTTTTGTATTTTGTTTTGTTTTGTTTACCTGTCTGCCTTTACAATCAATATTAGAGTTTGGCACAAAGTGCCACAATAACAATTTTTCAGCTAGATCCTTACTATACAAATGCCTACTTTGCTTTGGAGCCAAGTAAAGCAGCATTTAAGTAAACGTGTACATGTGAATAGATTTGTCTAATTAAATCACTACAGTCTTCAACTAAAATTCACTCTCATTTACAGCACTGACCCTGTAACTTCAAATAAATCCCTCAATTGACTAGAACTTCTTTAAAATTTGCTGTGCCCAGACACTGTGCTAACTGCAGGAGATATAAGGAAAATAACTTTAAAAAGCAATGTCCCTGCCCTCAAGGGGCTTTGAATCTAATAAGAGGTCATGTTCCAATATCAGCATTTCAGTAAAATTTGAACACCTCCGATATCATAATGAACATCAATAGTCTTATGTTCTCTGAAATTAATTCACAAAGGAATATTTTTAAGGTGAGATTTAACCACTTCTTCCTCCCCCAGGAGATTTAACTAATGAGCTACTTCATTTTGTGAGTTCAACCCAAAGGGTGAGTATTCAAATTCCCAACTTGAGGTGTCTTATCCTTCATCTATCTTGATCATACTGCCCTTCATTACTTTTTCTCCTCCTCTGTATCCCTATTCAATCAATATGCCCTTCGTATTCCCACATGGGGTGTTAAAAAATTTTCTTTCATTCCCAGTATCTTATTTTTCCCTACATGTCTGCCATCCTCATGCACAACTTGAATCTTTGGTCTCACAGAAGGAGGTTAAACCTCTGACCAACATCTACAGGAGAATATGCTCCTTTTATGACATAACCTGAAAAGGAGAGGAAGTGAGATTTTCATATTCCTTACCCACTAGTATGTCCAAATGCTCCCCACAGAATGTGATGCTGACAATGTCATTAGTTCCTTTAAAGTTTATTAAATCTGTTTTTATGAATTCACTTAGTCCATTCTACTGGTTTCTGTATGCCTCAGATCAGATCGCTCTTCCTCATTTCTCCAGTAATTATTATTTTCTTATAGACTTTTTCCTTCATTCAAATCTTGTACTCATTCTTGGGATTTCAATATAAAAATTGTTTAATTTTCAACAAAACAGTTCTCCAACTTGAAGTATTGTGTTACTCTACCTTGGCCACATACCAAGTTCATCATACCTGAAATTTCAATATCCTATAAAATGAATACAATCATAAATTCATATTTTCTAATTTCAGCTGGATTGTAGAGCAATAAAAAGGATTATTGCAGCCAAAGCAAATTGGTTTGTGGGGGTGAGTGTAAATTGGGGCTTTGAGCTAAAGATTTTAGAAACTCAAAAGGGACCAAATACCACACAATTTATTATTAAATCAATCCAAATAGCATGATAAATTCACTCTCCACTTAAACAATGGAAAACGGATGATAGACATTAATGGGATTATAAGTTGATAAAATATCAAATGGATAGGGAAATTACAACCTCTTCTTTCTTCTACTCAAAAAATTTGTCCAGGGGAAAAGAATAGGGGCATTGCAGTGGGAGAATGTGGGCCTTAAGAGAAGGACACCACAGTGGTAAAACATTAGATGAAGCAGTGTTGGCAGCCTAAAGATATTTGAGGGAACAGGATCATCATGTCATATGGCATGGGTTAATTAAGAAACTAAGATGAATTCCCCCCACCCTAGAAGAAAAACCCAAGAAGCTCACCCTAGTTAGAGCTCTAATGTGTCTTACATCTGCATGGAACTACTCTTATTTTTCTTGATTCATTCTCCATTCCAATTAATGTTTCAAATCTTGTCTTCCCTCATAAAGTCTCCAAACAAACCTTAAATGCATTCACTGCTTATCATTTTGAGAAAACAGTTAGAAACCATTGTAAATGTCCTCTTTTCCACTTCTCCAACTTACCCACTCTCTTTCACTGGTAGCTCAAATGAACGAATGAATAATATATACACGAATTAGACATAGTTCATCAAATATTTTGTGCAATGCACTATGCTATGTGCTAGGGATAGAAATAGAAAAGTATAATAATCCATTTTAGTTGTTCACATATTAATAAAGTAAAAAATGATTTTGGAGGATGTAGCTAATTGAGTTTATCCTTGTTTTTCTTTTTTTCTGTATTTACCATGAATATTTTCAATAATTCTTCATTTCAAATAATTCTGGTTATTGGTTTTAGATAAACACCACTTTTTATATAAAAAATTAAATATAAAGGGAAACTGGATTATGTCACAAAGTGATAACTAACATATGTGAATAAAAAACATAGAGACACAAATCACCTTGTAAATAGTGAAGGATAACACTTCTCTTGCATATGAACCATTTGGTACTCTGAATAAGTAGATAAAGAACATTTATTTTTTGAAAAAAATGAGACATATATGTGTGATTACTGCACTTTTAAGAGCATTAATGGTTATTTTGAACCATGGTCAATAAGTCAGGACAGTGGTGATAATGGTACTTTAGTTCATTAGTGTATAACTTCCTTGAAGGGATAAAACTAAAGAATTTTAAAAGCATATTAATTTCATTCATTTCATAGGAGAAATTTGGGGAAACACCTGTTGAATTAAAGGTGGGGCATTGAAAGTAAATTTTCATTCTAAATCATTAAAACGTTAGGAACTAGAGAGAATAACTTGAAATTTCAAGTTACATGATATATGGAACTGAAGAGAAATGAAGGTAAAGGACAGGTGTTGAAAAATTGTTTCTTGTAACTGTGGTATTCAGGAGTAATCAGTTGACAGATGCTTTTATTTAAAGGATTACTAATTTATGGGAGAGAACATATTTCATTAGACAGAAGTTCAAGGGAATCAATTGCCCTTCAGTGACACATAAAATTACATAGAAGTAAAGGTTTTCATGCTTGCCTTTTGCTCTCTACAGTCAGCAATGATTTGAGAAGCAAACATATAGGAAACCTGTCAGCTGCATCATATCATAGTGGTCTGGCTGAACTTCTTTGTTGCCCTGATTTGTGTTGTCATTGAACAGGTGAGTGAATATATGTCTGGATTCAATTCTGTTGCCCAAAGATATCCAGCCTTATGAAATTTGCAATTCTCTGGCTTAAAGAAAACTTGTATTCCTATTAAGAGTTAGCACTCTCTTAGTGCTTCTAAAAAGATGATTATAAATTCTGAGATTACAAACACTTGCAAACAGTTTAGAAAAGACAAGGAAGGATTCAGAAAGCTTAAAAATGTTAAGATTCAACAGATAAGAAATTAGCAGAGAATCGGTTTCCTGAGAAGCAGAAGTTCTTGAATTGACCAGAGACACCAAAAACTACAATCAAAAATTGAATTCCTTTCCCACATGTATAATGATGATGCTACTAAATTCTTATGTATAATAGAAAAAGATGAGATATCCAGATATATTAGCCAAATAAAAGGCCGTTATAGTGTATTATAGTCAGAAAAGAAAAAAAAAATAGAATTTAACATATTTGCTTTGCCCTACACTTAATGGAATCTGGATAGTTTTAGAAATGTCATTGTTTCTTCTTAAACAGTACTGTTTTTCTTTTCCATTATGTATCTTTAAAAAAAACTGAAAAACAAAGACATTTCAGTTATCTGTTTGCTATCAATCCCTCTCATTTATGGATACAGGCTCCTCTTACCTCCAATGGCATTTCCAATATAAAAAAGAAATTTAATCAAATCAATTGACTTTGTGATGATATAAATTCAAACACCCAGTGATGTCATTAATCCTATTTGAAAATGAAGGCCAAAGGCAGAGTCAAGATGGCAGAGTAAAGGCAGGAAATTTCCTGGGATCTCCCCTAACCACACCAAATATCCTTAAATCATGAATCTTAACAAATTCTAGAGCATCAAAAAGATAGAGCAAAAAAAAAAATTCAGACCCACATAACTTAGAAAGTGTGCAGGAAAACTTTTTTGCTCCAGTGTGAGAGAAGAGTGTACTCCAATACAGGCAAGGACCATGAAGACTGGGCTACAGCAAACACAGAGCAAGCCTCAGGGTGACTGAATCAGTGGCAGCTGTGGCCATTTCCAGACCTCTCAGCCCACAGAGGCCAAAGACAACTTAGAAGGTCAGCAGGAAATGAATGTTGCAACTGAGTAAGAGTGAAGGACAGTTCACCACTGGTCACACCAGAACAGCCCCAGCCACAAGAAAACCAGGAAGAGCCTTGGGAATGACTGAAGTAACTCTATTAGTAGCAGTGGCAGCAGAAGCAGCTGCTTCAGGAGCTCTCAGCTCAGCGATGTTAAAGGGGTCAAACAATTAGCCAGAGGGAGATTATAGGGGTCTTTTTGCTAGCACTGAGGCAGGACTATGTTGGTTTACCCATACTCAGATATAGTCTTGGTCCTGGGTGGTAGACCAAAGCTAGCAAAAGCACTAGCATAGCAGAGCTTGTGGCAACAGTGGAGGTGGTTCCCACCTTACAATTCCAGGGCAGAAAAGATTGCTTGTGATCTCTCACAGATCAGAGCATAGGCCAGAAGGGTAGTAAACACATCTGCTTAAATCATGCCACCTTGGAAGAACTAAAAATTTATAGTCCTCTAGAAGTATCTCTGAAAACAGCTGCAGTTAACCCCTTAAACTTGGAACAGGGCACCCTCCACCTTGGAAGCAGAGCCCTACTTTAATAAAGAATTAAATTTAAGTAGTGGGCTGGGAAAACGAGCAAACAATGGGATAAAAAAAAAAACTGATAATCAAAAGCTTCCATGGTTGGAAGGGAGATCAAAACACATGCTCAGAAGAAGACAACAAAGTCAAAGCTCCTACATAAAAAGCCTCCAAGAAAAATATGAACTTGTCTGAGGCTATGGAAGACCTCAAAAAGGATTTTTAAAATCAGGTAAGAGAGGTAGAGGAAAAATTGGGAAGAGAAATGAGAAGGACACAAGAAATTTATGAGAAAAGAGTCAATAGCTTGGTAAAAGAGAGAAAAAATACTGAAGAAAATAATCGCTTACAAAACAGACAAGGTCAAATGGTAAAAGAGGTCCAAAAAATCAAGGAGGACAAGAATGCCTTAAAAAACAGAATCGGTCAAATAGAAAAGGAGCTCCAAAACCTCAATGAAGAAAATATTTCCTTAAAAATTAGAATGGAGGAAATGGAAGCTAATTACTTCATGAGAAATTAAGAAACAATAAAACAGAAACAAAAGAGTAAAAAAAGACAATGTGAAATATCTCATTGGAAAAACAACTGAACTGGAAAATAGATCTGAGATAGGTAATTTTAAAATTATTGGACTGCCTGAAAGTCAAGATCAAAAAAAGAGCCTAGACAATATCCTTCAAGAAATTATCAAGGAAGCAGAGACAAGACGGTGGCAAGAAAACGGTTTCTTACCTTATTTCTCTCACAAACTCTGTCAGATACTTCTAAAAAAGTTAAATTCAGCAGATTTGAGATAGTTAGAAGACATTGATAAAATGAGTGTGGCAAATTTCCAAGCCAGGAGAGTGTGCAGGTTTGGTAGGATGGATCTGTAGGCTGGTAGAATGGCCACTGCATGAGACTGCACCAGAACACGCCAAAGCAAGAGCAGCTGTGGAACTCTGCCAGCAATACAGGCTGGGAGAGTATTGGGTACATGAAACTGGTGATGATCCCCAGGCCTCTCAGCCCAAGACTGGAGTCTATAGGAGTTAAGGGAGGCAGCAGTGCAGCACCTGCATCTGTGAGAGCAACTGCTCCTGCACCCCACAGTGTAAAGGTTTTAAACATGCCTTGTTGAACTTCTGGGAGCTACGATGAGCAGGTAAAATGGGTAGCATCCCTCCCTTCCTCACCCAGATAATACTCCCCTAGGAGAAACCCTGAAATAGAAGAGCCAGAAGTGGGGCTCCATTAGCTGAACAAAGGCAGTTCCTGAAACCCAGGGGAGTGGAGCCAACAAGGGTCAAATACAGGAACCTAGAGGTGCCTTTGCACAGCCAGGGGAAGTGGCAGACACCAGTGCAGACAGCTGCCGAGACTATCCATGTTGTAGGGCAGTCCTAGGGGAAGAGGGAACTTCAAGTAGTCAAACCAACCCACCCCCACACATCACATGTTTATCCCCCAGGGAAACTGAGAAAGACCTCACTGGCCCTCAATTCTTAGCACACACCAGCCAACTCCAGCTAAGCACCAGGAGAGCAGCAACAGTATATAGCCTCTAGCTGACAAAACCATAGGCCACAGCACACAGAGCCAGTAACCAGGCCCCCTTTTCCCATCCCAAGAATCTTGGGAACATGACCCCTGAGCCCCAGAAGCAGAGATCCACCTTAAATTCAGGAAAAAGATAACCAACATAAAGAAGCAGTCCAGAAAACAGAGGACTATTGATTCTTTTTATGGAGACAGGGAAGATCAAAATACCAAATCAGAAGAGGACAGCATTCACACTATACCCATACCTGAAACCTAAAAAATGGAATGTGAACTGGTCTCCAGCCCAAAAAAGAATTCCTGGAAGTGCTCAAGGAGGATCTTAAAAACCAAATTATAGAGATAAAAGAAAAAATGGGGAAAATATCACTAATGAGATAAAATCTTTAAAAAGTAAAATTGGCAATATAGTCAAGGAGGTTCACAATCTAATTGGAGATAATGATGCCATGAAAAGTGAAATTAACCAAATGGAAAAGGAATATCAGAAACTAAATGAAGAAAAAAAAATTGTTAAAAACTAGAATTGGGCCAGTAGAAGCTCATGGCTCTGTGAGGCATAAAGAATCAGTCAAACAAAATCTAAAGATTTAAAAAATAGAACAAAATGTGCAGTATCTGATTGGAAGAACAACTGACCTGGAAAATAGATCCAGGAGAGACAATCTAAAGTTACTGGTCTACCAGAAAGCCATGATGAAAAAAAAGCCTGGGCAGTATCTTCCAAGAAATCATCAAATAAAACTACTCCCAGGTCCTACAACCAGAGGGTAAAATAGTCATAGAAAGAATCCATCGATCACCAGCTGAAAGACAACTCAAAATGAAAACTCCAAGGAATATTATAGCCCAATTCCAGAATTATCAGGTCAAGGAGCAAATACTGCAAGTAGTCAGAAAGAAACAATTCAAATGTTGCGGTGCTGGAGTCAGGATCATACAGGATCTTGCAGCTTCTATATTAAAAGACAGGAGGAATTGGAATATGATATTCTGAAGGGCAAAGGAGCTTAGAAAACAACAAAGCATGAACTACCCAGCAAAAATGAGCATAATTTTTCAGGCAAGGAGATAAACATTCAATGAAATAAAGGAATTCCACCCCTTCCTGATGAAAAGGCCGCAGCTCAATGGAAAACTTGATCTTCAAAAACAGAATTCAAGAGAGACATAAAAAGGCAAACAAGGGTAAAAATCCTTGCTATCAATAAGGAAAATTGTTTACATAGTTATATAGGATTATATTTTATATATATTATATATGTCAATCTTGACAACAGTACAGTTATTATGACAATTGAAAGGGATATACATAGACTGAGCGTGTCAGTATAAAATAACTGACATAATGATAAAAACATAATTAAGGGATGTAAAGGGATGGTTCTGAGAGAGGAGGTAAAGAGGTGGTAGAAAGGGTAAGTTACATCAAATGAAGAGGCACAAAGACATATTATAGTAGAGGGTAAGAAGGGAGGGAGAAGAGCAGTATTTGAGCTTTACTCTGATCAGATTTGGTTCATAGAGGGAATAGCATGCTCGGGTAGGTATAGAAATCAAACTTGTCCTATGGGCAATAGGAGGGGAAAAGGGAAAGAAAAGGGGGTGGGAGTCAGAAGGGAAGGAAGAAGTGGCAAGGGGAAAATGATAAGCTAATGGAGGGAAATAAATAGGGAAGGTCAAATGAGGAAGGCAGTGGTCAAAAGCAAAACTCTTTTTAGGAGTAGACACGAGATGGGAGAAATAAAAGCATAAATGGGGCAGGGCAATACAATGGAGAAAAGGACACAGATAGTAATCATAACTGGTAATGGGAATGGGATGAACTCTCCCACAAAATTGAGGTAGATAGCAGAATGGAATAAAAGCTATAATTGTACAACATCTTGTTTATAAAATACACATTGGAAACAGGGAGTTATACACAGGGTAAAGGTAAAAGGCTGGAGTAGAATATACTGTGCTTCAGGTAAATGAAAAAAAATAAAAGCAAGGGTAACCATACTAATCTCAGACAAAGGAAAAGTAAAGATAGATCTAATTAAATGAGATAAGGAATAACACCATATCCTCATAAAAGGCAACAAAGACAATGAAGCAATACCCTTACTTAACATATATGCATCAAGCGCTATAGCATACAAATTTTTAGAGGAGACGTTAGGGGAGTTACAGGAAAAAGTAGACACAAAAATGATAATAGTGGTGGACCTCAACCTCCCCCTCTCTGAACTTGATGAATGCAACTTCAAAATAAAGAAGAAAGAAGATAAGGAGGTGAATAGAATTTTTAAAAAGGGAGATATGATAGATGTCTATAGAAAACTGAATGGGAATCCAAAAGAATATACCTTTTTTCCTCAGTGATACATGGCATATGCTCCAAAATTGACCATGTACCAGGGCATAAAAGCCTAGCAATCCAGTGCAGAAAGGCAGAAATATTGAATGCATTCTTTTTGGAGCATGATGCAATAAAAATATTTGTAATAAAGGACCATGGAAGGAAAAACTAAATTAATTGGAAACTAAATGATCTAATCCTAAACAATGAGTGGGTCAAAGAACAACTCATAGAAAGAATTACTAATTTCATTCAAGAGAATAATATGAATGTGGCAGAATAATGAAACTTATGGGATAGAGCAAAAGCAGTTGCTAGGGGAAGTTTTATGTTTCACAATGCTTACATGAATAAAACAGATAAAAAAGGAGATCAATGAATTGGGCATGCAACTGAAAAAGCTAGAAAAAGAACAAAGTGAAAATCCCCAATTAAATACCAAATTAGAAATGCTGAAAATCAAAGGAGAGATTAATAAAACTGAAATCAAGAGAACTATTAAATTAAATAAAACCAATTGCTGGTTTTATGAAAAAAAAAACAATAAAATTGATAAACCTTTGGTCAATTTGATTAAAAAAAAGAAATAAAAAAATCAAATTACCACTATCAAGAATGAAAAGGGAGGATTCACCTCCAATGAAGAAGTAATTAAAACAATAATGGCATGCTCACAACAGTGTCTCTGACAAAGGCTTCATCTCTAAAATATAAAGAGAACTTAGATTTATAGGAATACAAGTTATTCCCAATTGAGAAATGATAAAAGGATATCAACAGGCAGTTTTCAGAGGCAGAAGTTAATGATATCTATAATCATATGAAGAAATGCTCTAAATCACTATTGATTAGAGAAATGCAAATCAAAGCAACTTTAAGGTACCACATCTCTCCTGTCAGATTGGCCAAAATGACAAAACAGGAAAATTGTAAATGCTGGAGATGTGGGAAAATTGTAATATGGTTACACTGTTGGGGAAGTCGTCAACTAATCCAGACTTTCTGGAGAGCAATTTTGAACTATGCCCAAAGGGCTATAAAATGTGCATAACCTTTGACCCAGCAATACCACTTCTAGGGCTGTGTCCCAAAGAGGTCATAGAAGTGGGATAGCGACTCATATATACAACATTATTTATAGTAGCACTCTTTGTGGTGGCAAAGAATTGGAAATGAAGGGGATGCCCATCAATTGGGCAATGGCTAAACAAGTGGTTTTATATGAATATAATGGAATACTATTGTGCTAAAAGAAACGAGGAACAGATTAACTTAATAATAACCTGGAAGAGCTACATGATCTGATGCTGAGTGAAGGGAGCAGAATTGGGAGAACATCATAAATGTTTACAGACACACAGTATCTGTAAAGACTAATTTTGATGGACTTGGCTCTTCTCAGCAATACAAGGTTCCAAGACAGCTCCAAAAAACTCATGATGGAAAAAGCTATCCACATCCAGAGAAACAATTATAGAATCTCAATGAAGATTGTGGAAAACCATTTGCTCTCCTTTTTTTCTTCTTTTTTTTGTTCTGTTTCTTCTTTCCCATGATTCATTCCATTGATTATAATTCTTCTTTACAACTTGACTCTTGTGTAAATAAGTTTAATGCAAAGGCATATGTAGAATATATATTGGTTTACATGTTGGTTTTTTTGGAGGGAATGGGGCTAAGAGGGAGAGGAGAAAATTCGGCACTCAAAAGCTTGTGGAACTGAGTATTGCAAATCAAAAATGTAAAATAAATTTAATACACAAAGAAAGTGTCAAGGAAAACTGCCCTTATATTTTATTACTAGAGGGTTAAATAGAAATTGAATGAATATACTGATCAGCTCCTGAAAGAGATCTCAAAATGAAAACTGCCAGGAATATTATTTAATATAATATATATATTATGAATTCCAGAGTTGTCAGGTCAAGAAAAAACAGTGAAGTTCCCAGGAAAACAAACAAACAAACATATGAACAATTCAAGTATCATGGAGCCACAGTCAGCGTAACACAAAATTTAGCTGCTTCTACATTAAAGGATTATGAGGCTTGGAATATGATATTCTTGTGGGCAAAGGAGCTAGCTAGAATTACAACCAAAAATCACCTATTTGGCAAAACTGAGTGTAATCCTTCAATGGAAAATATGGATATTCAGTGAGATAGAGGGCTTCCAAGTATTCATGATGAAAACACCAGAGTGAAATAGAAAATTTGACTTTCAAATACAAGACTCAGTAGAAGAACAAATAAAGCATAAATAGGTAAGCAGAAAAAGGAATTCATAAGGGACTGAATAAGGTTAAAGTGTTTACATTCCTACATGGGAAGATGATATTTGTAATTCATAAGACCTTTCTTATTATTGGGGTGGTTGAAATATTTATAGATAGAGGACACAGGTGAGAGTTCAATATGAAAGAATAGTATGTAAAAATAAAGTTAAGGGGTGGAAGAGGAAGGTACTTGGAGAGAGAGAAAGGAAGAGGTAGACTGGGGTAAATTATCTCATGTAAAAGAGGCAAGAAAAAGCTTCTGTAGTGGAAGGGAAGAGGGCGGAGAGAAGGGCAGATGAGTGAAACTTACTCTGGTAAGAATTGGCTCTTAAAGCAAATTACATAGGAACATATTGGGTATAGAAATCTATCTTTCCCTACAGAAAAGTAGGAGGGGAAATTAATAAGGGAAGAGTAGGTTATAGAAGGAAGGGCAGACTGGGAGAGGGGGTAGTCAGAAGTAAAACACTTTCAAGATGGGACAGGGTGAAAGGAGAGTGAAAACAGAATAAATGTGGGGAATGGGATGGAGGGAAATCCAGTTAGCAATAGTAATTGGAAAAAAAAAATTGAAGCAAGTTTCTCTGATAAAGGCCTCATTTCCCAAACATATAGACAACTGAATCAAATTCGTAAAAAAATAAGAACCATTCCCCAATTGTTAGAAGATGAAAAGATATGATCAGTTTTCAGATGAAATAATTAAAGCTATTGATAGCCATATGAAAAATATTATAACTGGCTATTGATAGGATAAATGCAAATTAAAAAAAAATTCAGAGCTACTACTTCATACCTATTAGTTTGTCTAATAGCACGGAAAAGCTAAATGACAAATGTTGGAGGGGATTTTGGAAAAAATGAGACATTAGTTCACTATTGGTGGAGTTGTGAACTGATTAAACTATTCTACAGAACAATTTGGAACTATACCAAAATAGCTATAAAGCCAGGAATACCATTTGACCTATCAATACAACTACTAAATCTGTATACAAAAAGAGATTAAAAAAAGAAAGGAACTGTATGTACAAAATTATTTATAACAGCTCTTTTCTAGTGGTAAAGAATTGAAAATTGATGGGATCGATTGGGAAATGGCTAAATAAATTCTGGTACATGGTTATCATGGAATACAACTATGTTATAAGAAATTATATCAGGATGCTGTCAGAAAAACCTGGAGAGACTATGTTCTAATTAACAACAATATTGTAAGATGATTAGCTATGAATAACTTAGCTATTCACAGGAATATAAACATCTAAGATAAAACTGCAGGACTTTGGTACCCATCCTCAGAGAATTAAATGATGATGCTAAGTAAAGATTGAAGCATACTTCTTTTACAATCTTTAATTTTCTTGAGGTGCATTTTTCTGGTCCATATGTTCCCTCACAATATGACTATTAAGGAAATGTTTTGCATGACCCCACATGTTAAGCCTGTATCAAATTGCTTCACCTCTCAGTGAGAAGGAAGTAAGAAAGGAGGAATGGAGAGAATCTGGAATTCAAGATTTTAAAAATCAATGTTAAAAATTGTTTTTACATGCAACTGGGGAAAATGTAATACTTTATATATATATATATATATATATATATATATATATATATATATATATATATATATTAAAATGTTTTCAAAAAGTGCCAAACAACTACTCTGATCTTGTGTACAAATATCTGACTCTACAAAATGAATGAATAAATAAGAAAATGCTTTCAGATTTGCCTTCCTTAATATCTTATAGGAAATACTCAGCAACTTCAGCTATAAATCTGGAAGGATTTTTAAGAATAATCACTTATCCATAAGGAGAAAAAGTAAACTGATGTTAATGAACCAACGCACATTGTAGGCATTATCTAAGGTAGAAACCCTTTTCTCAAATGTTTTGCTTCCAGATATCCTGTGTGTGGTGTGGAGGTAAAATGGGGATGGAGGCATGCCCAATACTATTGGATTTATTTTGTTCAATTAATACAAAAGTTCTATAACATTAAAAAAAATTAGTTTAGTATCATCTTTTAATAAAGATTCTTTCAGTTAGTAGAAGACATCTTTTTTTAAATACCATCCCTAAAGCATAGCCTATGAGCTACTCTATGAGATGAAGAATTAGATTCAGTATGTATGAGTGTGTGTGTGTGTGTGTGTGTGTGTGTCTGTTGTATTTTTCTTATCTACATAAATTGAAGAAGAAGGTCATAGGGTAGGATTGTTTGTCCCAATGGTCAGTGAAGGGCAAGGAAAAATTCTGGAAACAAGCAGGGTCCCTTGAATGCACTATTAATCATATTTGAGATCTGACTACAAAACAATGATTACTTGGCTGATAGCACTGTATGTTTCATTTTTCCCTTACTCTCCTTCAAGAGCATGTTTACCCTTCATAAAGTTTATGCACCTTTTACAAGCTCAAGCAATTATTCAAAATTGTTTTCATCATGTTTTACTAGAGTTTCTATTCCATTCCACCATATGGAAGTATTCGATGAAGTGAGTTGAGCCATCCTAGAGGTAAGACTCCAAGGTCTTTGGTTTGTGTTTTAGTCTCTGCTTGTTTTGTTTCCCCCTAACAAATGAACTTATTGTGTGATGTGTTCATAAATAATCACAGAAACATCATGTCAGATGGAATCTTAAAACACGTTTGCCCTTTGCTCCACTTGGGATAAACTGTTTTAAAATGTCACTTAATCTATCTCATTCATAAAGATTTAAATAAGATGATTTTACATCTATCTTTGGTAGCCAATTCCACTATTTAACAATCTTGACTTAAAAATAAGTGTTTCTTTTTAGCTAACTGATATTCCTCATCTCATGTGCTGTAATTTTTGTGCACTAATTATATATACATGAAGGGGAAATTGATCACCATAGTTTAGAAGAGCATGCTGATGTAGGGAGTAAAAATATTTGTAAGGAAATGAAGAAGAGAAATACCAAGAAAGCAGTTTTATGATGGCAGAGTAGAATAAGGATAGGACCTCAAAAATATTTTTTAACTTAACTTCCAGAGACTAGATAAAATGCATGGGAAGGTATTAGAAGAAGGTATTGATGTTGTGGGGGGCAAGGAGTCAATGGATAAGATAAATATAATGGCTAAGAAATAAAATAATGCTGAAGAGAATAAAGAATAATTGTAAAGAAATAAAGAAAAAAGATACCAGAAGAACAATTCTATGATGGCAAAAAGCAATAAGTATGAACTTTAAAATTGTTATAATTTTGTATATTTTTCCTTTTGAATTTAATAATTATCAGCAAACAAGCACTTAGATTTACCAAGAATAATAAGGATTGTAGAAGAAACTGCAACTTCTACTACATATTGATTTTTTAATTTAAATATACCTTAAATTTAACAGAATTGCATCTAAATTATTCTATGTAACTTTGTTCTTTTTTGCATTTTTTATTTTGTGTAACTTAATTTTTGTTATTATTAAAATATTTTATATCTCTATACAATGCCTATTTCTATGTATTTTTAATTAAGTGATTGAGAACAAAGATAATTTTAAGTAAAAATATGGCAAGATCTTTCACTTTTAATCAGTCATTTTTTTGTATATTCTACTTCCCTCTTGTCCTCAGTGACACGTCTCTTAGAACAAAGACAATTAGTTCAGCAAAACCAACAAACAAAGCAGCCTCTAAGTTGTTTAAGCAACATTGCACTCTCATCCCCAAAGGGATCCCTATCTCTCAAAGGAAAAAAAGGGAGGATCATATCTTCTTTTCTTTGGGGACAAGATCAGTTCCTTCATTTATATTGTCCAACTTCATTTTATAGATATTTTCTTTTACATTATTTCAGTGATGACATATTGCTTTCTCTATTCTGCTTAGTTCAAAGGGAATTATTATTTTTTTAAAAAATCTCCCCCATCCTTATGCTCTTCTAAAATTTGTGAAGATGCTGGTCTGAAATCAGCTATGATTGTCTTAATTTCAGAAAGGAGTTTTTTTTTTTTATTTTTTTGCTTGATTCCTTAGTGACAATCAATAAGAAACTATACATCATTAGCTTAGGCTATTGCCTCCTGGGACTTGTTTAGAAGTCTATATAAGACTGTCAGATAGTGAGACTACCATCAGTGATAACTAGTTTCACTTAAGCTCAGATGAGGGCAGTGGTAGGAAAACACCAGCAACATATGATAAAGTGAATTGCTTCTTTAAATAATATAGCATACGGTTAATAAAATCAGAGGCATTTGAATAAAAAAGAACTGGAAACAACCAAATGGGAGACCATTTAGAGTACAATGTTTTTAACAGCACTTGGTGTGAAATGCAAATGAAGCCATGTGCAAAGAAAAATCATATTGAAACATTGTCCCTTCCCCAAACATTATTCCTGAATTGAAAGGCAACACAAAATAAATGGTTATACAGACAGCATAATTTTGAAAGAAGCATAATTCAACAGCTAACTCTCCTGCATAGCACCTGGGTAGGAGCCATGCAAAGTTGGATGCTAAAGTTATGTTGCAAACAGGAATCAGTTTTCCAGCATCTATTTCAAATACTCCACTGCAACCTCCAGAGAAGTCTTCTTCTGCATCATGTGAGCTGCAAAATCAAACAATATAGGTCATCAGGAAGAGTAGTTTAGTAACATGGTCCAATGAGAAATTAGCCAAGCCATACTTGGGAAATGAGAAGGCAAAGGGAATAAAAACTGACTCATGTATGCTTGTGGGGGAAGATAGAAGGATTCTTCTCCCCTCCAAAAGCACTCCTGCCGCCGTATTTCATCTGTTGAATCCCACCCTTTAAGGCTCACTTCAAATAGGAAAGCTACTCTCCTTCCCTTTGTGAACAATAATCTTACTCTTCAACCTCACATCAAATTCCTTTCTACTTTTCATCTAATATTTTGTATTGTAACTATCAATAGTGGATTTAGTTAGATGGTACAGTGGGTAGACATCTAAACCTGGAGTCAGGAAGACCCAAATTCAGATACGGACTCAGACATTTTCTAGTTGTGGGAACTTAAGTGAGTCATGTAGCCTCAGTTTCCCTCAATTTATGTAACCCTGAAATGGGTATAATAATAGCACCTATCTCTCAGGGATATTGTGAGGATCAAAGGAGATGGTATTTATAAAAAAGCACTTAGCACTGTATCTATGACATAGTAGGTACTATGTAAATATTTGTTCCCTTCCTTTTCCTTTCCCTATCAGTGTTGGTGCTTTACACTTAAAAGTTCCTCAGAGTGCATACTTTTTGACCCAGCAATAGCTCTTCTCAGGCTGTATCTCAAAAAGATCATAAAAATATGAAAAGAACCCACATATATAAAATATTTTTAGCAGCTCTTTTGTGGTGGCCAAGATCTGGAAATTGAGGAGATGCCCATCAATTGGGGAATGGCTGAAGAAGTTCTGGTATATAAATGTAATGTAATACTTTCATTCTATAACAAACCATGAACAGGTGAACTTCAGAAAAAACCTGAAAAGACTTACATGAACTGATGCTGAGTGAAATGAGAAGAACCAGGATAATATTGTACACAGCAAGAGCTACAGTGTGTCATGACTGACTTTGATAGGCTTAGCCCTTCTGAGCATTGCAAGGAAATAAAACAATTCCAAAATACTCATGATGGAAAATGCCATGCACATCCAGAGAAAGATATATGGAATCTGGATGCAGAGTGAAGCAGACTATTTTCTTTTTTGTTTTGTTTTGTTTTATTTTGTTTATTTTTGCTCATGGTTCCTCCCATTCATTCTAATTCTGATGTACAACATGACTAATGTGAAAATATGTTTAATAGGAATGTACATGTAGAGCCTATATCAAATTTCATGCCATCTTGAGGAGGGAGGAGGAGAGAGAGGGGGAGAAAATTTAAAACCTACAGAAGTGAATGTTGAAAACTAAAAATAAATTCATTAACTTAAAAAAAGTTCCACAATGTCCAGGGATTTATGTAAACATTTTATTTCACATATTGCTCTGTAGAGAGGAGAGTCTTAATAAATTCTTGTGTACTGTAATTAAACTCAGTATTTATTAAGTATTGTCTATATGGAGACTTCACAAATGTGTAATTATACTGCCTCATGTGATAGAGTTATTTTCTTAAAATACTATTGCAGAAGAGCATAAAATCAGCATATTCTGCCATTCTGGAAAGGCTTTGATTAGAGGCCTTCAAAAAACTATTTCTGTTATGTGGGGACCCAAACTACAGAATGGTTCATAGCAGATGTCTGGATACCAGATATTTTGTGCTGTAATGGAAAGAGTATCAAATGTGGAATCAAATGAAATGAGTTCTTCTACTGCATATCTGTGTAATAGACAAAAGACTTTTTTACATTAAGAATCAAAAACCTCAGTCCACTCCTCCCTGACCGCTGTCAAGTAGGGAGGCTTTACTTTTATCAAAGAGATCTCCTAAAGCTCAGAACTTCCCTTACCTTAATGTAATGAGTGGCGTTAACCTGGCAGAAATGATTACAACCAGGAGCATTGAACTAACATTCTGATTAGGACATTCTTAATAGGACAAATAATTATGATTATTACTAGGAATAATTTATTCTAAAACCCAGTATATACATCCATCAATTGCTTCAGCTTTCATGATATTAGTCACCATGATATTTAACTAATTATAGTAGCAGACACTGTGTAGAAATTTGGATGGAGTTGATAAACTGGGAAAGCACAATGAGTTTAGTTTTGGACATGTTCACTTTAAGATATCTATAGGACTTTAAGTTTGAAATGTTTAATGAACAGTTGGAGAAACTAGACTGGAGGTGAGCAGAGAAGTTAAGGATAGATAAGTAAGTATAAGAATCATCAGCATGAAACCATAATTAAATCTGGGGGCTTGTAAGATCATCAATTTCAATAGTATACTAACCGAAGAGGAGAGGACTCAGGAATGAGGCCAGTGACACACCTATAGGTACTGGACATGCCCCGGAAGAAGATTCAACAAAGGAGACTGAAAGGGAGAGGTAAACTATGTTGGAGGAGAACTAAGAAAGAGTAGCATCCTGAAATCTCAGATAAAAGACAATATCAAGAAGAAGATGGTGATCTATAGTGTGAAAGGCTGAAGAATAGTCAGAAAGCATGAATGTTGAGAAAAAGTCATTGAAATTGTAAATGTGAATGCTGGTAACTTATTGAAAAAGCAGTTGAAATTCAATATGAGATTAGAAATCAGATTTTATAGAAATAGGAGAGGAAATAGAGACATTTATCATAGAAGGCTTTCCCAAGCCTTTCCCAAGGAGTATAGCCACTTAGGTGGTAAGGAGAACAGCCACCTTTTCATGTGAAGGAGGATATAGTGGTAGGAGGCTTCTGAGTGGTGTAAGATGAAGAGTTTGGGACAAGATGGAGCACTTGGGTACGGTCTCAATTTTTTCAGTAAAATATGAGACAAGGTTCTCCAGGTGGGGGTAGGAGGAGCCAAGTGAGGCTTAAAGAGCAATGAAAAAGTTTAGAAGAGCTGCTGTGATTAGTGTGATAGTGAGTTAATTAGATAAGTACAAAATGACTGCCTAGCAGCAATGAGGGCCAAATTGCCATTATATAATATAAATTTGTATTGGACTCAGTCAGAATTGTGGTGTTATTTTCTCTACCTTATTTCAGCTACATGTAAGTGGATCAAAGGCAATGGATGGTGGAAGCTATCCAAGGTTGAGGCTTGCCAGGCCACATTTAATTATACAACTAGGGGGCAAGTGACTACAGGAAAGAGGAGTTTTACTGTTTTAGTACAATGTCAAGATGGGAAAAGAAGAGTGTGAATGATTCAGAGATAAATTGAGGAATTGAAGTTTAGAGTTTGAGAGTTTCAATAAGTACACTGAATTCCTCTTTTGATTGTAGGAATTGTCAAAGAAAGAAAGAATGAGCAGATTCCTTGAAAATCAGTAGAAAATAGCTACTAGGATTTCAATTGGATTGTAGACATGGATTTTACAGAACTCAAATGAAAGGGTATTGTTTATGGTCCTAAAAGAGAGGCTGAAGGTAGAAATGGGGAGCAAGGAGTATTCTGACTCTCTCTTCAAAACATGAGTTGAACCAAAAGTTGAGTTGAGAAGAATGAGTCAGTAGAAAAAGTGCTGAGTAGGGTGTCTAGGAAGATTTGTGATCAGGAGAGAGTCATGTCTCAGTGACAGCCATAAGATGGAAGGAGTAAGGAATGAAAATATTGAGGATGAAAACAGGTTTGTTGCCTATGAATAGACATTCTGGAGGACATAGTGTAAGGCATGGGTTGAATATGTTCGGGACTTTGCCAATGAGGAGGTGATGGGGACAGGAATAAGGAATTGTAAAGTGGGGGATGGGAAATAGGGTTTGGATGTTGATATATAGGGATTCAGAATCTTTGGGATATGGAATTATGAGTAGGTGGTAATTACACAGTTAATTGTATACAGATCTTGATTTAATTTTCAATACACCTAATGTGTAATTGTTGAGATGTCTGTGATTTTGTGATAGGTATCATTATAGAAATGAATAATAAATTTGTTGCATGGCTTTCTAATAATATCATTAAGTCAGGTATACTTAAAGAGTGCCATGGATTGAAATTAAGAGGATGTTCATCAGTTGGGGAATGGCTAAACAATTGTGGTATATGGTTGTAATGGCATACTGTTAGAAACAATGAGCTGGTTGATTTTAGAAAAAAAACTTGTTAAGACTTGCGTGAAGTGACGAAAGTCGAAGGGAGCAAAACCAAGAGAATGTTGTATACAGTAGTAGATTATTAGTAATATTGTTTGAAGAACAATTTTGAACAACTGAATTATTCTGAGTATTATGAACCCTCAAATCAGCTGTAAAAGACTTTTGAGGGAAGACATTGTCCACTTGCAGAGAAAGAACTGATAAGTAGAAGTATGAATAGTATGGTTTTGAATATAATTATAAATCTGCTTTAAATGATGACCTTGTCTAGTAGGGGGTGGGTGGAGGGTGATGAGGGAGATACTTTGTAACTTAAAGTGCAATGTGTATAGATAGATAGATAGATAGATAGATAGATAGATAGGTGCTATAGATATGTATGTATATATGTATGTACATGTGTGTTTATGTGTATGTGTATATGTGTGTATGTATGTATATATATATATATATATATGTGTATGTATATATATGTATGTATGTATGTATACACATGTGTGTATATATTTCATGGATAATGTACTATATGGAGTTTGAATTGAAAAAATATATTTTCTATTTTCAACTAGTGTAAGACCATTATAAGTTTAGATTCCATATTATTGGAAATATATGAGCCTAGCCATCCACACAGAACATGTATAAAAAGGGAGATATTTCTTTTTCACCTAATTTCTTTCATGATTGTGCTAAAAATATCTTTGGGTTTTAACCAAAGGGATCCTTATATAGGTAGGTAGATAGGTAGTTAGCTAGGTAGGTAGGTAGGTAGGTAGAGATAGATAGATAGATAGATAGATAGATAGATAGAGAGAGAGAGAGAGAGATGGATAGAAGCATTATTAATCATATTCTATGTGTCAGTATGTCAAACACTCTGCTATGCTCTGGGGATGCAAATATGACCTGAAAGGAAGTCCACTGACCTTCTATACTCTGTTAGAGTCAGAACATAAGGTTATCTTAATTGCCTTTAGTACTACCACTTTCAAGTGAAAAGAGTAATGGAACTAAGCCACTGGAAATATCTATCTTATGTGCCCCATTTGTCTCACCTCAAGTCAAAATCTAATTTTTCATTTGCTGCACTACTCTTGCACTTCTCTGACTTCTCCACCATGCCCCATCAAGTTCATTATTGAGAAAACCTCATCATCCGCCATGGACTCTTCCTCTTTGTTTCTCTGTTCTTGTTATTCAGTCATTTTTAGTCATATCCAACTCTTTGTGACCTCATTGGGGCTTTTCTTGGCAAAGATACTGAAGTGGTTTGGCTTTTCCTTCTCCAGGTCATTTTACAGATAAGGAAACTGAGGAAAACTGGATTGAGTGACTTGCCCAGTGTCATACAGGTAGTAACTGTCTGAGGACAGATTTGAACTCATGAAGATGAATCTTCTTGACTCCAGGGATGAAACTCTGTTCATTGCACCACCTAGCTGCTCTTATCACTCTAGCCATCTCTGTTTGGAGAGTGGAGACATGAACTCCAAAACCTCCATTTAAGGAAAGAGCTTAACTCAAACATCATCTCATTTCCTCCTCTCTATAATGGCATGAGGTACCTTTTCCTCTGTTCCCTTTTCAGGTTCCTATTGTATATCATGCACTCCCATATTAGATTACATTCTCCTTGAGTTCAAGAAATGTCTTTCTTTACACACACACACACACACACACACACACACGTATATGTGTATATATATATATATATATATATGCGTGTGTGTGTATGTATATATATATATGTGTGTGTATCTATATATACACATACATATGCACTTATAAATGTGTATGTATGTTTGTGTATATGTATAGGCATGTGTGTATGTGTATATATATGTATATGTGTATATATGTTTGTATGTATATATATATGTGTGTGTGTATGTATATATGGGGGTGTATGTGCACATATACATATATATGTATGTATTGTGAGTACTTAGAACAGTGCTTGGCACATTGCAGGCACTTGATAAGTGTTTATTGCTTACCAACAATTTATTATCTCTTACTCTTCAATCAACTGTTACTCCAAAGACTATCTAGATTCCACAGGTTGATGGTACCTTCTTCCAAAATTATTTTCTATATTTTCTTTGTATAAATGTTCCATCTACTTTTCTGTATATCAACAGTCCCCTCCCCAACTCAGTTGAAATGAAGTGCCATTTGGCAGTTTTTTCGATGTGTCCAGAACAGACAAAAATGCTTAGTGTTTAAGAGGTGCTTAATAAATGCATATTGACTAAATGAATATCTCTAGTTATAATTGAATTTATTCCACAATAATTGAATCTTCATGTGGAATGCCATTATAATTTATATGAAAATATGTGGTTGCTACAGGCCACAAAAATGAAGAGATATATGTGATTTCCTGAACCTTCAATGAGAGTTGACCAGCATGATGAATATTTTTCAGTAGTTTAAATAAATCATCACAAGGAATCTTTTAAACTCCGAAAACCAATCCCAAGGGAAATAAACCAAATTATACAGAAATAAGACCTTGTTGCCACACACGAGTATATGGGGAGAGTTCTTCAGGCTCCATAACTTGAATTGCTCATTGCCAATTATTCAATTACAAAGAGATGTAGAGTCATAAAATTTTAGAGGTAGAGGCATGAATTTAAATGTTAGGTATACCTTAAAATTAAGGGGACATATTGTTATAAATATTGATTACTTCAGAAGGTTTTGTACCTCAAATTTCAGCAAAATTTTATTTAATGATACAGAAACCTATCAGAGTATGAATGTTCCCACTAAAATCTAGTATTACATTCCAGAGAGATGTAGATAGATAGATAGATAGATAGATAGATAGATAGATAAAAACAAGTAATCAAATTAAATGATAAATTAATGAATAAACAGACAAATGGATGAAAAATAAATAGATGAATTAATGAATAACGTAATAAGTACACCTTAGCATCACCTGTAACTTCAGTTTAAATATTCTGTGCTGACATGAGAGGAACAGAATTAACAATAACAGAGTTTAAGTGTGTGTTAAACTTAAGTACTAAGAATCATAAAATAAAATTTGTGTTTATCTTCAATATTTGTCATAACTTTTAATTAATTTTCTTGTTCCTCTCATTACCTCATTCAGTGTATAAAGAAAAGAGATGGAATTCAAATGCCTAGTGTTCCAAAAATCAAAGAAGTAAAAATGTCTCTATGCAATTCCATTTTTAAAGGAGAGCAAAGAAATTACTTCTGAAGGTGATAACTTTTGTCTCCTTCTCTTGTGAAAAGAACCAGAATCTGATTTAGTTAAACTGATCTGTCTTCAGAAATGTGAATATTATTGTAATTAGGTAATTATACCTAATTGTAATTATACACATGCAATTATAATTATACATAATTTTAATTACCCTGTATGTTATATAATTATACATAATCTTAATTATGTATTTGTCATAGAATTTAAGAAATTATAGATAAAATATATGTACTAGGGAATTTAGTCAATCCTCCTTCTTTGCAAGGTTCTCCCTCAAAGTTATTCCTTATCTAAGCTAAGCATATTACCTAATTTGTCAGATGAATTGAATCATGTGGCACATCTCTGATACCTGGATTGCCCAGCGAACATGCTGCATATTCAGTAGAGTATACATACAGTTTTCTAGGAAGAGCTAAAAATTCTATGGATCATATTTAATTTCAATAATAACAAAGGCTTCTATTATATCACCTCAGGCTCTATCATATAATGCTTTGTATTAATTCTTTTCAATGCTTTTCACTTTACATCATTAAACTTAGGTCTAGAGTCCATGTTATTGAGTTGCCATTCACATATCCCATCTTGAGTAACATTTTCCTTCCCTCACCTCTGAACTGGCAATGGTACTTTTGGGGATAAGGAACCTACAGTAGGAAAAAATAGAACCCAGAAATCATTCAAGTGGAAAGTTAGGATGGAAGGAGTGACTTTTTTTGTTTTTCAACATTATAGTTTACAATGGAGTACAGAGGAAAAGTGACAGTATTTGTCCTCTGGAGTTAGGTAAAAACTACTAAAATCCTGTGGAAGAGGAAAGGACACAAGATTCTATATCTGCTCAACCAACAAAGTGGCATAAAGTCTAGACTGCTGTGTGAGAAACTGAGGTTATTTAAGTAGGTTACTGTAACCTGAAAACAAACTGATTACATGAGTTAAAGTATGCATAGGAGATATTAGCTTTCATCATCAACCATCACTTCTAAAATCACCTCAAGTCTAAGTGATCTTACATGTAATGTGAATGATAGGAGCCAGTATCTTGCATGTTCAGTATTTTTTAAGAGGTCTACCAATAAGAGGCATGATCAAGTATTAATTATTTTATTAGTTTGGAAAAAAAAATATTAATTATTTTATTTGCTTCAAACCTATCAACAATAGTGTCCTAAATAGTCACAGAGTTTAGATAAACTAAAGTAGTTTGGGAAAGAAACTGGAGTCCTTGGGTGTTTAGTTGTTGTTTTTATCATTACTACCAATTGAAGATAGAAGCTTTTCAAAAGAAAGGCATTTTAGGTATGTGAATAACTGGTTAAGGTAGTATCTAACAAACTGACAAATTTCTGTAGAAATATAAAAGTATTTAAAAAAATAAAAATAAATATTCTCTTCTATAGGCATGAAACACACTGAACAATTTCTATTAAAATGTTTTTCTTATTGAAAAATAGGAACTTGAGGGGCCAACAATGTATGATTTCACCTGAAGAAAACAGTTTCTTGAGGAAATTTTAAACAAGAATTGGAAAAAGTAGAAGAGTACCTATTGATAAAGTTCTATAGAGGAAGAAAAAGAAGTCATTTTGTTGTGGAAGTATATCATAGAGACCTGGACAAAAGGAGAGCATTGGTAAGAATTTGAGAAACATCACAAAGTTGATACAAAGGGAAGTGATATCTTGGTGAAAGACACCAGTGATCTCCATATATGCTGGAGCTCTCTTGGCAAAAAGCAGAACAGGTGACCAATCATTTCCTTAAGGATTTTCTTTTACCATCTTATTTGAGTAATGACCAAATTATACAGTAGGAGTTATTTGATGTAGTATCTTATGACTCTATTATTGGCTCACTAATGTTTCAACTATTATATTGAATGACTTGGATAGAGGCAAAGTTAAATATATATTAAATATATGAAATATAAATATATATTAAATATGTATAGATAAATGTGAATATACATACACATACAATTACATGTATATATACATGCACTACACATACACACAAATATATATACACACATATACATGCACACACATATATATATACACATACACATACTTACATATATATGCACACATATATGTGTATATATGTATATATGTATATGTATATATTAAGCAGGTTTGGTGGCCTAAAATTCTCCAGGGCAAATTAGCCATGGTAGGCCTAGAATCTCTCAATAATAAAATTTTCTTATTATCAGAATTTCAAGTTAGAATGGTGTGCTTATTCAATCTGAAGATGAAAAAAATCTTTGAAGGTTAAATGGCACATGGCACAATAGAATCAGGATAAAAATAAAATTATATAGACTTGAATGATGTAGTCATTCTAGTGGAACTGAATTTTAAAAGATTATTAAAATTTTAATTTAAAAGATGACTTTTTAAAAAAATTACCAAGTCTTACATTTAGCTTCCAAAAATCTGCTACATAAGTACATGATTTGAGAAACCAAAAAATTATGCTAAAAATAATATGGAGGTTTTAGTGTAATTAAAGACTGATATATTTTATTTTGTTTAATTTAATTTATTTATTTAACATATTTAGTTTTCAGCATTGGTTTTCACAAGAGTTTGAATTACAAATTTTCTCCCCATTTCTACCCCCCAAGATGGTATATATTCTGGTTGTCCTGTTCCCCAGTCAGCCCTCACTTATGTCATCCTACTCCCCTCCCATCCCGTTTTCCCTTCCCTTTTTGTAGGACAAGTGAAATTTCTACTCCCCATTGTCTGTGTATCTTATTTTCTAGTTGCATGCAAAAAACTTTTTCTTTTTGTTTTTGAATGTCTGTTTTTAAAAACCTTGAGTTCCAAATTCTCTCCTCTACTCCCTACCCACCCAGCCTCCCTAAGAAGCTAAGCAATTCAACATAGGCCACATGTGTATCATCATGTATAGCCCTTCCACAATACTCATGTTGTGAAAGACTAACTATATTGTGCTCCTCCCCAACCCCTCCCCCTTTATTGAGTTTTCTCCCTTGACCCTGTCCCCTTTTGAAAGTGTTTGTTTTTGATTACTTCCAACCCCATCTGCCATCCCCTCCATCATCCCCTCCTTTTTTATCTTCTTCCCTCTTCTTTCCTGTGGGGTAAGATACCCAATTGAGTATGTATGGTATTCCCTACTCAGGCCAAATCTGATGAGAGCAACATTCACTCATTCCCCCCTCACCTGTCCTCTCCACTCCTCCCACAGAACTTCTTCCTCTTGACACCTTTATGCAAGATAATCCACCCCGTTCTATCTCTCCCTATCTCCCTCTCTCAATATGTTCCTCTCTCATCCCTTAATTTTATTTTATTTCTTTTAGATATCTTCCCTTCATCTTCAACTCACCCTGTGTCTGTGCTCTGTCTCTCTCTCTATACATATATATATACACATAGATATATACACACATACACATTCACATATATATATATATACATAAACATATGTACATATATGCATATTCCCTTCAGCTACCCTAATACTGAGGTCTCATGAATCATACATGTTATCTTTCCATGTAGGAATGTAAAAAAAAAAAGTTCAACTTTAGTAAGTCCCTTGCAATTTTTTTTCTTGTTCTTTTTCTTGATTACCTTTTCATGCTTCTCTTGATTCTTGTGTTTGACAGTCAAATTTTCTATTCAGTTCTGGTCTTTTCACTGAGAAAGCTTGAAAGTCCTCTATTTAATTAAAAATCCATATTTTGCCCTGGAGCATGATACTCAGTTTTGCTGGGTAGGTGATTCTTGGTTTTAATCCTAGCTCCATTGACTTCCAGAATATCATATTCCAAGCCCTATGATCTCTTAATATAGAAGCTGCCAGATCTTGGGTTACTCTGATTGGGTTTCCACAATGCTCAAATTGTTTTTTTCTTGCTGCTTATAGTATTTTCTCCTTGATCTGGGATCTCTGGAATTTGGCAACAATATTCCTAGGAGATTTCTTTTTGGGATCTATTTCAGGAGATGATCGATGGATTTTTTCAATTTCTATTTTGCCCTGTGGCTCTACAATATCAGGGAAGTTCTCCTTGATAATTTCTTGAAAGATGATATCTAGGCTCTTTTTTTGATCATGGCTTTCAGGTAGTCCAATAATTTTTAAATTATCTCTCCTGGATCTATTTTTCAGGTCAGTGGTTTTTCCAAGGAGATATTTCACATTGTCTTCCATTTTTTCATTCCTTTGGTTCTGTTTTATAATATCTTGATTTCTCATCAAGTCACTAGCTTCCACTTGCTCCAATCTAATTTTTAAAGTAGTATTTTCTTCAGTGGTGTTTTGGACCTCCTTTTCCATTTGGCTAATTCTGCCTTTCAAGGCATTCTTCTCCTCATTGGCTTTTTGGAGCTCTTTTGCCATTTGAGTTAGTCTGTTTTTTAAGGTGTTGTTTTCTTCAGTGTATTTTTCAGTATTTTTTTAGTCTCCTTTAGCAAGTCATTGACTTGTTTTTCATGGTTTTCTCGCATCCTTCTCATTTCTCTTCCCAATTTTTCCTCTACTTCTCTAATTTGCTTTTCCAAATCCTTTTTGAGCTCTTCCATGGCCTGCGACCAGTTCATGTTTTTTGTGGAGGTTTCTGTTGTAGGCTCTTTGACTTTGTTAACTTCTGTCTGTATGTTTTGGTCTTCTTTGTCACCAAAGAAAGAATGCAAAGTCTGAGACTGAATCTGCGTGCATTGTCGCTGCCTGGCCATGTTCCCAACCAACTAACTTGACCCTTGAGTTTTTCAGTGGGGTATGACTGCTTGTAGACTAAAGAGTTCTATGTTTCAAATTTGGGGGGGATGTGCCAGCTCTGCCACACCAGCACTCCTCCTTCCCCAAGAACTGCCAACCCGGACTGGATTAGATCTTCAGCAGGGTGTGCACTCCTGCTGTTATCTGCCACTTAATTCCTCCCACCAGGTGGGCCTGCAGCTGGAAGCAACAACAGCTGTAGCTGCCCCACCTCTGTTGCCCCCAGGGCTGGAAGCCGAACCTCGAACTCCTTCCACTCCTGCGGCTGTTCCCACTAACCTTCTCTGCTGTCTTTGGTGTTTGTGGGTTGAGAAGTCTGGTAACTGCCACAGCTCACCGATTCAGGGTGCTAGGGCATGCTCCTCCCCTCTCCTGGTCTGGTTGGTCCGTGCAGCTCAGGTTGGGCTCTGCTCCACTCCGTTCCCAGCTCCCAGCTCCCAGCTCCATGTGGGATAGACCTCACCCAGAGACCATCCAGGCTGTTCTGGGCTGGAGCCCTGCTTCCCTCTGCTGTTTTGTTGGGGTTCTGCCGTTCTAGAATTGGTTCAGAGTCATTTTTTATAGGTTTTTGGAGGGACTCAGCAGGGAGGTCATGCTAGTCCCTGCTTTCCAGCTGCCATCTTGGCTCCTCCCATTTAAAGACTGATACAAAATAAAATTATGTCATGTAGTCATCACAACAAATCCTTACTCATGGTAGACTGCATTCAATGAAGAAAGAAATTAATACTACCCTGTGATTTCTAATACTAACTCTAAGGCTGGTGTTCTCAGGATTATAATCCTGGTGTTCCTATTGCTGGGTTTCCCCATTGATGTTTAGTTACTTTTTATTTATTTATTTATTTTTTGAGGGGGCAGAGGAAGGCATTTTATTATGCTCCTCGAGAGAGTGGGTGTAGTGCTCACAGGGACACTCACACTGATATAGCTGCAGGAGCAAGGGGAACCATTCCCTCCACTCCTGCTAGAGTTATGGTTAGTTTACAATCTTTACTTTTCACATAGTTTTCCTAGGTTATATTGTTTGTACAGGTAGGATAATAAAGATACAGAAGCAAAAGTGAAGTTAATTAGAATTTCCTTGTCTTAGTTTAGGATTTAACTATTCTTTTACTTCCCTGACTTTCTTCCTTTAACATATGTAAATTGTGCAAATTAGTAGGCCTGGATTCTTGACCAAGATCAGACCCTAGATATGCTTGAACTGGTTCAAATGTGTTTGGCCTCTCTAATTCCCCAGACTGCCTTCTCAAATAGCATGCACGTGCATAGAAGCCTCTGACCTCTCACCTGACCGACCTTGAGGCCTGGTCTCTGCTAAAGCTGGGGTGGGGGAGGGTGGGGAAGCACACCTTTAATTCTGTGGAAACAAAACTCCTCCTCTCATTTCTTACAATTCCCCTCTCTTCTTTTATTCAAATTTTTGTTTCCACATTTTTAATATTCCCTTACTCTCTTTCTCATCTGAATTTTTCTCCTTAATCATCACCCCCTTAAATATGGGAAGTATTAATCAATGCATTGACAAATCAAAGGGGGCAGTCTTCTTTGTAAATACAGATACAGAGACCCAAAAGAAAACAATAATGCAACTGTCCCTTTAAGATTCAAAAGTCTCTTCCCATAAGCTGTCTGGCAGGGAACATCAGTGAAGTCTTCTGGTCTTTGGTATTTGTTCCAGCCATCTCCAGCATCTTCTTCTTGCCTTCTTGTAGGAACCAGCTTTCTTTCCATTCTCCTACAAAAGTTACCTTGGCACAATTTTCTAATCCTTATACCCTGATCATTTTTATAAATTCAAAATTAGAACTTTGGCCAATTGCCATGTTTAAGAAATTTACATCAGAACCCAGTTCCTCATACGTTACATTAACTCTTTACATACTTTACTTAACATACTTTACATTAACATTTCCTCACCAGGAGGATGATGTTTCACTAAGGAATTAACAGCAGACTCCAGCACATACATAAATACATTAGATAACCAATTCTTAACACAGTACACATAACATAATAAACTTTTAGTCATGCCATGTTTCTTTGATGACATTTACAAAATAAACTCCAGGTGTGAGTATCAAGGAAGGCTGACCCAAGATGGCAGCAGCCCTGTTAGAAGGCAGGCATGAACTGCAGGTATGATTTCTTGGCAAAGTTGAGGGGGCAACCATTCAGCATATGCTGAGGTGGGACCCTCTTGACTTAACTGAAACCAGGCAGACTAAGCCTGGCTCAATGCAGCTTGCAGTTTGATATAACCTCTGCCTGGAGTTGACAGGAAACTAGGGAAAACATGGTCCCCTTATTCTAAGTCCCTACTCTCTTGGTGGCAAATTTCTATAATCAGAAGGTTTTGTAAATCTATTCAAACTATTGATTATGGAACATCTTAGATTACTCTAGGACTGGGACTAGTGTTAAGTTAGGTTTTTTTCTTCGAAATGTTATGGAGACAATTAGGTCAAGGGCTTGTGAGAATATTTTGTTATTTGGTTAATATCATGCTTGTATAAATCTTTGTTACAATTAGTAATGTTAAAAGAAGAATGGCTTGCAGATTTAATTATTTTAAGGAACATTTGCTAAGCAGTTATAGCAAGAAAATTTGTCAGAAACCAATTCCTCCAAACCAGGTGTATACTGTCCCCTTACATGTTCAAGCTATCAGAGGGAATTAGGCTCAAACATAGACAACATACAGTCGAATGGAAAATTTATAGCTCCCAGTGACTGGAAGTCCTCTTTTCTCATTGCGAACTCCTCATGAGTTTTCCGTATGTGTTATTTCTCGCAAATTGTTATTCTGATAGGGTTCTGAGAAGTCTTTCCTTGGTGTGACTAGATAGTTAGATATTGATGGTTCTCTAGGCTTCTAATACAAATGTTGTATACCAGTGCTGATGGAATTTTATATCTTTTGAATTTTGAAAGTTCACACAATTGTCACCTCATGAATGAGTGGTGGAGTGAGAGAAAATTCTCTCTTCTGCCTAGCCCAAAAGGCAACACTGTATCATGAATTTATCACTACTGGATTGGACCACCATTCTATTGACCTAGTATAGGAATGCAAAATTCCAGACTTCTTCGTTATACAAAGATTTAATAGTATATCTATTTTTTTTACTCACTCACAATGTGTTGCATTTGCTATTATCTAATGACACAAAACCACTATGAGTTGTTCAAATTTATTAATGAACTATTTACACTTTTTTAAATTGTTTGATTCAAAGATGTCTGGGTCTCCTATAATTGTTTTAATGTGTGTGGGGTTGAAATCTTCATACTTATAGTAGAAAGGAAATTAACAAACTAAGGGACATCATAAGGGTCAGTGATGTGATGAGAGACCTGTTAACATCATAAAATGATTAGCTACACCCACATGCAAACAACTTTCCTTTTCTTTTCTTCATTTAAATTTGCTAATGTTTGTGACAACAAAATGTTACTGTTGAGAGTTGCCCATTCTTTCCAGGTTGACATCCTCTGCAGAATTTTAAACCATGAAAATCTATACACAATTTCTTAATTAAAAGGGAAAGAAAGGAAAAAAAAGTCTTCTTTTAAAAATGATGTGCACCATACTACATTATGACTCTTTCTCCTTCTTTATCATACATTCTACTTTGGAGTGGTCATTTCCTACCAAAATTCTACTGTAGTAATCAATCATTTGTATTGTTGAGTCTGAAATATCACCCCTCCTTGACAATTTTCCAATATTTTGAAGTGTATAACTATAATCAGGACATCTTCCTAATATTCCATTCTCCTTAATCACATTACCTTAAAATTAAATTCACTTTTATTTTGTAAATTATATGAGCCTTCTAGTTGCTGAAATTCTCAGCTAATGTTTTGTAGTTTTTGCTTTCCATCTTATTGGAGAGATTAATAGATAGTTATATCTTGATGTTCAAGGTTTAAACTAGTAATGCTTGAACATTTCCCCCCATCCCCCGTATTTAATGGCAGTAATGATTAGTACTAGCTAATGGTTTTCCATGAAACTGCTTGTGCAAAAAAAAAATCAGAATATTTTGACTTTTTAGGTAGATCTACTGTGTTACAATGAAAAGAGGTTTCAAAGTAAAAGAACTTGGCTTATGCAAGTCACTCAATTTGATACATTGAAAAAGTCACTCAAAATTTTTAGGCTTCATTTTCCTAATATGCAAAATGAAGAAATGGGACTAGATAACTTCTGAGGTATACAAGCTGGAAATCTGTGATCCGTATTCACAACTCTATCTAAATTCCTCAAGCAGGAATAAACATAGTACCCTTCTCTTTTATTTTACTATTTTCCTATTATTTTGCAGTCTGTAACATATTCACTTGTTTCTTTTCTTCTCTACTCAGTCTCTATTCTCCTCTGTGTCTCAGGGCTTAGAGACTTAACAATTATTTAAGCTGAAATCCAATAACCTATGCCTCTTACTATTTTAGCATGATCCTAGACTAAATTTCTAAATTCCTCTGTATTCAATTAGATTCTTTACTGAGGATTGTATCAACTAAAGCTATCAGAAAATCTTCAAATATATTTCTCATAATCAAAACATAAACAAGTCTAAACCACGTTACATCAAATAAGCATTTGTTTTTCCCATAGAAATAAGGATAGAGGGAAAACTGAAGGGGAAAGAGACATTCATTAGTTTTCTGTTCTTTTAAACCATAATTGAAATGATGCTAGATAAAGGTTTTATTTTAAAATTTTATCATTAGAAACTGCTAAAATTAGGGAAGGTAAAGTATAAAGTTTAATAGTGAGAATAAAATTTTCAATACTTAAAATTATTAGCTTAGGTTTATTAAGTCTCAAAACGAAAAGAGCAATTAAAGCGGTCAAAGACTTCAGGGCACAGAGAATAATAGGCAAAATATACAGGTGTGTGTGTACATACACATATGTTTATGTATGTATATGTGTGTATGTTTGAATGCTGTGTTTCTTTGTACCCATTTCATATTTTGTTTTAATTTTGACAAAAGATCTATATCACTTGAAAACCATCACATTGTTACAAACTCTATACCTACAAAAACACACATTTATAAGGTGATTAGAGTATTTATATTTGTGCTGTTAATTTCCTGTTCTTTCCTTTTCAAATCCCATATGAAAGATCTTTCTCCTTACATAAATTTTATCAGTTTTTAACAAACCAAAGACATTTTCCTGCTTTCAAATAATGAGTGTTCATCTGGAATAGTTACAATAACATTTCATTAAACATTTAATTTAAATTTTTTTCTTTTTTTTTAATTTAAATTTATTTATTTAACATATTTGGTTTTCAGCATTGATTTTCACAACACTTTGAATTACAAATTTTCTCCCCATTTCTACCCTCCCCCCCCACTCCAAGATGGCTTATATTCTGGTTGCCCTGTTCCCCAGTCAGCCCTCCCCTCTATCACCCCCTCCCCTCTCATCCCCTTTTCCCTTCCTTTCTTGTAGGGCAAGATAAAATTCTATGCCCCATTGCCTGTGTATCTTATTTTTTAGTTGCATGCAAAAACTTTTTTTTGTTTTTGAACATCTGTTTTCAAAACATTGAGTTCCAAATTCTCTCCCCTCTTCCCTTCCCACCCACCCTCCCTAAGAAGTCGAGCACTTCAACCTAGGCCACGCATGTATCATTATGTATAACCCTTCCACAATACTCATGTTGTGAAAGGCTAACTACATTTTGCTCCTTCCCAACCCATCCCGCTTTATTGAATTTTTTCCCTTGACCCTGTCCCCTTTCCAAAGTGTTTGTTTTGATTACCTCCACCCCCATCTGCCCTCCCCTCCATCATCCCCCCCTTTTATATTTTTTAATCTTCTTCCCTCTTCTTTCCTGTGGGGTAAGATACCCAACTGAGTATGTATGGTATTCTCCCTCAGGCCAAATCTGATGAGAATAAGGTTCACTCATTCCCCCCTCACCTACCCTCTCCCCTCCTCCCACAAACTGCTTCCTCTTGCCACCTTTACGTGAGATAATCCACCCCATTCTATCTCTCCCTATCTCCCTCTCTCAGTATGTTGCTCTCTCATCCCTTATTTTATTTCTTTTATATATCTTCCCTTCATCTTAAACTCACCCTGTGTCTGCTCTCTCTCTTTTACATATATATATATATATATATATATATATATATATATATATATATATATATATATATATATATATATGCGCACAAACACATATATATATATATAAACAGACATATATATATATATATATACACATACATACACATACATACATGTACACATAGATATATACATACATACACATTCACTTATATGTATACGTAAACATATACATATATATATGCATATTCCTTTCAGCTACTACGATATTGAGGTCTCGTGAATCATACACATCACCTTTCCATGTAGGAATGTAAACAAAACAGTTCAACTTTAGTAAGTCCCTTGCAATTTCCGTTTCTTGATTACCTTTTCATGCTTCTCTTGATTCTTGTGTTTGAAAGTCAAATTTCCTATTCAGTTCTGGTCTTTTCACTGAGAAAGCTTGAAAATTCTCTATTTTATTGAAAATCCATATTTTGCCTTGGAGCATGATACTCAGTTTTGCTGGGTAGGTGATTCTAGGTTTTAATCCTAGCTCCATTGACCTTCGGAATATCTCATTCCAAGCCCTTCAATCTCTTAATGTAGAAGCTGCCAGATCTTGGGTTATTCTGATTGGGTTTCCACAATACTCAAATTGTTTCTTTCTGGCTGCTTGCAGTATTTTCTCCTTGATCTGGGAGCTCTGGAGTTTGGCGACAATATTCCTAGGAGATTCCTTTTGGGGATCTATTTGAGGAGGCGATCGATGGATTACTTCTTTTTCTATTTTGCCCTGTGGCTCTACAATATCAGGGTAGTTCTCCTTGATAATTTCTTGAAAGATGGTATCTAGGCTCTTTTTTTGATCATGGCTTTCAGGTAGTCCAATAATTTTTAAATTATCTCTCCTGGATCTATTTTCCAGGTCAGTGGTTTTTCCAATAAGATATTTCACATTGTCTTCCAGTTTTTCATTCCTTTGGTTCTGTTTTATAATATCCTGATTTCTCATAAAGTCACTAGCTTCCACTTGCTCCAATCTAATTTTTAAAGTAGTATTTTCTTCAGTGGTCTTTTGGACCTCCTTTTCCATTTGGCTAATTCTGCCTTTCAAGGCATTCTTCTCCTCATTGGCTTTTTGGAGCTCTTTTGCCATTTGAGTTAGTCTGTTTTTTAAGGTGTTGTTTTCTTCAGTGTATTTTTCAGTATTTTTTTGGTCTCCTTTAGCAAGTCATTGACTTGTTTTTCATGGTTTTCTCGCATCCTTCTCATTTCTCTTCCCAATTTTTCCTCTACTTCTCTAACTTGCTTTTCCAAATCCTTTTTGAGTTCTTCTATGGCCTGGGGCCAGTTCATGTTTTTCTTGGAGGCTTTTGTTGTAGGCTCTATGACTTTGTTGTCTTCTTTAGGCTGTATGTTTTGGTCTTCTTTGTCACCAAAGAAAGAATCCAAAGTCTGAGACTGAATCTGGGTGCATTTTCGCTGCCTGGCCATGTTCCCAACCAACTAACTTGACCCTTGAGTTTTTCAGTGGGGTATGACTGCTTGTAGACTAACGAGTTCTATGTTCCACGTTTGGGGGGGAGGTGCCAGCTCTGTCAGACCCGCACTACTCCTTCCCCAAGCACCCCCAGTCCAGACTGGGCTTAGATCTTCAGCAGGCTGTTGCACTCCTGCTCTGATCAGCCATTTAATTCCTCCCACCAGGTGGGCCTGGAGCCGGAAGTAACAACAGCTGTAGCTGCCCCACCTCCGCTGCCCCCGGGGCTGGAAGCCGAACCGCGAACTCCTTAACTCCTTCCACTCCCGCAGCTTTTCCCACTAACCTTCTCCGCAGTCTTTGGTGTTTGTGGGTCAAGGTGTCTGGTAACTGCCGCAGCTCACATATTCAGGGCGCTAGGGCCCCCTCTGCCTGGCTTCTGGTCTGGATGGTCCACGCCACTCAGGCTGGGCTCTGCTCCATTCCGTTCCCAGCTCCCAGTTCCGTGTGGAATAGACTTCACCCAGAGACCATCCAGGCTGTCCTGGGCTGGAGCCCTGCTTCCCTCTGCTGTTCTGTGGGTTCTGCCATTCTAGAATTGGTTCAGAGCCATTTTTATAGATTTTTGGATGGACTCGTGTACGGAGCTCACTCTAGTCCCTGTTTACCAGCCGACATCTTGACTCCACCCCCGCCATCAATGAACTTCTAAGGAAAAAAAATCTCCAGGGTCAGATGGATTTAAAAGAGAATTCTATCAAACATTTAAAGATAATTTAATTCCAATTCCAAGAAAATCTTTGAGGAAAATAGGCAAAAAGCCAAATTGTTTTATTTTTTTGTTTTCTTTTGTTTTGTTTTTAAATGTTACAAGTGTGGTGCTGATGCCTAAACTGGGAAGAGCCAAAACAAAGAAAGAAAATTTTAAACCAAACTCCCTAATAAATGTAGGTCAAAAAAAAAATAAAATGAAATACTAACAAGGAGATTACAGCAATTTATAATATAGATAATAGAGTATAACCAGTTTGGATTTATAGCAGGAATTCAGGGATGGTTCAATATTAAGAAAACTATCAGAATAATTGCCCATATCACAACAAAATTGACAGAAATCATAACTATCTCAATAAATGCAGAGTAAAACATTTGACAAAATACAACATTGGTTCTTATGAAAAGCACTAGAGCATAGGAATAAATGGAGTCTTCTTTAAAATGATAAATAGCACCTACTTAAAACCATCAACAAGCGTTATATGTGATGAGGAAAAGCTCGAGTGTCCAGTAACAGTAGGGATGAAACAAAGATGTCCTTTATCAACTATTATTCAATGTTGTTCTATAAACGTTAGCATTAGCAATTAGAGAAGAAAAATAAACTGAAGGACTTCGAATAGGCAAACGAGAAAACAAAGCTGTCACTCTTTTCAGATGATAGGGTGATATGCTTAGAGAAGGCTAGAGAATCAATTAAAAAACTACTTGAAGTAATAAATAACTTTAGCAAAGTTGCAGGATATAAAATAAACCGACACAAATTCTCTGAAATCCTATGTATTACTAACGAAACTCAACAGCAAGAGATAGAAAGAGAAATTTCATTTTAAGTTACTGTAAACACTATAAAATATTTGGGACGTTATCTGACAAAGCAATGCCAGGAACTGTATGAACATGGTTATAAAACACTTTTCACACAAATAAAGTCAGATCAAAATAATTGGAAAAAAATATTAGTTGCTCATGGGCAGGCCAAGCTATATAATACAGATGACAATTCTGCCTAAAATAATCTACTTATTCAGGGCCATACCAACCAAACTACCAAAAATATTTTATAGAGCTAGAAAAAAATAACAAAATTCATCAGGAAGAACAAAAGATCCTTAATATCAGGGGGATTAATGAAAAGAAAGGCTAGGAATGTGGCCTTGCCAGATCAGATCATAAGCTGTACTATAAAGCAGCAATCATCAAAACTACTTGGTACTGGCTGAGAAAAAAAAATGGTAGATCAGTGAAATAAGTTAGGTACATAAAACAGAGTAGTGAATGACTATAGTAATCTACTGTTTGATAAACACAAAGACTCTAGCTTCTGGGATAAGAGCTCACTATTTGACAAAATTGCTGAGAAAATTGGAAAATAGTATGGCAGAAACTGGACATAGCCCAGTTACACTATATACTAAAATAAAGTCCAAATGGGGACATGATTTAAATATAATGAATGATATTGCAAGCAATTTGGGGGAGCAAGGAATAATTCACCTGTCAGACGTATGGAAAACGATAGAGTTTATGACCAAACAAAAGATAGAGAACCTTGTGAAATGCAAAATGGATGATCTTGATTACATTAAATTTTAATGTTTTTGCACAAACAAACCCAATGCAACCAAGATTAGTAGGGAAGGAGAAAAATGGGAAAGATATTTTACAATAAGTATCTCTGATAAACGCTTCTTTTCTAAGCTATAGAAAGACCTGAGTGAAATGTTTAAGAATTCAAGTCATTCCCCAAATGATAAATCACCAAAGGGTGTGAAAAGGCAGTTTTCAGAAAAAGAAATTAAAGATATTTATACTCTTCTGAAAAATGCTCTAAATCACTACTGATTAGAGAAATGCAAATCGAAAGAACTTTGAAGTACCCCACCATGCCTATCAGATTGGCTAACATGATGAAACAGGAAAATTATAAATGCTGGAGAAGATGTGGGAAAATTCAAACAATAATTCATTTTTGGTGGAATTGTGAACTGATCCAACCATTCTAGAGAACAATTTGGAACTATGCCCAAAGGACTTAAAAATGTGCGTGCCCTTTGACACAAGAATACCCCTTTTAAGACTGTATCACCAAAAGATTATACAAACAGGAAAAGAACTCACATATACAAAAACATTTATAGTATCTCTTCTTGTGATATCAAAGAACTGGAAATTGAGAGGATGTCCATCAATTGGGAAAGGTCTGAAAAACTTGTGCTAAAAGAATGTAATGGAAGATTATTCTGGTATAAGAAATGCTGAGCAGCTAGACTTCAGAAAAACCTGAAAGATTTACATGAATTGATTCTGAGTGAGGGGAGCAGAACCAAGAGAACATTGTATACAGTTATAGCTACATTGTGTGAAGACTAACTTTGTAGATTTCACTCTTCTCAGCAATGCAAGGTTCTAAGCCAACTCCAAAAAGTTCCTGGTGGAAAAATGTGCCTTCAGTGGCATGAATATATGATGAAGTAATTGATGCAAAAAGACAAAGACATGGGGATAGGCAAGTTGTATAGTCAAGCTAGAGACTGATTTTAATGGAGTTACTGACAGTATTTTATGCAGGTTAATTGCTGAGTCATCCAGAATTCAAAGAAGAGTAAAATAAAACATTGGTTAAGTTTTTTATCTCCTTGTTCTTAGGAGTGAAACACTATTTTTACTCAAGGCTAACCAAATTGAAACATTTATGTTCTCTCACGTATAGATAACCAGGCTGAAACATTTCTGTCATCTCCCATGTAGATAATCAACTGCAAAGGTGGATTTTCTTTGCCAAGTCTTTTTATCCTAAAACTGTCCTTGCTGTGATTAGACCCATTCTCATGACCCTACCTTACAGATGTCTAAGAGGCCTAAACAGGATATAGGTGGCTCCCAACAGAAAATGCTATTCACATCCAGAGAAAGAATTACAGAGTCTGAACGCAGATTGAAGGATACTATTTGTTCTCTCTTTTTTTTGTTTTATTTTGTTATTTCTTTCTTGTGGTTCATTCCATTGGTTACAATTGTTCTTTGCATCATAACTAAGGTGAAAATATTTTTAATGTGAATGCATATGTAGAGCCTATATCAAATTGCATGCCATCTTTGGGATGGGGGAGAGCAGGAAGGAGAAATAAATAATGTTGAATTCCACACTTTATTATTTAATATTTTTCAGTTTTCAGCATTGATTTCCACAAGATTTTGAGTTATAAATTTTCTCCCCATGTCTACCCTCCTGCCCCACTCCAAGACGGCATATATTCTTATTGAAGCATTCCCCAGTCAGCCCTCCCTTCTATCACCCCATTCCCCCTACCCTCCATTCTTTTTCCCCTTACTTTCTGGTAGGGTTGTAGTGCAAGTTAGATTTCTATGCCCCATTGACTGTATATCTTATTCCCCAGTTGCATGCAAAAACAACTTTTTTTGAACATCTACTTTTAAAAACTCTTTGAGTTCCAAATTCTCTCCCCTCTCCCCTCTTCCCTCCCCACCCACTCTCCCTAAGAAGGCAAGCAAGTCAACATAGGCCACACATGCATCATTATGTAAAACACTACCATAAATAGTCTTGTTGTGAAAGACTAACTATATTTCCCACCATCCTATCCTGTCTAAATTTGTCCAGTTTTCTCCCTTGACCTTGTCCTTTTTCAAATGTGTTTGCTTTTGATTACTTCTTCCCTTATCTGCCCTCCCTTCTATAGTCCCCTCTTTCATATCCCCTTCCACTTACTTTCGTGTGGGGTAAGACACCCAATTGAGTGTGCATGTTATTCCCTCCTCAAGTCAAATCCTATGAAAGAAAGATTCACTGCTTTCCCCTCACCTGCTCCATCTTCCCTTCCAATTAACTGCTTTTTCTTGCCACTCTTATGTGAGATCATTTAACCCATTCTATCTCTCTCTTTTTCCCTGTCTCAATATATTACTCTCTCATCCCTTAATTTGATTTTATTTTTTTTAGGTATCATCCCTTCATATTCATCTCAGCCTGTGCCCTCTGTCTATATATATGTATATTCCCTTCAACTACCTTAATACTGAGAAAGATCGCATGAATTACACACATCATTTTTCCATGTAGCAATGTAAGCAAAACAGTTCTACTTTCATAAGTTCCTTATGATTTCTCTTTCTTGTTTACTTTTTCATGCTTCTCTTGATACTTGTGTTTGAAAGTCAAATTTTCTATTAAGCTCTGGTCTTTTCACTGAGAAAGCTTGAAAGTTCTCTATTTTACTGAAAGTCATTATTTTGTCTTGGAGCATTATACTCAGTTTTGCTGGGTAGGTGATTCTTGGTTTTAATCCTAGTTCCACTGACCTCCATAATATCTTATTCCAAGCCCTTCGATCCCTTAATGTGGAAGCTACTAGATCTTGTGTTATCCTGATTGGGTTTCCACATCACTCAAATTCTTTCTTTCTGGCTACTTGCAGTATTTTCTCCTTCATCTAGGAGGTCTGGAATTTGGCGACAATATTCCTAGGAGTTTTCTTTTTGGGGTCTTTTTCAAGGGGCAATCAGTGGATTCCTTCAATTTCTATTTTACCCTCTGGTTCTAGAATATCAAGGCAATTTTCCTTGATAACTTCTTGAAAGATGAAATCTAGGCTCTTTTTTTGATCATGGCTTTCAGGTAGTCCAATATTTTTTTTTAAGTTATCTCTCCTTGGACTATTTTCCAGCTCAGTGGATTTTCCAAGGAGGTATTTCACATTGTCTTCCATTTTTTTCATTACTTTGCTTCTATTTTATAATATCTTGATTTCTTCTAAAGTCACTAGCTTCCACTTGCTCCAATCTAATTTTTAAGGTAGTATTTTCTTCAGTGGTCTTTTGGACCACCTTTTCCATTTGGCTAAATCTGCCTTTCAAAGCATTCTTCTCCTCATTGGCTTTTTGGAGCTCTTTTGCCATTTGAGTTACTGTATTTTTAAGGTGTTATTTTCTTCAATATTTTTGGGTCTCCTTTAGCAAGTCGTTGAATTGTTTTCCATGATTTTCTTGCATCACTCTCATTTCTTTCCTCAATTTTTCCTCTACTTCTCTTATTTGCTTTACCAAATCTTTTTGAGTTCTTCCATGGCCTGAGATCAATTCATATTTTTCTTGGAAGCTTTTGATATAGATTCTTTTGCTTTGTTGACTTCTTCTGGCTGTACGTTTTGATCTCGTCACCAAAAAAAAAAAAGATTCCAAAATCTGGGTCTGAATCTGAGACTGTTTCTGCTGCCTGTTCATGCTCCCATCCAACGACTCGACCCTTGAGCTTTTTGTCATGGTATTACTGTTTGAAGAGGAGAGAGTACTTTGTCCTAAGACTTAGGGGCCTTGTGCTACTGTTTTCAGAGCTACTTTAATGCAGCAAACTCTGCCACATCAGTGCTCCTCCTCCCCCAAGAACCTCCAACCGAGACTGGGACCCAGTTCCAAGTAGGTTCTATACTCCTCCTGCAATCTGTCCCTTAATTCCTCCAATCAGGTGGGCCTAGGGCTGGAAGCAACCACATCTGTAGCTCTGGAAGCAGTCCCAGAGCTGCACCACTTCCACACCACTGGGGCTAAGGCCAACTGTGCCCTCCTTTCACAGGTCTAGCAGTTTTCCCACTAACCTTCTCTGTTGTCTTTGGAGTTCGTGAGTTGAGAAGTCTGGTAACTGCAACAAGTCAATGATTCAGGGCCCTACCAGCTGTTCATCCTGGCTGCTGTTACGGTTGGTCCTGGCGCAGCTCATGCTGGGCTCTGCTCCAGTCCACTCTCAGCTCCATATGATAGACCCTTACGAGCAACCATCCAGGCTTTTCTGTGCTGGAGTCCTGCTTCCCTCTTCCATTTCATGGGTTCTGCAGCTGTAGAATTTGTTCAGAGCCATTTTTACAGGTATTTGGAGGGACCTGGGGGAGAGCTTAAGCAAGTCCCTGCTTTCCAGCTGCTATCTTGGTTCTGGCAGGAGAAACAATGTGCAACTCAAAAGCTTGTGAAACTGAATGTTGTAAACTAAAAATAAATAATTACATTTTAATAAAAAAACTCATGAAAGTGAATGTTGACAACCATAAATTAATTAATTAATTAAAAAACAGGATCCTGTACATATAAATTTTTATTATGTATACTTTCATGTACACACACAAACACACACACATAAATATACATGTATATATGTCTTTTGCTATTTTCTATATTAAACATTTTTGTGTGTATTTGTATGTATTGATATATGAATAAAAATATATACGGAATAGCTAGGTGGCTGAGTGCCTATCAATTGGGGAATGGCTGAACAAGCTGTGGTATATGAAGGTAATGGAATACTATTGTGCTATAAGAAATGGGGATGATATGGACTTCATAACAACCTGGAGAAACCTACATGACATAATGCTGAGTGAGCAGAGCAGAGCCGGGGAAACATTACACAAAACCACAGATATATGGATTCTGTGATGACTAACCCTGACAGACTTTGCTCTTCTCAGCAACACAATACGCAGAGACAGCTCCAAAGGACTCATGATGGAGAGTGCTATCTACATACAGAGAGAGAACTAGGAAGTATGAATGCAGATCGAGGCACACTTCATGCTCACCTTTTTCTCCCCCTTCTCTTTTTCTTTTTTCCTCTCTTTTGTATTTGTCATTGGGTGGTGTTTTTTTTTTAATCTGGAGTTCAGGACCTAGAATCATCTTCCTGAGTTTAAATCTGGCCTCCGACATTTACTAGCTGTATGACGCTAGTCAAGTCCATTAACCCTGTTTGCCTCAATTTCCTCACCTGTAAATTTATCTGGAGAAGGAAGTGTTAAATCACTCCAACATCTTTCCCCTGAAAACCCCAAACATGGTCATGAAGAATGAGACAAAACTGAAAAAAAATGACTGAACACTAATCATATATAGATACTTTTATATACGATTTTCTCAGAATTAAGTATTTTAATTTGAATATTTTCTTCCTTATAACAATATTTTCATGACACATAATGCTATTTTTATAGTAAATTTAGAGATGCAGAATCAGGGATTATTTTATAAGCTAAATCAATAACCTCAGAAAATAAATTCAAATTTTATCTCAATGAAAATATACCTGCAATTAAAATAGAATAAATATAAACCAAACAGAAGTCTTTGAAAATCTTTTTTTCATTTTTTTTATAATTTTTTTAAAAAAATTATTTACTTAATTTATTTAATATATTTAATTCTCGGTGTTGATTTTCACAAGAGTTTGAATTTCGAATTTTTTCCCAATTTCTACCTACACCCCAACTCCAAGATGGCATATATTCTGGTTGCCCTGTTCCCCAGTCAGCCCTTCCTTCTGTCACTCCACTCCCCTCCCATCCCCTTTTCCCTTCCTTTCTTGTAGGGCAAGATAAATTTCTACACCCCTTTGCCTGTGTATCTCATTTCCTAGTTGCATGAAAAAACTTTTTTGTTTTTGTTTTTGAACATCTGTTTTTAAAACTTTGAGTTTCAAATTCTCTCCCCTCTTCCCTTCCCACCCACCCTCCCTAAGATGTCAAGCAATTCAACATAGGCCACATGTGTATCATTATATAAAACCCTTCCACAATACTCCTGTTGTGAAAGACTAACTATATTTTTCTCCTTCCTAACCTATCCCCCTTTATTGAATTTTCTCCCTTTACCCTGTCCCTTTCTGAAAGTGTTTATTTTTGATTACCTCCTACCCCTATCTGCCATCCCTTCTATCATCCCCTCTTTTTTATCCTCTTCCTCCTTCTTTCATGTGGGGTAAGATACCCAATTGAGTGTGTATGGTATTACCTCCTCAGGTCAAATCTGATGAGAGCAAAATTCACTCATTCCCCCTCATCTGCTTCCTTTTCCCTTCCTACAGAACCACTTTTTCATGCCACTTTTACATAAGATAATTTACCATATTCTATCTCTCCCTTTCTCCCTGTCTCAATATATTCCTCTCTCATCCCTTAATTTGATTTTATTTTTTTTTTTTAGATATCATCCCTGGATCTAATTTCCAGGTCAGTGGTTTTCCCAATGAGATATTTCACATTGTCTTCCATTTTTTCATTCCTTTGGTTCTGTTTTATCATATTTTGATTTCTCATCAAGTCACTAGCTTCCACTTGCTCTAATCTAATTTTTAAGGTAGTATTTTCTTCAGTGGTCTTTTGGACCACTGCCTAATTCTGCTTTTCAAGGCACTCTTCTCCTCATTGGCTTTCTGGAGTTCTTTTGCCATTTGAGTTGGTCAATTTTTGAGGTGTTGTTTTCTTCAGTATTTTTTCTGTATTTTTTTTGAGTCTCCTTTAGAAAGTCATTGACTTGTTTTTCATGATTTTTCTCAAATCATTCTCATTTCTCTTCCCAAATTTTCCTCTACTTTTTTAACTTGCTTCTCCAAATCCTTTTTGAGTTCTTCCATGGCTTGAGACCAGGTCATGTTTTTCTTGGAGGCTTTTGATGCAGGCTCTTTGACTTTGCTGACTTCTTTTGGCTGTATGTTTTCGTCTTCTTTGTCACCAAAGAAAGATTCCAAAGTCTGAGACTGAATATGAGTCCATTTTCCCTGCCTGGCCATGTTCTCAGCCAACTTACCTGACCCTTGAGTTTTTCGTGGGGGTACAACTGCTTGTATAGTAGAGTACTTTGTTCCAAGATTGAGGGGATACGCTGTTGTTTTCAGAGCTATTTCTGCCACACCAGCACTCCTCCTTCCCCAAGAGCCACCAACCCGGACTGGACACACATCTTAAGAAGGCTCTGCACTTCTCCTCTGATCTGCCACTTAATTCCTCCCACCAGTTGGGCCTGGGGCTGGAAGCAACTGCAACTACAGTTCTGTAGCTGCAGCACCTCTGCTGCCTCTGGGGCAGTGGCCAAACCGAGAACTCCTTTCACTCTGTCCCCGCAGCTTTTCCCACTAACCTTCTCTGTTGTCTTTGGTGTTTCTGAGTTGAGAAATCTCGTAACTGGCACAGCTCACTGAATCAGGGCGCTAGGGATTGTTCCGCCTGGCTCCTGGTCTGGTTGGTCCTTCCACTGCCCATGCTGGGCTCCATTCCCCTCCACTTCCCTCTGCTCCCGGCTCCGTGTGTGATAGACCTCACCTGGTGACCATCCAGGATGTCCTGGGCTGGATCCCTGCTTCCCTCTGCTATTTTGTGGGTTCTGCAGTTCTAGAATTTGTTCACAGCCATTTTTTATAATTTTTTTGGAGGGACTTGGTAGGGAGCTCACGCAAGTCCCTGTTTTCCAGCTGCCATCTTGGCTCCACCAGTCCTTGAAAATCTTTAGCAACAAATTTTAAGTACATTTCCATTTTTGTTATTCATAGCTCAAATTATTTGAACATAATACTTTGGTGTAGCTTGCAGGTAGGTTATGAGAAGATTTATAAAGGAATACAATGCAAATCTATTTTGGACCAATGTAGGAATGAGTGTAAAATGATCAGTGCCATGTCACAATGATCCCCATTCAATCCTGTCAAAAAGGCCTCAAAAATAGTTATGAGGGACAGCTTCTGTCAGCAGCAGTCATGGAGTTATTATATACTTTTAATACAACAATTTTGTGGCAAAATGTGTACTGAATTCTGCTGGAAATATTTCAAATAAGTTCAACTCTTTGAAATAAAGATGTAATTGGATTATGAGTGATTTTTTCCACATTCTTAGCCTGAGGTTTAAGGGCTCCCTGCACATTCTTGCTTCTTTTATATTTAAACATTGTACCTCCCCCTTCCCCCTCTGTTGTCCAAAAGAACAGAGAAAAATTGAGTTTGCCAAGACTGGATAACAAGTTGTTATGACTAATTTGTCTTTATTTCCCTAGGACTGTCTACTCCATTCCCAAGTTGCATTCCTATGATGTCAGAGTGTCTATGCAACAGGGAGTTTTATTTTTGCTGCCGCCCAGGAAGGAATGTGGCTTCATTGTATAAAGAAGGATTCAGAATAAGTTCATTATTGGAAGTGACTGAAGAAAGTGAAAGGAGAGACTTGTTTCTGCTTATATGTTTTTGACCTTAAGAAAAATAAAGGACATAATCTTCCTAGGTTTTAATACAGGTAATGAGAATACACTTTTCCTCAAACTTTAAGTTCCTTGGTATTTCAGGGTAGGGTTCCCATCTCACTCTTCCCACTCAATCAAAATAAGAAATTGATCTGTCTTAGCTTGAGTAAAATTGGTTTTTCCACTTAGCTACTGGGATAAGTGGGAAAAGTAAAACTTGAATTTGGGGTAAAAGGGGAAAAAGAAATTAGAATAAGAGAAAGAAACACCCACGACATCTAAGAGTAGATAGAGCAAACCACTTGACCAGTTAAATATAAAGAAATTCAATATTAGCATAATTCTGCTATGTTCCCTCAATGCTTTCTCTTTCTTCCTGCCCCATGCCTAGATCGGGCCTAAAAACAGTTTTTTTTTTCCAGCCATGAAGATATAGTTCATTTCTCATTATTTCCCCTTCTTTTGTCTTTCTGCCAAGACACATTAAGAAGGGTTTGAAATCACCCCCCCCCCCCCATATCTTCTAGCACGTAAGGACTTCAAGTTAATCATTTGGAATGCTGCAAATGATGCTAGAGGTAGGAAATTCATTCTGTGTCCTTGACAATGACATCTAATTAAAAGAAAAAGAATGTAATTGTAAATGTTGTCATGGACTCCAATTTTTTTTTAAATAAGCAAAAAGAACATGATAAGAATTCCTATCTCTGTTGAGTGACTAAAACACTGAAAAGCCTCAAGTCAACTTCACTTTTAGTATCCCCCTACCTTTGGATTGAGAAAAGTGCACCATTCCTCCTTCCATTTCACAATTTTCTATTTGGATTGATTGTTAAATGTTTCCACTGTAACCAATCAAGCCTTTCTGTTTATCTTAGTTCTCAGTTCTGAAAGAGGCTTTAGATGTTTCTAGGAAATCATTGAAGTATACAGTGAATGGAGAATTGAATCCCATTAATACTCCCTGTATTTTGTACTTCTGCTGACATTGATCACCATGCTACTCTGCAAGAGGTGTATTTGTAATCTAGCATATGGAAATGTTGTGCACCAAGCCTGGACTAAGGAATTCTTTCTCCCAACAACTATAATTCCAGATAGACCATTTTAATCAGTACAAAGAGAGGGACTGTGAATATGTGTACCCCCAAAACTGGAACGAAAAAATCACCCTCTGGAACTGAAGTAAATGAAATCAATAGAAAATGAATTTGTGGGACTAGATGAAGAAAGAATTCAACCAAGAGATGTACAAATAGGTTGTTAAGGAGGTAATGTATCTGGACACCAAAATTCTATCAGGCAGGAACCAAAATAAAAACAAAACCAAGGCAAAATCGGGTGTGACTTAAGTAATGAGATAGTTGCTAAGAAATGATTCTCATGTTCTTCACTTGTAAAACGAAGGCCAATTCAGATGATCTATTACAAGCCTTCTGCCTCTAAGGCTTATGATTTTATCAGTTCAAGTTGTCCTGAGGGAAGATATCCAGAGGAAAAGAAATACAACTTGTCAGTGTTTATTTCCTATCAGTACAGAGCAGGCATGTAATAACTGGTTTTCAGGGGAATCTGAGTGTTAGAAAGGTATACCCTGTAATATTCCAACAACATAAAGGGGATCGAATATTCTACCCAACGCAATACTCCTCTCTCTTTTTGATTCTATGCCTATCAGAAAAACTTCTGATTACTAACAAGTTCTTCCTACTACATTATCAGACCAAGAATACTCCAAACACTGAATATAATAATCTAGTAACTGGAGGATCATATTCATCAACCTCTGTTTCCTCATTGCAAATGATAAAATGGCACTTCTAGGTTGTTTTCTTGTTAAGTTGTGCTATTTGACTGAGGTCCTTAGAGCCTGATCACCTCTCTAACACCTGTATTCAGTGTGGAGAGAGACCAATACGAGAAGACCCTATGCAGGAAAAAAAGAGACTTTGGGGGGGGGCTATATTTAGAATGGTGCAGAAGTCTGAAATTTTAATATGGCAGTGAGAAATTTAAGAGGTTGAGGTAGAAAAGATAAAATAGAAAGGTAGAGAATCAATAACCAGTTCACTTTTCTGCCTTGGGATCCCTAAGATGCACTTTGTTTACTTTCTTTGGCTTTAGGTATTTCATTTCATTTATGAAGATTAGAAATAATACACTATAACCAGGAAGAATTTATTCCAGGCATGCAAGGCTGGTTGAATATTTGCAAAACATATCAGTATAATTGATCATGGAAACAACAAAACAAGCAGAAACCACGTGATCATTTCAATAGATACAGAATTTTTTTTTGACAAACTAGAACACCCATTCCTACTAAAAAGCATAGGAATAAATGGAGTGTTCCTTAAAATGATAAGTAGCATATACCTAAAACCATCAGCAAGCATTATATGTAATTAGGATAAGCTAGATGCATTTCCAATAAGACTGGGGGTGAAACAAAGAAGTCCATTAACACCCCTACTTCTTTCTTTGGTACTAGAAATATTACCTTTAGCAATAAGAGAAGAAAAAGAAATTGAAGGAATTAAAAAAGGCAAAAAAGAAACTAAGTTATCACTCTTTGAAGATGACATAATTATTTACTTAGATAATCCTAGTGAATCAAGTAAAAAAAAACTCCTAGAAATAACAAATACCGTTAGCAAAGTTGCAAGATATAAAATAATTCCACATAAAGTGTCTGCCTTTCTACATATTACTAACAAAGCCCAATAGCAAGAGACAGAAAGAGAAATTCTATCTAAAATTACTATAGACATGATAAAATATTTGGGAGTCTAACTGCCAAAACAAACACACAACCTATAAGAACACAATTACAAAACACTTAACACAAATAATGTCAGACCTAAATAAATGGAAAAAAAAAACACCAGTTGCTCATGGTTAGGTCAAACTATTATAATAAAAATGACAATTTTACCTACATTAATTTATTTATTCAGTGCCATACCAATCTACCTTCCAAAATTATTTTATAGAGCTGGATAAAATGGTAACAAAATTCATTTGGAAGAACAAAAGGTCTACAACATCAAGGGAAAAATGAAAAGAAATCCTATGGAAGGTAACCTCTACCTAAAAGATCTTAACCTGTATTATAAAGCAGAACCCATCAAAATTATTTGGTACTGGCAAAGAAATAGAAGGGTGGATCAGTGTAATAGGTTAGGTACACAAGACACAATAGTAAATGACTATAGTAATCTACTGTTGATAAACTTGAAGAATCCAGTTTCTGTGATAAGAACTCATTCTTTCACAAAAACTGCTGGGAAAGCTGGAAAGTAGTATGGCAGAAACTGAGCATAGACAATATCTTAAACTATATACCAAAATAAAGTCAAAATGGGTTCATGATTTAGCTATAAAGCTGATATTATAAGCAATTTGGGGGAGCAAGGAATAGTTTACCTATCAGATTTATAGAGAAGGGAACAATTTATGACCAAACAGGAAATAGAGAATGTTACAAAATGCAAAATAGTTAATTTTGATTACATTATATTGAAAATAAATTGTACAAACAAAGCAAATGCAACCAAGATCAGGAAGGAAGCAGAAAATTTGGAAAGAATTTTTACAATTAGTGTCTCTAATAAAGTTATCATTTCTAAAATATACAGGGAATTGAGTCAAATTTATAACAATAAAAGTCATTCACCAATTGATATGTTGTCAAAGGATAGGAACAGGAAGCTTTCAGAGGAAGAAATTAAAGATATCTATAGCCACATAAAAATGTTCTAAATAACTATTCATTAGAGAAATGCAAATCAAAACAAATCTTAGGTACCTCAGCTCATGTGTCAGATTGGCTAATGTGACAAAACAGGAAATTTATAAATGCTAGATAAAATGTGGGAAAATTGAACCACTAGTGCATTGTTGGCAGAGTTGTAAACTGATATAACCATTCTGGAGAACAATTTGGAACTATGCCCAAAAGACTATCTAAAAAAAATGTGCACACACTTTGACCCTGCAATACCACTTCTAGGGCTATATGCCAAAGAAAGCACACAATTGGGAAAAGGACCCACATGTACAAAAATATTTACAGCAGCTCTTTTTGTGGTGGCAAGGAATTGGAAATCAAGGGGATGCCCATAAATTGGGGAATGGTTAAACAAATTGTGGTATAGCAATGTAATGGAATACCATTGTACTATAAGGAGGAGGAGCAGATGGACATCATGATAAGCTGGAAAGACTTACATGAAGTGATGCTGTGTGAGGGGAGCAGAACCAGGAGAACACTGTAAACAATTACAAACACATTGTATCTGTGATTACTAACTCTGATAGACTTAATTCTTCTCAGCAATGCAAGGTTCTAAGACAACACCAAAAGACTTATAATGGAAAAAGCTATCCACATCCAGAATTATGGAGTCTGAATGCAGATTGAAGCAAACTATTTGTTCTCTCTCATTCTCTCTCTCAAACACACACGCGCCCACACACACACACATTTTTCTTCTTTCTCAGGGTTTGAAGGAATATGTAGAACCTATTATATGCCATTTTGGGTGTGGAGGGGGAGAAAATACGAAACTCAAAAACTTGTGGGAACTAAAAATAAGTAAATTGAAATGAAAAAAAATGATTAAAAATAATTATATAAAAAACAAAGCAAGGAATGATGGCACATGGTACACAAAGGACTCCAGGCCCCTTTTCCTTAATTAAGTCCCACAACCAATATATTATCCAAGAGGTTGCAGCCAATGTATCATCCAAAAATCATGATCTTCTGTATATTTTTGAACCCAAGTCACGGTTTTTACTTTTCCCCCAAAGAGGCTCCTGACGTAGAAATAAAATAAAGGTAAGATGTGGGTGCTTTTTCCCGTGATTTCCTTAACCTAAAACTGTGGACTGGCAATTTCTTAAATATGTCACAGCTAGAGTGGATAGGCAGTCACAACATCCTAAGTCGTGGAACTTCAGTCTGCATCAAATATAAGTACTATGAATTTAGCCTTCCTTTTTGCAATTTCAAATAAGTTCATCAGAGATCATAATGCATGTTAGCTGAAACAATATACGATCTAGTTTCCTAGGCCTACTTTCTGATTCTTGTGCTCGTGCAAGAGGTTGACAGGTGATTACTATATTCTCATATTTTGAAAGACTTTAAAATCACCCTTTATAGCCCTTGCCACAGGTATTATATGATAACTGCATGGAGTTTTGGTTTCCCTGCTTTTTTTAACACTTGGCCTCCCAGTAGTGACATATTTCATAAACTTCCTATGTTGGGAAAGCTCTTCAATTTTTCAAGGAAGTCATCTTTATACAAGATTGCATCAGTTCAGTGTTCTACCACGTGGAGAAGCATGGTCCCAAAGACTAAGGCAAATCTGTCGATGCATTCACATTTCTTTAGCATGTGTCTCTGGATTATAGCTCATTGATGGCAGTTAACTTAGAGCATTTGAATGTTTTACATGCCATCACCCTAATGACACCTTTCCCTTTAAAACTGGCCAGCAAAATATACATATATGTATATATATATATATATATATATATATATATATATATATATATATATATACACATTTTTTCACAGTTTATGTGAATATCTACCCAGTTCTTGATATATCCAGGCACTTTGTAGATGTACAGGTAATAAAAATGCTGAGGGTAAAAAAAAAAAAAAAAACATTGCTGAGAGTACAATAAAACTTCATTGATCCACTCAGACCTAGACTTCAACTTGTTCATCTCATCATCCCAGAGATATAGGTGACCTGGGTGTTCCACCAGAATCTCAGGAAACTCATACAAAACTCATAACTGAACTGCAGCTTGTTGGCTACACTTAGCATTATGATATCATCATCAAAAGGGAGAACTGCTTCTGTTTCAATCTCATCATATGGTGGAAAAAAAAAAACTTAGTTGATTTTCAGCTGTTTTCAAAGTAATTTGCTTTAGATGAACATTTCTGAATTTAGTCACCATCACTTCCAGCCCCTAGACAAAAAAAAAATCCCTATTGCTTAGTAAGTAAGAGATTAAACTCTGTCTAAATTTACATTTATATTGATCTAGTTAACTAGGGCTTTGTGAGTGTGGTAAAATTAAATTTTCTGTAAACATTTGGATAACTAAACAGAATATTATATTACAGTTCCTATGGGTAGCTAAGCATGAGGGGTTGGAGAGTTAAGCATTTCTCAGGACTTTCCTCAGCTTGAGTCTTCTCTGAGATAATTATAAAGCCTATTATTTTCCCAATTTTTTGGCAACACTCTATCCTCTATTTGTTCCTCAAATATATGATGGAAATGCCATGTTTGTTCCAAAATGTCCAATAAGACTTTATCACCCCCAAACTTTCACGTTCTGAGATAACGTCCTACTATTATAAACAATATGACCCAGTTTCTCTGAAAATGGCTTTGCTTGATTAAAGGAGGTATACAGGCCCTTTAAACATGCAGTTATAACTGTTTGGTTCAATTAAAAAAAAAGTTTGTTCACTTGCTTAAGGCACTAGAGACAAAATAGGATGGCCTCGATGCCTTCTATATCCTTATGGAAAAACAAGGAAAAGTGAAGGTGTAGAGCAATGCAGAGAAAGGATTTGAGCAGAAAAACTGGAAGAGGATGAAAAGAAGAAAGTGAAGGAAATGAGGAGAAACAGCAAAGGAACAGATAGATAGAATTGAACCAAAGAAGGAGAATTTGAAAAATTTCCTGAGGAAATGTTAGTAACTAAATTTAAATAAAGCATGGCAAACATAATACATTGGTGACATAACTAAATAAGGAATTAAGCAGAAATCACACTTGGCTGTCAGGTGGTTAGGAAATATTAAAGTGAATATGAAGGTGTTGAAAATGTGCTAAAGAAGAAAAGAGGAAATATCTAACTTGCAATCATTTTGCTACAACTATTTCTCATGAGAGCAATGAGCAAAAAAGAAAAGAAAGAAGTTTGCTCTTGCAATAATGTGGGAAAGCATGAAGGATATTGTGAAAAATTGCACTGAGTTAGCAATGCCCATATTTGACTTGAGGGTAATGCACATTTTAGGTATGCAACCATTAAAGAGCTATTTTCAACTTCCTCTATATATTTGTAACTTGGAAGGTATATTATTAATGCCACCCAGGATACAAAGGGAAAAAACAAGTCTAGAATTTCTGTATCTTATGGGCAAACTTTTACATGTCATAGATTTATAATGACAAAGTTTTAAATTTCCAAAACCCAGGTATAAATAGTGTTTATTGGTTTTTTTTTTGTTTTAAATTATGCATACGTGTGAGCTCAGGCTCCTTTTAGTGAAATAATGAAAGCTATAGAAATAGTCTAGATCTAAGTCTCAGACTGCTGTTTGACAGTTAATTGAAATAAGTTTTCAAGTGTAAAAATGTATGGTTGAAGTACTGTGGTCTGCTGTAGAAAGTTTCCTATACACAACTTGTTTCTATATTATGGATCATTAAAGATAGCTTTATATTCAACATATACAATTAGACTCTGTTCATGGGTGAATACAGATACTATCAATTCATAAATACTTTACCTTGCTAACATCTAAGGGTATTGTTAAATTTGTCAATTTTTTAATGGGACAGGAGATCAGGTTGGTTCAATTGAAAAGCCTTGTTATCAATTACTTAATTCAAAGATATTAAACAAAATATAGTCTGAATCAGCCAGTTTAAATTTCCTCAAGTTGGGAAGCATCTAAGCCTGGGATCATAAATACTAGACATTTGTGACATTTTCCCCCTCAAAATTAGGAAAACACCATGTAATATGGCAAATCTTTCTTTTATTTGAATAGAGAGAAAATGAAACATTAATCCTTAATATCAGTTTTTTTAAATAATGCTCATATGCTTTCAAAATCCATTTGTCTCATTAAAATATTAAAATCCATACTAACAAAACCTTTATTGAAATGCATGCTTTAGTATATATAACCTGAAAGCCATGGCCATAGCTATGATTAACTTTTTAATCCTGGCCATAGCACATAATGTTCCTCTCAAGCACTGATTGATTACATAAAGCCCAGATATAGCTAAATATAATGTCCTTTTGTATGTAACATAAACACAATAATATGCAAATAATGCATTAGTAGTCTTGGACACATCCTACTGACACTTCACCCTCCCCGTGATAAAAAAAAAAGATCTTGCTTTTGTTATTGTTTGTCAGTTGGTGCTGTACCAAACTTAATGCTACTCAGAAATTATTAGTGAGAGTTAATATTTAGTTACAAGTTAAAAAAAAACCCTGACACAGCAGGCATTGCTTTTGTGTTACAAACCTCCAGTGTGGCAACTACTAACACAGTAGTTACACTGCCAGAGTTTAATTTAGAAGACTCATCGTTGTGAGTTCAAATCTGATGTCAGACATTTACTTGCTGTGTGACCCTGTGCGAGTCATTTAACTCTGATTGCCTTAGTTCCTTATCTGTAAAATGAGCTGGAGAAGGAAATGGCAAACATCTTCAGCACTTTTGTCAAGAAAACCCCAAATAGGGTCACAGTCAGAGACAACTTAAATCCCTGAACAACCTTGCAAGACTAGTATCTTCCTGTTTCTATTTCAAAGAATTTTGAAAATGTTATTAGCATTTACTGCAATTACACTTGACTAACTAGTATACTAAGGGAATATCTTTCTATGAAAGTTGCACACAGGTCCTAAGAGATTATGAAATAATACATGATCATTTCTGTGATAGTCTGGCTGGGAAACAAATATAACTTTATTTTTTTTTCATTTCTAGAAGCAGCCTGCAAATATGAAGGAGTTAGTTAAGGAAGCACCATATTTATATTCATGATGTGGCATACTAACTTACATTATAGTTACTAATTATCATTATCCTTGTCTTTCTCTCTCAGTATGGTATATCTTTAAAGGACAAATGACAAAGGGAGGAGTAGTTGAACTCAACTGTCAATCTGAATAACACATGGCTGATAAAGCCTTAAATAAAATCTTTCATAAAATTCTAAATATATACAAAACAATCACCATTTGAATACAATTTGCATTTTTGTGACTAGTCCTAGTAAGCAAAACATATTTTTCTTTTTTTAAACTTTCATCTACTATTTCATTTTTCCCCAGTCACATGTACAAACACTTTTTAATGTTCAGTTTTTTTTAAATTGAGTTCCAAATTCTCTTCTTCCTCCTTCCCCACTATTCTTCATTGAGATGGCAAGCAATTTGATATGTTATAAATGTGTAGCTATAGAAAACATATCAATGACAGTCATGTTGTAAAAGAAAACTGAGATAAGGAAAAACAAGTCAAAAAAATAAAGAAAATTCCTAAAAAAGCATGCTTCAATCTGTATTCAGATACCATCAGTCTTTTCTCTGGGGATAGATAGTATTCTTCACCGTAAGTCCTTTTGAGTTGTCTTGAATCCCTGTATTGCTAAGAATAGCGGTCATTTTGGCTGATCACCTTATAATATTGCTGTTACTCATTACACCTGAATTTCACTTTGAATCAGCCCATGCAAGTCTTTCCAGGTTTTTCTGAGAGCATCTTGCTTATCATTTCCTATAGTACAGTAATATGCCATCATAATCACATACCACAACTTGTTCAGCCATTCCCCAAAGATGGACATCCCCTCAACTTCCAATTCTTAACCCACAGAAAAGCTCTGCTATATTTTTATACATATAGACCCTTTTCCTTTCTTTAATCTCTGTTGAGATACAGACCTCATAGTGGTATTGCTAGATCAAATGGTATACACCATTTTATAGACCTTTGGGCATAGTTTCACATTGCTATACACAATGGTTGATTCAGTTCACACTCCACCAATAGTGCATTAAATTCTAACTTTTCCCCACATATCCTTCAATATTTGTCATTTGCCTTTTCTGTCCTATTAGCCAAACTAATAGGGTATGAGACAGTAACTCAGAATTGGGTTTTTTTTTCACATTTTTTATTTAATATATTTAGTTTTCAGCATTGATTTTCAAAAGAGTTTGAATTACAAATTTTCTCCCCATTTCTACCCTCCCCCCACTCCAAGATGACATATATTCTGGTTGCCCTGTTCCCCAATCAGCCCTCCCTTCTGTCACCTCACTCCTCTCCCATCCCCTTTTCCCTTCCTTTCTTGTAGGGCAAGATAAATTTCTACGCCCCATTGCCTGTGTATCTTATTTTCTACTTGCATGCAAAAACTGTTTTTTGTTGTTTTCGAACATCTGTTTTTAAAACTTTGAGTTCCAAATTCTCTCCCCATCTTCCCTTCCCACCCACCCTCCCTAAGATGTCAAGCAATTCAACATAGGCCACATGTGTATCATTATGTACAACCCTTCCACAATACTCATGTTGTGAAAGACTAACTATATTTTACTCCTTCCTAACCTATCCACCTTTATTGAATTTTCTCCCTAAACCCTGTCCCCTTTTGAAAGTGTTTGTTTTTGGTTACCTCCACCTCCATCTGCCCTCCCTTCTATCATGCCGCCTTTTTATCTTCTTCCTCATTTTTTCCTGTGGGGTGAGATACCCGATTGAGTATGTATGGTATTCCCTCCTCAGGTCAGATCTGATTAGAGCAAGATTCACTCATTCCCCCTCACCTAACTTCTCTTCCTTTCCTACAGAACTGCTTTTTCTTGCTACTTTTATGCAAGATAATTTACCCCATTCTATCTCTCCCTATCTCCCTCTCTCAATATATTCCTCTCTCATCTCTTAATTTGATTTTATTTCTTTTAGATATCTTCCCTTCATCTTCAACTCACCCTGTGCCCACTCTCTCTCTCTCTCTCTCTCTCTCTCTCTCTCTCTCTCTCTCTCTCTCTCTCTCTCTCTCTGTCTATACACATACATTATACATATACACACACTCACATATACATACATATATATATATATATATATACACATAAACATATATATATATTAATATTCCCTTCAGGTATCCTAATACTGAGGTCTCATGAATCATACACATCATCTTTCCATGTAGGAATGTCAAAAAACAGTTCAACTTTAATAAGTCCCTTGCAATTTCTTTTTCTTGTTCTTTTTCTTGATTACCTTTTCATGCTTCTCTTGATTCTTGTGTTTGAAAGTCAAATTTTCTATTCAGCTCTGGTCTTTTCACTGAGAGAGTTTGAAAGTCCTCTATTTTATTGAAAATCCATACTTTGCCTTGGAGCATGATACTCAGTTTTGCTGGGTAGGTGATTCTTGGTTTTAATCCTAGCTCCATTGACCTCCAGAATATTGTATTCCAAGCCCTTTGATCTCTTAACATAGAAACTGCTAGATCTGGATTTATTCTGATTATGTTTCCACAATGCTCAAATTGTTTGTTTCTGGCTGCTTACATTATTTTCTCCTTAATCTGGGATCTCTGGAATTTGGCAGCAATATTCCTAGGAGATTTCTTTTTGGGATCTTTTTGAGGAGGCGATTGGTGGATTCTTTCAATTTCTATTTTGCCCTGTGTCTCTAGAATATCAGGGCAGTTCTCCTGGATAACTTCTTGAAAGATGATATCTAGGCTCTTTTTTTGATCATGGCTTTCAGGTAGTCCAATAACTTTTAAATTATCTGTCCTGGATCTATTTTCCAGGTCAGTGGTTTTTCCAATGAGATATTTCACATTGTCTTCCATTTTTTCATTCCTTTGGTTCTGTTTTATAATATCTTGATTTCTTATAAAGTCACTAGCTTCCACTTGCCTCAATCTAATTTTTAATGTACTATTTTCCTCAGTCGTCTTTTGGACCTCCTTTTCCATTTGGCTAATTCTGCCTTTCAAGGCATTCTTCTCCTCATTGGCTTTTTGAAACTGTTTTGCCATTTGAGTTAGTCTATTTTTTCAGATGTTGTTTTCTTCAGTGCATTTTTCAGTATTTTTGGGGGGTCTCCTTTAGCAAGTCATTGACTTGTTTTTCATGGTTTTCTCACATCCTTCTCATTTCTCTTCCCAATTCCCAATGACAGTTGAATTGGAATCTACCCTTTCTGGATAGCCTTCTCCAACCTCTGTCAAAATCAGCTCACCTCATTTGGTAAGGTAACCTACTCTTAAGCTGTTTCTAGTCTAGCAAAATGAAATGGACAGGTGGGAAATTATACAGTGACTTTAATTAATTTAGGAAGGGGGAAAGAAATCTTGTTCTTTATTAGAAAGATTTTCTTTTCCTGAACTATTTGTACAATTGCTACCCTTCATTACCACAATTTACTGTATATCAGGGACTCAGAGAACCATATATAAGATGACCTAACTATGAAAGACCAGGCAGTTCTGAAACCAAGAGTTTCTATTGATATAGCAATTTAAGGTTTGCCACAGTATATGCATGTTGTAAACACACATACACATATACATGCACATGCATACACATATATATATGTATGTGGAGCATTGGAAATCTTAAATTACTATATAATATGCATATATTAGGTATGTATACATATATTCAAATTTTATTCATATAACAAACTTGTGATGTGAGTACTAATAACAATTTTACACATGAGGAAACTGAGGTTCAGAGAAGTCATATGATTTGCTTAAAGTGTTTGGTATTTAATTAATTTAAGGCACATATACATATATGCAAACAAATATGAATATACAAATACTTTTGTGTGTATATTTATTTATATACCCATACACATAAGCAATGCTATACATCTATATCTATCTGTGTATAATGCCATTTACATGCCAAAGAGATAAAAAAGTTTCTCCCTGTCCCCAAATGCTTATTATCAAGTGATACAGCATGACATCACCAAATGAATTGTGGTGCATTCTACATAGTATATCTTTGATAAAGATCTATTGATAGGAATACAATATATACTGGCTAACATAAAACAACCACCATGAGAGGAAAGCAACAACAGCAAATAGTTGTTCTTATGTGTAAGGTAGGGATACATGAAGCTGATAATCCCAAAGGTGGTGGGAGCTGAAAGTATCAAATTATGATATTACTACATTTGCTCCGCATGTGTATAGACTCATCACATTTATGTATATGAAGAACCTTAACAGAAATAATACAAATATAATTATGTTAAATAGGTGCATACATATCTAGCACATATACAGATATGTTTATATACTTATACATATTCACATACATATATAAATATACACACAAAACAAGCATGCAAATAAATACCTGTACTGTGTTCACATCATCATATATATATTTATCATTTAATATGTACAGTGGATTATAAATGGTGTAATTTCAACATTCAGTTGGCCCCAAATCTATTGATAGTGATTAATTTCACATTGAGGGAAAGAACTTGCCAGAAAGGACACATGTGCTGGATCCCTGCTCCTAGTGGGGAAGGGGGTCATAAGGCAGTGTGAGGAGATCTCAATACTTCTACTTATAGCTATGCAGTGAGTTATAGTCCTGACAAGAAGGGGTAATAACAAGTGTGCAAATTTGGTTCAAAGCAGGGCTTCATGAGCAGAAACAATTTGGGGATTTTCCTGTGGCAGCGATCATCCAAAGGGTGAGTGCAAAGGATTGTTGTTACGCCAAGCTTAGGGCAAGTTTTGCCATGGTCACTTCCTTATTCTGTGACCATGGGCAAGTTACTTAACATCTCACTGCTCTAATTAATTCTCTGTCTATAAGTTATAGAGAAGATGCTGACTTGTGATATCACTCATTTTAGTGCCTGACATTTAGCAGGTGTTAAGTAAATGCTTCTACACTGAATGTTGACTTAATTGGCTTGCATTGGTAGAGAGACATTTTTCATCCAACAACACCTTATGGAAATTAAATCACAGACTTTATCTTTATCTGGGTCCCTACACAGCTTAATAAGAACTAATATTTCTCCTCCTCTCTAACTTAACTTCTTAAGTTTAGTATTTAAACTTTGGACAGTTTCTACATTAGTTTTGACTTCTCCCTTCTTCTCTCAGTATATCCCACTATATACTTGTAGTCAGAAGAATCATATTTTCTCTTTTCCAAGATTTGCCACTGAGCCAAGAAAATTTGATTTTCACTCTAAGGTTTGTAAAATTCATCTTCTCTGTTCCTCTGTGTCTCTGATACACTAGGAGAATATTACCATTCCATCCATTTTTAGAAATCATATAAACACTGTGTCTAAATTCCCTGAGAGCATTTGTTGTTTGTTTTTTGCTTGCTTTAAGCTACTTCTGCCTTTTCAGTTTTTTTAATCTTCCCTATGAAGAGTCATTTCTGATCCTTTCCAGTTGGCATTACTTTAAACAGAGGACTTCTTTAGTTTCGGCTTTTTTTGTTGGAAGGGCAATTGGGGTTAAGTGACTTGCCCAAGGTCACACAGGTAGTACATGTGTCAAGTGTCTGAGACTGAATTTGAACTCAGGTCCTCCTGACTGCAGGGCCTGTACTCTACTCACTGCACCACCTAGATGCCCAGAGTACTTCTTTAGCAATTAACAAGGTTGGTTAGCTCAATCCTGAAGACATTGTTTAAGACTTAGATTTTTAAATGACAGCATCACATGCACAACGAATGATTTAAAAGAATAATTGAACAGAATTTTAGTATATTTTATCACATTGACACTTAAAGAAAAATGAAAGGAAAAATATTGTTTGGTAATAGGGGATAAATTTCCTCTAACAGTAAGATTAACAGCACTTACAGAGGCTTGCTGTTATGTATAATGACAAAAAAATAACCATACAATATAGTAGATTGGGTGATTTAACCTTCCTAGGATGGAGTTGTCACACAACTAATGGCTTTATTTCCTTTTAATTTTATTTGGAGCTAATAGTTTAGACTGACAATGAGTCACATGTCATGGTCTAATGAAGCTATTAAAAGTCAACCTTTTGGATATAAAACAGTTTTAATCTTTGTGTTTTGGGGTCTTTTTGTTTGTTTGTTTTTTTAAGGCACTATGTTTTTGAGGTGGTGAAGTAAAAGGGTTTTTCCAGAAATATATATTTTTGGCAGGAATAATAGATTCCAGATATACTGAGAGTATTCATCTTTCTGCCTTTAGTTCATTGAAATGTGTATATGGATACATAACCATGATAGTTTCTTGCCTTTCTGTCCTGTGGCTACATATGATTCCATCTCTAACAAGCCTTTTTAGATCTTTCTATTGAGCCAGCTAGATAACTACATAATTACCAGAGAGTCAGTTGGAGAATATAGAATATATTCTACCTGCAGCTGCCAAAGTAAAATTCCAAAAGCAGAAGTTTCACTGTGTCAATCTTCCTCAATGTACTTCATAGGCTCCTTATTACCTATATGGTATCTATATTTGGAATTTAAAAGCTCTTCACAAACTGACTCCTAATTATCTTTCCAGAATCAGTATAAATTATTCCAATCATACACTCTAAGATCTAACCAAATTGTCATTATTTTTGCTATCCTTAGAAGAGCATGCCATCTCTCTTCCATCTTTGCTGCTTTGTACAGGTTAATCCCATGCCTGGAATACACTTCTTCCTTCTACTTCTTAGAGAATTTACTTTCCTTTAAAGCTCAGCTCAAGTATCACCTCCTACATTACCTTCTACCATTGTTAATGTTCCCCCCCCAAAAAAATTACCCCATACTGATCACTACATATTTCTATATAGATACATGTCACATTGTCTAATAGAAAATAAACTTTTTGAGAACATGGTCTGTTCCATTCTTTTTTGTTTTGTTTTGTTTTTCCTTCCTAAATCAAAGAAAAATGCCTGGTACACAATAGGAGTTTATTAAAGTTTGGTAGTTAGTTCAATGGGTCTAATATTTGCTTCACAGGTATATACACACATATACACATACAACGTCAGCAACAATAACATTTATACAGAATTTAAGGTTTGCGATGTGCTTTATACTTATTTATACTACCAAGCCAGCCAATGAAAATACATTATAATCAAATCCCTCTCCCATTAAAAACTGTTCGTATTTACTTAATTGTGTGCATCTTGTATCCTTTTCTCTACCCTCGCGTTAGCAGGATGTAAGGTCTTGGAGGAAAATGATTTCTTTATTTCTGTCTCTGTATCCCCAGAAAAACATCATAATATCTTGAATATAATAGTCACTAAATGATGGCTGTAGAACTGAGCTGAATTTAACCCAGTTCTATTGAAAAACAAAAACAAAAATATGGCCAAAGCATCAGAATGACCTGGCAAGGGTCGCTGGTTAGTGAACAGGAGGGCTATGACTTGACTGTATATTTTCTGACTTCATTTCAAGTCTTTTATGCATTATACTGCATTGAGCACACTTGATTTATTTGTTACTTTGTTTAAGAGGAATGCATATTTGAGTGTATAGCTGTCTGAGTCTACGTCAGAATAGTTGGTACCCGGACTTTGCTGATTGCTCCTTGCAAGAGAGAACTACTGTCTCTTGTGCTGTGTCTATAGCAGTCTCTACATCTGTCAAATACTCTGACACTTGATCTTGGGATACAACAAAATGGTCTGTTGTGAAATCTGAAATACATCAGAAATTCAATTAAATCATACAGAGATATTTGAAAACCATTTGTTCTCAGGCATACTGTACTGTTTTTTTCACTATTGATATCTATCTCATAAAGTTGTTGTGAATGGACAGATGAGGCAGCTAGATGTCACAGTATATAAAGTGACAGGCGTGTAGTCAGGAAGACATGAATTCAAATGCAGGCTTAGATGTTACAAGCTGAGTGACCTTGGACAAGTCAATTTAACCTCTGTTTGGCTCAGTTGCCTCACCTGCAAAATGTAAATAACAGCACTCACCTGGTAGAGTCATGGTTATGATGAAATGAGATATTTTTAAAATGCTTAACAGAGCTTGGCATATGTTATTGTTCAGTCATTTCAGTTGTATCTGACTCTTCATGACCCCATTTGAGGTTTTCTTGGCAGGGATACTTGGAGCGATTTGCCATTTCTTTCTCTTTTTCATTTTGTAGATGAATAACTGAGGGAAAAAGGGCTAAGTGACCAAGGTCACACAGTTAGTAAGTGTCTGAGGCTGCATTCTTCAGGCCCAATAAACAATCCACTGTGCCACCTAGCCTGGCATATACTAAGTGCTATATAAAAGCTTATTTCTTTTCCTTCACTTATGTACATAGTGTTTTGCATGGTTTCTCACTATTAGAAGGTGAGTTCCTTCAGGGTAGAAATTAATTTTGCCTTTGCAAATATCTGCAGAACTCTGCCTGACACATAATGAGCACTTAATAAATGCTTCTTAATTTTTAAATCTTAAATGATTATGCATATGTGATTTCTTAAAACTATTACTTTTAAATTATTATTTGCTATATGTCTACATAATGCTATTTTATTGGAGTGTTGATTGCAGTGTATGTAGTGTTCAAGGAGGACTACCACATGTTGTGTGAGGGCTGGCTGAGCCCTTTTCAGAGCTACTTATCCTCCTTTGGTGCCTACCTGGCACTAAATTCTCACTTGTGTCTCCAAGAAGGTGAAGCATGTACAGCGGACACACTCTAGTAAACCATCTCAGGAGACAGATTAAACCAGGTGGTGGGTAACCAATGGGTACCAAACCCACTGGGGATTTAAGAGGGTGTCCACCTCAAGCATGTAAAGACTCCTCCCCATGAAATGGGCAGATGAGAACAATTTCTTCTAATGGCCAGGAAGGCAACTGAAGCAGATGCCATGGAGCACTTAGAGCTTGGTCAGACAATGAAAAAGTGAAGGTCATCAACTGCATCCATCATCATTGCCAGTCATCTTGACATTTGTCATGCCACTGGACTTTCATGTATCTGGAAGAGAGAGTAAGGCAGTTGACTTTGTCCAACTCTCCTTTATTTAAATCCAATGTACTCATGAGTCAAGAAAACACCTCATGATGTCATCAGTCTTCTCTAAAAACAGAAGACAAACAACAATGTGATTTATAATTAAAATTAGAGAAAATGATCATCTTAAACTGAAATATGTCTGCTATAGTTACCTATCTTTCAAGTGAGGTTGTGTCTACCAAAAACCTCCTCACCAAACAGTCAGGCAAGATATTGTGATATAATCCATTTTTCTTAAATCATTAGTTTAAAGAAGCAAAATTTATGAAGCATGCAACTACCGTGACTCAGGAAGTATATTAGGCCCTGGGCATATAAAATATATAGATTAAGGAATTATATCCCAGTCAATGAGCATCTACCTTTTTTACAATTGTTTGCACCAACCAAATTTCCAGCTTCATAAGTAACAATACAAATGAAATTCTACTTGTTGTGGGAGACCAACTGATTTTGGTAACACAAATTCCATTTGAGACCATCTTTCTCTTCCTATTTTGTAATATCTCTAGCTGGTTTAAATTCACTAGACTATGTGAAGGTTGTGTTTATGAGATAAAAACCCTCCTTTTCTAGGGTCACTGAGGTTAGAGGCAGAACCTGGGAATCTGGAATGAGTTTTGGGAATCTTTGGCCTTCTGGAGCACCCTTCTAGAGCACCCTAGAGCATTCCCATAGCTATGTTTTCCTTTTAAGATCATGATACATGCAAGTGGTTGAAATAGCCAACTTAGATTAATATGTAAATATAAACAAATCAGAGATAAGAAAATTTCAGGGAATAATTCTCCTTTTCCTTTTCATTTTTTAATAACTTGTATAGTTTGTTGGCTTCCAAATAAAGACAATGTGGTTCTTAGCAGGATCTAAATAGGATTTGGAATTCCCAAGGAACATATTTTTATAATGGGTTGATGCAGGATTGGCCTAAGCGTAGATAAGCTTTGTAGTCTAATGGACTAAAACAGGTAGAAATATGAAGGTGATGATCATTAATGATTAAGGCACTGAGAACTTGCTATTTGTTTTACTCTCCTAACAGAAAGACCTGACATGTAGGGATGCAGAAAAATTTTAACAATTTCTCAGTACTTTCCTTATTGGTTTCACTACCCCAGATGATTTCTGACAAATATATGGCCTTACTGAGCCTCATAAAACATTGTTGCCAATGTCTATACAATTATACAGGTGGACGAGGCTCAAGAGATAAATACATTTACTTAAGGGTTAAAGCAAATCTTAAGATGATAGGATATCCTAAGGAAAATGATAACTAATAGTGAGAAATTCATCTCCCAGTGCTCTGTGCAGTTTTAGTAACTCATAGTACTGCTTTCAGCAGAATTCCAATAAAGGATGGCTGAGGGGAATTGTTCCATTTTAGTATTTCTCTTGTTCGAAATTCTATCTATTACTATAATGTCGGTTTTTCTTTCTCATGTCCTATTTATCTCAAAGATATCAGCAATTGTGTGAAAATATGTGTGTGAATATGCATATGTATACATCTATATTTGTTTGTATTTATAGAGAGCCCTGGTTGATATATTGGGTAATTTTGCTGAAATATTTGTTTTCTTATTTTTTTTTTATTTGTTACAATGCATGGCTATTTGGATAAATGATAGTGACGGTTATACATTTGAAATGCAGGAGATGCAAAATATGCAAATGAAATTAAGAATTTAAATAGAAGGGAAAAATAAGCGTATTTATCTGCATAACCTTATTTCAGCTCATGGTTTCTTTGTAGTTTCTGTTGATAAGCACCTATATAATATTTCTTCCACCCATGCCAGCCTTCCTAAGGATATAGGTAGTCTAGAGTCCCATTCATACCCACTTTTATTCAATCAATACAAAATCCCCAAGTCATGAAATAGCATTCTTCAATTTAGTTGCCTGCTTATTGAACAATCTAAGAAGGATGAGTGAATAGATAACCTATTCCATTAGTAATATTGCCATTTTAGAAGGAATGATTTAACAATTCCCTTCTTGAAACATTATTTTATTCATATTTTTTGACTTACTCATATTCCACATATCTATTGTGCTAATATTTTCTTCTTTCCTTAGGACCTCATTTTCAAAGTCTAAGCAAATGTGCCTCTTATTTTTACTGAGATAGAAGCCATCTGAAATGAATTCCAACCACTTGTCCCCCCATTCCAAATAAATTTACAAAGATATTACTTAACGGTATCAAATTCATACAGAAACAGAAAACTAAGGGACATATAATGACTTAGAAAACCACAAATTAATTTATCTCTATTTTACTGTATTTTTATTTTGTGAAATATTTGCCAATCATATATTAATTTAGTTTTGGTTTGTGGCTAGTGACACTTTTACTCATCTATTTTCCTCTTCCCTTTAAACCATCTCCTCTACCATTGACAATCTGATAACTATGGTTCTCTCTTTCTCTCTGTCTCTCTCTCTCTCTGTCTCTGTCTCTGTCTCTCTCTCTCTCTGTCTCTCTCTCTCTCTCTCACTCTGTCTGTCTTTCTCTGCCTCTCTCTCTGTCTGTCTCTGTCTCTCTCTTGATATATAGATATAGATATACATATGGATACAGATATAGATATAGACAGAGAAATCTGTATCTGTAAATGTCTTTAGATGTATCCATATATATATGTGTGTGTGTATGCATATACACAGAGAGACTATATATGTGTGTATATACATATATGTATGCATGTACACATATGTACACTATATATATACATATATATATATCTTTCTATCTATATCTATCTATCTATAGTATATATGAGGAAAGAATTGGAAAATAAATGAAGGCTATGAAGTAGAGATGTATTAAAAGTAGTGAGGAACTAGTTAAATCAGAAAGGATTTAAAGAAGTAAAGACCCTGAAATGTGGTTTTCCCAGTTGCATAACAGTTAGTCTTACAACTGAAAATAATTTACAAAGAAAAAAAAGATAAAACTTTAATAAAATAAAGGATTCTAAGCATGTCCAATGAAAGAACCAGAGGAGAGCAACAACCTTGAAATATTTTTCCCACACACCTAAAAATGTGGAATAGCCCTCACATGTAGAAAAATAAAAATTAGAGGAAACTTAAAATATGAGAAAATGGGAGAAAAGTTGTGAAGAAAAGTATGTGGAAGAAGTATGTTATAGTATTCCAAAAATTCTATTATTCAAGACATTTTTTTCCATATCTCTGTGATCTCAACTCCATAGCACTGTGAAACTGGCTTACTTTGACTGTGTTGCACCAAGTATATAGTGAGATTTCTCAATATACACAAATAATTGTCATGGAATATACAGCAACCTCAGACCTTTTCTTCTACAATAGATGTAGATATGGATATAGGTACACATACATATATATAGATTTAGATATGGATATGGATATGGATATGAAGATATAGATATAGATATAGATATAGATATAGATAAAGATAAAGATATAGATACAGATACAGATACAGATATAGATATAGATATAGATATGGATATGGATATGGATATGGACATAGATATGGACATAGATACAGATATAGATACATAATGAGGATTCAGATAATCCTTCAGGACAATAAATTCAATTTATCCAAAATTTCCTCAGAATAAATATATTCAACCTAACTTCTGTCCTTCCTTGTAACCTGACAGTCTTTGAGTTTTAACTACTCACCTGCTCATCCAGTCTATTTCCATAGGTGTGTGTATGTATGCATGCTAGCATGTGTATGGACATGTTTGTATATATGTCTGTATATACATATACATACACACATATTACATATATATACACACACATATATATGTACATATATACATATATACATACACATATAGCTGCTGTCTCTAATATCCAATTTCCATTTGCCTGTCTTAATTTACACAGATAACTCTTTTTTAAGTACTCCCATCTTCCATATTCATCTACAATAACCTCTTATCTTTCTGTCCCTAAAATACACCTCTACTATCCATCCTTAATAATGCTGCCAAAAGGATCTTTGTAGTAGATATAATGTACCTCTGTTCACTTCAGTTTCCGTGTGTGTGTGTGTATACATACATACATACATACATACGTACATATGTATATATAGAGAGATACACACATATATATGTGCACATATATACACATATATACATATATGTAATTTAAATTATAAGAGTAAATCAGAAATAGCAGCAGTAAATACACAAATTCACTGGCATGGAGAACTGTGGAACTGTTTGATGAGGAAACACTATTTAGTGTATTTAGTATGTTGCACTTTCTTTTCAACATATCATCACAGAGTTACTACTGTGACATTAAGGGAATTGCTGACTGTTATACAGAGCATATGAGTTAGAGGTGCAGCTTGAATCCAGCTACTTCTGGCATTCTTCATGGCCTATTCCCAGCCTTTTTGACCTTCTTAATTTTTAGTTATGAAAAAAATGAAATAAAATTCCTATTGATTTCTAAAGTAACTGTACCATGTATTTACAATTAAAAGCACTCACTATCACAATTCTTTCTTAGTTTAATAGGCATGCCAAAACTAACTGTCTCAATCAATTAATACTTTTATGATGTAAGAGTCTGAGAAATTATTGACAAAACCAATAACATATTGACAATGACAAAAAAATAGCTTATTATCAAAAGAAAACATCAGGAAATAATTTCATAACATGTTTCCATACTCACATTCCTTATATTATCTACAATAATTAGAAAGCAGCTTAGATTACATTTCTTTTCACAATCACTGGCTGTTTGGAGCTCTTTTGTCATTTGAGTTCATCTATTTTTTAAGGTGTTGTTTTCTTCAGTATATTTTCAGCATATTTTTGAGTCTCCTTTAGCAAGTCATTGACTTGTTTTTCATGGTTTTCTTGCATCTTTCTCATTTCTCTTCACAAATTTTCCTCTACTTCTCTAACTTCCTTTTCCAAATCCTTTTTGAGCTCTTCCATGACCTCAGAGCAGTTCATGTTTTTCTTGGAGGCTTTTGTTGTAGGCTCTTTGACTTTGTTGACTTCTTGTGTCTGTACATTTTGGTCTTCTTTGTCACCAAAGAAAGATTCCAGAGTCTGAGACTGAATCTGGGTGCGTTTTCGCTGTCTGGCCATATTCCCAGTCAACTAACTTGACCCTTGAGTTTTTCAGCGGGGTGTGACTGATTGTAGAGTTAAGAGAACTATGTTCCATGCCTGGGGGGATGCACCAGCTCTGTCACACCAGCAATCCTCCTTCCCCAAGAACTCCCAACCCGGACTGGACTTAGATCTTCAGCAGGCTGTGCACTCCTGCTCTCATCAGCCACTTAATTACTCCCACCAGGTGGACCTGAGGCAGGAAGTAACTGCAGCTGTAGTTCTATAGCTACCTCACTTCCACTGCCCCCAGGGCGGTGGCCTAACAGCGAACTCCTTCTACTCCTGCACCTTTTCTCACTCAACTTCTCTGTTGCCTTTGGTATTTGTGGGTTGAGAAGTCTGGTTACTGCTGCAGCTCACTGATTCAGGATGCTAGGGCATGCTCCACCAGCTCCTGGTCTGGTTGGTGCGCACACCACAGGCTGGGCTCTGCTTCTCTCCACTACCAGCTCTGTGCAGTATAGACCTCACCCAGAGATCATCCAGGTTGTCTTGGGCTAGAGCCCTCCTTCCCTCTGCTATTTTCTGGGTTCTCCATTTCTAGAATTGGTTCAGAGCCATTTTTATAGGTTTTTGGAGGGGTTCGGTGGAGAGCTCATGCTAGTCCCTGCTTTCCAGCCACCATCTTAGCTCTGCCCCCCTATCCAAAATCTTTTTACTGAAATGATAAAACAAATATCAAGGCATAGAATGGAGGCCTATATTTACAAATCACATGTTTACCTTCCTGTTTCCACTTACAGCAGTGTCTCTTCTCTTATCAGAATGCTGTCAGGCAGGAAGAAGAGATTGAGGTCTCCCAATATTATAGTTTTGCTGTCTATTTCTTCCTGTAACTCCCTTAACCTCTCCTCTAAGAGTTTGTATGCCTTACCACTTGGTGCATATATGTTAAACAATGATATTGTTTCATTGTTTATGGTTACTTTTAGCAGGATATAATGCCCTTCCTTATCTCCTTTAATTAAATCTATCTTTACTTTTGCTTTGTCTGAGATTAGGATTGCTACACCTGCTTTTTATTAACTTTAGCTGAGGCGCAATATATTTTACTTCAGCCTTCTACCTTTACCCTGTGTGTATCCCCCTATTTCAAATGTGTTTCTTGTAAATAGCATATTTTAGGATTATGATTTTTAATCCATTCTGCTATCTGCTTCTGCTTTTTGAGAGTGTTCATCCCCTTCATGTTCAGAGTTATGATTTCTATCTGTGCCTTTTTCTGCATCCTATTTCCCCCTGTTTATGCTTTTATTTCTCCCTTTCCCCTTCTCCTCTTTAACAAAATTTTGCTTTTGCCCGCCACCTTCCTCAGTTTACCCTCCCTCTTTATTCCCCTCCCTTATCTTACTGTTTCCTACTTGCTACTTCTCCCCTCCCTTCTGACCCCCCTTCCCTCTTTCCCCCCTTCGCCTCCTACTTCCTGTAGGTCAAGTTAGATTTCTAAACTTATCAGGGTATGTTATTCCCTTCTTGAACCAGATCAGATGACAGTGATACTCAAATACTGCTCTTCTCCCTCCCTTCTTTCCCTCTACTATAATATGTTTTTGTGCCTCTTCATTTGGTGTAATTTACCCTTTCTACTATCTCTTTACCTCTTTTCTCATAGCCCTCCATTTACATCTCTTACTTATGTTTTTTATCTTTACATCAGTTAATTCATACAGGTATTCACAATCTATGTGTATCCTTTTCAACTGTCATAATAGCTGTACCATTCTCAAGACTGACATATATATGTATATATATATATATATATATATATATATATAAAACATACATATGATGATATAATCCTACATAGATACAGACAACCTGCCCTTATTGGTTAATAAGGTTTGTGGGGGTTTTCCCCCCGGTTACCTTTTTATGTCTCTCTTGAGTTTTGTATTTGGAGATCAAATTTTCCACTGAGTTCTGGCCTTTTCATCAGGAAGGTCTGGAATTCCCTTATTTCATTGAATGTCCATCGCCTTGCCTGAAAAATTATGCTTAGTTTTGCTGGGTACTTGATCCTTGGTTGCAGTCCCAGCTCTTTTGCCCTTCAGAATATTGTATTCCAATTTCTCCTGTCTTTTAATGTGGAAGCTGAGAGATCCGCGTGATCCTTACTGTAGTGCCACGATATTTGAATTGCTTCTTTTTGGGTGCTTGCAGTATTTTCTCCTTGATTTTATAGTTCTGAACATTGGCTGTAATATTTCTTGGTGTTTTCAGTTTGGGATCTCTTTCAGGGGGTGATTGGTGAATTCTTTCAATGACTATTTTGCCCTTTGTTTCTAGGACCTCTGGGCAGTTGTCTTTGATAATTTCTTCGAAGATACTGTCGAGGCTCTTTTTTCATTGTGGATTTCTGGTAGACCAATAACTCTTAAATTGTTTCTCCTGGATCTATTTTCCAGGTCAGTTATTTTCCCAATCAGATATTTCACATTTTTTTTTTCTAATTTTTCATTCTTTACATTTTGTTTTACTACTTCTTGGTGCCTCATAAATTCATTAGCTTCCACTTGCTCAACTCTAATTTTTAATGAGTTAGTGATTTCATTTTGCTTTTGAATCTCCTTTTCCAATTGGTTGATTTTGCCTCTCAGCGTGTCATTTTCTCACTCTGTATTCTGAATCTCCATAGCCATTTTGCCAATATTATTCTTTAGGGACTTGTTTTCATCAGTGGATTTTTTTTTCCATTTTTTCTTTAAGTTCCCTAATTTGGTTTTTAAAATCCTCTGTTAGCTCTTCCAGCAATGCTTTTTGGGCTGGAGACCAGTTCATATTACCTTTTGAAGTATCTGATGTATCTACAGTGTCATTTCTGTCCTCTTCCATATTGGTATTTTGATCCTGCCTGTCTCCATAAAAAGAATCTATTGTCCTTGGTTTTTTTGTTGTGTTCTTCTTCATGTTTGTTGGTTTGCCTTTTCCTGGCTTTACAACAAATATCTACCTTTCGGCCTCAGGGCTCTCTGTCCCAGTTTTCTTATTCTGGGGATTGTGAGTCTAGAATTATAGCCTTCAATTTCCTGAGGTGTCGGATAGGGGTCTGGTGCCCTGACTTCTCACTCCCTCTGGGTGCTCTCCAGCAGTGTTGCTTTTCAGCAATGGTCTCAGCTGTTTGTTGCTTGAGCTGATGTCTGGCACTTCCCCTGGGGGAGCAAGATTACATCTGGGCTCCTGGCATTGACCCCTGCCAACTCTGCCCCTCTGGGACTAATGAAATTCTACTATTTGACCACTGAAGCCCCACTTCTTTCTCCTCTGTTCCAGCGTTCTTTTCTTTTTTCCTTGCGGAATTCTCTGGGTGGGGAGGGGAAGGATTAGAGCCAGTTAGCTGGACATTATGTCTCCCGAAAGTTCAAGAAGCTGAGTTTCTGGGCTGCAAGTGTCAGGGGTTGGTATTTCCCAGCTGGTGGTGCTGCACTGCCTCACCTCTCTTCCACAGACTGCCATCCTGTTTTGGGAAGCCCGGGGATCTCCGCCGGTTCCGGGCACCCAGCTTTCTCCCAGCCTGTCTCCCATGTGGATTTCCTGGCTGGCTGCTTCCGCTTTGGTCTGGAGCAGCTCTGCAGCCAAGCACTCTCCGATCCTATAGATTTGTGCCTTCGGTCCATCCGACTCTCCCAGCTCGGAAATCTGCCCCACGCAGACTGCTCGCTTGTGATTTCTGTCTCTCTCAAATCTACTGTAATTCACTTTTTTACAGGAATCTGACAGACCTTGTGAGAGAGCTCTGGTAAGACACTGCCTTCATGTGGCCGTCTTGGCTCCGCCCCCTATAGTTAGTCTTTCACAACATGACTGTTATCAAAATGGTTTGCATGACTACATATGTATAATCTATATCAATTTGCCCAATTTCTCAATAAAAATGGGTGGGGAGGGAGGAAGGGAGAGAATATGGAACTCAAGGCTTTAAATATGAATGTTAAAAACAGTTTTTACATGCAAATGAAAAATAAGACATACAGAAAATGGGGTATGAAAATCTATCTTCCCCCACAGGAAAATTGAGGGAAAGGGGATAAGATAAGGGGGTGTGGGGAAATAGAAGGGAGGGCAGATTGGAGGAAGGGGTTATCAAACATTGTCCTACGGTAGGAGGAGGGGAGACATGAGGGGAAAATTTGGAATTCAAAATCTTGTGGAAGTAAATAAATTTATATTAAAATAAAACAATCATGAGAAATCATGTGTGTGTTTGGTGGTGGGGAAGTGGGGGATATCTATCTCTTGAAGGGGCAACAGCTGAGGCTACATTATTTTCTCAACCTAGGAGCAACAGGCACTTTAAAGCTTTCGGGGAATGTGTTATATATCAGTGATAAAGTATAGCTACCATGACATTTCTTTGCTAAATTGACCAACTGAGAATATTTTCCTCCCAGGCTAACTTAACAACAACAATCTTTAGAAGCATATGCTTTCAAAACCAGTTGACATTGATCTTTCATCTACACATTTTGAGGATTCACTAGAGATAGAGAATAAAGAAAGCAATTCTCCCCAAGTCATTTCAGCCAGTGGTGGAATCAAGATATATTTCTATAAGCATTATTGAAAATATATACAAAAGTATATACGAATATAACAAAAGATTACACAAACTAAGCAGAGTGAATTTGGGAGGAGAGATACACTCTGATGCTTTGTAATTGAGGGTAGAAATACTGTTGTGGGAGGGTTTGATAAATGGAGTTTTGATCTGAGTGTTTTCTAGAATACAAATTAGCAATAATGGATATCCTATTTTGTTTCTAGTGCTTCTTAATGTGAGCTGGAAAAATAGAATACAAAAAGTCAGTGTTGAGAAACTCACAGAATTTCAGATTGAATATACTCCAATTAGTTGGAATATTTTTTCTCTCAGAAACTTCAGTTATCTTTATGTACAAAAACCATACAAAGTCAACCTAGAATTTCACCTGCTTCCTGAGAATGCCTTCCTCCCTGGTTCATCATAGCATCATATGCTTAGAGACTGAATAGAACTAAAACCTATTTAATTTTTCATGAACAGGAAAATAAAAATAAAAATTATAAAGGTCAATTGAATTACAAATTCGATCATTCTTCAAGTGTGATTAATTAATGATAATGTCAGCATTATAAACCAGAACCTCTGAGTTCAAATTTAATGTTCTTTCTTTTAAATCACCCTACGGCTTGAGTAATAACTGATTAGTTAATTCATCGTTGGGAATCAGATACAATTTTTAATATGACCAGTAACACCACAGTCATTTGTATCACAGATGTGTTATTGTACTTATTTGAACACAACTATTATCCCATAGGTAAAGTTAAAGAACAGTTTAGCAATTATCCAATAAAATCAATCAATGAAGATTACCAGTATGGAAAATTCTAGCTGAAAGCTATTGTGTTTTCAAAAAACATTCTCAATAACATGTTTTGAGGGCTATAGATTTTCTGGCTAATTTCTTTAGCAAATATGATTCAGATTGCATCAGTAAATGGCCACTAACTCCTGCAAGGATAACACAGATTCAGAGGTGAAAAATGGCTTATACATTCTTTTATCTATCATGCTTTATGCAGTACAATGCAAGTAGAAGCAAGTAAAATGTTTTTTTTTTCTTTAAGAATGATGGATGTAATTTAATCCTACACATTTCAAATTTTGAATCAAAGAAATGTTTATAATACCTACATATTATAAATATATATATGTATATATATACATACATATATATGTATATATATACATATATATACATACATATATATGTATATATATACATATATATACATACATATATATGTATATATATACATATATATATATATATATACATATATCTTACTAATCCACTTATACATTTTAAAACATGACAATCACAGAAATTTTCTATTTTAGCATTTGCAAATGAGCTATAATTATAAGCTTATAATTCTATGAACTTTACATGGGATATAGTTTGGGTTTTGGTATTTCATTTAAACTTAAGATATTATATGTTTATGAGCCCTAGGTATTACTAAGTCTCTATTGGTTTTGTTACCATCATCAACAAAGGAAAAAGACTTACTTTCTACTACTGTATTTTCTTTATTTTGTTAATTGGAGGTTACTCCTCATTACAGAATCAATTTAGTCTGCTGAAAAGCCATAACTTTATTATATAAAAGTAACTTCTACAACGAGGTTGCTGAGCATTTTATTCCAAAGCTACTCTTTTTGTTCATCTACTGACAACTATTTCCCATTCATCTAGACTCCTTTGTTGTACAAAATCTTCATGTTTCTTAAATTTGTTTCTATTTGGTCTTTGATGTCCACTCCAATTGCCAAGTTTATTTGATCCTACTTGAGCAACATTTTATGCATCTTTCAATTATAACCTATTTAATTAATATTAACACCTACTTCTACACAAAGGGAGATAAGATCTAATACCTACACTTACAGTATGGTAAAAATATCATATATATTTATACATATATATTGAACATATATATATATATATAAATTTTATTAATGAATTGTATGTTGCATTAGCATGTTGCTAAGCAAAATGTCTTATGATATCAGAAGAGTAATTGTTTTTAATGACTGTCTCACCAGAATATTTAAGGAAGCAGCATTTGATTTTGCCTTCAAATAAAAAAGAATCAAATCATTAGTGATAAAGACAAGGAATTGAATGTACAAAGAAAACTGGAGCAAACTTTGGAAACTGTAGGAAGTATTTGAGTGGTGACTATCTGGAAAATAAAAGGTAAAGTAGAATGTTATTATATAAGGTCAAAATATCAATATGGCACAAGTTTATGGAAAGCCTTAAGGATGTAGGAAAGTAGTTTGAATTTTTTTTTAGTAGGGTGATTTTTTTAAACTTGTTCAGGGCAGTCAAGTGTTCTCTCAAATTTTTCTACTTAATTTGGGTTTCAATTAAATACTTATGTTCAATATTTTATAGACCCAAGATGTAGATGGAGAAAACAATATCAAAATGAGTTGAGTAGTTTTATCTTTTCTTTGTTTTCTTCATATTATTGTCCCTGAGCACCAACATTATTTCTTTTTCAGTCTTCCTCTTCTCCTCAAGAAAACAATAAGAATAAATTGCTTGGTCTTTAGCAATTTTCACTAATCTCAAGATTTTTTCTGCTTTTGAGAGTATTTTTAAAGATTTCTTAAAAAATTTAAAAGATATTTTATCTTTTCCTTCATTTCCCAATACATCCCTCCTTTCTGCCTTAACCAGAGAATCATCTGACAAAGAATAAAAAGGGGCAAAGTATTTCAGCAAAAATAATGAATATTTAAACAAAACACAGAACATGATTTATATTTCACCTTCATTGTCCCACTATCACTGCAAAGAAGAGAGGGGAATAAAATTTTGTCTCTTTTTTGGGACTAATCTTAGATATTATAATTGCATAATATTCAGCTTTGGGTTTTATGTTTTTTTTCTTTGACTTGCTTTGTTGCAATTATTATGTACAGAGTTTTATTGGTTCTGCCTACTTCACATGTAACAGTCACTCTATTCCAGAAACTCAACTGTTAGATATTTTTGATGCAAGTTGTTGTAAAATTTTGAACGTTAGTATAATTCCATTATATATAGTGATTGAAGTTTTAGCCCATTTCCTTAACAAGAATAATAATAATAATAATGAATGTTTATAATATAACCCTAAGTAAACGACTTAAGAATTTTTACCAGACAATGATTAATTACAAAATATTAAAGTATTTTAAAACTAATTTACTAATTTACTTTAATCTACTTTATCACTTTTACATTTACCTTGTCTTGCCTTTTCAACTACATTTTCTTTACTCTTCTTGAGTTTATAAGATTTTACCAGGGTTTATACCCTAATATTCTTTATCCATTTTAATTTTTTTACCTCTTTCTTAATTTTTTTTATCTTGTTTTTCTGATACTTAAGATGTAGAATGTGTATCAGTTTCTATGTCTTGAAATAGTTTTCTTTCAAATTTTCTTAAATTGTCACATATTTTGCTCAATTTCACCTCTCCAAATGTGACTAATAAACTATATTATTTGTTTTAAAGCTTTCCAAATCACCTATATGGCTTTCTTCTCCTTAAATCAGGATTGAGGAACTTGCAGCCTCAAGGTCACATCCAAGTTTTACAGAAAAAGTGCTTTTGTTAAGGGGATTTCTTCTGTGAAGTTTGGATTCAAAGAACCACACTTGAGGGCCTAGAGGGCCACTTGTGGCCTTGCAGCCAGAGGTTTCCCAACCCCACTCTAAATAACACTAACATGAGGTTTTCTAAGTTAATATGTGTTTGCAAGAATCATTATAGAAAGTTCAATGGTGCTCATTTTCATTAATTTTGATACTACTTATTTAGAACTTGGACAGACCTTTTGTAACTGCTTTTGTAACTGTGGTGCAAAGGAACCTAGTTATTGGCTGCAATGTCTAATCAAAGGGTGTATCTAAAAGCTATTAACCAGAATTTCTCCTTTTCTTTAGACTTCTTCCTGCCTGACAGCATTCTGATAAGAGAAGAGACACTGCTGTAAGTGGAAACAGGAAGGTAAACATGTGATTTGTAAATATAGGCCTCCATTCTATGCCTTGATATTTGTTTTATCATTTCAGTAAAAAGATTTTGGATAGGGGGACAGAGCCAAGATGGTGGCTGGAAAGCAGGGACTAGCATGAGCTCTCCACCGAACCCCTCCAAAAACCTATAAAAATGGCTCTGAACCAATTCTAGAAATGGAGAACTCAGAAAATAGCAGAGGGAAGCAGGGCTCCAGCCCAAGACAACCTGGATGGTCTCTGGGTGAGGTCTATACTTCACGGAGCTGGGAGTGGAGAGAAGCAGAGCCCAGCCTGTGGCATGCACACCAACCAGACCAGGAGTTGGGCGGGGCATGCCCTAGCATCCTGAATCAGTGAGCTGCACCAGTTACCACACTTCTAAACCCACAAACACCAAAGGCAACAGAGAAGGTGAGTGGGAAAAGGTGCGGGAGTAGAAGGAGTTCGCTGTTCGGCCACCACCCTGAGGGCAGTGGAAGTGTGGTAGCTATAGAACTACAGCTGCAGTTACTTCCTGCCTCAGGTCCACCTGGTGGGAGTAATTAAGTGGCTGATGAGAGCAGGAGTGCACAGCCTGCTGAAGATCTAAGTCCAGTCCGGGTTGGGGGTTCTTGGGGAAGGAGGATTGCTGGTGTGACAGAGCTGGTGCATCCCCCCAGGCATGGAACATAGTTCTCTTAACTCTACAATCAGTCATACCCCGCTGAAAAACTCAAGGGTCACCTTAGTTGACTGGGAATATGGCCAGGCAGCGAAAATGCACCCAGATTCAGTCTCAGACTCTGGAATCTTTCTTTGGTGACAAAGAAGACCAAATGTACAGACGCGAGAAGTCAAAAAGTCAAAGAGCCTACAAAAAAAAGCATCCAAGAAAAATATGAACTGCTCTGAGGTCATGGAAGAGCTCAAAAAGGATTTGGAAAAGGAAGTTAGAGAAGTAGAGGAAAAATTGGGAAGAGAAATGAGAAGGATGTGAGAAAACCATGAAAAACAAGTCAATGACTTGCTAAAGGAGACTCAAAAACATACTGAAAATTTACTGAAGAAAACACCACCTTAAAAAATAGATGAACTCAAATGACAAAAGAGCTCCAAAAAGCCAATGAGGAGAAGAATGCCTTGAAAAGCAGAATTAGCCAAATGGAAAAGAAGGTCCAAAAGACCACTGAAGAAAATACATTAAGAGATCAAAGGGCTTGGAATAAGATATTCTAGAGGCCAATGGAGCTAGGATTAAAACCAAGAATCACCTACCCAGCAAAACTGAATATCATTCTCCAAGGCAAAATGTGGATTTTTATTAAAATAGAGGACTTTCAAGCTTTCTCAGTAAAAAAAACCAGAGCTGAATAGAAAATTTGACTTTCAAACACAAGAATCAAGAGAAGCATGAAAAGGTAATCAAGAAAAAGAACAAGAAAAAAAAATTGCAAGGGACTTACTAAAATTGAATTGTTTTGTTTACATTCCTACATGGAAAGATGATGTGTATGATTCATGAGACCTCAGTATTAGGGTAGCTGAAGGGAATGTATATATATCTTTATGTATATATATATATATATATATATATATATATATATATATATATATATATGTACACACACATATATATGTGAGTGTGTATGTATGTATATATGTATGTGTGTGTGTGTGTGTATATATATATATATATATATATATATAAAGAGAGAGAGAGAGAGAGAGAGAGAGAGAGAGAGAGAGAGACACACACACACAGACAGAGAGAGCCAGAGAGAGAGAGAGAGAGAGAGAGAGAGAGAGCATAGGGTGAGTTGAAGATGAAGGGATGATATCTAAAAGAAATAAAATCAAATTAGGGGATGAGAGAGGGAGAAGGGGAAAGATAGAATGGGGTAAATCATCTCACATAAAAGTGGCAAGACAAAGTCGTTCTGTAGGAGAGAAAGAGAAGGCAGGTCAGGAGGAATGAGTCAATCTTGCTCTCGTCAAATTTGACCTGAGGAGGGAATACCATACATACTCATTTGGGTATCTTACCACACAGGGAAAAAGGAGGAAGAAGATAAAAAAGGGGGTATGATAGAAGGGAGGACAGGTGGGGGTGGAGGTAATCAAAAACAAACACTTTTGAAAGGGGACAGAGCCAAGGGAGAAAATTCAATCAAGCGGGATAGGTTAGGAAGGAGCAAAATATCATTAGTCTTTCACAACATGAGTATTGTGGAAGGGTTATACATAATGATACGCACGTGGTCTATGTTGAATTGCTTGAGTTCTTAGTGAGGGTGGGTGGGAAGGGAAGAGGGGAGAGAATTTGGAACTCAAAGTTTTAAAAACAGATGTTCAAAAACAAAAAATTTACATGCAACTAGAAAATAAGATTTACAGGCCATGGGGTGTAGAAGTTTATCTTGCGCTACAAGAAAGGAAGGAAAAGGGGATGGGAGGGTCGTGGGGTGACAGAAGGGAGGGTTGACTAGGGAATAGGGCACCCAGAATATACACCATCTTGGAGTGGGGGGGGAGGGTAGAAATGGGGAGAAAATTTGTAGTTCAAACTCTTGTGAAAATCAATGCTGAAAACTAAATAAAAAAATTTAAAAAAATGTTGAATATCACTACAAACTTGTGAGTTTTTAGAGGTCCATGCTGTAACAATAATCTGCTAGTAGCTACTATGGCTGTGTAAAAACAACAACAACCAGCACAGTGAAGGTCACTAACACAGGTTCTTTTGATCTACTTTACTAAGGAAAATAACTTTAAGGGGTTAACCATCTTACTTTAATTCAACACACAACTATAACTCAGTTCAGGAGGAAAAGCCAGCAACCTGGATTTCAGAGAAAATACAAATAAATTATAAACATACACAGTATCAACAGACCAGATCACAATTCATAGTTACCAGGAAAGCATCAACATCTGAGTTTACAAGCTGGGGGCTATTAAAATGGCTGCCCAGAGTTCCACACCACTCTTCTAGTGACTGAGAGCCCCAAGGCAGAACACCAACCTCTAGGTTTATATATCTTGTTCAGCATCAGAGGGCTTCACCATGTGTGACTCAAACCCACTTGACCTAAAAGCTCCACAAACATGGGACTCAAATCCATGTCGCCTAAAGGTCTCTGGCATCACAAACATGTCACTCAAACCCATGCAAACCAGGCTTTTCCTTGAGGCAAGGAGGTCATCCAAGACCCTAGTTTAATCAAAGAAACAAAGGCCGGACTCATCAAGGGCACTTATTAAAGAAGCGCTAAAAGATAAAAGAGTAAAAAAAAAAAAAAAAAGTCCCACCTTAATTACCAATTCACATGCCTCATGAGATTTGTAGTCATCCAGTCCAGTTTTGAAGCCTTAGAGATTTTGCTTTCAGGAATCAGCCCGAAGTACCTGAAACAAGAGCTCATCAAGCAAAATTCTGTATTTGTCCATGAATTTCATAAGACTGATGCTATTTAGAAACATTGTTTATTCGGAGCACATCATTCCCTACACCATCTTGACCTATGGGTGTCACAGAGTTGAATTTGATGATCTATGATGTACTTTCACATTCTAAATTTTATGACCACCTAAATGGCATGGCCTTAGCTACAAAATTTTTTTCAGTCTCATCTAAATGAGTGGTACAAGAGTTGATTCCAGTTCTTCCAACTTTTCTCATAGCATTGTTCCACTAACCAGTGATCTCAAACATGTTTTATTCTTGTCATTTATAACTTCATAAGAGCTCTTATGTTGCATAAAATTTATTTTAATTTCTATTTAGTATTTTATTTTTCAATATTTTTGTTATTTTGTAAACAGTCAATTTCACTTTGTTTCGCCACATGCAAGTTTCTTTAGCATTTTCTGAGAGAATCCCACTTATCATTTCCTGTAGTACAATACTATTCTATCACAATCACATGCCACAACTAGTTTAGCCATGCCCCAACTGATGGGCATCCCACAATTACCAATTTCACACACACACACACACACACATACATTTATTTATTTATTTTATACACAGACTAAAACTTTAATACATAGCTCAAAAAGAAAAAAAAATAGACTTAAATATTAAAACAATATAAAATAAGAAACGATAAAACATGTCATGTGCACAGCTGAATGTAAGAGAGGATTCAAAATATATAGCAATAAATTTCCATATCAAAAAGCCTCTATAGTGAATATTATGTGTTGTGTTGAGAGCTATCTTTTCTTGCCCTTAGTTCTCTTTTGTTCTTTGTTCTCTGCCATATATTTTTTGTTCTTTTTTCTTCCCTTCCCCTCATCCTAAGGCTTCAATTAAGCATGCATATATTTATTTATAGATATAGATATAATACACATATATATGTATTCACATACATACTTACATAAACATATACTTTCCCTAACAGATTCTACTCTTAATCTCCATTTTCATTATAATGTGATTCTCTTATTTCCTATCACTTCTGACTCCTCTACTTTACTTCTACCCACTGCTTTGCCTTCCTAGTACTTACCCTATGCCCTGCAATGATTCTTCCCCTATCTTCCCATTCCCATTAATCTTTTGTATCCCCAGTTGACCTATTCCCTCACCCTCCTATCTAAAGATCCTTCCCTTATACTCCCATTCCCATTAAACTAAACACTCTTCTGTATCCCTCTTTAACCTATTCCTTCCATCTCCTCTCTAAAGACCCCTCCTTTATCCTCTACTCCCTCCTTATGCCCTTAGCATTTTATTTTTTTCTAAATTTAAAAGACTTTTATACTCTTTCCCCCATCTAATTCCTTTGTATCTATTCTTCATCTAGCACCTCATTTGTATAAAATGATTACTCTTTTTACATGTTCCTGTACAGTTTTACTTTTCCAAGTCATACCAAATTTAGGTCTACACTTATCTTTTTTATGAACTACCCGATGACTAATAAGAATCTTAGACATACACTTTACATTTTATTTGTATAAAAGATAAACAGTCTGTCTATATAGAGTCCCTTGTAATTGGTCTTTGGTATGAACATTATGTTCCTCTTGGCTCTTTTATGTCAAATCTTCTATCAAGTTCAGGTTTTTTTTAAACAAAGTCTGATAATTCATTAAATATTCATTTTTTTATTCAGAATTATACTTGACTTTGCTGGGTATGATATTTTTGACCAGAAACCCAGTTATTTTGCTCTTCTATATACAGTTTTCAAAGACCTCTAAGTTTTAGTGTCACCATTGCTAGGTCTTGCATGATTCTAATTGTGACAGAACCATATATAGATTGATTTTTTTTCTTGCTGCTCATATTATTTTATCTTTGAATTTGACTGCAATATTCCTTTGGGTTCTCTTCATAGGATTTCCTACAGGTGGTGATTGGTGGATTTTTTTTCTATTTCTACTTTTCTCTCTTGTTCTAATGCTTCAGGATAATTTTATTTAATTATGTCTTGTATTATTTTATCAATTTTATTTTTGCTCATAGCTTTAAGGTAGTCTGATTATTCTAATGTTTTCTTTTCTTTATCTGTTCTCCAAATCAGTTTTTTTTTCATCATGAGATGTTTCACATTCTCTTTTATTTTTTTTATTCTCTATATTTTGTTTTATTATTTCTTGATCTCTTATAATTTTGCTGGCTTTCCCTTGCCTCATTCTGATTTTCAAGGAGTCATTTTCTCCCTTAAGATTCTGGATCTTCTTTTCTAATTGGTTGATTTTCTTTTCATAATCTTCTTCATTTTTTTTCTTAGATTGTTTTATTTTTTCCCTCAATCTCTCTCATTTGATTTGCAGAGTCTTTTTTTAAGCTCCTCTATGAATTCTTTTTCGGCAGGTGACCATTTAACACTACTCTTTGGGGTAGAGGACAATTTCTTTGCTTCAGTGTCCTCCTCTGAAGATAAACACCAGACTTCTCTATTACCATAGTAACTCTCTATGTTTGGATTCTTTCTCCTTTGCTGTGGATTTTTCTTTTTAAATTTTGTAGTAGCTTAGTTTTTATAATCACCTCCAGTCCTAGGGTATGGAGGATGGTGCCTCTGACCTCAGATCCTCTTTCGTGCTCTCCTCTTTGGCCTGGAACTCAAACCAAGACCTCCATCCTCCTGTAATTTCCCAAAGACATTGGCATCCCCTTCCCCGCCCACGTCTGCCCTCGTGGGGCTTGTGCTGGTTCCTTTTCTCCCCTACTGCGTCCCTAAAGCATAGTTGGGTCTGGTTTTCCTTGTCAGCAGAGGGTCCCTTGATTTTTCCAGATGGAGAAGCCCAACTCCCTTTATTGTCTTTAGAAGGTAAAGTTCCTGTAGTGAAGGCTCAGGCAAGCTCCCAACCCAGCTAATCCCAGAGCTTGTAACTTGTTGTATGTGTCCCTAGCCTAGAGGCATTTACTCTTTATAGGGACCAAACCTTGCCCTGAGATTTTTCTTCACATGTTCTCTGATTGTCCCAGGAGTAACACTGCTCTGACCCTACTCTAATTTATTTTCACTACTCTGTATTCACTTTAAGGTGCTATTGTATCTCTTTTGTGGGGGGAAATCTTGTGAGCTTAGAAACTTCTGACCTACTCTGCCATCTTCCCAGAATTCTCTCTCAATTTTAAATTCTTTGCCAGGAGAAAAGGGTTGCTATGAATATTTTTGTACATAGAGGTCCTTTTCATTTTTAAAAATCTCTTTTGGGATACAAACCTAGTATTGGTATTGCTTGGTCAAAGGGTATGCATAGTTTTATACCTATTTGATTATAGTTCCAAATTGCTCTACTGAACAATTGAATCAGTTCATAATTCCACAAACAATGTATTAATGCAACATTTTTGCCACGTCCTCTCAACAATTTGAGATTTTCCTTTTCTGTCCTATTAGCCATTTTAGTATGTATGAGATAGTACCTTAAAATTGTTTTAATTTGCATTTCTCTAATCAATGGTGAGTTAGAGCATTTTTTATGTCTATAGATAGCTTTGGTTAATTCATATGAAAACTGTTCAAAAATATTCATCATTTATCAATTGGGGAATCAGTCTTTTTTTATAAATTTGACTCAGTTCTCTATATGTCTGAGAAATGAGGTCTTTATCAGAGAAGCTTGCTTCATTTTTTTCCCAATTGCCATTGCTAACTGCATTTTCCTCCATCCTGTCCCCCTGTTTATTCTATTCTATCTCTCCTTTCTCCATGTCCCTCCTCAAAAGGGTTTTGCTTCCAACCACCTCTTCCCCAAATCTGTCTTCCCTTCTTTCACCCCTTCCTGCTTTCTTATTTGCTTCCTATTTTCCTATAGGGCAAGTAAGATATATTTTTGTACCCAACATAGTATGTATGACTGTAATTTTCATTTTTAAATTATTCCAACTTCTTACATAAAGGAACATATTTGTTTTAATGTGTGTGTTTGTGTTAATAGCCTTAAAAGAGGAGGAGGAATCTTTCTTTCAAAACTCATCTCAAATTTCACGTTATGTGTGAAGTATTTGATTATCTCCCCTTTCTAAAACCCTAAACCCTCCATTTAAAAAAATTTTAAAAAAATTGTATTGTTTTAAGTTATGAGTATTATAATTTCATTTATGTAGGGAGCCCCTAGTTAGGAATGCTCTGTATCAATGCAGACTGATACTTTATGTCCAATATACCATCATAGTGCATTGCTTAGGATTCCTGAGAAACTAAGTGGCTTATCTGGTTCACACAGATACTTTGCAAAACAGATAGGGCTTGAACTCAGATCTTTCTGATTCTGAGACTACCTGTCTATTTACTATCACACAATTTACACTTCCCCCAAATAAGTCACATTTATTTTTGTACTCATATATGTGTATGCTATCTCTGCTAATAATAGAATGTAAGCTCCTTGAGTACAAGAACGATTTTTGTTGTTTTTTTTACTCCGAGTATCTAACAAAGTTCCTGACAAATAGTGGGCAAATAGAAATGCTGGTTGATTGATAAAAGTAACATTTTTAAAGGCTTTTTCCATTTCTCAACCACACTAAAATCTATTATTTTTATTATTGTTGTTGTTGTTGTAGTAGTAGTTGTTGTTGTTGTTTACCCTGCCATTTCAGCTTTTACACTTCTCCTGGTTCTGTCTGAGCTTGAGCAAATACTTGCTTTGTCTTTGGCATTTATATCCACCTGACCTCTTGTCACAACAATGTTACTTGCAGATACTATGGCTATGTAAGGCCAATAACACCAGCACACAGGAAGGATGCTAGCACAGTTTCTTTGATCTGCTTTTCTAAGGAAAGTGACTCTAAGGGGTTTACATTGTCACGAATTAAACATACATATATCATTCACTTAGTTCCGGGTAAAAGTTAACACTCTGAACTTCAGAGAAAACACACACAGAAATTACAAAAACAGAACAAATAACACTAGTCAGAAGATAGGGCTTCTAACTGCCTGTCCATAGCAACACATACATAGTTACCAGAGAAAGAAGCACCAATATCTGGGTTTCCAAAGCTAGGGGGCTCTTTAATGGCTACACAGACTCTCCTCTGGCCAAATCAAAAGAACACTGTTCCAATGAGTGAGTCCTAAAGCAAAATGCTCACCTCAAAGTACATAAACAATTCTTCAGGGTAAACCCACAGAGGGCTTCACAATCATGTGACTCAAACTCATGTGACTTACGTTTTCTTGTGACTTAGGCAGGTCATCAAAGACTCTTGATTCAATCAAAGGCTCTTGATTCAAACAAAGGCAAGACTCGGTCTAAGGCACTTGTTTGCCCTGGTGCTGAGAAGCACTCCAAAAGGAAAAAAAAAAAAAAAACAAAAAGTCCCACTTTGCATGCCATTACACCTCTTCTATTACTTTGCTTTCTGAAATGTGATACATAATTACTCTGATTCCTGCTTTCCTACTGGAACTAAACCATTGCCTATTCTTCCCTTTAATAAGGCTCTGATTCTTAAATGCTTTGTTTTAGCTTTTAATGTAGAAAATATTTCTCTTCAGTACTCTTCTCAGTTTCTTCTTGATTACCTCACCTCCTCTCATCTTTCCCTCCACCCCATTTGTTCAGTCTCCTCATGCTGCCCACTTGCTTCTGAGAACTCTACTCTGTAACCCTTCCCCAATATTTCCCAGGCAAAATCCCATGTTATGAGCCTTATCTATCATGTGCATCATTCATCTGTGTCATACTAAGATACTTGCTAGTTAATGGAGCCCATTAATTTAAGTTGAGGGAATGAAACTTTACTGTACTATAGTATTAGGGAATTATTTTCATTTTAGTTATAATTTTCAGTGCCTTAGGTCAAAGGAATGAAAAATAGGAGCATCATGGCACAGAAGAAAAAGAATTAGATCTAGTGACATGGGACCTGAATATAAATCTTCCTTCACACATTCAGTAATTTTGTGAATGTGGGAAACTTACTTCACTTAACTAGACCTGTTTACTCAACTATAAAAAATGAGGGATTAGACTAGATCCCCTCTGAAGTTCCTCACAGTTCAAGATACATGATCGTATAATTTGATGATTACATATCTCTAGCAGCAACAAATAAGAATATTTTTAGTTAGGGAAAGGGAGAAGTTTGACATTGAAGTTACTTCACATAGTTCCTTATACTAATTGTGTACAGATCCAACCTTCTGAAAGTGTTACAATGTCCTCATTCACCACTCATAATTTTTTATTATACCTTCCCTAACTCTAGAACATATAAGACAGTGATTACATTTAAACACTTTTTAGTTTTCCTTTTGCTCCTTTAACTCAGAAACCTATTCTTATAGCATGCTTCATTGATTAATCATTCATTTATTACTATTTATTATTTCTTAGCATTAGAAGATAGGATCTGATAATTCTACCCCTTGGCAACATAAAGAAGAAAAGAGGGCCACTATTCAGGAAGAGGTATAATGTATTTTTGTTGTTATTCTGTCAATCAATCATGTCAGACTCTTCATGACCTTGTGGACAAACTGTCCGTGGTTTTTTCTTGCAAAGATACTGGAGTGATTCACCATTTCCTTTTCCAAGGGATCCATTAGGTCCTTTGTCAGTCAATCAGAGATTAAATGACCTACCCAGAGTCATACAGGTAGTGTCTGAAGCTGGATTTGAATTCAGGTCATCCTGATTCCAGGCCCCATGTTCTATCCATTGAGCCACCAGGTAACCTCATAACACATTTTACAAACCAGTAAAGAGCAGATTTGCAAATCTTTTTTAAGTCAAAAATGGATAAATATATTGTTGATTCACAGTTATTGGAGATGCATTTTTTCCTCTCATACATTTTCATGATTTAAATGAAGAGATTAGGGAACTTGAAAAGGTATATATAATGTTTACATAAAGTACAAGCTATGATTCTAAAAAAAGTTAACTAGCTCAAAACTTGCTACAGGCAGATATTATGAGGTCATTGCTATAGTTTGTTTGTTTTTTTTTTCCAAGAAAGTTCCCATTAACATTAATATGAACTGCATAAGGGAAGATTAGTGAAGATTAGTGAGGTCCATTAGTGTTAATGGAAATTGTGCATGGGAGAGAAAAGGAGAGACTAGCCTTCCTCAATCTTCAAAACTGCAGAAACTGAGGATATTTTTATTGATGCCGGTACAATCCAACCAATGCCCACATTAACTGTCAGTGTGTACCAGTAGCTGTCAGTGTGTACTCCCATTTAAGAAAAGTTTACCCTGAATGTACATAATAGATCTAGCCAGTTTTGCCAGTATTCATGGAGTCCAACAAGTAGTGATACACAAAAGTTTTTTTTTTCTTTCTCTACTGGCTTATGATGTCAACTACTGACCACTTATTCTCTCCAAAGCAAAAACTGGTGCTCAAATAATGATCTGAAAAAGAAAAGAGAGCCTTCATTTGTTTTTGTTTTTTTTTTTAAATATTGGGAGTCCTCATCATTCTTGCTTATTCTGAGAGTACAGCTGTCACTCATGAGCTCAATCCCAATGTGGATCAGCAAAGGAGTTTGACTTGCTCCATTTCTGACCTGAGATGGCTTGTCACTCATTAGGCAGCCTTTTGGTCCAACACTCTTAAGGGGTCACCATCCTGATACCTGACTTAATGTGGACACCACATCAAGCCTAGATCTCTGTAGCTCAGAGCTCCTAACTTCACTATGTATTAGGTACAGCTTCCCTGTTTATAAAGATTACAGGTATATGCTACCAAACCTAGTAGTAAAAACATCTTTTACAATGCACCATTCTCACAGGGACTGTTACATTAGTTAGCAAAGAGGTAATCTCACCTATTCAAAATAAAAGCCAATATTTGTCAACCTGTGATGGAAAAGCAAATGAGAACACCATGTAATTCATAATATATACTTTCTATGATTAAATATTTTTTCTTTGTTCGATTAAGAATAATAGTATTATGACTATTTATATTTCATAAATTTACTTCATCACTATATAATTTAGATATTCCCATATTCCAGACCAATATTGATACAGGATCTTTGTTAGTCCAGCTGCACAGGAACATAACAAGACTGCAAATGCTAGCTACTACTAGATTACCTTCAGTTAGGGAGATATTCACCTTTCAGTGAACCCATAGATAAATACGATTAAAAAGGAAATTATAGGAAGGGAGCAGAGAGAGGGAAGGAGGGGCAGAGAGAAGCTTGTTTATGACTCATGCCCTCACAATGTAAAATGACAGAACCAGGTTATTTATATCATTAGTAAAAGACTAAATTGCCTAATTATCCTCTCATTGGGAAAGTAGGCTATGATAAAAACATAGAAGGCCTCCTCTGTAGATATTCATGGTAGAAAGGTGAAGACTAAATGTAACTGATGCTTTAGGTTTAGGATTTTTATATAAAAGGAGGGAGTTTCCTAATGGACATGATGTTAATGTACATCTTGATATAGAACAACATTCTTAACTTTGTGTGTCATGGATCCCTTTGGTACTCTGGTGAAGCATATGGATACTTTCTTCTGAATAATGTTTTTAAATGTATAAAATAAATAAGGTTACAAAGGAAACCAAATATATTGAAATTTAGTTATAAATTGTTTAAAAAAACAAATTTTATATCATAACATATCTCTAAGTGGGTTTAGTAACTAACAAATATGAAATAGTAGTGAGTATAAAAACTATTTTTAAATAGCTAAAAAATGTTCCATGTTAAATTTGAATGAATTATTAAATCATAAATACTGCTAATATTATTATTGTTTTTTGCCTATATTTGTAATTAAATAAAATGATAAATTTCATTTAGAAGTGAATAAAAATAAAAATGTAATTTATTTTATCCCATTCAAATTCAGGACACTCTGAATACGTGCGTCAGTCTATTGCATGCAAAGCTAAAAATCCATGGCCTCAGTTTTCTACTTGGTGTATGATTTGTGCTATGTAAGAACAGTATTGTCTCTTCAGCTGTGTATCATAGCAAGCATCCACTTTTAAGGAATTAGGGAGAAAATGTCTGAAGTGACAACCTATCTTTGTTATTCTCATTGAAAGGAAGAAATATGGCTTTTAAAGAAGGCTTTCCCAACAAAACAGTCAATAAGAGATCATTTGTTCTAATTTTCTTTTTGGAAAATATAATCATCATTAACATACCACATCCCAACTTATTGTAATAGGAGAAAACTTTGGGCATAGAGCAACCTGTCTCTAATTTCTTGTTTGATGAAATATCTCACACATCTAATGCATTCTTTGGTTCCTGCTTGTTGATACTTTTGTTCTGATCCTCTTCTTTGCCCACATGTACTGATAGCTGATCTTTTCTATCATTTGAATATGTATTCTGGGACCCACTCTTGACTTCTCTAATGGTTACCTCCCTTCCCTAGTAGACTATGTTCCCAAAATTTCTCATGAACAACCATGACAAAGTTTTTTGTCATCGACCAGCTTCAGGCCATTGAAGTTAGTAATTAACTTTTATCTCCTGCCCACATGCTATACTATGTTAATTTTCATGGAACTCTAATATACTCTACTGATTGTGTGATGTGTTGCTGCTAATTATACTTGTTTCCTAGGTCTCGCATTTCTTGCCTTTTTCATTCTTGCCTTTTCTTTTTTTTCTTTTTTTTATTTATAGTTTACAACACTCAGTTCTACATACTTTTGAGTTCCACATTTTCTTCTCTCCCTTCCCCCCTCCCTCCCAAAGATGGTATGGAATCCCATATAACTTCCACATATAACTTCACATTGAATTAATTTACACACTAGTCAAGTTATGGAGAAGAATTATGACCAGTGAAATGAATCATGAGAAAGAAGAAACAGGACCAAAAAAAGAAAAACAAAAACAAAAAACAGAGAAAAAGAAAAAAAATGGGGGGGTGGGAAAGGCTAGCATGAAGTGTGCCTCAATCTGCATTCATACTTCATAGTTCTTTCTCTGGCTGTAGATAGCATTCTCCACCATTAGTCCTTTGGAGTTGTCTTTGTACCTTGTATTGCTGAGAAGAGCAAAGTCTGTCAGGGTTAGTCCTCACAGAATCCATATATCTGTGGTTGTGTATAATGTTCTCCTGTCTCTGCTGCGCTCACTCAGCATTATGTCTTGTAGGTTTTTCCAGGTTGCTATAAAGTCCATATCATCCCCATTTCTTATAGCACAATAGCATTCCATTACCTTCATATACCACAGCTGGTTCAGCCATTCCCCAATTGATGGGCATCTCTTTGATTTCCAATTCTTAGTTACCGCAAAGAGATGCTATAAATATCCGTGTACATATGGGTCCTTTTCCCACTTGTGTGATCTCTTTGGGACACAACCCTAGAAGTGGTATTGATGGGTCAAAGGGTATGAACATTCTTATAGCCCTTTGGGCATAGTTCCAAATTGCTCTCCAAAATGGATGGATCCGTTCACAACTCCAACAGCAATGTAACAATGTTCCAATTTTCCCACATCCTCTCCAGTATTTATTGTTTTCCTGTTTTGTTATATTAGCCAATTTGACAGGAGAGATGTGGTATTCAAGAGTTGCTCTGATTTGCATTTCTCTAATCAGTAGTGATTTTGAGCATTTTTTCGTATGCCTATAGATATCTTCAGTTCCTTCCTCTGAAAACTGCCTGTTCACATCCTTTGACCATTTCTCAATTGGGGAATGACTTGTATTCCTATATATTTGGCTCAGTTCTCTGTATATTTTAGAAATGAGGCCTTTATGAGAGACACTAGTTGTAAAGATTTTCTCCCAATTTTATGCTACCATCCTAATTTTTGGTTGCATTGGCTATTTTTGTACAAAGACATTTCAATTTAACATAATCAAAATTATCCATGTTGCATTTTGTAATGCTCTCTATGTCTTGTTGGGTCATGAATTTTTTTCTTTTCCATAGATCTGATAGGTAAACTATTCCTTGCTCTCCCAAATTGCTTATAGTTTCAGCCTTTATTCCTAAATCATGAAGTCATTTTGAATTTATTTTGGTATAGGGTGTAAGACATTGGTCTATGCCCAATTTCTGCCCTACCATTTTCCACTTTTTTTTGTGAAATGGTGAATTCTTAGCCCAGAAGCTGGCCTCTTTGGGTTTATCAGAGTAGATTGATAAACTCATTGATTTCTCCTCCTTGTGTACCTATCCTATTCCACTGATCCACAGCTCTGTTTCTTAACTAGTACCAGGTAGTTTTGATGACTGCTGTTCTATAGTACAGTTTAATATCTGGTATGGCTAGGCCATCTTCTCTAGCATTTCTTCTTATTAATTCCCTAGATATTCTAGACCTCTCATTCTTCCAGATGAATTTGTTATTATTTTATCCAGCTCTGTAAAATAATTTTTGGTAGTTCAATTGGTATGGCACTGAATAGATTAATTTAGGTAAAATTGTCATTTTTATTATATTAGGTTGGCCTAACCACGAACAACTGATAATTTTCCATTTATTGAGATCTGACTTTATTCACGTGAAAAGTGTTTCATAATCATGTTCTCATAGGCCCTGGGTTTGTCTTGGCAGATAGACTCCCAAATATTTTATAGTGTCTACAGTAACTTTGAATGAAATCTCTCTCTATCTCTTGCTGTTGGGCTTTGTTAGTAATGTGTGGGAATGCTGAGGATTTATGTGGGTTTATTTTATATCCTGCAGCTTTGCTAAAGTTGTTTGTTATTTCAAGTATGTTTTTGCTTGATTTTCTGTAAGTGAATCATCATATCATCTGCAAAAAGTGATAATTTAGCTTTTTCTTTGCCTATTCTAATTCCTTCAATTTCTTTTTCTTCTCTTATTGCTACAGCTAATGTTTCTAGTACTAAATTGAATAGTAGGGCATCCTCGTTTCATCCCTGATCTTATTGGGAATGCATCTAGCTTATCCGCATTACTGATAATGCTTGTTGATGGTTTTAGGTAGATGCAATTTATTATTTTAAGGAAGGCTACATTTATTCCTATGCTATCTAGTGTTTTCAGTAGGAATGGGTGTTGTATTTTGTCAAAGGCTTTTTCTGCATCTATTAAGATGATCATATAGTTTCTGCTAGTTTTGTTGTTGATATGGTCAATTGTGCTAATCATTTTCCCAATATTGAACAAGGCTTGCATTCCTGGAATAAATCCTATTGGTTGCATTGTATTATTTTCGTGACAAGTTGCTGCAATCTTTTTGCTAATATTTTATTTAAAAATTTTGCATCAATACTCATTAGAGAAATTGGTCTATTATTTTCTTTCTCTGTTTTGACTCTACCTGGTTTGGGTATTAGTACCATATTTGTGTCATAAAAAGAATTTACTAGGACTCCTTCACCTATTTTCCCAAATAGTCTACAAAGTGTAGGAATTAGTTGTTTTTTTAAATGTTTGATAGAATTCACATGTAAAACTGTCTGGCCCTGGAGATCTTTTCCTAGGAAGTTCACTGATGGCTTGCTCAACTTCTTTTCCTGAGATGGGGTTACTTAGAAATTTTACTTCCTTTTCTGTTAACCTGGGCAATTTATGTTTTTGTAGATATTCATCCATATCTGTAAGGTCGTCAAATTTGTGGACATAGGATTGGGCAAAATAATTCCTAATTATTGTTTTCATTTTCTCTTCATTAGAGGTGAACTCACCCTTTTCATTTTTGATACTGGTAATTTGATTTTCTTCTCCTCCTTTATTTAAATCAAATTTACCAAATGTTTATCAATTTTGTTGGTTTTTTTCATAAAACCAGCTCTTTGTTTTATTTATTAATTCAATAGTTTTCTTGGTTTCAATTTTATTAATCTCTCCTTTGATTTTCAGTATTTCTAATTTGGTATTTAATTGAGGATTATCAATTTACTCTTTTTCTAGTTTTTTCAGCTGTATGTCCAGATCACTGATCTCCTTTTTCCCTATTTTATTCATGTAAGCATTTAGAGATATAAAACTTCCCCTAAGAACTGCTTTTGCTACATCCCATAAGTTTTGGTTTGTTGTCTCATTATTGTCATTCTCTTGAATGAAGTTATTAATAGTTTCTCTGATTTGTTCTTTGGCCCACTCATTCTTTAGAATTAGATTATTTAGTTTCCAATTTATTTTTAGCTCGTTTTTCCATGGTTCTTTGTTACAAATAATTCTTATTGCATCATGATCTGAAAATTATGCTTTGACTACTTCTGCCTTTCTGCACTGGACTGTGAGGTTTTTATGCCCTAGTACATGGTCAATTTTTGAGTATGTGTCATGTACCACTGAAAAGAAAGTTTATTCTTTTTTATCCCCATTCAGTTTTCTCCAGAGGTCTATCATATCTTCCGTTCTGTTTAACTCCTTAACTTTTTTCTTATCTATTTTGAGGTTAGATTTATCAAGTTCAGAAAGGCGGAGGTTGAGGTCTCCCAATATTATAGTTTTCCTGTCTGTTTCTTCCTGTAACTCCCTTAACCTCTCCTCCAAAAATCTGTATGCCATACCACTTGGTGCATATGTGTTAAACAGTAATATTGCTTCATTGTTTATGGTGCCTTTTAGCAGGATGTAATGTCCTTCCTTATTTCTTTTTAATTAACTCTATCTTTACTTTTGCTTTGTCTGAGATTAGGATTGCTACACCTACTTTTTTCACTTTAACTGAGGCACGATATATTTTACTGCAGCCATTTACCTTTACCCTGTGTGTATCTGCTGTTTCAAATGTGTTTCTTGTAAACAGCATATTGTAAGATTATGGTTTTTAATCCATTCTGCTATCTGCTTCCTTTTTATGGCTGAGTTCATCCCATTCACATTCACAGTTATGATTTCTATCTGTGTCTTTTTCTCCATCCTATTTCCCCCTATTTATTCTTTTATTTCACCCTTTCCTCTTCCACTCCTCAACAAAGATTTGCTTTTGACCACCCCCTTCCTCAGTTAACCCTCCCTCTTTATTCCCCTCCCATATCTTACCGTTTCCCACTTGCTATTTCTCCCCTCCCTTCTGACCACCCCTCTCCCTTTTTTCCCCATTTCCCCTTCTACTTCCTGTAGGACAAGTTAGATTTCTTTTCTTATTAGGGTGTGTTATTCCCTTCTTGAACCAGATCAGATCACAGAGAAACTCAAATACTGATGTTCTCCCTCCCTTCTTTCCCTCTATTGAAACGTGTTTTTGTGACTATTCATTTGGTGTAATTAACCCTTTTCCACTACCTCCTTACCTTTTCTCTCACAGCTCTCCCTTTACATCTCTTAATTATGTTTTTTATCCTTATATCAGTTATTTTATACAAGCATTCACAATCTGTGTATCCCTTTCAACTGTCATAATAGCTGTACTCTTCTCATGATTGACATATATATGTGTATACATATATATGTGTATATATATGTATATATATAGTATATATATATGACATACATAAGATGATATAATCCTTCATAAAGATGCGAGTAATTTGCCCTTATTGATTAATAAGGTTTGTGAGCGTTTTCCCCCCTTTTTACCTTTTTATGTCTCTCTTGAGTTTTGTATTTGGAGATCAAATTTTTCATTGAGTTCTGGCCTTTTCATCAGGAAGGTCTGGAATTCCCTTATTTCATTGGATATCCATCTCCTTGCCTGAAAAATTGTGCTTAGTTTTCCTGGGTGGTTGATCCTTGGTTGTAGTCCTAGCTCCTTTGCCCTTTGGAATATCATATTCCAATTTATCCTGTATTTTAATGTGGAAGCTGAGAGATCCTGCTTGATCCTTACTGTAGTTCCATGATATTTTAATTGTTTCCTTTTGGCTGCTTTCCCCTTGACTTTGCAATTCTGAAATTTGGCTATAATATTTCTTGGTGTTTTCAGTTTGGGACCTTTTTCAGGGAGTCATTAGAGAATTCTTTCAATGACTATTTTGCCCTCTGTTCTAGGACCTCTGGGTAGTTGTTATTGGTAATTTCTTCGAAGATACTGTCAAGGTTCTTTTTTTATTGTGGATTTATGATAGACCAATAACTCTTAAATTATCTCTCCTGGATCTATTTTCCAGATCAGTTGTTTTCCCAATCAGATATTTCACATTTTTTCTATTTTTTCACTATTTATATTTTGTTTTACTACTTCATGATGCCTCATAAATTCATTAGCTTGCACTTGCTCAACTCTAATTTTTAATGAGTTAGTGTCTTCATTTTGCTTTTGAATCTCCTTTTCCAATCAGTTGATTTTACCTGTCAGGGTATCATTTTCTCTATTCAGATTCTGAATCTCTGTAGCCATTTCACCAATCTTATTCTTTAGGGACTTGATTTCATCAGTGGATTTTTTTTCCATTTTTTCCATTTTTTCTTTTACCTCCCTAATTCAATTTTTAAAATCCTCCTTTAGCTCTTCTAGGAATGTTTTTTGGACTTGAGACCAGTTCACATTCTCTTTTGAGGTATCAGATGGAAAAAAAAATCCACTGATGACATCAATTCCTTAAAGAATAACATTCTTTCCTTTTCAAGGAAATTTTCTTCTAGACATGGAATGATCATTTGGGCACTTATCTTAAATTGTATTACTTACATTGCCTTTGTCTAAAACTCTGCAATTCTGTTCCAAAATTTTCTTGTTGCCCCTTCAATCCAACATCCGGTTGATAGCTTCTGTTGGGAAAGGATTTTATTAACTAATTAATGAATACACTGCCATACAGACAGAATAGAGGGTAAGTAGAATTGAATCTTTATGTAGTAATTGTGCCAGGAGAAGATACAACTGTTTTTAGTATTGCATAGTGAACTGCACAAACCTAATACATTAACTCAGCATTGTTGGCTAGACAAAATTAGAAAATGCATTCATTATTTGATGCCTTTCAATAGTATTTAGTATACTGAAGCCATTTAAGAACTGGGAGAATATTTGATGTGAAAAATTTGCCTCATATTGATTCTGGTGAAATCCTCAGAGAATGTTGATGAAAATGTAGAACAGCTTGAAAATAATCCTGTCGCTCTATCTTAAAGTTCTCCCTCCCACCACCAACAAACACCATGTAGGCTTTACCCCTCATTTTTTCTTCTCTTTTAGTTCACATCAATTAATAAGAATGCCTTGTGAATAAGTTTACAAAGGTGATGAAAACATTGAAATTCTTTATCCATCTTTAGATCTTGTATTTCTTAACTCTGCAGTTAAAATGTATGCTCAGGACAAACCATCACCAGGTTATACTTTTGCTACTCCATTTCAAAGTTGCTGCAGGTGAGAGTATGGTAATTAGATGTGACATATTGATAGGATCCATTCATTACTGTATACGAAAGAGTTTAAATTTCAAATGTAAATATATCCAGGAAATGAGCATTGCTTAATCTTAACCATCAATACTGCACGAAAATACATTTTTTCTTTGATGGTTGAGTGTATCAGAATTCTTTCACCAACTGTTCCAAACCTCTAAAAGTCCCAAATGTACCTCCCAACTTCTGCTTCTCTTTTAGTAAAATTTTTCTATTCCTCATTTGATGGGAAAATCAATTCTATCTATTATAAGCTCCCTCATCTTCTCTACACCATGTCTCAATATCCTCTACATCTTTACCTGTCTATTCACTTTGTAATTCCTTTGAAGAAGGCAAAACTTTACCTAGGCTAGGAAAAAATTTAGACTTTTTCTCTCATTTCTATTCCCTTCTTTATCTCCCAAGTATTATCCTCATTGATCATCTCCTTCTACTTACCCATAGCAATTCCAACCACTAGTTAGGAATGCAGTGAATCTTAATTGAGGGAGGCAGAGCCAAATTGGCAGAGGTAAGTCAGGGATTTACTGACCTCTCCCACAAATCCCTCCAAATAATTTTAAATAATGATTCTAAAAAATTCTAGAGTGGCAGAATCACCAAAAAGATGGAATGAAAGAATTTTTTTATGCTAAGACAACTTAGAATGTCACCAGGAAAGTTATGTTGCCCCAAGGTAAGAGTGGAGCAGAGTCCATCACATACTGCAATATCACAGACCCATCTAGACCCAGCAAACCAGAAGCATGCCTCTGAGTGACTGAATTAGTGGCAGCAGTGGTGGTTTCCAGACCTCTCAGCTCAAAGGAAATAAGGGGATTAGACAGCAGGTTAGAAGCAAATTAACAGGGGTCCCTTTGCTGGCATCCATGGCAGGACTCTGTTGCATTGCCTATATTTGGATATGAGTTGCATACCTAGGTTTTGTCCCAGTTCAAGGAGGGGCACAACAGAGCTTGTGACTGCAGGGGAGAAGAGACTCTGGGCAAAGTTCCAAATTTGAATAGAATGCTTGTGGTCACTCACAAACCAGTGCCAGTATAGAAAAGTAGTAAACACACCTCTCCCTAGATCATAACAAGTTGGAAGAATGAAAAACTTATTGGTCCCCAAAATTAATGATGAAAATAGCTGCACAAAAAAATCTTGAGGATGGTACAATGTCCCTTCCACTCTGAAAGCAAAATTCCACATTATCATAGATGTAAAAGTCAAGAAATAGGCTGGAATTTTAGAGAACAATGGAAAAAAATTCTGATCACAGAAAGTTTCTACATGATAAGGAAGATAATACCACAATCTCAGAAGAAAACAACAAAGTCAAAGCTCCTATATCCAAAGCCTACCAAAAACATGAATTGGTCTCAGGCCAAGGAAGAGAACAAAAAATGATTTTAAAAGATCTAGTAAGAGAGACAGAAGAAAAATTTGGAAGATAAATAAAAGTGATGAAAGAAAAATGATTTAAAAATCAACAGCTTGTTAAAGGAGGCACAAAATACTGAAGCAACTAATACCTTAAAAATAGACTAGGTCCAATAGTAAAAGAGGCACAAAATCCCTTAAAAAAAAGAGTGTCTCTAAAAGCAGAATTGGCTAAGTGGGAGGGAAAAATATATAAAAATTCACTGAGAAGAATCTTTTTAAAAAATATAGATTTGGCCCAATGGAAAAGTACAAAAGCTGACTGAAGTAAATAATTTCTTAAAAGTTAGAATTGGCAAATGGCAGCTAATGAATTTATGAGACACCAAGAAACAATCAAACAAAATAGAAGGAATAAAAACAATAGAAGACAACATGAAATATCTAGTTGGAAAAACAACTGACCTAGAAAATAGATCCAGGAGAAAAAAAAGTCTGAGAATTAATGGACTTCCTAAAAGCCATGATCAAACAAACAACAACAAAAAAGAGGCTATAAAACATCATCCAACAAATTATCAAGGAAAATTGCCCTGATATTCTGGAACAAGAGGGTCAAAGAGTCATTGAAAGAATCTACCAATCACCTTTTGAAAGAAATCCCATAATGAAAACTCCTAGGAATAACATAGCCAAATTCCAGACCTTTCAGGTCAAGGAGAAATGACTGCAAAGAGCCAAAAAGAAACAAATCAAGTATGTCAGAGCCATAGTTAGTATACCAAGAGATTTAGCAGTTCCTATATTAAAGCATCAAAAGGCTTGGGATATGATTTTTTTGGAGACAAAAAGTGCTAGGATTAGAGCCAAGAATCACCTATCCGGCAAAACTGAGGATAATCCTTTGAGGGGGAAAGAGGGTATTTAATGAGATAGAAGACTTTGAAGCATTCCGGAAGTGAAGACTAGAGCTGAATAGAAATTTTGATTTTCAAATATGAAATTTGAGAGAATCATTAAAAGATAAACAAAAAAGAGAAATCATAAGGGATTTAATAAGGTTTAAACTGTTTATATTTTTATCTGAGAAAATGATATTTATAATTCCTAAAACTGTTGTAATCACTAGGGTAGTTAGAAAGAGTTTACATAAACAGAAAGCAGAGGTTTGAGTTAAAAGTGATGAGATGATTACCTAAAAAATAAAATTAAGGGATGAGAAAGAAGAACATACTAGGAGAAAGGGAGAGGGGGAGGTAGAATGGAATAAATTATCTATCATAAAAGAGGCCTGAAAGAGATTTTAGAGTGAAGGAGAAATGGGGAAAATTTTAAATTCATTGGAGTTAACTCAAAAAGGGAATAGTATACACATTCATTTGGGTGTAAATATCTATTTTACCCTACATGAAAGTAAGAAGAGAATGGGATAAGAGAAGGGCAGTGGAACCAATAGAAGGGGAGGTAAAAATCATAAGCCAAATAATTTTGAGAATGGATATAGTAAAAGGAGAAATTAGGATAAATAGGAGGAAAATAGGATAGAAGGAAATACATAGTTGGTAATCATTATTGTGAAAAAAAGTGCTTACAGTGAGTTTCTCTGATAAAAAATTCAGTTCTCAAACATAGAAAACTTAGCCAGGTGGTGGAGACAAGATGGTGGCTGGAAAGTAGGGACTTGCATAAGTTTTCCTCCAAGTCCCTCCAAACACCTGTAAAAAATGGCTCTGGACAAATTCTAGAGCTGTATAACCCACAAAATAGCAGAGGCAAGAAGGGTTCCAGGCCAGGACAACCTGGATGGTCACTAGGAAGGGCCTATTGCATGGAGCTAGGAGTTAAGCAGAGCACAGTCCAGGGTGGGCCTTGCCAGGACCAACCACAGCAGGATCCAGGTGGATTAGGTGATAGGGCCTTGAATAATTGAGCTGTGGCAGTTACCAGGAGTCTCAACCAACAAACACCAAAGAAAACAGAGAAGATTAATGGAAAAACTGCTGGATAGGAGTGAGAGAAATGGGCAGTGGGCCCCAGCCCCTGGGACATGGAAGTCGTGCAGCTCTGGGGATGCTTTCAGAGGTAGAGCTGCGGGTGCTTCTGGACCCAGGCCCACCATGCGGAAGGAATTAAGCAGTGGATCACAGCGGGAAAACAGAGCCTGCTTGCATCTGTGTCATGATCCAGGTTGGCAGTACTTGGGGAGGAAGAGAGCTGGTATGGCAGATTTTGCTGTGTAGAAGTAGCTCTAAAAACAGCACATAGACCCTCAAAATTGGGACAAAGTACTCTCTACTCTACAAACAGTCATACACTGACAAAAAGCTCAAGGGTCAAGTAGCTGGCCCAGAACATGAACAGGCAGTGAAAACAGACTCAGATTCAGACTCAGACTTTGGATTCTTTTTTGCTGACAAAGAAGATCAAAACATACATCCAGAAGAAGTCAAAAAAGTCAAGGACCCTACATCAAAAGGCTCCAAAAAATATGAATTGTTCTCAGGCCATGGAAGACCTCAAAAAGGAATTGGAAAAGAAAGTAAGAGAAGTAGAGGAAAAATTGGGAAGAGAAATGACAGTGATGCAAGAATATCATGAAAAACAAGTCAATGACTTGCTAAAGGAGACCCCAAAATACTGAAGAAAAAAAAACACCTTAATAATAGACTAACTCAAATGGCAAAAGAGCTCTAAAAAGCCCAAGAGGAGAAGAATGACTTGAAAGGCAGAATTACCCAAATGGAAAAGGAGGTCCAAAAGACCACTGAAGAAAATTCTACCTTAAAAAATTAGATTGGAGCAAGTGGAAGCTAGTGACTTTATGAGAAATCAAGATATTTTAAAACAGAACCAAAAGAATGAAAAAATGGAAGACAATGTGAAATATCTCATTGGAAAAACCACTGACCTGGAGAATAGACCCAGGAGAGATAATTTCAAAATTATTAGACTACCTGAAAGCCACGATCAAGAAAAGAGCCCAGATATTATCTTTCAAGGACTTATCAAGGAAAATTGCCCTGAAATTGTAGAACCAGAGGGTAAAGTAGAAATGAAAAGAATCTACCAATTGCCTCCTGAAAAAGACCCCAAAAAGAAAACTCCTAGTAATATTGTTGCCAATTCCAGAGGTCCCAGATCAAGGAGAAAATACTGTAAGCAGCCAGAAAGAAACAATTTGAGTACTGTGGAAACACTATCAGAATAATACAAGATCTAGCAGTTTCTACATTAAGGGATCGAAGGGCTTGCAATATGATATTCTGGAGGTCAAAGGAGTTAGGATTAAAACCAAGAATCACCTACATAGCAAAACTGAGTACTATGCTCCTAAGAAAAATATGGACTTTCAATAAAACAGAAGACTTTCAAGCTTTCTAAGTGAAAAGACCAGAGCCGAATAGAAAATTTGACTGTCAAACACAAGAGTCAAGAGAAGTATGAAAAGGTAAACAAAGAGAAATAATAATGGACTTCCTAAAGTGGAACTGTTTTGCTTACATTCCTACATGGAAAGATGGTGTGTGTAATTCATGAGACCTTTTGGAATATACATATATATGGACAGAGGGCACAGGGTGAGTTCAATAGGAAGGTATGGTATATAAAAAAAAATAAAATAAAATTAAGGGATGAGATAGGAATATATTGAGAGAACAAGAAAGTGAGACATAGAATGGGGTAAATCATTTCACATAAAAGTGTCAAGAAAAGCAGTTCATTGGAAGGGAAGGAGGTAGGTGACAAGGCATGAGTGAATCTTGCTCTCATTGGATTTGACTTGACAAGGGAATACCATACACATACAATTGGGTATCTTATCCCACATGAAAGTACAGGCAAGCAAATAAGAAAGAGGAGAAGACAGAAGCAAGAGCAGATAGGGAAAAAATGTAATCAAAAGCAAGCACTTTAGAAAAGTGGTAGGGTTCAGGGAGAAAATTGAATAAAGGGGGCAGGACAGGATGGAGGAAAATACAGTTAGCCTTTCACAACATGACTATTTATGGGAGAGTTTTGCAAAATTATACATGTGTGTCCTATGTTGAATTGCTTGTCTTCTTAGGGAGAGTCAGTGGGGAGGGAGGAAAGGAGAGAATTTAGAACTCAAAGTTTTAAAAGAAGATGCTCAATAAAAAGTTGTTTTCACTTGCATAAGATATACAGACAATGGAGCATAGAAATCTATCTTACCCTCCAAGAAAGTAAGGGGAAAAGGTATGGGGAGGGAGATTGGGGTGAGAGAAAGGAGAGTTGACTGGGGAATGGGACAAACAGCATATATGCCATTTTGGAGTGGGGGAAGGTTACAAATGAGGAGAAAATTTGTAACTCAAAATCTTGTGGAAATCAATGCTGAAAACTAAAAAAAAATATTAAATCGTAAAGTATGGAATAAAAAAAAGAAAAGAAGGAAAGAAAACTGAGTCAAATTTATAGAAAGAAGTGCCATTCCTCAATTGATAAATAGTTAAAAATAGATATAAAATGGCAGTTTTCAAACAAAAAAGCAAAGCTATACATAGTCATATAAAATGCTCTAAAGGATTATTGCTTAAGAAAATACAAATTAAAACAATTCTAAGCTACTGCCTCATATCTGTCAGAATTACTAATATGACAGAAAAGGAAAATGACAAATTTTGGAAAGGATGTGGGAAAAATTAAAACAGAAATGTACGCTTGGTGAAGTTCCATACTGATCTAACCATTTTGGAGAGCAATTTGGAACTGTGCCAAAAGGGCTATAAAACCATGCATACCCTTTGACCATGGAATACCACTACTTCATCTGTATCCCAAAGAGATAAAAACCAAAAAGGAAAAGGACCTATCTGTACAAAAGCATTTATAGCAGCCCTTTTAGGAGTGGAAAAGAATTGGAAATTGAGGGTAGGTCTATCAATTGTGGAATGGCTGAAAAAGAGTTGTATATAGTTATGATAGATACTATTGTGTTTTAAGAAATGATGAGCAGGAGAATATCAGGAAAAAAACTGGAAAGATTTACATGAACTGATGTTGAGAGAAGTTTGAAGAATCAGGAGAAGATTGTCCATAGTAACAGCAACACTATGTTATGATCAACTATGATAGACTCAGCAATTCTCAGAAATACAATGATCAAAAACTTTTCCAAAAGACTTCATGATGGAAAATGATATAAACATCCAATGAAAGACCTAAAGAGTTGGAATGCAAATTGAAGCATACTATTTTCACTTTTTTGTTCTTTTTCCTGTTTTTTTTCTTTTTATTCTGGTTCTTCTTTCACAATATAACTAATGTGGAAATATATTTAATGTGATTGTACAAGTAGAAAAAAAAGAAAAGAAATAATAAGTAGGATTGTCTCAGAAAAACCTGGAAAGATTTAAATGAACTGATGCAAAGTGAAATGAGCAGAAAATGACAACATTGTACACAGCAACAGCAGTGTTGTATGATGATCTACTATGAATGACTTAGCTATCCTCAGCAATACAATGATCCAAGACAATTCTGTAGGACATATGACAAAAGTCGTTGTCCATCTCTAGATAAAGAACTGGTAGAGACTAAATACATATTGAATTTTTTTTCTTTAACAATCTCACTTTATTCCAACAGACATATATCATTCACTTAATTCAGGGGAAAAAAGATCAGCCCCCTGCACTTCAAGGCAAACACACCAGCACAGAGAAGGCTGCCAGCAAAGGTTCTTTGATCTGCCTTTCCAAGGAAAACAACCTTAGCAGGTTAACAGTCTCACTTTAGTCAAATATACATATATCATTCACTTAGCTCGGGGGGGAAAGCCAAAATCTTGAGCTTCAGAGCAAATACAAATAGAAATTACAAACAGAAAATATCAACAGATCAAATAACACAATTCAATAGAGCAGCTTTGTCTGATCAAGACATCACATACATAGTTACCAAAAAGAGAAGCACCAACATCTGGATTTTCATAAAAGCAGGGGGTAGGGGGGAAGAGGCTCCTTAACGGCTACCCAGAGTCTCCACACCAACACTCTTCCAGTGAGTGAGAGCCCTAAACAAAACACTAAGCTCTGAGTTTATATACCTTTCGTAGGGCCCTGAGGCTTCACACCTAATCAACCAAAGGGTGGGGGCATGGTGATTTGAACCTAATAAGACTTAATCAAAGACACTTGATTACTTTAGCATTCTAAAAGAGAAAACAATAAAAAAAAAAAGTTCCCACCTTAATTAATATTACACTCTCTGAGCATTTCCTGTGACACACTTTCTTTTTCTTCTCAGCAAGCTCCTCTCACCACATGTGACTTAAGCTTCATGTGACATAAGCAGTTCACATGGCTTATTAGTGTGTGAGAAAGATCTTCAAATCTAAATTGTCATTATACCACTCCATTCCAATTCACTCTTTTACCATAAAGGTGACCCTAGTTTCTTGAGGTCCCACCCAGTGGGAGCAACACCATGTCTTAGCAATATGCAAAGTTCTGTAGTAGTAACCTTGAAATTGACTATATTTATCATCCAAAATCTCATCCAATTTTTTGCAGAAATTCCTCTCCAAAAAGTTGGCTGCTAAAAGATCAAAATTTTGAAAAAAATCCATGACTTTATAAAGTCCATCTTCATATCTATGGTAAATATGAAATTCCATCTCAGTATCATTAAGAAATTGACTTAACATAACTATTGAATGGCTTGTGTTAGCTTTGAAATCTCTCTGAACACTAAAGAAAAAGTAAGATGATTATATCAGTTTTTATTTCTATATGTTATGTAGTTACATATATTATCCTAACAATTTCCCAACACTTGCCTCCTTCCCCAAGCATCTTGAGGGCATTTTATTTCTTTTTATCTATGTATCATGAGTATTTGACACATATAAGTTTTTTTAAATAAATGCATTGTAAAAATAGTCGCATTTATAAAAGTAATTTTGGATGTGAAAATATCTTAAAGATTAGTGCTTTTTTCAGTTTTACAAATGAATCAAATGAGATCCAAAGAAGTTTATGTAATTTGTCCAAAGAAATAAAATTAATAAGTGAAACTTTTTCATGTATGAGTAATTCTAGTGAAATATATGTTATTCAGAATTCTGAAAAGCAATGCTTCTGGAAATGAAATGAAAAGTGTTGTCAGTAATTAGCTATTAAGCTACATGTGAAATAATGTGTTTGCACATTCAAATGAGTGTCAATAAATTAAGATTCAGGAAAAAAAAATAAGAGATAGAAAATATAACCACTGTTAAACATTTACCAGCACACCCTCAAACCCTGCCCCTATCCTTACACTAGATGAGAGAATCCAGGCTGCTTGTCATGCCCCAAAGGGAAAGTATTGAGTAAGAAAGTATAGCCAGTTCTCATTTAGCAAGTAGCTCTACAGACCTCCCTCTCCTCTAAGGGAAAGGGGAGTGGCAGACTCCATGTGGCCCTGTCCCCTCTTCAGCTTGGCTGTTCCCCAAGCCCAAGCATGAAGAGGATCACCTGGTAGAGGGTTGCACTGGTGTTGCTGCCAGATGGAGGCAGAGTCCAGCCCAGGGCTGGAGAATAGAATTTTCATGATGTGAATTTATATAAAGCAAGAATTGTCTGTATATAGATATATCCCATACAGATAAACTCTTATCTATCATCTCTTGTGAGGGCATTCTAAATCAATTCCGTGGTTTTTTTTTAATTCAGTTTATTCTTTGTCATTGTAGGCAGCAATCTTTAAGAAGCATAAGTCTTATAATGTTATAACTATGTTGGTCTATAGTATATGAGATGTTAAAAAAAAAAAAACCTGAGGCAGCAGCAAGAATTCTCCAATGTAAACTAGGGACATTCAGTCAATAAACATTTAATAGTTGAAAAACACAACCACATGTAATGGGGAAAACATGTGACTATCATTTAAGAAAGGCCCATCTTAAGCACATACACACAATTACATATCAAGAAATATAATAAAATCAAATCTATTCTATTTTCAAAGAAGCTATTTTTTAATCAAAAATATCAGTTTCAAGACAGAGTTATTTTCCCTTTCCCATCAACCTTGCTGCTAGATTCCTTTACAGTTGTATTTATTTCTTGGCCCATCCTGCACAATATCCAGAATTATATAACAAGGAAAATATACTATGACCAGGTGTGATTTATACTAGGAATGCAGCTTCAAAATCAGGAAAACCAACAGCAGAATTGAGCATATTAATAACAAAAACAACAAAAATCACATGATTATTTTATCCAATTCAGAAAAAAAGTTTTGATGAAATATATTACACATTTCTATTAAAAGCACAAGGAAGCATAGGCATAAATACAGCTTTCCTTAAAATGGCAAGTATTATATATCTAAAATCATCAGTAAGCATTTTTTGTAATAGGAATAAGCTGGGAGCCTTTCCAATAAGATCAGGTTGGAAGGAAGAATGCCCATTATCACCACTATTATTCAATATTGCTCTAGGAATGCTAGCTATAACAATAAAAGAAGAAAAAGAAATTAGGATAATTAAAAACATAATGTGGAAACACAAGCATCACTCTTTGCAAAGGATATATTGGTACAGTTTGACAATCTTAGAGGATCAACTAAAACAATATTTGAAATAATTAACAACTTCAGCAAAGTTATAGGATATAAATAAACCTGCATTGATCATCAGTGTTTCTACTTATTAACAACAAAGACAAGCAGCAAGAGATAAAAAAGAAATTCCATTTAGAATAACTTAAGGCAATACCAAATACTTGAGAGTTTATCTGACAAGAAAAAAGAAGTAACTCTTTGAACGTAATTATAAAACCCTTTTCAGAAAAATAAAGTTAGATCAAAACAAGTGTAGAAATATGAACTGATGGGTAGGACAAGTCAATATAATAAAAATGACAATTCTACCTAAATTAACTTATTTGTTCAGTGCCATATCATTTAATTACTAAATGATTATTTTGTAGATCTAGAGGAGAAAGTGGTAAAACTCATCTGCAAGAACAAGAATATCAAGAGAATCAATTAAAAAAAGGAAAGAAAGTGGCCAAGCAGTACCAGTTATCAAACTGTATGACAAAATAGAAATCACCAAAATAATCTGGTACTAACTGAGAAATTCAGAAGAGGAAAGCACACTGTCCCAAGCTTCAGGCATTTTGTGCAGCTATTTTCAGAGCTATCTCTAAGGATCTGTAAGTTTTCAGTTTTTCAAAGTTGTTATGATCTAAGGAGAGGTTTTTACTACCATCCTGGCCTGTGCTCTCCTTTTGAGCAAGCACAGTCATTCTTTTCCATCCTGGAACTTTGAGAAAAGTTCCCCTTCCACTGTGACCACAATCTCTGCTCTAGTAATGCTCCTCCTTGCCCTGGGACTGCCAATTAGGACTGAGACTTGGATCTGAGAAAAGGCAAAGCAGCAGAGTCCTGCCTCAGTGCTAGCAAAGAGACACCTGTAGTCTCCTTCTGATGAGGTGTTCTTCCCCATACTGTCTGTGGGCTGACAGCTCTGGAAGCAGTTGCTGCCACTGCCAATTAATAAGCTGCCAAGAAATATGAAGGTTCTGAAAAAGAAATCAAGGCTATCTATTTTATATTAAAAATATAAAGCACTATTTATTAGAGATATGTAAGTTACAATATCTCTGAATTTATCAATTTAAATGGCAGAAGGGATGTGGAAAATACAGGGACACTAATAAACTGTTGGTGGAGTTGTGAACGAATCCAACCATTATGGAGAGCACTTTGGAACTATGCTAGAAGTGCTATCTAACTGCATACTCTTCAAACCAGCATTACCACTACTAGGTCTGTATCCTAAAGAGATCAAAGGAAAAGGAAAATGGACTTATATGTACAAAAATATTTATAACAACTCAATCCCATGTGGTTTTCTGCTGTTGCAAAAAGCTGAAAAAGTTGTGTCATATGATTGTGTTGGAGTACTATTGTGTTATGAGATGATGAGTAGGATTATATCAGAACAACTTCGGATGATGTTTTAACAACCTGGCTAGCAGCTTCTGTGGGGGCGTAAGATCCACCCACAGCCAGCACCCAGGAGGCTGCCGGCAAGCTGGGAAAGCACAGGTTCTTTTTATCTGCTTAACCAAGGAAAGCACGGTGAAGGGGTTGACAAGCTTACTTTAATCCAGTATTCAGTTAGTTCAGGCAAGCATACAGGCAGCATTCAGTTAGTTCAGGAGGAAAAACAGCCAACACCCTGAACTTTAGAACATTCACTTAGTTCGGGGGAAAAATCCAGCACCCCAAACTTCAGAACAAAATACAAATTACAAATGTCAACAGACAGACCCAATACAATTCATAGTTACCAACATCTAGGTTCAGCCCAGAACAAGGGCTGGCCCAGAGTCACGCTCCCCACTGCTCCCACTGCTGCTCCAACCGAAAAGGGATCTTCAAGCTGTCTTCTCCACTCTTATAGAGCTTTTGACATCATCAAGCACTGCCTGAATGACCAGGGCCGATTGGTTCTTGAGTTGGCCCCTTCTCCTAGGACCCTGGGAGGTTCACAGCCACGCAGACCAGGTCAACACCCAACAGAAGCAGATCCAAACACACGTGGTCCAAAAGCCTCTGCTGTCCGCGACATGCAAACCAGGCCCTCCTTGGGCCCCCAGGGGCCCAGCACCTAGTAGGGCTCAATGAAATAAACTGAGTTACTCAAAGAGAACAAAGGCCATTTTGTTTGCCGACACAGATGACTTAAATGAATGGAAGCAAAATGAAATGAGAAGAATCAAGAGAATATGTATGCAGTAATAGTAATATTGTATGATGACAAACTCTGAATGACTTAGCTATTCTCAGCAATACAATGACTAAAACAATTCCAAGGACTTGTGATGAAAAATGCTGTCAATCTCAAGAAAAAGAATTGGAGTCTGAACAGAACTTGAAGCAAACTTTTTTCTACTTTATTTTTTATCATTTTATTTGTGTTTCCTTTCACAATGTGACTAATATGGAAAAATACTTTGGATTAATTCAGATATATAGTCTATATCAAATTACCTGCCTTCTCAAGAATGGGTCAAGGGAGGGAGAGCATTTGCAACTCAAAATTTTAAAAACTTAATGTCAAAAATTTTTGTTCACATATCATTGAGGAAAATATTAAAGTGAAAATGAAAAAAAGAAGAAATAATGGTGTCAAAGATTGGCAAATAATGACTTAAATTTCTATTAGGTAAAACAGGCAATTATTTTAAGATAAACAAATTTATGGCCATATTAAATACAGGACAAGGAAAATAAGACGCACAATAAATGACAAAAATTACAAACTATTAATAGCAACAATATGTTAAATTGTGAATGTATTTTGTACATGTGAATACATGTATTAAACATAAAATGCCAATAATGGCAACATCTTCCTTTTCATAAAAGCATCAGAGTCCAGAGATAGCTGTGGAAAAATCACTTTGATTAGTCTTTATATTTTGATACACCTGATAAATATTATAAATATTATAAAGTGAATAATGAGATAGTAACCTCATTGTCAGGCAGACAACCATACCCTCCCTTCTTTCCTCTCTTTCCCATGCTGATCATTTATACCCAAACATTTCAGAATAACCTACTTGACTATACTCGATTATTCTCCCCTTCTTCCTGTTTCTCAGTAGCTATGGTTCATAATGTCCAAAGCAGGGCAAGGGATGGCCAAAATATGAGATCCCAGAAAAGTCACCTGAATGGTTAGCTTCCTTGGGAAAGTCTTGAACTTCTTATTGCTCAGCACCAGAGAATTAAAAAAAAAGAGAATTAGGGATTCATTTTAAGGAAAAAAATATTGTCCTGAAAACGGATTTATGATTTTAAGGCTAAATATTGAATGGAAAATGTTGAATTGAGAGTGATGCCAGATACATACAGTCAGCTATTTCTAACCAGATATGTTGTGGATTTCATTTGGGACAATTGATAAAATCTCCCATTAAGTCTCAATGAACAATGTTAGCAGGAGGTTTAAGACTAAAACCTGCTTCCCTACTTGACATGGTATCATTAGCTAGTATCTATTAAGAACCATTAGTCGTACAGCTGTGAGCAATCTTACTGTAGACACTATCTTTTCACCTCAAGATATATCTTAATTCACATGTTTAGTTTATACCCTAAGTGCTAAACAACATTTTTATTGCATCACAAATCTCAGCAAATAGTTTAATCTCAACTAGACTGCTAAGTAATTAAGCAAATAATGCTGTGATGATTCTCTTCTTGTTAAGAGGAAATATTTTAAGTAATTTGGCTGATCACAACATTGGCACATCAGCAAATGTAACATCAGTTGGTACATTTGGCCAAACAGAAAATTTTGCACAAAGAAAGACATTTTGGATTAAATTTTGGGTGACTCTTTTGTTGAAAAGAGGTAAAAGAGGACAGAAAATTGTTCTTACACATAGAAATAAACTTCCATTAAATTCCCACATGAATGTCTCATAGTATATTGGAGATGACCCCAGCCTTCTCACAGGCCAAGCCAGCAGGATGAAAGTTTATCAGGATTATCAACTGCCAAGTATTTATTAATACTGGTCCAGTAGAAGGCTGCATATCTGCACATGAAAAACAAGCTAGCTAAGTTCCAAGATGCTCAGGACAAGAAAGTCAGTCAGTCAATAAACATATATTAAGCACCTACTATGTGCCAAACATCATACTCATTCCTGGGGAAACAAAAACAGACTAAATCTAGTCCTTGCACTCAAGGAGTTCAAAGTCCAGTGGGGACAGAAAATAAGCAAATACATATGTACAAATAAGCCATATGTAGGATAAATAAGAAATAAAAGAAGCATTAGAACTAAGAAGAATTGGGACCCACACTCAAAAGGCATCTTTAGAATTAAGAAGAATTGGGACAGGCTTCCTGTAGAAGATAAGATTTCATTTGGATCTTAAAGGAAGCAAAGAAATTCAGTAGGTAGAGCTGAGGAAGAAGAGCATTAAAAGTTTATCTATTCATATAGTAATCATGAAATTCACTTTCAAGATAAGAGAGTGAAGATTACAATCTCTCATAGTAGAAGGAGTACCTCTATTAACAAAATTACAAATGCTCAATATTTTGAAGCATAAGAATAACAAAGAGATTTTATGCTGGTCCCTAAGGAAAAGGAAAATATTAGATTGAAAGGCAATTTTATTTTTTTAAATTATTTGATGGATATGTTCATAGCTGGTATTTGTTAATCATTAGCAAGCTTGAACATTTTTCATGGAATTAGAAAATAGGTTTTTTTAAGTACATTAGAGTACTTTAGAATGAATTGAAACAAAATAAAATGGGTTGTTTGCCACAGTTTACCTTTCTGTACTTGTATCCCTAGGAAAAAAAGTTCTTTTTCTATATGTCTTAGCCACACACCTATCCCTATTCTAAAAGAAGTTACCATCTCATGATCATATGGGCTATCAACCCCATAAAAATGTTGTTGTTTTCTTTTTTACAACTAATGATCTATTGCTTGTCAATGATAAAATATGGAATGGACTAATAATAATCTACGAAAATCACAGCAGTAGAGTTAGAGGTCATATCGTTTTTTTGTCAAAAATTTCGATTATAGGCAATACCTATTAAATTCAGTGATATCCTATAAAATTGTACTGGGAATAAGAAAAAAATAGCATGTTCTTTTAGTACTTTTTTTGTAAGGTAGGTTCCTTGCTTTGACTGTATAAGCCAGACAGTCAAGCCATTCAGGGCACAAGATCAAACTCTGAAGTACAGAAAGGGACTAAAGGACATATACAGTTATGGAATTTGTGAATATTATTAAATGGATAGTTTATAATTATTGGAAATCGGTAGCCCCTTCACTAATTTTGCTATTGTGGGCCTTGAACTACAAAGCCCAAAGTCATGCATTCAATGCTGTACCATAAATTTTTCAACTCTAGGGTACACAGTGCACTCTAACTGCCTAGGAGTTCATGATAAGAAGTAGAAATTAATCTCTATCCTAAGTGATCTATAGAGAGAGAAGCAACTCTTGCTTAGGAAATCAATGGAAAAAAGAGTCTGTAGAAGAGCCTGTGTAACAGAGCAGTTTGGGTAGGATAAAATGATGTAAATACATAGGCGATCTAGAGTACCATGACTTGAGATTCTATCATTATGTGTCATGTTTGTATATTTCCTAAAACGAACATGGGTTTAGGATCCTTTAGAGATACAGTAGTGAGAACAAGACTACCAGTAAACACAGGCATATATGAAGGCATAATTTTAGACATGTAACTAAAGCTACCACAAAAGTAACAATGAAATTAGGACAAAACTTCCAAATTATATTACCAGCTAATAGCCAAGTTTTGTATTCAAGAAACACAATGAGGATAGAGAAAGTCTTATTCTCCTCTGCACAAATGAGAAAACTCTGGCTGAAGTACTTCTGTGGCATCACACAGTTTGTCAGTAGAATAGAACCAAAACCCAGTTTTGCAGGCTATGAGATCAGTGTTCTTTCCAAAGTATGACACTGCCTCCATAAGCTTCATATAATAAGCTTCTTATAATCCATATAGACACTTAGAATTGAAATAAATGCTTGAGGCAATCAAGTCAAACTGTTATCTTAACATGAATCTCGTTTACAATATACCTGACAAGAAGTTACCCACACCATCCTTAAAAAAACTGTGCTAAGGGGACTCACTGCATCCCAATGCAATCCACTTTATTTTTGGATGAGTCCTGCTTTTTGAGCCAAAATCTCTCTTCATATCCTTCTATTCATTATTTTTAGGTTTTTATTACCTTAAAGTAGAAAATAAAAACTCATCCATCAATTCTCTCCTCAATCAATCCATTTAAAACAGTGTTCAGGTGTCACACTGATTTGCATTAAATGAAAGTGTGGCAATATCACCCAACCTCCAGACACCCAACTCACACACACACACACACACACACACACACACACACACACACACACACACACCCTAAATTCAAGTGAATCGCTTTCAACTATAGGATCAAATATAAATCCTTTGTTTACTATATAAAGCCATTCAAAACTTCGCTTTTTCTTATTGAGAAAATCAAACTGATATTTACTCTATTTTTTTGGTAATTGATTCTATTCTATACCACTAACATGTTATATAACTGCCTAACTCATGTTTCTTTGCCTTTCAGTTGAGTTAAAAAATTTATAGGCTAAAAATTTATAGGCTTACCAGTTAAGTCATTTTCTTTTTTTTATTATTTAATATATTTAGTTTTCAGCATTGATTTTCACAAGAGTTTGAATTGCAAATTTTTTCCCCATTTCTATCCTCCCCCCCACTCCAAGATGGTGTATATTCTGGTTGCCCTGTTCCCCAGTCAGCCCTCCCTTCTGTCACCCCACTCCCCTCCCATCCCCTTTTCCCTTGCTTTCTTGTAGGGCAAGACAAATTTCTACACCCCATTGCCTGTGTATCTTATTTTCTAGTTGCACGCAAAACTTTTTTTTTTGTTTTTGAACCTGTGTTTTTAAAACTTTGAGTTCCAAATTCTCTCCCCTCTTCCCTTCCCACCAACCCTCCCTAAGAAGTCAAGCAATTCAACATAGGCCACATGTGTATCATTATACATAACCCTTCCACAATATTCATGTTGTGAAAGACTAACTATATTTTGCTCCTTCCTAACCTATCCCCCTTCAATGAATTCTGTCCCTTGACCCTGTCCCCTTTTGAAAGTGTTTGTTTTTGATTACCTCCACCCCCATCTGCCCTCTCTTCTATCAGCCCCCACTTTTTTCTCTTCTTCTCTCTTCTTTCCTGTGGGGTAAGATACCCAATTGAGTATACATGGTATTCCCTCCTCAGGTCAAATCTGATGAGAGCAAGTTCACTCATTCTGCCCTCACCTGCCTTCTCTTCTCTTCCTAGAGAACGACTTTTTCTTGCCACTTTTATGCAAGATAATTTACCCTATTCTATCTCTCCCTATCTCCCTCTCTCAATATATTCCTCTCTCATCCCTTAATTTGATTTTATTTCTCTTATGAATCTTCCTTTCATCTTCAACTCACCCCGTGCCTGCTCACCTGCTCTCTCTCTCTCTCTCTCTCTCTCTCTCTCTCTCTCTCTCTCTCTCTATATATATATATATATATATATATATATATATATATATGTATATGTATATATATATGTATATATATACACATACATACACATTCACTTATAAATACATATGCATAAACATATATATATGCATATACATATACATACATACACACATACATACATACATATATATATGTATGCATGTTCCCTTCAGCTACCCTAATACTGAGGTCTCATGAATCATACATATCATCTTTCCATGTAGGAATGTAAACAAAACAGTTCAACATTAGTAAGTCCCTTGCAATTTTTTTTTCTTGTTCTTTTTCTTGATTACCGTTTCATGCTTCTCTTGATTCTTGTACCTGAAAGTCAAATTTTCTATTCAGCTCTGGTCTTTTCACTGAGAAATCTTATAAGTCCCCTATTTTACTGAAAATCCATATTTTGCCTTGGAGAATGATACTCAGTTTTGCTGGGTAGGTGATTCTTGGTTTTCATCCTAGCTCCATTGACCTCCAGTATATCGTATTCCAAGCCCTTCAATCCCTTAATGTAGAAGCTGCCAGATCTTGGATTATTCCGATTATGTTTCCACAATACTCAAATTGTTTCTTTCTGGCTGCTTGTAGTATTTTCTCCTTGATATGTGAGCTCTGGAATTTGGTGACAATATTCCTAGGAGATTTCTTTTTGGGATCTATTTGAGGAGGTGATTGAGGGATTCCTTCAATTTCTATTTTGCCCTATAGCTCTAGAATATCAGGGCAATTGTCCTTGATAATTTCTTGAAAGATGATATCTAGGCTCTTTTTTTGATCATGGCTTTCAGATAGTACAATATTTTTTACATTATCTCTCCTGGATCCATTTTCCAGGTCAGTGGTTTTTCCAATGAGATATTTCACATTGTCTTCTATTTTTTCATTCCTTTTTTTCTGTTTTATAATATCTTGATTTCTCATCAAGTCACTAGCTTCCACTTGCTCCAGTCTAATTTTTAAGGAAGTATTTTCTTCAGTGGTCTTTTTGGACCTCCTTTTCCATTTGGCTAATTCTGCCTTTCAAAGCATTCTTCTCCTCATTGGCTTTTTGGAGTTCTTTTCCCATTTGAGTTAGTCTATTTTTTAAGGTGTTGTTTTCTTCAGTATATTTTTCAGTATTTTTGGGGGGTCTCCTTTAGCAAGTCATTAACTTTTTTTCATGGTTTTCTTGCATCCTTCTCATTTCTCTTCCCAATTTTTCCTCTACTTCTCTAACTTGCTTTTCCAAATCCTTTTAGATCTCTTCCATGGCCTGGAATCAGTTCATGTTTTTCTTGGAGGCTTTTGTTGTAAGCTCTTTGACTTTGTTAACTTCTTCTGTCTGTATGTTTTGGTCTTCTTTGTCACCAAAGGAAAAATCCAAAGTGTGAGACTGAATCTGAGTATGTTTTTGCTGCCTGGCCATGTTCCCAACCAAGTTGACCCTTGAGTTTTTCAGCAGGGTATGACTGCTTGTAGACTAAAGAATTCTATGTTCCATGCTTGGGGGGATGTGCCAGCTCTGCCACACCAGCACTCCTCCTTTCCCAAGAACCCCCAATTCAGACTGGACTTAGATCCTCAGCAGGCTTTTCACGCCTGCTCTGATCTGCCACTTAATTCCTCCCATCAGGTGGGCCTTGGGTCAGAAGCAACTTCAGCTGTAGTTGTGTAGCTGCCCCAACTCTGCTGCCCCCAGGGTGGTAGCCAAACTGAGAACTCCTTCCACTCATGCAGATTTTCCCACTAAACTTCTCTGTTGTCTTTGGTGTTTGTTGGTTGAGAAGTCTGGTAACTGCTGTAGCTCACTGATTCAGGGCTCTGGGGCACACTCTGTCTGGCTCCTGGTCTGCTTGATCCATGTGGCTCACACTGGGCTCTGCTCTGCTATGCAGCACCATGCGGGAGAGACCTCACCCAGAGATCATTCAGGCTGTCCTGGGCTGGAGCCCTGCTTCCCTCTGCTGTTTTGTGGGTTCTTCAGTTTAGAATTGGTTCAGAGACAGTTTTTATAGGTTTTTGGAGGGACTCGGCGGGGAGCTCACGCTAGTCCCTGCTTTCCAGCCTCCATCTTGCCAGTTCAGTCTTTTTCTCTGACTTCATTTTAAAAGTTCAGTTTCCCTATGAATCACCTTAATGAAAAGCCACCTGTTATCTCTCTGCCAATAATAGTCTTGATCGATTAGAGGAAATTTATTATCTATATAGCATTAGTTATTCTTGGAGGTGGACTAAAGTGATCAGAATTTCCTAGTGACAATATTGAAGGAGGGGTTGCTAGCTCCACTTTCCCAAATTTCACCCAATTATGTTGTCTCCCATGACTTTGATATTTCAGGCTTTGTAACCAGTCATATCATTCTCCCTATCTATTATGCTGCCTTTTTTTAGATGCTCCCTTTTTGGTCTGTAAAAATGATGTATCAGTCTTTATTCAATGTCCTTTGCATTGCTGGGAACATAAAGACCTCTTTTGTTGGTAACTGCTGGCTGTATCAACAATTGATTACACTTCCAGTTTTGTGCTGGACCAACCTCTTAGGGAGATTCCCACCAGAGCACTGTAGTGAAACTTTCCCCCTGGGGGGCATTTCTTAGTGAAGGATCTGCATCAGAGACCTGACTTTCCCCTTGGTCCCAACTCTTCTTTAAAAATATAAAGCCCCTACTCTTTTGGGGAAATTGCAACTTTGCTTGTCTCTTGTCTATCCAGTATGATGTCTGTCTGGAGTAATTCTTCAACAAATATTGGTAATAGACCACCCAGGAAATCACCAGAAATGATGAGATCCTTCAACTTTTTCTCTTCAAGGATTACCCCTTCCTTATACTGGGAAGTATCATTAGGCAAGACCTATTGATGCCCCTTCACAGAAATTACTATTACACCCTTGAAGAATTTTTCTTTGCCACAATTCAAGCCCAGAGGGATAATTGCCATTTAAGAAGGGGTCAGGAAAACCTGAAAACAGTGAAACATTCCCGGGCAAAAAGTTCAAATTTGGCCTATAATATATAAGAATAGTCCAATCAGCATTGAAATGGACTTTGACTTGGACACAACTATTTTTAAGCGCTCTTGTTTCTATTTTGTCATATTATCTGTGTTTTGCAAATCACCTTTTTTTTTTTCTCCTAGGCCTGGTCAGTAGGCAAAAGAGTGATTTTTTTTAAATTTCTTTAGAAAGACAGTTGTTCTCTCTTCCTTTTAAACTTAGAGTTAGAAGGCAAAAAGTGACACAAGACAAAGGGGATCTTTGTTCCCAGTTTGCAGAAATTTATGGTATCATAAACTGATTTGGAAAATGGGTGCTGTGGTAGATGGAACTGCAGGCCTGCAGTCAGGAAAACGTGTCTTTAAATCCAGTCTTAGATACTTATTATCTGTGTCACCCTGGGCAAGTCACTTAACCCTGTTTGCTTCAGTTCACTCATTTCTAAAATGAGTTGGAGAAGAAAATGAAAAACTGCTCCAGCATATTTGTCAATAAATCCCTGAAACTGGTCTTAAAGAGTCAGGAACAGGTGAACATCAACAAAAACAATGAACAAATTAGAGGAAAAATTTTGACTGAAATGTAATTCCTCTACTGTGAATTTCCAGAATACAGTTTGGATGCTTTTACAAATGCTGAAATGTTTTGGTAAGTTTTGGTGTAATTCTCTAGCATTTGTTTTAAGGAAAAAGAAGAATAAAGCTATGAAAGTTACATGAAAACAACAATTAGACCAGGGATTTGGAACCTGTGGCCTCAAGGCCTTCTAGGTCCTTGGGTGCAGCCATTTGACTGAGTCTAAGTTTTACAAAACAAATCCTTTTATTAAGGGTATTGGTTCTGTGAAGTTTGGATTCAGTCAAAGGGCCAAAATTAAGAACCTAGAAAGCCATATGTGGCCTTGACGCCACAGGTTCTCCATCACTGAATTAGACTGTTATCACTCTTTTCCTAAACTGTTACAAGTTTACTGGAAAGTTCAATATGTTGATTGGGCAGCGGTGGCGGGGGTGGGGGGGAAGCCATTTTAGTTTGCAGTAAAAATTTACCCAATGATGGAGAGTTGCCCATTATTAACTTTTTCCTGGTTCACAAAAAGAGAAAGTCTAATTTAAATCACAGAACCACTAAAAAGAAAATAAGTTCTATCCAAACATATAATTAGATACTTGGGAGTTTCACAAATTCATGTTAAATAGAAGTCAGTTTAAAAAAATGTAAATTGGTGTGTTTCGAAACTTTTGTTGTAAATCATATTAGACTCCCCCACCCCACAAAGGATGTTATTTGAGCTATATTTCAAATGATTTTTCAAGAAGAATATGTCAATTCTACCCATTTTATAATAGACTATGTAGAAAAAGTAGGTAAGGTTTGGGGCTAGATCTACTCAAAACACGTGATACAGAAATTACAATCTTTGCTTTTGTTAATCAATTCCTTCCCAAAATTCATTGGTATATCTATCTTTTGTGCCCTAGGTAACATGATAACATAAGAGCATTGCCATATATGCATATATGGGAAAGAACAAAGGAACTGAAAAGTTTAAACCCACATCTCCCCCCTGCTTCATAGTGAGCATTATGCCACTTATAGGTCTTCTTGTTCTACTCTACAACAAAAAAGGGTATGTTAGAGAAGCAGAATTCAATTTGGGCTAAAAGTCAAAGCCAGTTTACAATTTGAATTTTAAGAACTGTCTCACTTCTTAACCATGGAAAGAGAAGCTTAAGGGAACAACTTGAAAAAAAAATCATGAGTTGTCACTATAAACGAATTAAAAATGAGAATTTGTAACTAAAATGTAGTATCTTTACTGTTAATTTTGTTCCATGTATTAAATGTTTTTATAACTGCTAGAAATATCTTAATGGATTTTGGGAGGTTTGCAGGCAGGATTAAGATTAAAGATGAAAAGCACAAGCCTTCTTTTCTTACTGGAGGTTATACAAGTATTGCAGTAGTTAAGGAGGTGATTTTATCTACTAGTAAATGAATAAGATTGAAGCCAGTCTGAAATAGTTGTTTGAACAAATTAGTAGCTAAATTGCCTGCATGATAATAGACTATGCAACTCAAGAAGCAAAAGCATAGCAATTAATTATTTCTATATGAGAAAATCTATAAAGAAAAATTCAGTGGAGTAAAGATTTGTTCTTTAGAGAGTCTGGGATGAGATTGGGAAAGAAAGACTAGAGGAATTAAAGTTGAAAAAAGGAAGAGAGTAAGTTTAAGCAAGTAGAAATGAAAGAAGCATGTGTTAAAAAAATCAAAAAAAAGTTGTGGTATATTTTAAAGGGTTTGAACTTTTAGAAAGAGAAGTTTGAGGGAGTTTTTGATATTGTTGAGAAAAAGATATAAGAAACATTATCCAGTTATTATTTATAATATGGACACCATAGTAGCTGATTTGCAACATGGAATCATTTGAAAATAATATGTTAAAATTCTGTCCTTGAAGAAAAACTATTTTTGTTATTATTAGGAGGGACAGAAAATCCTCATTGACCATAAAACCAGGGGAATGGGAATGTGAGGCCATTGCATAAGAACTTACACTTAAAAAAAAAAGAGTGAATAGTAGATTCTGACAGGAAATTTAAGGCCTCCTTCTTTAAGAATTAGAGTAAATTTTGGTTGAGAAAAAAGAAATAATTAATTTGACTATTTGAGTGTTTTAAAAGGAAATAAGGAGAAAGTTATGGGGATAAAGGAGTGTTGCCAGGAATCTTTAAATTGGAGTAATTAATAACAATGCATTATAAAATTTTAAGTACTGACAACTAACAGACTTTTGGGGGAAACTCAGATTTTAAATATAAGTAGTGAATAGAAATCTAAATTTGAAAAAATTCTGTTCTGAAACTATATAGGAAAATTTTGACCAATTAGAACATCATATACACTACATTTACTTTATGGAATTAAGACAGTCATAGCTCAGAAAAACCTGAGCTATAATTCAGTCTCAGAAACATATTAGCTCTGTAACCTTAAACAAGTTACCTTACTTCTTTTTACTTCAATTTCCTAATCTATAAAGTAGATCAATCATAGCACACAACTCACAGGGTTGTTGTAATGATCAAAATGATTGTGAAATGCTGTAACAACAATGTTACTACCTGCTGCTGTGGAGGTGTAAAACCAATGACACAGCACACAGGAGGGCTAATAGCACAGGTTCTTTGATCTGCTTTCTTAAGAAAAGCAACTTTAAGAGGTTTCCAATCTCACTTTAATCAAACATACATATATCATTCACTTAGTTCAGGAGAAAAGTCAGCACCCTGAACTTCAGAGAAAACACAAACAGAAATTACTAACAGAGAAAATATAAACAGGGCAAATAACACAGATCCTAAGATAGGCTTCTAGCTGTCTGACCAAAGCTATACACACATAGTTACCAGAGAGAGAAGCACCAGCATCTAGGTTTTCATAGCCAGGTTTTCCCTAATGGCTACCCAGAGTCTCCACAGCAACACTCTTCCAATGAGTGAGGCTTCAAAGGCAAACCTCTAACCTCTGAGTTTATATATACTTCTTCAGGGTAAAAGAGGGTCACAACCATGGAACTCAAACCCACTTGACTTAGGCTTTCTTGTGACTTAAATGCTTGCTCAGGGTCAGAGGGCAGAACTAGGCCTTCCCTTGACATAAGCAAGTCATGAAAGACTCCTGTTTCAACAAAAGAAAGAAAGAAAGAACTCCACTGACCTGGACTCAGCCCCAGAGGACCTCCCCCAATTGCAAAATGATGCATTGTTTGAGCTGCAGCTCTGAGCCCAATGTGTGGAAGAGTGCCAAGTGTGAGGGCAATATCTTCACCTTTGACCAGACACACACTTAGGCAAAGGATGTGCTGGGGGAGCTGGAGTATGAGAAGGTGCCCTACTCGTCTCTGCATTGCACCCTGGAGCATCAGTGGGCACTGGTCATGCAGCTCTTCCGGACCACGGTTTCTTCCCCACGGCCCAAGCTACAGCTACATCCCAGGCCTGCTACGCGGACATCTTTCCCTCCAAACTGTGTCTCTAGCTGACGATCTGAGAGGGCCTACAGAAGATTATTCAGGCAGGCACACTCACAGCATAGCCCCCTGGTGGGGAGGCCCCTGGACCTGGTCATCCACCAGCCTGCACAAGACCTGCTCCCCCAACCCCCTCTGAGGGCCCTGACTCACCCCCACCTGCTTTTCTAATGAAAGCAACTGTAAGGGGTTAACAATCTCACTTTAATAGATATACACATACACACATATATTTATATCTATGTATATCTATACCTATACATATCTATATCTATATTTATATAAACAGATATATATATATATAGATATATTATATATCACTCACTTATTTCAGGGGGAAAAGCCAGCATCGTAAATTTCAGAGCAAATGGAAATAGAAATTACCAACAGAGAAAATATAAACAGAGCCAAAAATCTGTGCTGGCACCCCTTCTGTGTGCTTTTGTTGCTGTCTTGCTGGGTCTATCACCCCCACAGCCACTGATAGTCACATTGTTGTTACACAGGTACAATCTGCAAATAATGATTATCTCCAAATAACTACAATTATTCTTTTAAATCACAGAATCTTAGAGTTCGAAAAGGCCTAGAGTTCATCCAGTCCAAACTGATATAAAAAACCAAGTAGTTTTATAGCACCCTGTCCTATACTTATGTTAATTGCATTATTGCAAAGCTTTATTTTTTAATGTCCCCTCTCTTATTAAGCCCAAAACTTCCTTTCTAAATCTTATGTCCACTTATCTTAGTTCAAGGAACTATACAACAATATCATGACTATTACCTCCTTCTAAAAAGTTACACTTCATGTGTTGGTAAACATATAAAACTCCTAAATGCATTGTGCATTTTATGAGCATATTTCTAATTCATTTCATTTAGTCCATTCTTAAAATTAGAGTTCAGTAAAAAAAAATAAAGGGTTGTGAAACTGTGGACTGATCCAACCATTTTGGAGGTCAAATTGGAATTATGCCCAAAGAATTATTAAATGATCTCTACCTTTTGATGTAGCAAAATTGCTACTTGGTATTTTTCTGAAGATAATTAGGGAAAAAATAAAAGAACCAATACATTCTAAAATGTTTGAAGCAGCTCTCTTTGCAGTGGAAAAAAATGGAAATTGCAGGGATGTCTGTCAATTGTGGAATGGCTAAAAACAATCTGATATATTATTGTGATGAAATACAGCTGTGCTATAAGTCCAGTTACTGCAATATTGCTTTAAGAATGACTTTGAATAAGTTATTTTGACTAACATAAATACTTAAATTAACAATAAAAGACATATACAAAGAGAAGCTATCTACCTCCAGAGAAAGAACTGATAAATAGAATAATTATATATGTGTATTTATATACACATACATATATACACACACATATATATACATATATGCATGTGAATACGCAAACATATATCTATAAACATACATGTATATGCATATACATACATACAAACATGTGCGTGCATACACACAAGTATTTGTTTCTAATGGTCACCATCTCTAGGGTTGAGGTTGGTGGGGGGGAAAGAAAAGAAAAGTTTACATGATAATTTTGTTGTGTATTTGAAAGGAATTGCACGATATGCAGAGTAGATTTGAGTTTTCATGTGAATTTTTTTTTCTTCTTGTTAGGGAAATGCTTGCTTTATTACAAAATTTAAAAATAATTTCAAAAACAAAACAAAACAAAAATATTAGGGTCCATTTATCAAGCATTCAAAAACAATTTGAGCCAGATTAGTGAAACAATGATAAGAAATTACAAGACCATTATTTTTGATATTGCTCTGATATGTTATCTATCTCATCTTGTTTGAGGATGATGCATCTTCACTTTAGTTTGCTCATTTATAAAATGAGCAGATTAAACTAGCTGACTTCAAAGCCACCCTACTTATATTATCAACGGCCCTTTAGGCAATATCGTAGGCAGCATACCCCAGACAAGTCAAAGCACCATCACTGTCACCACCACCATCTTGACGATTGTTTCCCCTCAAATCCTGAAGGAGACAGCTAGGACTCTGAGGCCAAGAGCCTTTGAAATTGTAAAGTTTCCAGCCCATTTTCTCAAGCTGTCCCCTGTAGAAATGCAGCCTGGTAACTGTTGATGCAAGTGTCACAACCACGGTGACTGAAGACCCAGGGAAAAAAAAAAAATTCTTGTTGCCAAATCCCTTGACATTGTCAAATGATCAACATCTTAAATGAATATTTTTTTCCCACTAAAAATGGCATTATAGAAGAAATCTTAGCATCTGTTTTCCCTCTCTGCCACAAAGACTGTGGGGCCTTTCCACTTGACTTATAGCTGAAATTTTCCATATGTCTTGTCTCCTCCACCAAAAGGTAAGCTATTGAGAAAAGAGATTGTCTAATTTTTTATGTGCTTAGTTTTGTAAATCAGAAGGACTTAATACATGCGCAAGCACACACACACACACACACTCACACACACATTTTTCTGTTCTTTCTTTCCAAGGACCCTTCCAGATTTAGAATGATATGCTTCCATGTCAATGGTAATTAAACATTAGATTCTAGTATAATAAGTGAAATTAATTTGGGATTAATTAAAAATTATTTGTGGAGGAATGCAGAGCCAAGATGGTGCCTGGAAAGCAGGGACTTGCTTAAGCACCTGCAAAAAATGGCTCTGAACAAATTCTAGATGTGTGGAACCCATGAAAATAGCAGAGGGAAACAGGTTTTCAATCAAGGAGAGCCTGGATGGTCACCAGAAGGTGTATTGCACAGGGCTGAGAGCAGAGGGCAGCCTAGCATGGGACGCACCAGGGTAGACCAGACCCAGAATCAGCCAGCCATAACAAGCCTTGGGGCCATAAAACAGTGAGCTGTGGTAGTTATCAGACTTCTCAACCAACAAACATCAAAGAGCATGTTGGGGGAAACTGCGGGATCCGGTTCAGAGCAGTCCAGCCTCCAGCTGGAGGTGGAGGAGGTGGTGTAGCAGTGGCTATAGGAGCAGCAGGAATCCCTGAGGCTGCTTCCAGAACTCCAGCATCAGCTGTTTCCTGAGTTCCTGGATCACACAGTGGGAGGAATCTAGCAGTGGATCGCAGTAGGTGGGAAAGGAGCAATTTGTGGGCACAAAGGCAGATTCTCTTGCTGTGCCCTGCTTGGATCTGTATTGCAGTAATGGTTGGCAGTTCTTGGGGGAGGAGGAGCACTGCTGGGACAGAGCCTGGTTTGATGGTGGAGTAGAAGTAGCTCCAAAAAGAGCAGTGCTTGGACCCTAAAGCTAGGGGAAAGTACTCTGTACTCTATAAGCAGTCATATCATGAAAAAAAGATCAAGGGTCAAGTACTTGGCTGGATACATGAGCCAGCAGTGAAAACAAACTCAGACTCAAACTCAAACTCTAGATTCATGTTTTGGTCACAAAGATCAAAACATACAGCCAGAAGAAGTCAACAAAGTCAAAGAGCCTATATCAAAAACCTCCAAGAAAAATATGAATTGGGATCGGGCCATGGAAGAGCTCAAAAAGGATTTGGAAAAACAAGTAAGAGAATTAGAGGAAAATTTGGGAAGGAAAATGAGAGTGTCACAACAATACCACGAAAAAAAGTCAATGACTTGCTAAGGGAGACCCAAAAAAAAAAAAAAAAAAACAATGAAGAAAATAATACCTTAAAGAATATACCTATTCAAATGGCAAATCAGCTCCAAAAAGCCAATGAGGAGAAGAATGCCTTCAAAGGCAGAGTTAGCCCAATGGAAAAGGAGGTCCAAAAGACCACTGAAGAAAATACCACCTTAAAAATTAGATTGGAGCTAGTGACTTGATGAGAAATCAAGATATTATAAAACAGAACTAAAGGAATGAAAAAATGGAAGACAATGTGAAATATCTCATTGGAAAAACCACTGACCTGGAAAATAGACCCAGGAGAGGGAATTTAAAAATTATTAGACTACCTGAAAGTCATTATCCAAAAAAGAATCTAGACATCATCCTTCAAGAAATTATCAAGGAAAAGTTCCCTGATATTCTAGAACCAGAGGGTAAAATAGAAATTGAAAGAATCCACCAATCACTTCTTGAAAAAGATCCCAAAAAGAAAACTTCTAGGAATATTGTCACCAAATTCCAGAGCTCCCACATCAAGGAGAAAATACTGCAAGTAGCCAGAAAGTAGCAATTTGAATATTATGGAAACACAATCAGGATAACACAAGATCTAGCAGCTTGTATTTAAGGGATCAAAGAGCTTGGAATATGATATTCTGGAGGTCAAAGGAGTTAGGATTAAAACCATGAATCACCTACCCAGCAAAACTGAGTATAATGCTCCAAGGCAAAATATGGATTTTCAATAAAATAGAAAACTTTCAAGCCTTCTCAATGAAAAGACCAGATCTGAACAGAAAATTTGACTTTCAAATACAAGAATGAAGAAAAACATGAAAAGGTAAACAAGAAAGAGAATTCATAAGGGACTTACTAAAGTTGAAATGCAGGATGAGTTGCATATGAAGGGACGATATCTTAAAAACTGAAATAGATTTAAGGGGTGAAAGAGGAATATATTGAGAGAGGGAGAAAGGGAGAGATAGAATGGGGTAAGTTATGTCACATAAAAGTGGCAACAAAAAGCAATTCTGTTGGAAGGAAGAAGGGGCAGGTGAGGGGGAATGAGTGAATCATACTCTCATCTGATCCAACTTGAGGAAGGAAGAACATACACTCTCAATTGGGTATCTTACTCCACAGGAAAGTAAGGGGATGGGAATAAAAAGGGTGGGGGATGATAGAAGGGAGGGCAGATAGGAGGAGGAGGCAATTAAAAGCAGACATGTTTTAAAAGGGACAGGGTCAAGGGAGAAAATTGAATAAAGGAGGACAGGATAGGATGGAAAGAAATATAGTTACCCTTTCACAACATGAGCATTATGGAAGTGTTTTACATAATGACACATGTGTGATCTATGTTGAATTGCTGCCTTCCTAGGGAGGGTGTGTGGGAAGGGAAGAGGGGAGATAACTTTGAACTCAAAGTTTTAAAAGCAGATGCTTAAAAAAATAAAAAAAAGTTGTTTTTTGCATGCAGCTGGGAAACAGGATATATAGGAAATGCGGCATAGAAATCTATCCTCCTCTACAAGAAAGTAAAGGGAAAAGGGATGGGGGAAGAGTGGGGTGAAAATGGGAAGGGCTAACTGGGAAACAAGGCAATCAGAATATATGCCATCTTGGAATGGGGGAGGGTAGAAATGGGGAGAAAATTTGTAACTCAAAATCTTGTGGAAATCAATGTTGAATACTGAAATATTAAATAAAAAATTAATATAAGAAATAAAAAAAATTATTTGTGGATATTAAAAAAACCTAAATGTATTTTTCTGCAATCTCTATGGTATAATACCCTGTAAAATATTTCTTCTGTGTTCTATGAAACCATATATAATTTTAATAGTTGAAAGAAATAAAAATGAGAGTGATTTCCCTTACTTATATATATTGTTTTATAACCAGCATCACTTGGAGTTTTACTGAGACTACTTCTTAGAGATAGCCCAGCATTGCTAATCACACTTTAATTAAGTCCCAACCCTAATAGCTTTACCTTTAAAATATATTTACTTTTGTTTTATATATGAACTCTGTATTGATTTCTGCTGATTCTATGCTGTGTGCCTTATTTATAGACATTAGTGTGATAGCATGTTAGCTTCTAAAATGAATATCATTAGGATCCTCTTTGGATAATAACATAGGCAATTAAGTACTTAGAATATCCTTTTACAATCTTAGAAAATGAATAGAGATTTTTTAAAAGGTTCAAATGAATACAAAGTATATTATGAAGCAATTTCTTCATGCTGAAATAAATATCTGAGAGAATGCCTGGAACTTTGCTCAAAGAGACCACATAAAAAAAGCTATTTGAGGTACTTTCCATTTTCCCGGACACAATCAGGTTCACATATAAAAATGAAACACATAGAAAATAGTGTGGGAGAACAATGCACAACACAATATCTCATATGAGATTAATATGGCATAACCTCCTCCTCAATGTTGACGCAGTAGCTAAGCTTACAGAAAGAGGAATAACAGAAGATAGGTCGTCTCAACTCCAAAGTGGCATAAATCATCTTCTATTCCATTAGTTGTCTAGTGGGACCTCTTTCAACAACATTCAATTAAAAGCATTCATTTAAAAGTATAAATTATTTTTTAAAAAAATATCCTTCTTTACAGGGAGCTTAAAATAGCTGTATTTGGCAATATCTGAGAAGAAATAATAGGAAGAAAAGAGAGAAAGCAGAAAAAAAAAAATAATACCAGGTTTGAAAACAATAGAATTAGAAAATATAGAATACATTTCTTATATATGTGTTTGTGTGTGTGTGTTTGTGTGTGTGTGTGTGTGTGTATAGATAGATGTAATTTCGAAATGCATTTTTGTGATGTAGGAATCTTACTTTCTTTCCTTTATTTATTTATTTATTCACTTATTTGTTCATTCATTCATTTATCTATCTATATAGCTATTTGTCTGTTTGTTTGTTTATTTATTTGAAGCAGAACATATAGTGACTCTGTGATTGAGTAATGGACCCAGAGTGAAGAAGATTTGAGTTCGAATTGGGTCTCAAACAGTTAAACACTGTTTTAATCCCAGCAAATAATTTAACTTCTGCTGCTTCAGTTTCTTCAATTGTCTTACAGTTACATTTACATTACAAGAGGGTAATAATAGAATCTATCTTCCAGGATTGTGTGGATGTAATGAGAAAATTTTTGTAAAGCACTTAGCACAGTGCCTAGCACACAGTAGGGGTTAATAAAATATTTTCTTCTTTTTGTTGTTATTGATTGCTGCATAGATCTGTGTTTGCCTTCGTTTTGGAAACTCCAAGTATGGAAAGAACTTTCACCAAGGTAAACTATCAACTCATTCATAACTTCAACTCTCTGAGAGTTGTTTAGATCATTGTACTGCTTTATTAAAAATTTGGAGGTAATACTTGAACCCATTTCTTCCTTATTCTAAGTACAACTTTTAATCTATTCCACCAGGTAGATTCTTGTTAATTTCTGAATTCTAGAGAAAATTGTAATTTTGGAACCTTGATTGAGTCCTACTTCTATAAATTCAGACACTTCTTTTACTGATGCAAATTAAACTGCTTCATGTCTTTCCTTTTTAATGACATTTTCCAGATATCATTGCCTCCAAATCTTCCATACATGATCCAGACAACATCTTCCACTAATAATGTTAATTTTCCAATTATAACAATGTACTCAGTCTCCTTATCTCTTTATGCTCATTCTTATTACAAACTTACTTTTTGGTTTATCCTTCTTTTGGTAAATGTCTTTGCTCTAGTTATTAAGAAATATACACATTAGCAAACTACTTTTTCATTGTTCTTTTAGTTATTTCTGTTTTTTTTTTTTCTGAGATAGTAGTTGTCCTAGTTTCAAAACCATATAATATAATGAGTGTTTATAAAGTTGGAATTTTATGACAGAAAGAAGCTCAGGATCCTTGAAAGCCCTGAATAATTTTCCAAAAATGATATAGCATATTTTAATTGTATTCAATTTTGGCCCAGATTATTTTTTACCTCAGCAACTCTTTATCTTTTGGAATTTATACATAATCATGTATTAATTCCATATGTTGCCCACTTGTGTGGATGTGTTTTTATATACATTTTCTCCAGTGTAAAGAAAATGAAACACAGGGAGTCTGTTGGAGTGCAGAGCCTGCAGCCGGAGGCCCCCAACCCACAGTCTAAAGGTTTGAAACTCGCTTTCTTGGACTCTGGGTAGCCAGGATGTTCAGGTAAAATGGCTCATATCACTCCCTTGAAAAAATCCAGAGAATAAAACCTCAAGAGAAAGAGAAGAGCCTGAAGTGGGGCTTCAGTAGCTAGAGAAGTGAGGGGGAGGGCCCTTCCTGTGGTGGCAGAAGGAGACTAGTGCAGGAAGAGAGGTGTCCCAGCAGCCCTCACCTTAGTAGAACAATGAGAGTAACTGAGCCCCAGAGGGTGCAGCTAACTAACGTCAATGCCAGGAACCCAGACTGGGCTTTGCACAGCCAGGGGAAGTGGCAGACACTAACACAGACATGAGCTGAGACCACCCCTGCTGTAGAGCAGTCCTGGGGAAGAAGAGACTCTCAGCAGGCAGACCACCCCTCCCCCACACCTCACAAAAATGAGGGGCCATAGCACATAAAGCTAGATCCCAACACAAGAAACTTGGGACAGAGTACCCTGAGCCACAGAAACAGAGATCCACTTCAGAAACCAGGAGGGAAAAAAAAAACACCATGAAAAAGAATTGTAAGAAGCTTTCAAAGATGATTGGCTCATATTATTCAGACAGGGAAGGATAAAATACCAATTCAGAAGAGAACAGCATGGACACTACACCCACACCTGAAACCTCAAAAGGGAAAGTGAACTCATCTCTAGATCAAAAAGCATTCCTGGAAGAACTCAAAGAGGACTTTAAAAACAAAATTAGGGAAGTAAAAGAAAAAATAGAAAGAATTGAAAAAAAATCATTGAGGAAAACAAATCTTTGAAAGGTAAAATTGGCTAAGGAAAATCAGAATATAAACTGAGAAAATGTCTCATTGAAAAGTAAAATCAACCAAATTGAAAAGGAGACAGAGAAGACAAAGGAAGAAAACATAACATTAAAAATTAGAATTGGGCAAGTAGATGCTGATGACTCCATGAGACATCAAGAATCACTCAAACAAAATCTAAAAAATGAAAAAAAATAGAAGAAAATGCGAAATATCTGACTGGAAAACAACTGAATGGAAAATAGATCCAGGAGAGACAATCTGAGAATTGAATTATTGGTCTACCTGAAAGCTATGACGATAAAAAAGAGCCTGGACAGTATCTTCCATGAGATCCTTAAAAAAAAAAAAAAAAAAAAAAAAAACATTACTCCGAGATCCTAGAAGCTGAGAGCAAAACTGTCATTGAAAGAATCCATTGATCAACCTCTGAAAAGGATCCCAAATTGAAAACTCCAAGAAATATTATAGCCAAATTCCAGAACTTCCAGGTCAAGGAGAAAATATTGCAAACAGCTACAAAGAAACAATTCAACTATCACAGAAATGCAATCAGGATCACACAGGATCTTTCAGCTTGTACATTAAATGACAGGAGAAATTGGAATACAATATTCTGAAAGGCAAAGGAACTTGGACTACAACAAAGGATCAACTACCCAGAAAAATTGAACATAATTTTCTAGGCAAGGAGATGGATATTCAATGAAATAAGTGAACTCAAGACCTTCCTGATGAAAAGGCCAGAGCTCAATGGAAAATTTGATCTCCAAATACAAAACTCAAGAGAGACATAAAAAGGTAAATGGGGAAAAAAAACCTACTTAATCAATAAGGCTAATTAATTACATCGTTATATAGGATTATTTTGTTTTATATAGGTTTGGTAACTTTAGTAAATCCCTTATGATTTCTCATTCCTGTTTACCTTTTCATGCTTCTCTTGAATCTTGTATTTGGAAGTCAAATTTTCTCTTCAGATCTGGTATTTTCATCGATAATGCTTGAAAGTCCTCTATTTCATTGAAAATCCTTATTTTGCCCTGAAGTCTTATACTGAGTTTTGCTGGGTAGGTGATTCTTGGTTTTAATCCTAGCTCCTTTGACTTTCAGAATATCATATTCCAAGCCCTTCTGTCCCTTAATGCAGATGCTGCTAGATCTTGTATTACCCAGATTGTGTTTCCACAATACTCGAATTGTTTCTTTCTGGCTGCTTGCAATATTTTCTCCTTGACTTGGGAGCTCTGGAATTGTCTATAATATTCCTTGGAGTTTTCCTTTTGGGAGTTTTTTCAAGAGGCAATAGGTGGATTAATACAATTTCTATTTTACCCTTTGGTTCTAGAACATCAGGGCAGTTTTCCTAGATTATTTCATGAAATATGATGTGTAGGAACTTTTGGCTTTCAGGTAGTACAATAATTTTTAAATTATCTCTCTTGGAATTTTCTCTGGGTCAGTGGTTTTTCCAATGAGATATTTCACATTGTCTTCCATTTTTTTCATTCTTTTGGTTCTGTTTTATAATTTCTTGATTTCTCATAAAGTCACTACCTTCTACTTGGTCTATTCTAATTTTTAAGGTAGTATTTTCTTCAGTGGTCTTTTGGATTTACTTTTTCATTTAGCTAATTCTGCCTTTTAAGTCATTCTTTTAATTGGCTTTTTGGAGCTCTTTTTCCATTTCACTCAGCCTACTTTTAAGGTGTTATTTTCTTCAGTATTTTTTGGGTCTCCTTTAGAAAGTCATTGACTTGTTTTTCATTATTTTTTTACATCATTCTGATTTCTCTTCCCAATTTTCCTCTACTTCTCTTACTTGGTTTTCCAAATCCTTTTTGAGCTCTTCCATGGCCTGAGACCAATTCATATTTTTCTTGGAGGCTTTTGATGTAGAATTTTTGACTTTATTGACTTCTTTTGGCTCTATCTTTTGATCTTCTTTGTCACCAAAGAAAGATTATATAGTCTGAGTTCTTTTATGTTCCTTGCTCATTTTCCTAGCCAGTTACTTGACTTTTGAGCTCAGGGTATCACTGCTTTCAGAGTGGTGAGTGCTTTGTACCATGTTTCAGGGGTTTGTTGCTTCTGTTTTGAGAGCTACTTTTATTCTGAGATGGTATGATACTCTTATCCTTGCTTATGCTCTAGTCTTTGAGTGCAAGCACCCCTTTCTCCTGTGTAACTACCATGAAGCCTCCGTCTCTGGAGCCACCACAAGATTGGCCACCCCAGAGCTCCTCCTCCCCAGGAACTGCCAACCAGGACTGCAACCAAGGTCCAAGCAGGGTAAAGCAAGTGAACCTTGCCTCAGCAGCAGCAAAGTGAACCATGTACTCTCACTCTGCTCAGCCTCCTGATTCTCCCAACTTCTCTAGGCCAGGAGCTATGGAATCAGCCATTGCTGCTGCTGTTGCTGCTGCTGCCCCTGCCACTATTGCAGCCACCTCAGCCTCCCCAGGTCTGTAGCTGGACTATGAACTTCTCTCACTCAGATACAGCAGTTTTCCCACTGACCTGCTCCATTATCCTTGGCGTTTGTGAGTTGAGAAGTCTGGCTTCTGCCACAGCTCAGTGATTCAGATCCCTGATGCCTGCTCTGCTTGGTCTACTCTGCCCTGGTCTGTCCTGATGTAGCCCATGTTGAGTTGCAACAGCGTAGTGAGATAGACCCTTCCCGATGACCATGGGCTGGATACTTGTTTCCCTCTTATTTCATGGGGTCTGTAGCTCTAGAATTTGTTTAGAGTCATTTTATGGGTTTTAGGAGGAATTTGGGGGATAGCTTAAGTGAGTCCCTGTTTTCAAGCCACAATCTTGACTCCACCCCTATATAAGATGGAATTTCAATTAAGACCTAAATGAAATAAGAAAAGCCATATGTAGAAATGAGAAGGGAGAACATTCCATTCCTGTAGTCAGCTAAAAAAATGTCCAGAACTCAGAGACAGAATCTGTTGTTTGAGATTTTATATAGCAAGCTGGCCAGGTCATTGGATTGAAGAGTACATTTTGATGAATAAGTTGTAAGTAGTAGGTAGTTGGGGGCTACATTATGATGGGTTTTGAATGACAAACAAAGGATTTTGCATTTAATTCTGGAGACAATAGGAAGCTATGTAGAGAAATTATTTTGATAGCTGAATAGAGGAGGGATTGCAGTGAGGAATTAATGAAGGCAGGTAACCTAACAAGCTGCTTTAATAATCCATATGTGAGGTGGTGAGAGCCTGTACCAGAGTGGTTGTTGTGTCAGAGAAGAAAAAGGGGTATATTAGGAGATATTGCAAAGATGAAATGAAAACACCTTGGTAACTGATTAGATATGGATTGGTGATGGAGGTTTCAGAGTCAAAAGTGACACTTAAGTTATAAGCCTGAGGGACCAGAAGGATGGTGTTGGCCTTAATAGTAAGAAATAGAAAGATGATGTGTCTAGGGATTAAGACAATGAATTTGATGCTAGACATGTTCAGTTAAACCTCTCTAGCAGACATCCAGTTTCAAATGTCTGAAAAGAAGTTACACAAAAGAGTTTGGAGATCAGCAGAGAGGTTGGGGAAGGATAAGTATACTTGAGAATCCACAGCAAAGATATGGTAATAAAATGAATGTGAGCTGATGAGATCACCAAGTGAAGTAATATAGAGGGTGAAGAGAACATTGCCCAGGACAGAACCCTGTGGAAAACCTATAGTTAGAGGGAGTTATTTGTGTAAGGATTTAACAAAAGAAACTGAGAAGGAGTGTTAAGACAGGTAGAAGGAGAAACCAGAGTAGGTGGCATCTTGAAAATCAATAAAGTATAGAGTTTCAAGGAGAAGGGGATGGTCAACACTATCAAATTATGCAGAGAGGTAGGGAGAAATACGGATGAATAAAAAATCATTGAATTTGGCAAATAGGAGATCATGTTTAACTTTGAAAAGAGCATTTTTTTGTGAAATGATAGTTTGTAAGGGATTAAGGAGAATGATAAAAGATAAAGTGAAGACATATACTGTAGGTGGCTTTTTCAAGGAGTTTAGCCAAAAAGGGCTAAAGAAATATTGGAAGAAGATAGAAAGATCAAGTGCTTTTTTTTCTGTTCTTTTAAGATTTTTTTTTTTTTTGTGATGAAGGAAACATGGTTATGTTTGAAGGGAAGGAGGTAAAATTCAGGGAGAAAGTGATAGAGTTGGGAGGACAAAAAGGAAATTTGTTGTGAGGGGAGACAGGATGGAATGAGATTGCTTGAGTAGGTAGAGAGCATACTCTTGGTAAGAAGAAAGGCCACAAAATCATGCAAGGAAGGGGTGAATGTGGAGATACTAACAGAGGGTATTTGAGTCATATGAGATGAAAAAGAGGTGAGATGAGTGAGCTCATGTCAAATGGCCTCCATTTTTTTGATACAATAGAAAGTAAGTTTGTTTTTGGTTTTGTATTTTTTTTGGTTTTTTTTTTTTTTTTTTTTTTTTTTTTTTTTTTATCAAGTGAGGAAAGGAGGAAAAGAAGCAGGAGGTCTGAATAGGGATAAAAAGTTTTGGAAGATTTGTTATCTAGTGTAGAGTAGTGAGTCAATGATGTAGGCATAGTTAGATTGTCTAGCAGGAGTGAGAGTTCAGTTTAATTTAAATAATATAAATTCATTTTGGATTCAATCAGAATACTTTCATGATTTTCTCCATCATTCCCTTCTAGCATGTTTATAGGAGTGAAGCCAAGAGGTGATGGGAGTGATCCAAGATTGAGGTTTGGCAATGCATAATCAGATAAATCTATCCACCAAATAAACAAGAATGAAGTTAAAGAGGTGAATATAATTTTAGAAAAGCTAAATATGGTAGAACTCAAGAGAAAAATGAATGGGGATAAAAAGGAACATAACTTTTCTTTCTCAATGGTACCTGCTACCTATACAAAAATTTAGCATATATTAGGGTAAAAAAAACCTCACAAGCCAATGCAGAATGGCAAAAATATTAAATGCATTCTTTTCATATAATGATGCAATGAAAATAACATGTAATAAAGGTCCATGGAAAGATAAACAAAAATAATTAGAAACTAAATACTCTAATCCTAAAAAATATGTGGGTCAAATAACACATCATGAAAGGAATTAATAACTTCATCAAAGATCATTACAGTGGTTAAACAGCATTCCAAAACTTGTGGGTTGTTAGGAAAATTCAATATCTCTAAAGGCTTACATGAATAAAATAGAGAAACGGGAGATCAAAGAATTGGTCAGGAAATTAAAAAAAAAAAAACCTAGAAAAAGAACGAATTAAAAATCCCCAATTAAATACCAAATTAGAAATTCTGAAATTCAAAGAAAGATTAATAAAAATTGAAGTTAAGGATACTATAGAGCTAACAAATAAAAGAGAATTGGCTTTATAAAAAAATAGATAAACCTTTGCCTAATTTGATTTAAAAAAATGAAAGAAGAAAACTAAATTACCAAAAGCTTCATTGCTTATGGTGCCTTTTAGCAGAATACAATGTCCGTCTTTATCTCTTTTAATTAAATCTATCTTTACTTTTGCTTTGTCTGAGATTAGGATTGCTACACCTGCTTTTTTTACTTTAGCTGAGGCACAATATATTTTACTCCAGCCTTTTACCTTTAGCCTGTGTGTATCCCCCTGCTTCAAATGTGTTTCTTGTAAACAGCATATTGTAGGATTATGGTTTTAATCCATTCTGCTATCCACTTCTGTTTTATGAGAGAGTTCATCCCCTTTACATTCAGAGTTATGATTTCTATCTATGTCTTTTTCTACATCCTGTTTTCCCCCTGTTTATGCTTTTATTTCTCCCTTTCCCCTTCTCATCCTCAACAAAGTTTTGCTTTTGACCGCCGCCTTCCTCAGTTTACCCTCCCTCTTTATTCCCCTCCCTTATCTTACTGTTTCCCACTTGCTACTTCTCCCCTCCCTTCTGACCACCCCACTTCCTTTTTTCCCCCCTTCGCCTCCTACTTCCCTTAAGTCAAGTTAGATTTCTAAACTTATCAGGGTATGTTATTCCCTTCTTGAACTAAATCAGATGACAGTAAAGCTCAAATACTGCTCTTCTCCCTCGCTTCTTTCCCTCTAGTATAATATATTTTTGTGCCTCTTCATTTGGTTTAATTTACCCTTTTCTACTACCTCCTTACCTCTTCTCTCATAGCCCTATGTGTATCCCTTTCAATTGTCATAATAGCTGTACCATTCTCAAGACTGACATATATATGTATATATATATAAAACATACATATGATGATATAATCCCACATAAGGTTTGCGGGGGCTTTTCCCCCTGGTTACCTTTTTATTTAACTATTTAACTACCTATTTAACTCTTGAGTTTTGTATTTGGAGATCAAATTTTCCATTGAGTTCTGGCCTTTTCATCAGGAAGGTCTGGAATTCCCTTATCTCATTGAATGTCCAACTCCTTGACTGAAACATTATGCTTAGTTTTGCTGGGTAGTTGATCCTTGATTGTAGTCCCAACTCCTTTGCCCTTCAGAATTTCATATTCCAATTTCTCCTGTCTTTTAATGTGGAAGCTGAGAGATCCTGCGTGATCCTTACTGTAGTTCCACGATATTTGAATTTCTTTTTTTGACTGCTTGCAGTATTTTCTCCTTGAGTTTATAGTTCTGAAATTTAGCTATAATATTTCTTGGTGTTTTCAGTTTGGGATCTCTTTCAGGGGGTGATCGGTGAATTCTTTCAATGACTATTTTGCCCTCTGGTTCTAGGACCTCTGGGCAGTTGTCTTTGATAATTTCTTTGAAGATCCTGTCAAGGCACCTTTTTTCATAGTGGATTTCCAGTAGACCATTAACTCTTAAATTGTCTCTCCTGGATCTTTTTTCCAGGTCAGTTGTTTTCCCAATCAGATATTTCACATTTTTTTTCTATTTTTTCATTCTTTACATTTTGTTTTACTACTTCTTGGTGCCTCATAGATTCATTAGCTTCCACTTGCTCAACTCTAATTTTTAATGAGTTTGTGTTTTCATTTTGCTTTTGAGTCTGCTTTTCCGACTGGTTGATTTTGCCTCTCAGGGTGTCATTTTCTTTCTCTAGATTCTGAATCTCCATAGCCATTTCGCCAATCTTTTTTTCCATATTTTCTTTTAGCTCCCTAATTTGGTTTTTAAAATCCTCCTTTAGCTCTTCCAGCCATGCTTTTTGGGCTGGAGACTAGTTCACATTACCTTTTCAGGTATCTGATCTATCTACAATGTCATTGCTCTTTCATATTGGTATTTTTATCCTGCCTGTCCCCATAAAAAGAATCTATACTCTTCGGTTTTTTTTTTTGTTTTGTGTTGTTCTTTATGTTTGTTGGTTTGCATTTTCCTGGCTTTACAACAAATTTCTGCCTTAGGGGCTCAGGGCTCTCTGTCCCAGCTTTCTTATTATGGGGGTTGTGAGTCTAGATTTATAGCCTTCAGTTTCCTGAGGTGTGGGGTAGGAGTCTGGCTCCCTGACTTCTCACTCCCTATGGGTGCTCTCCAGCTCTGTTGCTCTTCAGCAATGGTCTCAGCTGTTTGTTGTTTGAGCTGATGTCTGGCACTTCCCCTGGGGGAGCAAGATTATGTCTGGGCTCCTGGCGTTGTCCCCTGCCGACTCTGCCCCTCTGGGACTAATGAACTTCTACTATTTGACCACTGAAGCCCCACTTCTTTCTCCTCTGTTCCAGCTTTCTTTTTTTTTCCGAGGAATTATCTGGGTGAGGGGGGTAGGGATTAGAGCTGTTTACCTGGCCATTATGTCTCCGGGAAGTTTGAGAACCCGCATTTCATTCCTTCGGCCTGCAAGTCTCAGGGCTCGGTGTTTCCTAGCTGGTGGCCTTGCACTGCCTCTCCTCACTTCCACAGACTGCTGTCCTGTGTTGGGAGACCTGGGGATCTCCACCGGTTTTGGGCACCCGGCTTTCTTCCAGCCTGTCTCCCACATGGATTTCCCAGCTTCTGCTTCCGCTTTGGTCTGGAGCAGCTCCACGTGTGGAGCCCTCTCCGAGCCTACAGATTCATGCCTTCAGTCTTTCAGACTCTCCCAGTTTGGAAATTTGCCCCAGTCAGACTGGTTGCGGTTTCTGACCCTCTCAAATCTGCTCAAATTCACTTTTTTATAGGAATCTGACCGACCTTGTGAGAGAGCTCCAGTAGGACACTGCCTTCATGTGGTCATCTTGGCTCCGCCCTCCAGTTCTTTATATGTTTTAGAAATGAGATCTTTCTCTCAGACACTGGCTGTAAAAATGTTTCCACTGGTTGCATTGGCTTGGTTTGTGAAAAATCTTCTTAATTTAATGTAATCAAAATTATACATTATGCATTTCATAATGCTCTCTATCACTTATTTGGTCATAAAGTCTTCCTTTTTCCACAGATCTGACAGGTAAACTATTCCCTGTTCTCCTAATTGGCTTATTATATCACCCTTTATGTCTAAATCTTATACCCATTGTTAATTTATTTTGATATATGGTATAAGACATTGTTCTCTGCTTAGTTTTTCCCATACTATTTTCCAGTTTTCCCAGCAGTTTTTGTCAGATATTGAGTTATTATCCCAGATGTTGGAGACTTTGGGTTTAACAAACAGTAAATTACTAAAGTCATTGACTACCATGTCTTGTTTACCTAACCTATGTCACAGATTCATCACTGTATTTCTTAGCCAGTACCAAGTAATTTGTGGATGACTGCTTTAAAAGGTAGTTTTAGATCTTGTATGACTAGACAGCTTTCCCTTGCATTTCTTTTCCCTTAATTCCCTTGTTATTCTAGAACATTTGTTCCTCCAGATTTATTTTTATTATTTTTTTCTAGCTGTAGGAAATATATTTTTGTTAGTTTCATTGGTAGGGCACTGAGGAATTAAATTAATTTAGGAAGAATTATCATTTTTATTATACTAGTTTGGCCTAATCATAAGTAATTCATATTTTTTCCAATTATTTAGATTTGAATTTATCTGAGTAAAATTCTTTTGCAATTGTGTTCATATGTTTCCTGGTTTTCTCTTGGCAGTTAGATTCCCAAAAGTTTTGTTTTATCTACCATTATTTTAAGCAGAATTTATCTTGCTGTCTCTTACCGATGTGTTTTGTTGATACTGTATTGGATTGTACATGATTTACATTGGATTATTTTATATCCTGCAACTTAGCTAAAGTGGGTAATTATTTCAAGTAGTTTTTAGTTGATTTTCTAGGATTATACCATGATGCCATCTGCAAAGTGTGATAGATTTGTTTCCTTGTTGCCTATTCTAATTCTTTTTACTTATTTTTCTTCTCTTACTGCTAAAGCTAGTATTTCTAGTACAATATAAAACAGTAAAGGTGATAAAATGCATCCTTGTTCACCCATGATCTTACTGGGAAAGCTTCTAGCTTGTTCCAATTACATGTAATGCTTGCTATTGGTTTTAGATAGATGTTACTTATCATTTTAAGGAAAGTTCCATTCATTCCTATGGCCTGTAGTGTTTTAAATAGTAATGCATGCTGTATTTTTTCAAAAGCTTTTGCTGTATGTATTGAGATTATCATATGATTTATATAAGTATTGTTATTAATGTGATCAATTATGCTGACAGTTTTCTGACTATTAAACAAACCCTGCATTCCTGATATAAAACCAAGCTAGTCATAATGTATTACCCTGCTGATAAATTGCTATAATATCTTTGCTAACTCTTTATTTTAAATTTTTGCATCAATAAACATTAGCAATATTGCTTTTAAATTTCCTTTCTCTATTTTGGCTCTTTCTGGTTTAGATATCAGCTCAATATATGTGTCATAAAAAGAATTTGGTAGCATTACTCATTCACTATTATTCCAAATAATTTATGTAGTATTGGAATGAATTGTTCTTTAAATGTTTAGTAGAACTCACTTGTAAATCAATTTGTCCCTGGAGATTTTTTCTTAGGGAATTCATTGATGTTTTGTTTGATTGTTTTTTTTTTTTTTTCTAAAATGGGGTTATTTAAATATTTTACTTCCTCTTCAGTTAAACTGGGAAAATTATGCTTGTTTTTTGTAGATGCACATCCACTTCACTTAGGTTTCAAATTTATTAGCATAAAGTTGTGTAAAATATCTACTAATTATTATTTTAATTTCCTTTTTATTGGTGGTTAATTTTTCATTTTTGGTACAGGTAATTTTTGTTGTTTTTTTTTTAAATCAAATTAAGAAAAGATTTATCTATTTTGCTTCTTTCCTCATAAAACCAGAGCTTAATTTTATTTATTATTTCAGTAGTTTTCTTACTTTTAATTTTGTTGATCTCTCCTTAGATTTTCAGAATTTCTATTTAATTATTTAATTGAGTATCTTTAATTTGGTCCTTTTCTAGTTTTTATTTTTTAGTTGCCTGCCCAATCCATTAATGTTCTCTTTCTCTATTTTATTCATGTAAGCATTCAGAGATACAAAATTTCCCCTAAGAACTGCTTTGGCTCCATCTCTTAAGTTTTGGTATATTTCCTCTCCATTGTCATGATCTTTGATGAAGTTGTTGCTTCTTTCTACAATGGGCTGTTTTACTCACTCATTCTTTAGGATTAGGTTATTTAGTGTCCAATTAAGTTTTAGTCTATCTATTGCCCTTTTGTACATATAATTTTTATTGCACCATTATCTGAAATGGATGCATTGACTATACCTGTCTCTCTGCACGGGATTGTGATGTTTTTATTCCTTAGTAGACAGACAACTTTTGTGCGGTGCCATGTAGCACTGGAAAAAAGGTACATTTCTTTCAATTGCCATTCAATTTAATCCAGATGTCTTCCATTATCTAAATTTCCTAAAACTATATTCACCTCCTTAACTTCCTTATGGTTTATTTTGTGGATAGATTTATTTACTTTTTAGAGGGGGAGGTTGAGGTCTCCAACTAATACAGTCTTGCTGTATATTTCTTCCTGTAACTCCTCTTAACTTATCCTCTAAGAATCTGGATGCTCTACCACTTGCTTAATGTAAATTTAGGAATGATATTGCTTTATTGTCTATGGTGCCTTTAAGAAGGATATAGTTTCTTTCCCTATCTCCTTAAATTAAATCTATTTTGCTTTTGTTTTGTATGATATTATGATTGCTAACTTTTTTTTTACTTCAGTTGAAGTATCATTATATTCTACTCCAGTCTTTTACCTTTACTCTGTGTGTATCCCTCTGCTGAGTGTGTACATTATTCCTTATTTCAGCCAAATCCAATAAGAGTAAGGTTCAAACAATACTTGCCTCTTTCAACTCTTTCCCTCTAATGAAATATGTCTTTGTGCCATTTCATGTTATGGAATTTGCCCTTTTATGCCTCCTCCTTTCTCTTCTCCCTATATAATCTTCCCTTGCTTAATTATATGTTTTTTTTAAATCAACACTGCAAAATTAACTTATATCCACACCCACTGACTAAGTATACCCCTTCTAAATGCCATAATATAGATATAGTTCTTGTGAATTACAAGTATCTTCTTCCTATGTAGGGATCTAACCAGTTTAATCTTATTGAATTACCTTTTTTGCCTTTTTATGCTTCTCTTGAGCCTTGTTTATGAAAATTAAATTTTGTTTTCAGCTCTGGATTTTTCATTAGGAATATTTGGAAGTGATTGATATCACTGAATGTGCAATTATTTCCATGAATGATTATGCTCAGTTTTGCTGAGTAGTTGATCCTTAGTTGTAATCAAAGTTCCTTTGCCTCACAGATATATTCCCAGCCCTCAGATCTTTTAATGCAGTAGATGCAAGGTCTTGCCCAATCCTGAAATCCCATGGTATTTAAATTATTTCTGCCTGCTTGCAGTATTTTCATCCTTAACCTGATAATTCTGGAATTTGGCTACAATATTTCTTGCCATTTTCATTTTGGGATTGCTTTCAAGAGGTGATTATTGGATTCTTTCGATGATGAATTTACCCTCTGGTTCTAGGACTTTATGGTTGTTTTCCTTTATAGTTTCTGGAAAGCTACTATTCAAGCACTTTTTTTTTAATCACAGCATTCAGTTAAACCAATAATTCTGAAATTATCTCTCCTGGATCTACTTTACAGTTTCGTTGTTTTTCCCATGAAGATTTATATTTTCTTCTCTTTTGCTTTCATTCTTAATTTTTTGACTGATTCTTTATGTCTCAAGTGATTAACTTCACTTGCTCAATTCTAATTTTTAAGGAAATGGGTTCTTCAGTTAGCTTTTGTACATCATTTTCCATTGGGCCAATTTGAGTTTTTAAGGAGTTCTTCTCTACAGTTAGTTTTTGTGCCTCCTTTTCCATATGACCAATTCTATGTTTTAAGGACTTGTTTCTTTCAGTGAACTTCTTTTTACATTTCTCCACTTGTATTTTTTAATTATTTTTTTTTAATTTTTAGTTTACAACACTCAGTTCCACAACTTTTTGAGTTCCAAATTTTCTCTCCCTCCCTCTCTTCCTCACTACCCCCCCACTAAGATGGCATGTAATTCAACATAGGTTCTACATATACTTTCACATTAAATTTATTTACACAGTGGTTGAATTTTAATGAAGAATTTTAACCAATTGCATGAATCATGAGAAAGAAGAAACAAAACCACAAAAGAAGAAACTGCATTCAGACTTCATAATTCTTTCTCTGGATGTGGATAGGTTTTTTTTTCCATCATGAGTATTTTGGGGCTGTCTTACAATTGCTGAGAAGAGCCAAGTCTATCAAGGTTAGTCATCATAGATAATATGTAACTGTAAGTCTGTATAATATTCTCCTGGTTCTACTCCCCTCACTCACCATCAGATCATGTAGGTCTCTACAGGTTATTATGAAGTCCATCTGCTCCTCTTTTCTTATAGTACAATAATATTCCATTACATTCACATACCACAACTTCTTTAATCATTGCCCAATTGATGAGCACCCCCTTCCAAATCTTTGCCACCAAAAAAAGAGCTGCTATAAATATTTTTGTACACAAGGGCCCTTTTACACTTGGGTGATCCCTTTGGGATACACCCTTAGAAGTGGTATTGATGGGTAAATGGGCATGCACATTTATATAGCCCTTCAGGCATAGGGGCAAATTGCTCTCAAGAATGGCTGTATCAGTTCACAATTCCACCAACAATGTAACAACAGTGTTCCTATTTTCCCACGTCTTCTCCAGCATTTATCATTTTCTTGTTTTGTCATGTTAGCCAATCTGTCAGGTTATATGTGGTACCTAAGAGTTTTTTTTGATTTGCATGTCTCTAATCAACATTGATTTAAAGCATTTTTTCATATGACTATATATATCTTTAATTTCTTCCTCTAAGAACTGTCTGTTCTTATCCTTTGACCATTTCTCAATTGGGGAATGACTTGTATTCCTATAAATTTAACTCAATACCCTATATAGTTTAGAGATGAGGCCTTTATCAGAGATACTGGTTGTAAAAATTCTTTCCCAGTTTTCTACTTCCCTCCTAATCTTTTTTTCATTGTTTTATTTATACAAAAAAAACTTTTCAATTTAACATAATCAAAATTATCCATTTTGCATTTCATAATGCTCTCTATTTCTTGTTTGATCATAAATTCTTCCCCTCTCTATAAATCTGACAGTTGAACTACTCCTTGCTCTTTCAAATCGCTTATAGTATCAGCCTTTATATCTAAATCCTGAACCCATTCTGAATTTATTTTTTTATATGGTGTAAGATATTGGTCTATGCCCAGTTTCTTCCATCCTAATTTCCAGTTTTCCCAGCAGTTTTTGTGAAATAATGAATTCTTAATTCTTTGGGTTTATCAAAGGACAGATTGCTATACTCATTGACAACTGCATCTTGTGTACCTAACCTATTCCACTGATCCACCACTCTATTTCTTAGAGAGCACCAAGAAGTTTTTATGATTGTTGCTTTACAATATATAGTTTAATATCTGTTATTCCCAGGCTACCTTCCCTAGCATTTCTTTCCATTACTTCCCTTGATATTCTAAAAATTTCGTTCTTCCAGATGAAATTTGTTATTATTTTATTCAGCTCTAAAAATAATTTTTGGTAATTTGATTCATACAGCACTAGGTAAGTAAAGTAATGTAGGTAAAATAGACATTTTTATTATATTAGCTCAGCCTAACCATGAGCAATGGATTTTTTTCCACTTATTTGTGTCTGATTTTATTTGTGCGAAAAGTGTTTTGTAATTGTGTTCATATAATTCCTGGGTTTGTATTGGCAAGGACACTCCCAAATATTTTACAGTACCTACAGTAATTTTAATTGGAATTTCTCATTCTATCTCTTCCTGTTGTGCTTTGTTAGTAATATATAGGAATGTCAAGGATTTATGTGGGTTTATTTCATATCTTACAACTTTACTAAAGTTATTAATTATTTAGTGTTCTCTAAGAAAATCATCCTATCATCTGCAAAGAGTGATAACTTAATTTCTTCTTTGCCTATTCTAACTCCTTCTATTTCTTTTTCTCCTTTTATTTCTAAAGTTGACATTTCTACTGACAAATTGAACAATAGGGGTGATAATGGACATCCTCATTGCACCCCTGATCTTACTGGAAATGCATCCATCTAATTTATCCCCATTACATGTAATGATGGTTTTACATGCAATGATGGTTTTAAGAAGATGTGACTTATCATTTTACAGAAGACTCTATTCCTATGCTGTCTAAGGTATTTTTTTTTATTCGAATGGGTGTCATATTTTGTCAAAAGCTTTTCTCTGTACCTATTGATACAATCGTATGTTTTCTCCTATTTTTGTGGTTGATATGATCAATTATGCTGATAGTTTTCCTAATGGTGAAGCAGTTTTGCATTCCTGCAATAAATCCTACCAAGTCATTGTGTATTTTTCTTTTTATAAGGCGCTATAATCTTTTTGCAAATATTTTATTTAATTTTTTTTCATCTACATTCATTGGGGTAATTGGTCTATAATTTTCTTTCTCTGTTTCGACTTTTCCTGGTTGAGGTATTAATTCCTTATCTGCATTATAATAAGAAAATGGTAGGACTCCTTCTTCACCTATTTTCCAAAATAGTCCACAAAGTATGGGAATTAATTGTTCTTTAAATGCTTGATAGAATTCCCTTGTAAATACATTTGGCCCTGGAAATTTTTTTCCTTAAGAGTTCATTGATAGGTTGTTCAGTTTCTTTTTTCTGTGATGGGTTATTTAAGTGTTTTGCTTCTTCTTCTGTTAATCTGGGCAACTTATATTTTTGTAAATATTCATCCATTTCACTAAAATTGTCAAACTTATGGACACACAATTGTACAAAATGATTCCCAATTATCATTTTAATTTCCTCTTCATTGGATGGGAATTCACCCTTTTCATTTTTGATACTTGTAGTTTGGTTTGCTGTCTTCTTTTTTTTTTAAATCAAATTAACCAAAGGTTTATTAATTGGGGGGGGGGTCCTATAAAATCTGCTCTTAGCATTATTTATTAATTCAATAGTTTTCTTGATTTCAGTTTTATTAATCTATGTTTTGGTATTCAGTATTTCTAATTTGGTATTTTATTGGGGATTTTCAATTTATTCTTTTTCTAGCTTTCTCAGTTGCATTGATATCCTTTTTCTCTATTTTATTCATTTAAGCATTCAGAGATAGAAAACTTCCCCTAAGAACTGCTTTTGCTGCATCTCATAAGTTTTGGGATTTTGTCTCATTACTGGCATTCTCTTGAATGAAGTTATTGATTGTTTCTATGATTTGTTGTTTTACCCACTCATTCTTTAGATTTAGATTGTTAAGTTTCCAGTTAATGTTTAGTCTATCTTTCCATGGCCCTTTATTACAAATAATTTTTATTCCATCATAATCTGAAAAGGGTACATTGACTGTTTCTGCCTCTCTGCCCTATATTGTGAAGTTTTAATGCCCTATTATATGGGCTATTTCTGTGTATGTGCCATGTACAACTAAGAAAAAAAATGTATTCCTTTCTATCCCCATTCAGTTTTCTCCAGATGTCTATCATATTTACCTTTTCAGAAATTATATTCACCTCTTTAACTTCTTTCTTGTTTATTTTGAGTTTAGATTTATCAAGTTCAGAGAGGGAGAGGTTAAGGTCCCCCACTAGTATAGTTTTCCTCTCTACTTCTTCCTGTAACTCCCTTAACTTCTCCTCTAAGCATTTAGATGCTATACCACTTGGTGCATATATGTTAAGTAATGGTGTTACTTCATTATCTATGGAAACTTTTAGCAGGATACAATTTCCTTCCTTATCTCTTTTAATTAGATCTGTCTGCTTTTCCTTTGTCTGAGATTAAGATTGCTACTTCTGCTTTATTTAGCTGAAGCATAATATATTCTCCTCCAGCCTTTTACCTTTACCCTATGTGTATCCCCTTGTTTCACATGTGTTTCTTGTAAACAATATTTTGTATGATTTCAGTTTCTAATCCATTCTGATATCTGCTTCTGTTTCATGGGAGAATTCATCCCATTCACACTCTCAGTTAAGATTACTATCTGTGTTTTTTTCCCATTCTATTCCCCCACTCTTTATGCTTTTATTTCTCCCTCCTTCCTCCCCTGCCTCCCTCAGTGTTCTCTCCCTGTAAAGACCCTTCTTATCTTATCCTTTTCCCTTTACTAGTTCTTTCATCCCTTCTAACCAGACCCTCCCTTTACCTTCCCTTTTCCCCTCCTACAGATTGTAGGACAAGTTTGATTTCTATACTTAACAGAGTATGTTATTCCCTCCTTGAACCAAACTGATGAGAATAAAGCTCAAACCCTGCTCTTTTCCCTTCCTTCTTTCCCTCTACTATAAGGTTTTTTTTTTGCCTCTTCAAGTGATGTAAGTTATCTTTTTCTGCCTTTGCCTTAACTCTTCTCCCATTACAATCCCTTTATATCCCTTAAATAAGTTTTTAATTATCACATAAGTTAATTTATACCCACATCCTCTTTCTATGTATATCACTTTTAGCTGTCATACTACCTATACCATTTTCAAGATTAACAAATATCAACCTTCCATATGGAAATGTAAACAATTTTCCCTTGTTGAATAACAAGGTTTTTATTTTCTCCCTCCACTCCCCATTTACTGTTTATGCCCCTTTTGAGTCTTGTATTTGAAAATCAAATTTTCCATTGAGCTCTGGCTTTTTCATCAGGAAAGTCTGTAATTCCCTTATTTCATTGAATATCCATCTCCTACCCTGAAAGATTATGCTAAGTTTTGCTGTGTAGTTGATCCGTAGTTGTAGTCCAAGCCCCTTTGCTTTTTGTAATATCATATTCCAATTCCTCATGTCTTTTAATGTGGAAGCTTCAAGGTCCATTGTGATCCTGACTGCAGTACCGCAATATTTGAATTGTGTCTTTCTGGCTGCTTGCAGTGTTTTCTCCTTGACCTGATAACCCTGCATTTGGCTACAATATTCCTTTAAATTTTCAATTTGGAATCTCTTTCAGGGGGTGATAGGTGTATTTTTTCAATGATTATTTTACCCTCTGGTTCTAGGACCTATGGGAAATTTTCCTTGGTGATTTGCTGACAGCTGCTATCCAGGCTCTTTTTTTTTTTTATCATGGCCTTCTAGTAGACCAATAATTCTTAGATTTTCTCTCTTGGATCTATTTTCCAGGTCAGTTGATCTTCCAATGAGATATTTTACACTTTCTTCTATTTTTTCATTCTTTAGATTTTGTTTGACGGATTTTGATGCCTCATAGAGTCATTAGCTTCTACTTGCGAGATTTCTAATTTTTAACAAATCGTTTTCTTCAGAAAGCTTCTGCATCTCTCTATTTGGCCAATGTTACTTTTCAAGGAGACATTTTCTCCTATTAGGGTCTTTAATTTTTCTTTACCCCTCTGTTTTGGCTTTTAAAATCCTTCTCGAGCTCTTCCAGGAATGCTATTTGGGCCTAAGACCAGATGATATTCCCTTTTGAAGTTTCAGATGTGAGTGTAGTATTAATGATGTCATCTTCTGAGTTTATATTTTGTTGTTCTCTATCCATATTATGTGATTCAAAGGTCTTTCTTATTTTTCTGGTTTGATTCTTCATGGTGGTTGCTTTTGCGTGGCTTTTTAAAGTATATCTCTGCTTCTGGGGCCCAGGAGGCTCTGTAATAACCTTCCTGTGTTGGGGGACAGGGACCTGGTTACTGGTCTTGTGTGCTGTGGCCTCTGTTTTTTTTTTCATTTAGCAGCTCTATATTGCTGTAGCTCACCTGGTGCTGAGCTGGATTTTGCTGGTGTGTGCCAAGGACTGAAGCCCAGTGAAATCTTATTCAGTTTTGCAGGGGTTACACTGAAGCTCACAATGAGAAGTGTAGAAGAGGGGTGGTCTGGCTGCTGGAATTCTCCTCTTTCCCTAAGGCTACACTACATAACATGGATGGCTTCAGCTGTAGTCTGTGCTGGTGTCTGCCAATTCCCCTTGCTGTATGAATGAATGCTTGTGGTCCTAGTGTTGGCATTTGTCAGCTCCACCCACCCTGGAGCTCAGGAACTCCCACTGATCAGCTAAGGTAGAGCTTGCTGGGATACCTCCCTTCCTTCACTGGTCTCTTTCCATCATCACAAATGGGTCCCATCTCCCTATCTTCCAGACTGATGACCCCCTACTTCTGGTTCCTCTCTTCCAGGGTTTTTTTAGTGAAATATTCCCTGTGTTATTCGAAGGAGGAATGAGAGTGCTTATAGTTTATTCATTCATCATGGCCCCCAGAAAGTCAAGAAGGTGAGTTTCAAACCCTTAAATTGTGGGCTGATACCCTAGGAGTAGCTGCTTCTGCTGCCACTGGATCTGTGCTTCAGTCTCTTCCTTCTAAATGACATAGGCCCAGAAAAGAAATAACATATTTCTGGAAATAGCCAATAAGACTTGCAAACAATAATATTGAATACTTTTTTCCCCTAATATTATAGTAGTATTTTCTCTAACATGTCCACCCTTTTCCAATTTGGGGTTAAATGAATAAAAAATCATTTGCCACTTTGTACTTAGAATGATTATTTAACTACTAACTTTATTTTTTTTTTATTTTTTATTTAATATTTTTAGTTTTCTGCATTAATTTTCACAAGAGTTTGAATTACAAATTTTCTCCCCATTACTCCTGTCTCCTCCTCTCCAAATTGCATATATTCTGATTGCCCCATTCCCCAGTCAGGCCACCCTTCTGTCGCCCCACTCCCTCCATCCCCTTTTCACTTACTTTCTTGTAGGAAAAGATGTATTTTTATGCCCTGTTGCCTGTATATCTTATTTCCTAGTTGCATGCAAAAACTTTTTTTGAACATTTGTTTTAAAACTTTGAGTTCCCAATTCTCTCCCATCTTCCCTCCCCACCCACCCTTCCTAAGGAGGCTAGAAATTCAACATAGGACACACATGTATCATTATGCAAAACACTGCCAAAAGAAATATGTTGTGGAAGCCTAACTATATTTTGCTCCTTCCTGTCCTATCCCCCTTTATCAAATTTTCTTCCTTGACACTGTCCCTTTTCAAAAGTGTATGTTTTTGATTACCTCCTCCCCTTAGCTGCTCTCCCTTCTATTGCCCCCCTCCCCCTTTTTTATCTCCTTCTTCCTACTTTCTTGTGGGGTAAGATACCCAATTGAGTGTGTATGTTATTCCCTCCTCAGGTCAAATCCGATGAGAGCAAGATTCATTCATTTCCCCTCACCGGCTCCTTCTTTCTTCCCACCACAACTACTTTTTGTTGCCATTTTTATGTGAGATAATTTAATCCATTCTATCTCTCCTTTTCTCCCTCTCTCAATATATTCTTCTCTCATCCCTTAATTTGATTTTATATTTTTTTAGATATCATCCCTTCATATTCAACTCATCCTGGACCTTCTTTCTGTTTATATATGTATATTCCTTTCAGCTACCCTAATATTGAGGTGTCATGAATCATACACAACATCTTTCCAAGTAGGAATGTAAACAAAGCAGTTCCACTTTAGTAAGTCCCTTGTGATTTCTCTTTCTTGTTTACTTTGTGATGCTTCTCTCTATTCTTGTGTTTGAAAGTCAAATTTTCTATTCAGCTCTGCTCTTTTCACTGAGAAAGCTTGAAAGTCCTGTATTTTATTGAAAATCCATATTTTTCCTTGACGCATGATAATCAGTTTTTCTGGGTAGGTGATTCTTGGTTTTAATGCTAGCTCTTTGATTTCTGGAATATCATATTCCAAGCCCTTTAATCCCTTAATGTAAACGCTGCTAGACCTTGTGTTATCCTGATTGTGTTTCCACAATACTCAAATTGTTTCTTTCTGGATGCTGGCAGTATTTTCTCCTTGATCTGGGAGCTCTAGAATTTGGTGACAATATTCCTAGGAGTTTTCTTTTTGGAATCTTTTTCGGGAGGAGATTGCTGGATTCCTTCGAGTTCTCTTTTACCCTCTGGCTATAGAATATCAAAGCTGTTCTCATTGATAATTTCTTGAAAGATGGTATCTAGGCTCTTTTATTATTGTGGCTTTCAGGTAGGCCAATAATTTTTTAAGTTATCTCTCCTGGATCTGTTTTCAAGGTCAGTGGATTTTCCACTGAGATATTTCACATTGTCTTCCATTTTTTCATTCCTTTGTTCCGTTTTTATAATATCATGATTTCTCATCAAGTCACTAGCTTCCACTTGCTCCAATCAAATTTTTAAGGTGGTATTTTCTTCAGTGGTCTTTTGGACCTCCTTTTCCATTTGGCTAATTCTGCCTTTCAAGGCATTCTTCTCCTCATTGGCTTTTTGGAGCTCTTTTGCCATTTGAGTTAGTCTATTTTTTAAGGTGTTATTTTCTTTAGTATTTTTGGGTCTCCTTTAGCAAGTCATTGACTTGTTTTTCATTGTTTTCTCACATCCTTCTCATTTCTCTTCCCAATTTTTCCTCTACTTCTCTAACTTGCTTTTCCAAATCCTTTTTGAGCTCTTCCATGGCCTGAGACCAGTTCATGTTTTTCTTGGAGGCTTTGGATGTAGGCTCTTTGACTTCATTGACTTCTTCCAGCTATATGTTTTGGTCTTCTTTGTCACCAAAGAAAGATTCCAAAGTCTGAGTCTGAATCTGAGTCCGTTTTTTTTTTTGTTTTTTTTTTTTTTACTTTTTGGCAGGACAGTTGGGGTTAAGTGACTTGCCCAAGGTCACACAGCTAGTACATGTGTCAAGTGTCTGAGGCCGGATTTGAACTTAGGTCCTCCTGACTCCAGGGCTGGTGCTCTACTGACTGCGCCACCTAGCTGCCCCCCTGAGTCCGTTTTTGCTCCCTGGCCATGTTCCCAGCCAACTACTTGATCCTTGATTTTTTTTTTGTTGGAGTGTGACTGCTTGTAAAGAGTACTTTGTTTCAAGCTTGGAGGGCTGTGCTGTTCTTTTCAGAGCTATTTCTACACAGCAAGATCTGCCAAACCATCACTCCTCCTCCCCCAAGGACCACCAACCCTGACCCGAATCAGATCTTAAGCAGGCTGTACACTCCTGCCATGATCAGCCACTTAATTCCTGCCACCATCTGGGCCATGACCCAGAAACAACTGCAGCTGTAGTTCTGTCCTCAGAGCTGCACCACCTCTGCTGCCCCCAGGGGGGTGGTTGAACCAAGAACTCCTTTCACTTTGTCCCCACAGCTTTTCCCAGTAACTTCTCTGTTGTCTCTGGTGTTATTTCATTGAGAAGTCTGGTAACTGCCATAGATCACTGATTCAGAACACTAGGGCCTGTTCTGCCTGGCTCCTGGTCTGGTTGGTCCGGGCAGAGCTCACACTGTGCTCTTCTCCACTCTGCTCCCAGCTCCATGTGTGATAGACCTTACCCAGTGACCATCCAGGCTTTCCTGGTCTGGAACTCTGCTTCCCTCTGCTATTTCATGGGTTCTGCAGTTTTAGAATTTGTTGGGAGCCATTTTTATAGGTGTTTGGAGGGTCCTGGGGGAGAGATTTAAGCAAGTCCCTGCTTTCCAGGCTCCATCTTGGCTCTGCCCCTGGTTTTTTGAATTCATACACAAGTATATTGTACAGATACATAAATACATATATATTTTGTATGTGTGTGTGTTTTTACATGTAATTCAGATATACACATTCATTAAGATTTCATTATACAGTTTCCTCGAATACTCCCCATTGGAATAGTGTCTCCTTTTGAAGGATGAAATAATTTTTTAAGGTAAGAAAATAATTCTCTGGTTTGCTTCTGACAAAGAGAATTTCAGTAGATTTGGCTTATTATTGTCACCTATTCACCACTAGATATTGTTTCTAATGCAAACTTTTAATTTATTTCCTGAATTCTTTTCTTTTTTCTTTTCCCAATGGCCTATAGTTTGTTCTGATTACCGTATTGCTTCTCTTTCTGCCCATGTTGATCTCCATATCTTTTCCACTTTGTTCTACTTCCTCTACCCCAGTTACTCTGCTTCTCAACTATCTATGTCAAATTAATATATGATTCCTTTCAGACACACTTTTTACATACAGGATTTCCTTTTCAATGGAAAATATTTTTAAAGATTTATTCCAGTGAAGGAACAAATTCCCCAAAGTCTTATTAACATACTTACACTCCACATAGAAAACTCACATAGTTTTTAATCTATTCTGTAGCTAGAATATAAACAGAAATATACATCTACATATGTGTGAAATATACATATATACACATACATCTACATGCACATGTATATAGGTTGTATATATGTGGGGGCATATCACCTCTTAGGGTTACAATTTCTAGTTTGTCATGTTTTTCATTTGCCTGTTATTCATTTGTTTATTTAATTTTGAAGTTATGGAGTTTTTTTTTTTACTCTTTTCTTAGATTTTTCAGCCTAAGTGTTCTTGAACATTTTTTTTTGTCTTATCCTTAATTCATTGTATCTAGTATTTATTGCATCTATGTTAGCATGTAGATAGTCAGTTTTCTCCCTCCTTCAATTTTAACTTAGATTGCTTTGGTTTAAATTTTCAAAAAGCAAGTTTAATACATTTTTTCTCAATCTTGCTCATTGTTACCTTCCTCAGGCCAAAATTCCATCATTCATATATTTTAAACTTATCTTCCAAAAGGATTAGCTCTCCCTTTTTCCCTATATCTTCTATCAGATTATTTCTATCTGAGCTCTCATCTATAATCACAATAATATTTTATGTCTTGGCTGTGGTCTTAATTGTCTATCATTTGGTATCTATGTACAGAATACTATTTTTCATTTTTTTTTCCTTTTGGAGGGGCAAAGGGAGGGCAATTGGGGTGAAATGATTTGCCCAAGGTCGCACAGCTAGTACTTGTTTCAATTATCTGAGGCAGGATTTGAACTCAGGTCTTCCTCACTCCAGGGCAGTGCTCTACTCATTGTGCCATCTAGCTGCCCCTAGCAACATAATACTAGATGGTACCAGGTATTCCTACTTGTTTTCCTTCTGTCAAGTCACCCTACACTCTAATATGTCTTCTACTCAGTAGACAAACTGGGTGGGGGGTGTTGAAATAGAGGTTCACCTATTCAATAAATTCCAGCAACTAACTACTACCTCCAGGATCAAATATAAAATCCTCTGTTTGGCTTTTAAAATCATTCATAACCAATAACCTTCCTATATTTCCAGTTTTCTTATCCCTTACTCTCTTCCATGAATTCTATAATACAGTATCACTGGTCACTTTACTTTTTCTCCCACAAGGCACAGCATCTTGTCACTGTGGATTTGTTACTGGCTGTCTGTAATACTTGACATGTTCTTTCTTATCCTCTCTGTCATAACTTAATGTCTACTCTGCCATAACTAAATTACATGGGCAGTATTATTTTCATGTCTTTATGTGAAATGTATAAAAGGCATTGATGAGCTGAAGTGTGGCAGGGTGGGGATTGGGTGGTGTCAAATTGGATGGTGTAAGGACTTGAACTCATATCATATAAAGATCAAACTAATTAACTTCAAGTGTGTCAAGTAGGTGGGAAAGTGGTGGTCACTGTCTTTAAATATTTTTATATCATGTAATAGTGCACTACTAGTTATTCTGCTTTACTCTGGGTGATAGGTAAGTGTTACAGTATATTGTCAGTAGAGTGGCAGACCTGGAGTCAGGAAGAATCCTTTCTTGAATGCAAATCTGGCCTCAGATTCTTACTAGCTATGTGGCCCTGGGCCAGTCACTTAACCCTGTTTGCCTGAGTTTCCTCATCTGTAAAAATTAGCTGGAGGATTAAATGCCAAATCACTCCAGGATCTTTGCGAATAAAATTCCAAAAAGGGTCATAAAGAGTCAGATATTTTGGAAAAAATAACTAAACAACCACTTCACCATAGCCTAGCACAAAGGAATAGGATAAAGAGGGGAAGTTACAGTGAAGTAAGTTAGGATTAACATAAGGAAAAACATATTAAAACATTAGACCTCTCAAAAAATACCTTGTGTTCCTGACACTCTTGATTTCCTCATTCTACATTTTTCTTCCAAGATGAAAATTTAATGTTTTGAGGACAGTGATGTCTTTACTGACTTGTATTTGTGTCTCTAATGCTCGGGACAAAGCATAATAAGTTCTTCATGGTTTTTCAAATTTTATTTTTATTTTGTGGAATAAAACAAGCATTTCAATAACAAAGTACAATAAAAAGAAAGATAGTAAAAAAGTTATTGTATATGAAACTGAAAATCTGCTCTGCACATTTTGCCATTTCTTTCAAACATTCAACAAAATTACCATTTCCAAATGATCAGGTGAGAATTGGTTTCATAATATGTTATATGTTCAAGTGTATCTTATGTATTCAACTTCTGGCATAACATGGAATATTTAAGCACTATAGAGACTTAAGGTATTATTTCTGAGTAAATTAAATTGAGAACTATTGTACTCTAAGTTATCTCACAATATCCTAATATATATCATATTCAAGATAGGGCAGCATAGTGTATAGTGGGCTGGTATTGGAATAAAGAAGACCTGGGTTTAGATTTTGCCTTTTTTATTATTGTTGACTGCATGACATGGGCAAGAACATCAAGCTCTAAGGCTAATTGCTGAATGTGTAAGTGGACGGACTGCCAAACCCAGTGACATCACAAGTCAAAGGGTATATGTGGGGGGGTGGGGGGAATAACCAAATTAAGCCTGTTATTTTTCCACTTCTACCCAATATGAAATTCTGATATTTTAATCTGAGGTTGAAAATGATCATATGTCTGTATGTTCTATGTGTTTTTTTCTTAGTATGTAGAATAACAGATCTAGAGTTGGAAAATTCAGAAGCCATTTGGTTGAACCAACCTTTTCAGACATGAAGCAACTGAGAACCAAGAACATTAAGTGATTTTTACAAGACAACCCAGGGAGTAATCATACCTGGCAGATTTGAAACCAGGTACTCTGTCCAGAGTCAGTTTTCATCCAATCTGGAAATATTTTTTGTGATACCTACAGGGCATCCAGGTACAAATGTTCAATAAGCAGTTGACAGTGCAGGACTGATGCTCTTGGGAGAGATGAGGGATGAATATGCATTCCTATGACCCATCTGCATAGAGACTACCTGTTTTAGTTTCAGTTTAAAAAAGCAGCAAGGCAGAGACGATAATTAAATGCATTAGTGTTAATGAGGTTACCCAGAAAATGTTAAGACAAGTAAACAGATCTTTATTAAGCATCTACTATGCCCCAGTCACATCTTGCTCCCTTGCACTTGCTTCCTAAGTCTTCCTCAGAAATATTCATGGAAATATGGCCATCCTCTATTTAATCACAATCCAACTTCAATGACATCTTAACAAGGCATAGAAATTTAAAGTTCTAAGGAACCTTAGAGATAATCTAACCCAACCTATACTGGGGAAAGAATTATTTTCAAAATAACTCTTAAAATATTCATCCAACCTCTACTTAATGTCTAACTAGAACAAGCATTAATTAAATATGTACTATGTCCCAAGTAATGTGCTAAGTTCTAAGGATACAATGAAAGACAAATATAGTCTCTGTTCTCAAGGAGCTCACAGTCTAAAAAGGTAAATCAAGAAACAGAAATTTATTAAGTACCTACTATGTGTCAGAAATTATTCTAAATGCAGTTGATATAAAGAAAGGTAAAAACAGACACACCTCTCAAGGAACTCACAGTCCAATAACAAAGACAACATCAAAGCAACTCTGAAAAACAAGAGACATATAGGAAATTGGAAATGATCATGGAAGTAAGATATTAGCATTATGGGTATCAGGAAAGGCTTCTAGTAGGAGGTGCAGTTTTAATGGGACTTAAAGGATGCTAGAGACCCAAGAAAACATAAATGAAGAGAGGGAATCTAAGTATGAGCACAAGCTTGAAAATGCCTAGAATCAGGAAATGGATTTTGCTGTTGGAAGAATGGAAAGGAAACTAATCTCAATAGACTACAGAGTACTTGGGTGTGGAGGAGGGAGTAAGGTATAAGAGGACTGGGAAAGATGAAAGGGCACATGTTATGAAGGGTTTTAAACCAAAGATTTTACATTAGATCCTGGAGGTAATAGGGATCCACTGATGTTTACTTAATAAATTAGATCTCCACTTTACAAACATTGGCTTGATAACTGATTATAGTTTGGATTTAAGGTAGGGAGACCAACCAGATGCATATGAGAACAGTCAAGGCATGAGGTAATAATGGCCTGTAATAGGGCAGTGGCTATATCATTTTTTTCAGTCATTTTTCACTGTTGGCAATCCCTTTTGAAGTTTCCTTTGCAAAGACACTAGAGTGGTTTGCCATTTCCTCTTCCAGCTCATTTTACAGATTAGGAAATTGAAATACACAGGGTTAAGTAAATTGTCCAGAATCACATGCCTAGTTAATGTCTGAGGCCAGATATAAACTCAGGAAGAGGAATTTTCTTGACTACAAGCCTGGCACTCTATACATTGTACCACCTACCTACCTCTATTTTGAATGCACCCTGCTATCTTCTAACTGCTTTTTATCCTTCTTGGGCTAAAGGTATACAAAAGAAAATACTTTTGTTTCCTAGGTCAATGCATTTGTGCTCAGAAATCTGATGGATTGACAGCCTAGTAATATTTATGCAAATCAAAGGAGCTCTATTCTGGGGGCAGAACCAAGATGGTGCTGTGAAATGAAGGAATTACTGCTGCTCTCTCACAAATTGTGTTAGATACGTCTAAAAAGTGAATCTGAGCAGATTTGAGAGAGTTAGAAGCCACTAGAAGACTGAGAGGGGTAGGAGTGCAGGCATGCAGAATGGCACCAAACCATACCCACCAGGAATAGCAGAGGAATCCAGCCAGCATGTGGGTCTGGAAGAGCGCTGGGTGAGCGAAACACCAGAGTAGGAACAGGCCCAGGGTGGAAGTACCAGCTGTGGCTGTGATCAAACCCCAGTCCTCTCAGCCCAGGATGTGAGTCTGTAAGGGTGCCGAACCAGTGGCCATGGGAGCAGCTAGCCTGGAGGCCTCCAACAAACAGTCTAAAGGTTTGAAACTCACCTTCTTAAACCTTCAGGAGCCATGACGCACAGGCAAAATTGCTCTTATCCCTCTGTTGAATAAACATAGAGAATGATACCTCAGGAGAAACAGAGGAGCCAGAAGTGGGGCTTCAGTAGTGAGAGAAGAGTGGGAGAGGGCCCTTCCTGTGGTGGCAGAAGGAGACTACTGCAGGAAGAGAGGTGTCCCAGCAGCCTTCAGCTCAGCGGAATCGAGTAACTGAACTCCAGGGGGTGGAGCTAACTAACATCAATGTTATGGCCTGAGACATGGCTTTGCACAGCCAGGAGAAATGGCAGATACCAGCACAGAGTAGAGCTGAGACCACTCATTCTGTAGAACAGTCCTGGGGAAAAGGAAACTCCCCAGTGGCCACATGACCCATCTCCCACACCGCAGAAAACCAGAGGCCATACAATGTAAAGCCAATGAGCATAACCACAGATTCCAATACAAGAAACTTTTGACAGAGGCCCCAGAGCCTCAGAAGCAGAGGTCCAATTTAGAAGTCAGGAGGGAAAAAAATACACGTGAGAAAAGATTCTAAGAGGCCAAAGATGATTGATTCATATTATGTAGACAGGGAAGATCAAAATACAAATTCAGAAGAGGACATCATGGACACTACACCCACATCTGAAAACTCAAAATGGTAAGTGAACTGGTCTCCAGACCAAAAAGGATTCATAGAAGAACTCAAGAAGGACTTTAAAACCAAATTAGGGAGGTAAAAGAAAAAATGGAAAAAAAATTCATTGAGGAAAACAAATATTTAAAAGGTAAAATTGGGGAAATGGTCAAGGAAAATCAGAATATAAATGGAGAAAAGGACTCATTGAAAACTTAAATCGAGCAAACAAAAAAGGAGATATAGAAGATAAATGAGGAAAAAAAACATTAAAAATCAGATGTGGGCAAGGAGAAGGTAATGACTCTATGAGACATCAAGAATCAGTCAAACAAAATCTAAAGAATGAAAAAAATATGAGAAAATATGATAGATCCAGGAGAGATCATCTAAGAATTACTGGTCTATCTGAAAGCTATAATGCAAAAAAGGAGCCTGGACAGTATCTTCCATGAAATCCTTAAGTAAAATTACCCAGAGGTGCTAGAATCAGAGGGTAAAATTGTCATCAAAAGAATCCATCGATCAACCCCTGAAAAAGATCCCAAATTGAAAACTCCAAGAAATATTATAGCTGAATTTCAGAACTACCAGGGCAAGGGAAAATTTACTGAAAGCAGCCAGAAAGAAAAAAAATTCAAATATCACAGAACTATAGTGAGGATCACACAGGATCTCTCAGGTTATGCACTAAATAACAGGAGAAATTGGAATATGATATTGTGAAAGGCAAAGGAGTTTGGACTACAATCAAGGATCAACAATCCAGCTAAACTGAGCATCACTTTCCAGACAAGGAGATGGACATTCAATGAAATAAAGGAATTCTAGATCTCCCTGATGAAAAGGCCACAGCTCAATGGAAAATTTGATCTCCAAATGCAAAACTCAAGAGAGACATAAAAAGGCAACTGAGGGAAAAAAAAAACTACTTAATCAATGAGGCTAATTAATCACATCCCTATATAGGATTATTTTGTTTTATATATGTTTGGTATATATGTCAATCTTGAGAATAGTACACTTATTGTGTCAATTGAAAGGGATATTCATAGACTGGGGATGTCAGTATAAAATAACCAATATAATGATAAAAAATATAATTATAGAGATATAAAGGGGTGGTTCTGGGAGAAGATGTAAGGAGGTAGTAGAAAAGGGTGAATTATATCACATAAATTTGAACTTTACTCTCATTGGATTTGGTTCAAGAAGGGAATGACATCCTGATAAGTATAGAAATCTAACTTCTCCCACAGGCAGTAGGAGGGGAAAGGGGAAAAAGGGAGGGGGGTGGTCAGAACGGAGGGAATAAATAGCAAGGGAAAAATGGTAAGATAAGGGAGGGGAATCAAGAAGGAGGTTAAACTGAGGAAGGTGGTAGTCAAAAGCAAAACTATTTTGAAGAATGGAAGGGAAAAGGGAGAAATAAATACATAAACAAGGGGGAAATAGGATGGAGAAAAAGACACAGATAGTAATCATAACTGTGAATGTGAATGGGATGAACTCTCCCATAAATTAGAATTGGGTAGCAGAATGGATTAAAAACCATAAATCTACAATATGCTGTTTACAAGACAGACATTTGAAACAGGTGGATATACATAGGATAAAGGTAAAAGGCTAGAGTAGAATATATTGTGCTTCAGCTAAAGTAAAAAAAAAAAAAAAAAAAACAAAACAGGAGTAGCAATCCTAATCTCAGACAAAGCAAAAGCAAATATAGATCTAATTAAAAGAGATAAGGAAGGACACTACATCCTGCTAAAAGGTCCCATAAACAATGAAAGAATATTATTATTTAACATATATGCACCAAGTGGTATAGCATGCAGATTGTTAGAAAAGAGGTTAAGGAAATTACAGGAAGAAATAGAGAGTAAAACTATAATAATGGGAAACGTCAACCTCCCCCACTCTAAACTTGATAAATCTATCCTCAAAATAAATAAGAAAGAAGTTAAGGAGGTGAATAGAATTGTAGAAAAGGCAGATATGATAGACCTCTGGAGAAAACTGAATGGGGATAAAAAGGAGTATATTATTTTCTCAGTGGTACATGGTAGACACGAAAAAAATTGATCATATACTAGGGCATAAAAATCTCACAATCCAGTGCAGAAAGGCAGAATTAGAAGCACCTTTTCAGATCATGCTGCAAGAAAAATTATTTGTAACAAAGAACCATGGAAAGGTAAGCTAAAAATTAATTGGACACTAAGTAATCTAATTCTAAAGATTGAGTGGGCCAAAGAACAAACCACAGAAACAATTAATAACTTCATTCAAGAGATTGATAATAATGAGACAACATACCAAAATTATGGGATGCAGCAAAAGCAGTTCTAACAGGAAATCACTAAATGCTTACATGAATAAAACAAGGAACTGGGCATACAACTGAAAAAGCTACACAAAAAACAAATTGAAAATCCCCAGTCAAACACCAAATTAGAATACTGAAAATCAAAGGAGAGATTAATGAAATTGAAATCAAGAAAAATATTAAATTAATAAATAAAACCAAAAATCTTCATCTCCAATGAAGAGGAAGTTAAAACAACAATTAGAAATTATTTTTTCTCAATTGTATGCCCATAAATTTGACAACCTTAGCGATATGGATGGATATCTACAAAAATATAATTTGCCCAAGTTAACAGAAGAGGAAGGAAAATACCCCATCTCAGAAAAAGAAATTGAGAAAGCAATCAATGAACTCCCTAGAAAAAAAATCTCCAGGGCCAGATGGTTTTAAATGTGAATTTTATCAAACAGTTAAAGAACAATTCATTCCCATACTTTATAGGCTGTATTGGAAAATAGGTGAAGGAGTTCTACCAAATTCTTTTTATGACACAAATATGGTACTAATACCCAAACCAGGAAGAGTCAAAACAGAGAAAGAAAATTTCCCTAATGAATATTGATGCAAAAATTTTAAATAAAATATTAACAAAAAGATTGCAGCAACTCATCACCAGAATAATACACTATGACCAGGCAGGATTTATTCCAGGATTTCAAGGCTGGTACCATATTAGGAAAACTATCAGCATAGATGATTATATCAACAACAAAACTAGCAGAAATCATATGATCATCTCAATAGATAAAGAAAAAACCTTTGACAAAATACAACATGCATTCCTATGAAAAACACTAGAAAGCATAGGAATAAATGGATCCTTCCTTAGAATTATAAATAGCATCTATCTAAAACCATCAACAAGCATATTTGTAAAGGGCATAAGCTAGATGAATTCCCAATAAGATCAGGAGTGAAACAAGGTTGTCCATTATCCCCCACCCTTATTATTCAATTTGGTGCTAGAAATGTTAGCTGTACCAATAAAAGAAGAAAAAGAAAATGAAGGAATTACAATAGGCAAAGAAGAAACTAAATTATCACTTTTTGCAGATGATATCATGATTTACTTAGAGAATCAAGTAAGAAATTGCTTGAAATAATTAATGACTTTAGCAAAGCTGTAGAATAAAAAGTAAACCCATGTAAATCCTCAGGATTCTTATACATTACTAACAAAGCCCAACAGCAAGAGATAGAAAGAAAAATTCCATTCAAAGTTACTATAAATTATTTTGGAGTTTATCTGCCAAGACAAACCCAGGGCCTATATGAACATAATTACAAAACACTTTTCACACAAATAAAGTCAGATATAAAAAATGAAAAAGTATCTGTTGCTCATGGTTAGGTCAAACTAATATAAGGAAAATGCCAATTTTACCTAATTTTTTTATTCAGTGCCATACCAATCTAACTACCAAAAATTATTTTACAGAGCTGGATAAAATAATAACAAAATTCATCTGGAAGAGCAAGTGGTCTAGAATATCTAGGAAACTGATGATAAGAAATACTAGGGAAAGTGGCCTAGCCATACCAGATATCAAACTGTACTATAAGGCAGCAGTCATCAAAACTACCTGGTACTGGATAAGAAACCAAGGCATGGATCTGTGGAATAGGTTAGGTATACATGATGCAGTTGTCAATGAGTGTAGCAATCTACTCTTTGATAAACCCAAAGAACATAGCTTCTGGGCTAAGAATTCACTATTTCACAAACATACTGGAAAAATTATAAAATGGTAGGGCAGAAACTGGGCACAGACCAATGACTTGAGCCGTATACCAAAATAAAGTCAAAATGGGTTCATGATTTAGGAATAAAGGCTGGTACTATAAGCAATTTGGGAAAGCAAGGAATAGTTTACCTCTCAGATTTATGGGAAAGCAAAGAGTTCATGACACAACAAGAGAAAGAGAGCATTACAAAATGCAAAATGAATAATTTTGAATACATTAAATTGAAAAGTTTTGTATTAAAATAGCCAATGCAACAAAGATTAAGGGGGAAGCAGAAAACTGGGAGAAAATCTTTACAACTAGTGTTTCTGAAAAAGTTCTCATCTCTAAAATATATAGGGAACTGAGTGAAATCTATAGCAATACAATTCATTCCCCAATTGAGAAATGGTCAAAGGATATGAACAGGCAGTTTTCAGAGGAAGAAATTAAAGATATCTATAGGCATATGAAAAAATGCTCAAAATCACTATTGTTAGAGAAATGCAAATCAAAACAACTCTTAGGTACAACATCTCTCCTGTCAGATTGGCTAACTTGACAAAACAGGAAAATGATAAATGCTGGAGAGGATATCGGAAAATTAGAACATTGTTACATTGCTGGTGGAGTTGTGAACTGATCCAGCCACTCTGGAGAGCAATTTGGAGCTATGCCTAAAAGGCTATATAAACATTCATACCCTTTGACCCAGCAATACCATGTCTAGGGTTGTATCACAAAGAGATCCCACAGTGGGGAAAAGGACCCATATGTACAAAAATATTTATAGCAGCTCTTTTTGTAGTTAAAAAGTATTTGAAATCCAGGGGATGCCCATCACTTAGGGAATTCCTGAACAAGTTGTGGTATATGAATCTAATGGAATACTATTTTGCTATAAGAAATGGGGAAGATATGGACGTCTTAATAACCTGGAAATACCTACATGATATAATGCTGCGTGAGTGGAGCAGAACTAGGAGAACATTATACATAACCCACAGATGAACGGATCCCGTGATGACTGACCTTGATAGACTTTGCTCTCCTTAGCAATACAAGGTTCAAAAACAATGTGAAAGGACTCATGATGGAGAGAGCTATCTACATCCAGAGAAAGAATATGTCTGAATACAGATTGAGGCAAACTGTTTGCTCTGTGTTTTATTTTTCTCTTGTTCTCTCACTCTCTGTCTCTCTCTCTCTGTCTCTCTCTCTCTCTCTCTCTCTCTCTCTCTCTCTCTTTTTCTCTCTCTCTCTCTCTCTCTCTCTCTCTCTCTCTCTCTCTTTGTTGGTTTTGTTTCTTCTTTCTCATGATTCATTCTGTTGGTCAGAATTCTTCTTTACAATTTGACAACTGTGTAAATATGTTCAATGCAAAGTTATATGTAGAAGAAATATCAGATTCTATGCCATCTTGGGGAGGGAGGGGGAGGAGGAAGAAAATCAGGAGGTCAAAATCATGCGGAACTGAGTGTTGTAAACTAAAAATAAAATATCTAAATTAAAAAATTATTATTGGTAAAAAAAAAATTGCAGAGGGGGAAAAAGAGTCCTACTCTGTCAAAATGTGTGCTGTTACTCAAATGGATTTTTCAAATTTAGCATCATTGAAAATTTTGAAAGAATTCATTCTAGAGCAGAGGAGAAAAAGCAAATAGATAGATAGATAGATAGATAGATAGATAGATAGATAGATAGATATAATGTCCCCAAATATAATACTGCCTAAAACAACTATATAACCATATAACTATATATATGTATATATATATATATATATGTATATATACACACATGCACACACACATATATATTTTAAGACGAAATACATGCACAATCATTTTCCTCATCTTGAAGTGATTTGTCATCCAAACTAGATTGTTAATAAAAGGCATTGTTGTGATATGAAGAAGGTAGAAGAGGTATTTAAATACAAAATCCAAGGAATATGAATAAAATTCTAAGCTTTGTACCTTATACTGAGTTTTTACCTTGACTTGTTTTAGCTTCAACACCAAAATATACACTCTACAGTAAATATGAGAATTTTGGAAAGCTAACTGGGACATAATTATTTAATTATGTATTTATCACATAACTAGGAACATGCTTTGTTATATGTGACATACACACATAGTATATAAATTATATGTATAAATGTATCATATATATTATATATGTGCGCACACACATATATATTTACATATCAATATCTATCATATACATGTGATATCATATACATGTATATATACACACGTGTTTTATACACACATTCTAAAATTGAAGAAGTTAAACTGAAAGCATCTAGACATTCACATGATAAAAGAAATGTCAGCAGCAGACCAATAGCAGGAAGGTTCAATTGTTTTTTACTGAAGAGACAAATCAAATTTTGTTAGCAGAATTCGTTTCATTTTTTTTCAAAGAGCATCAAGAAACACTTCATGGTATAGTTACTCATCACATAGCATTGGTGATAGTTTTCCTTTTTAATAATGTCACTGTGAAGATAATTGTAGCTTAAGCACTGATATCTGTTGCAATGGATGAAGAGTTATAGAAATTCATGAAGAATTCAGCAAAACCTTCCATATTAAAGTAACATATAATTTAATGCTCAGTAAAATGCAATCTATTTTTTTTTCTAGTTCCTCATTTTAAGGAGGGCTCTCAAAGCAGCTAAATTTTATTTGCTCACTCAGCTGTTGTTTGTCCTTTATTCTCAGGGAGCACCAATGACATCAAAAGGGTGATGTCTTGACTTGAGAGTGAATTGCGGCTAAGTGAGGCCGAGCTGTACAAAGGCATCAGTCTCATTCTCTTCTCCAGAGTCATCAGAGTCCAGTGGTAAGATGGATTGGTCAAGATGACTGACTGAGGCCCTGAATGCAGTGGAAGATCTTGGCCTTTTTAATTTAAGGTCTTTCCCAGGTATCAGTCTGTCTGAGGGAACACCCATTCATTGATTAGAGGCTAGGTAAGAACTGAGACAAAATATGCCTCATATGTTGGGGGGGGGGGGAAATCAATCAGTCAATCTGTGGGGGAAAACCCTTGGAGTTTCTGGCCAGAACAGAAAATAATTGCTATTTACACTCTCTCTAAACTATTAAAATCCAAACAATGAGCAAGTAAGGCTTGGGATGGGACCAGTTATTGGCCAAAGTGTGAAAGCCAAAAGGATTTGGGTTTAGAGACATAGTAAAGTAGTTTCATTTGAATCACAAAGGACTTTTTAAAAGCCCCTTTTTTCCAGAGCTATATTTCAAGAAATCATAAATGAAAATATTATGATATAAAAGTTAATTGTCCAAGCTTTTTGAAAAATATAATAGTGTAGATAAATGAGGAAAGAAAAATATTCTTGCCCAAAACTCAAAGATACCTTGTCAAGTACATGCAATCAAAAATTACATTCCTTTGCACAAAGAACCTATATGGTAGGATATGATTCTCCACATGGTCAGAGATAGCAAGGGGAGGAGTAAGAGGAGGAGAAGGAGGAGAGGGAGGAGGGGTAGGAAAAAGAAGAAGAAGAAGAAGAAGAAGAAGAAGAAGAAGAAGAAGAAGAAGAAGAAGAAGAAGAAGAAGAAGAAGAAGAAGAACTCAAATAGATTTTTCAAATTTAGCATCATTGAAAATTTTGAAAGAATTCATTCTAGAGCAGAGGAGAAAAAGTAGATAGATAGATAGATAGATAGATAGATAGATAGATACAATGTCCCCAAATATAATACTGCCTAAAACTATATATATATATATATATATATACATATACATATGTATAAATATATATATATATATTTTAAGACGAAATACGTGCACAGTCATTTTTCTCATCTTGAAGTGATTTGTCATCAGACTCAAACTGGCCAATTGAGTCTATAGGAGCAGCTACTCATAGATTGTTTTTTGTCCTGTTTCTCAAAAAGGACCAGTGACATCAGCAGGGTGATGTCTTGACCTGTAAGTGAATAGAATTTAGGTGAGACAGGGATGTGGACTCCATCATGCTTCAGTTTGCTCCCCAGAACCACTTTATCCTTCAAGATCACATCATCCCTGAAATTCACAGCTCATCAATATCCTCTGATCCTGAGTCCACTCTCTTTCTCTAATTGGAGAGGATGGAAGGTGTACAACAGAGAGCTCTTCCCACATTCTTCACTTAGGATAGGTGCCCATATCAGCCCTCTCTTCATTTCCCACCCAGTTGCATTCTTTTGGAAACCATTAAGCCCCTACACCAAGTCTTGCCCCAACCTGCTTTTTTAATATCTTTGTGTCATAACTCTCTCCCCACTTTGATTATGAAATCCTTTGGGTGAGAGACAATCCTTTGTTGTTGTTGTTGTTGTTGTTTTTATTGTGACCAGTTAGTACAATGCCTCAATACATGCTTAATAAGTGCTTGTTGGCCACATATTCTCAATTTTACTGCTCTTTAATGTAATAGTTGGTATTGTAGAACAGCCTCCTCTTTTAGAGTTTTGTTTTCTTGTTTCTCTGAATAAATCTGAGTGTTCCATTTTCAAACACCTTTGTGGAATCTCATGTACATAATGATGATTCTCAGGCCATATTTATTACATTTCAAATTTTCGCCATGATTCTACCCCATAGGGCTGTGGGCTCATCACTACCCTTGGTTCTAATCTGTAATCATTTGTGTTTCCCAATTTTAGTGATCCAAATACTTTAGTTCCATTTATCCACTTAGATTAACTTTTGAAAAATAATATTTTATTTGAAGAAATAATATTAGCAAACATGTTTCATATCACCTTAGAGATATAATTCCCCCTAATAATCTCTGGGGAGGCGAAAGCATTAGATCCACAATTTAGTTTTGGTGTTATATAACCCCACAAAATTCCAAGTTCAATGCCTCCACTCCAGTGACTTCACTCCCATCTACTTACTTGGGTCCCAGAATTCTACCTTCTTAATTTTTTTTCCTTGTGAACTTGTTGCAATATCTGACATTAACATCCTGGGCCCCAAGGACTCCATGGTTTAAGTTCTTGAGTGGCAGGCTCAATGTCCTGACTTGGACTTTCCCAGGTTACTGATTATTGGAGCTGTGTTGAAGAAATCATTCCTTTACACTTACATAATTCTAAAAAAAGATAATGACTGTCTATATCAAGTAGATTTTAAAATGTAAACCATTCTTGCTACATCACCAATGGCAAATAGTTTTTCCCAAGTATATGATCGACTGAGGGAATTTCTAATCCTGAGTTCCTGGAAAGTCCAAAGGGAATCACACCTACCAATTAGATCAGATAATTTGAATAGCCAAACTGGGAGACAAAAAGAAGTGGAAAAGTCCAGTGGAGCAGTACATGGATGACTTATACTGTATAAAATAACCAATGAATCATTCAGTCAATCAGTAGACATTTTTTCAGCGATCTACTATGTAACAGGCACTGTGCTAAGCACTGGAAAGAAGAAAAGGAGTATAAGAATAAATTTAGTGAGAGGGGAAAAGGAAGGGGAGAAGGAGGAAAATAAGAAAAATAAAAAAAAAAACCAATGAAAACAGCAAGAAAAAAAAAAACAAAACAAGAACATAAAGGAAAAGAAAAACAACAAGAAAGAAGAAAGAAAAGTTCTTGTAATATGACAAGTATGAGAGAGGAGTAGGAAATCACCAATGTGCTCACTGCTCTCCTCATTATGTCAGGAGAAATAAGTCTTCTAAGACTATGCATAGACAACCTGTGGTTAACTCATGAGAGGATATTAATTAGAATTGCACAGAAGGGAAGAATCCCTCTGTAGGACAGAATGACAAAACTCATGAGAACATAGATAATTTTTACTTTTATTTTTTTTTTTTGCTTTTTGGCAGGGCAATTGGGGTTAAGTGACTTGCCCAAGGTCACACAGCTAGTACATGTGTCAAGTGTCTGAGGCCAGATTTGAACTCAGGTCCTCCTGACTCCAGGGCTGGTGCTCTACTCACTGTGCCACCTAGTTACCCTTGAACATAGATAATTTTGAGTAACTGATCATATACTTAGGAAGGTACATTTTTTTCTTGTGTTGATAAAAAAAAAGTAAGCTCTTTGGGTCAGAGATTGTTTCATTTTTTGCCTTTATATCCCCTCTACCTAATATTTTGTCTGTCATATATCAGTATCATCACAAGAAAGCAGAACTATGGTGATCAAAAGAAGAAAATATATAAGTGGGACAGGAGTAAGGAATTTTTTGAAAAAAAAATTTGAATCCTCCAAAACAATAAACACATTTAGTAAACTGATACTTGGTGAATTCTATGGAAAGACAGAAAGAATGGAAGGATAGCTAAAATACCCTGGGAAATATAGTTTAAGATGAAGACATGAAAGAGACCAAGCCTATTGACTTCTCAGAGGAATTGTGCCTAAGCATCACTGTCTCATTAGTAGAAATCAAACACACACACACACACACACACACACATACACACAGACAGACACACACACACACACACACACACAGAAACACAGAGAGAGAGAGAGAGAGAGAGAGAGAGATACAGACAGAGACATAGAGAGAATGTCAATAAATAAATGAATAAATGGAAATAGTGGGGTATAGTGGGAAACAGGCTAAATGAAGTGGTTTCACATCCTGAGAAACGTTTATGACTTGTGTCACTGCATGTAAGCAATAAGCTCTGATTTTTTCAGCTATGAAAGACTAACTCATATTTGTTAAATCTATTTTCCTTCTTACTTTGAAACCTTACATCATTTTATGGATAACAGTCAATATTTTTCTTAATAAAGATGAAGATGATAAATAAAGTACACCTAAATCGTGATTCAAGGAACATTCACGTCTTTTCTGATCAAAATAATCCTTTAAATACAGTGTCACATTCAGTTTTTTAAATTGGTGATCTTTTGTAACTGATTCACTGATTGATTTCAAGGCAGATTATCATGTCTATGAATACAGTATGTCCTATTATGGCTCCCAAAATTTTCTCATCTAGAGACAATCAATTTAAAGTCAGGTGACTATAGCCTGATTGAAATCTAACTGGTTTTATTTATGATCCATGGCAACCTAGCTTATACCCCTGATCCCTATAAAACCATTTGGCATTTCAGGAATCACTCTGGAGGCTTACAACAGATGTAGAATAAGCTCTAAGGAATCATTCTGATTCCAAATTGCTATTGGAAATATATCTTTGGCTTTGCTTTGTCTCAGGAGTTCTGCAAATTCCTTGGGTGACGAATAACTCAACTACTGAATCAGGAGGTCTAATTTAATTTGGAGAAAAAGCAAAGAATTAGGCTGTATTCAATCTGCCGAGAATGTAAAGATATCTTCTCTGAGGATAAATTCTAAAGGACATAGTAAGATTACTTGAATGAAAAAGGAAAAACAAGGAATATCAGAGGAAGAAAAAGAAGTAAATGATGCTATTTATATTATTTTCTGATGTGTTAGTGCTTTATTCTCAACATATCTAGAAGATAAGTATCACAAATATTGTTATCCCCATTTTCCAAAAGGACATTGAAATACAGAAAGTTTAGATAACTTGGCCCAGGTCATACAACAAGTGCCAGATCCTGCGTTCAAATCTAGGTCTCTATTCTGACATCAAATCTAGTATTCTTTCCACTACATTAGTGGAACCCCTGAAAAAACCCTCCCCTAACCTCAGGCTGCTTGATATACAAGATTCATTGCAAACTCCTTCCCTTTGTGGAGTGGGGATTGTGGAAGGTATTGGAAGTATTTTTTGTGCTATCCTGATCTGTAATTACATAAACAGATGGATACTTTAATGATTATTCATTGAATTGGATTAATATTCTGTATTTGACTAGGAAAATGCCTTTATGCCCAGTAGATTTTATTTCAATAAATTACTGAAATAAATATTCCTAGTACCTACATTGACTGTAGACAAAATAATATTAATACTAGTTTTATAATTTGTAGGAAGTAATACAGTTTCTCAAATGATAAGAGCTCATTTCTAAGGTACATTTCTACTGATGTCTTTGCTATGAAATTTAGTAAATAAGGATTGTGATCTTTCATTCATACTACTATATTTAGCTTTGTTTATTTTAACATGCTAATGTATGTCATTAAACCTGCACCTGCTTTCATAACTGTATTTAAGGGTCTCACATTTCCATTACATTTTCCTATTTATAGTGGTATATGTGAAATGTCAAACATTTTCTGGCCTAAAATATTTGAGTTTCTGTAGTGACTCAAAGTAGATTTCACTGAGAAAAGATTCTTTTTAAATAACTGGATTAGATTGGATTGGATTAGAAAGTTTCCCTATATTGTGTACTAAGCCAATGCTTGCCATTTTTAGTCAGGTAATGTAAGATATTCTAAATATTACATTTGCTAAAATGTTTCTTAAATATTCTATTGCTACCTCAATTTATCAGTAAGCTCAGTGATTTCTGTAATTGTTTCATCTTCTAAGTGAAAACATAGATGCCAATGACTTTACCAGATTATTTTAACAAAATGTGATTCCATTTTGTGGTATTTTCCCTCTAACAAACCAACAATCAGTAAGTAATATTAAGCCCTTACTATGTGCTAGGTATTCACACAGATCACAATTTATTTATTCCTTAATAAATCATTCTTTGATTTACTGTGACCAAAAATGATAATTTTCTCATAGTAGATGACCTTACACATTAGCTAGGCTAGTCCTCAGAAAACAAACATTTCCAGATGTCAGAGAAAATATTTCAAGCTTAGCACTTCATTGCAATACCATTCAAATTCTATATCATGATTATAAAAGCAGGATATCAAGTGGAGGCAAGAACACCCAATGAATGTGGTTTTTAAAGTGATAATGAATACAAATTTTCACATAATAATATATGGATGTTATTTTAGACTGTTGGCTATACATTATTATTTACATATTTCCTTAACTGTTTTTACTTAATTAAATTTTACATGAGGAAGGGAAAAGGAAAAAAAGGCAATAAACATAAATAAATACACTTAAATCATAATGTGTGTGTGTATTTTACATATTTTTTTAATTTTCCTTGGAAAAAATTAAAGCACCCTATCAGTCTTGATACCATTACCATTACTTGAATTAAATAAACACATAACATGATAAATATAATAGTGAAAAGTGTCACAAAAATAAATAATCCACACCTCACAACTATATGTGACATAAATTTAGATGATACATTACGTTATATAAAAAATATGTAGGTTATTCTACAAAATCCCACCCTAAATAAAAAGAGTACTGACATATTCAGAGAAGACTAGCTACTGCTCAGTCTGGTGAAGAATAATTTCTACTTAAAATGTTAAAAAACAACAATATTAAGGATAAGCTCTGGCAGTATCTTCTATCAGGTGACTCAAACTAAACAATAGGAAAATAGAATAAAATGATTATTTCTCTAGGGTATGCAAAAAGATATGGTGGTAAATATGTAAAAAGTTAATCCAAAAAAATGGATGTGACAGATTTTTGAATTTAATCTGAATTATTGACATTCACTCCTTCACTTTCTTAATTTATAGCATGTAAATGCCAAAAAATAATAAAAAAATCTTAACTCATTCACCCACAGTGTCAACAATAAACAAAATAATAAATTAAGCCCTGATTTGTAGAACTTGTCAATTTTTGAGGAATAAATGTTTACAATCAAATTTTAACAATCAAATCTCTTGTTTAAGCTAGGTAGCATGCTGGTAAAGCAGGGACTCATCATGAAGTCAGAGCCTAATCTTTGAAGAACCTTAATATGAAGGTGAAGTTGAGACCAGAAAGAAAGATTAATGGTTAGGTCATAGGATGTGTTTAATGGAGAAGTCCCCTTTTGGAAACCTCAAACAGAGACTTGGTTAAAATTGCATATTTTAGAGTGTGTCCCTTTTACACATGATTTAGACTAGATGGCAACAAAAGTTTATTCCATCTCTTAAAATCTATGGGACTTGGTTATGGTGAAAAGGCTATGATATCATTTCAGGAGTAGCTCTGGAGGGTTCTACCCATGACAACTGTTTCAGTTGTCTGAGAATCTGCACAGTTTCAAATGTAGTCTTATTGGTATGTGGGGCACCTGGTTATAAAATTGTGGTCATATATAACAATGAAACAGATTTTTATTAAAATTTCTATCCCGTGTTTCCATTCCCATAGTGATGGTGCTATTATGATAGATAAAAGACCAAAAGGTGGTAAGCACTATCAAGCTTTTAGATCATCTGTTAATCTTACTGACATTCTTAAAATGAAATGTTGGTCTAATGACCAACTGGATGAAATATTATGCAAGGAATTAAACACTATTGATTTAACAAGAAACTCCATTTCTTGACTCCAAGAAATTTCCACTCCAAGAACACTCTCCCTGCTCATCACTACCTCCTTGGTACTTTGGCTTCCTTCAAGTCCCAGTTAAAAATTCAACATTCTATAGAATGTATTTTTCCCCTCAATATCACTTAATTTTAGTGCCTTTGTTCTTTGGATTATTTCAAATTTATTTTGTATGTAGCTTATTTGTCCACAGACAGGGGTATGTTGGAGCTAATTCTAATAGGCTTATGAGAAATGATTGATAAAGTTTTAATGTAGGCATTTTTACTTTGAAAATCAGCAATCACTACAAATCAGGGCTTTATTAATCATTTTATGTATTATCTAAACATAAGAAGAAATTAATAATGTAGATTAAATTTAAAATATGTCAATGCATTTTTTTTCTGAGAGCCTTATTCTGAACCATTTGCAAGCTAATTCCAGTATTTCTCTGTAATCATGATATGACCTCAGTAGGAGAGCAGTAAAGGTTCTAATAATGAATGTACATGTACAGTCTGGTAAGATAATAATAATAAAATAATAATAATAATGAACAACCTAATAATTTGCAAAGTGCTCTAGAATTATCTCATTTGAACTTCACAAGAGTCCTTTGCATAGTTGTTGTCCTGTAATCCCCTACATTATGCTATGAACTGCTTTAGAGCATAGACTATCTTTTAATCTTCTTTGTGTCCTCAGCCCTTGGCACATTGTCTGTCATATGCCAGGTGCTTAATAAATGTTTATTGACAGATTTAATGGAACCAGAGTGTAAAAAGAAACTTTAGGCAATTTTGAGGACAGATTAAATACTCTCTTTAAGGAGATGAATAAAGAAATTGATAGTCATCCTTAAGGCTTTAGGAAACATTATTCCATGAGACAGTTGGTTATTTTCCTTGGTGAGAGTTGCATTGAGTCCAAGAAAAAGTTTAAAGTAGGGGTGGGGAATCTTTTCATGTTGTAAGGCCTCATTAATATCTAACTTTAATCAAATAAGGTCTCTTTCTTTTTTATAAGTAATTCTTTTTATTTTTAGTTTACAACACTTATATGAACACAATTATGAAACACTTTTCATGTGAATAAAGTCAGATCTAAATAAATGGAAAAAACATCAGTTGCTCACAGTTAGGCTGAGCTAATATAATGAAAATTACATTTCTACCTAAATTAATTTATCTATTCACTGCCATGCCAATCGAACTACCAAAAATTATATTACAAGGCTGGATAAAATTATAATAGAATTCATCTGGAAGAGCAAGAGGTCTAGAATATCTAGGGAATTAATGAAAAGAAATGCAAGGGAAGGTGGCCTAGCCATACCAAATATTAAACTGTACTACAAAGCAGCAGTCATCAAAACTACCTGGTACTGGCTAAGAAACAAAGTGATAGATCAGTGGAATAGGATAGGTACAGAAGATGCAGTGGTCAAAGACTGTAGCAATCTACCCTTTGAAAAACCCAAAGAACACAGCTTCTGGGCTAAGAATTCATGATTTCCCCCAAAAATGCTGGGAAAATTATAAAATGGTAGGGCAGAAACTGGGCATAGATGAATATCTTACACCATATACCAAAATAAAGTCAAAATGGCTTCATGATTTAGGAATAAAGTCTGATTTTATAAGCAATTTGGGAGAGCAGGAATAGTTTACCTATATGATTTATGGAAAAGCAAAGAATTCATGACACAACAACAGATAGAGAGCATTACAAAATGCCAAATAGATAATTTTGATTATGTTAAATTTAAATGTTTTTGTATAAAAAAGCCAATGCAACAAAGATTAGAAGGGAAGCAGAAAATTAGGAGAAAATATTTACAACTGATGTCTCTGATAAATGACTCATCTCTTAAGTATACAGGGAACAAAGCCAAATTCATGGGAATACAAGTCATTCCACAATTGAGAAAGGGTCGTAGGATTCAAACAGGAAGTTTTCAGAGGAAGAATTTAAGGATATTTATAGGTATATGAAAAAATGCTCGAAATCACTACTGATTAGAGAAATGCAAATCAAAACAACTCTTAGGTACCACATCTCTCCTGTCAGATTGGCTAACTTGACAAAACGGGAAAATGATAAGTGCTAGAGAGGATGTGGGAAAATTGGAACATTGTTACATTGCTGGTGGAGTTGTGAACTGATCCAGCCATTCGGGAGAGCAATTTGGAACTATTTCCAAGGGGCTATATAAATGTTCATACCCTTTGACCTCACAATACCGCTTCTAGGGTTGTATACCAAAGAGATCACACAAGTGGGAAAAGGCTCCATATGTACAAAAATATTTATAGGGGCTCTTTTTGTAGTCACAAAGAATTGGAAATCAAGGGGATGCCCATCAATTGGGGAATGGCTGAACAAATTGTGGTATATAAAGGTAATGGAGTACTGTTATGTTATGAGAAATGGGGATGATGTGGACTTCATAATAACCTAGAAAAACCTACATGATATAATGCTGAGCGAGGGGAGAAGAACCAGGAAAACATTATACACAACCACAGATATATGGATTCTGTGATAACTAACCCTGATAGACTTTGCTCTTCTCAGCAATACAAGGTGCAAAGACAACTCCAAAGGACTCATGATGGAGAGCAATAGCTACATCCAGAGAAAGAACTATGGAGTCTGAATATAGATTGAGGCACACTTTGTGCTCACCTTCTTTTTTCCCTTTTCTTCTCTTTTGTTTTTGTCTTTTTTTGTTTTGTTTTGTTTCTTCTTTCTCATGATTCATTAAATTGGTCATAATTCTTCTTTACAACTTGACTATTGTGAAAATAAGTTCAATGTGAAGTTATATGTAGAAGATATATCAGATTCCATGCCATCTTGGGTACAGAAGAGGAAGGGGGAAAGAAAATCTAGAACTCAAAGTTATGTGGTACCAAATAAGATTGCTTTCAAGAAATTTCAATTAGATATACTAAAGAATGTACATTATTTTATAAAATTCTATCTACTATGTGATTGATAATTTTAAAAAATGAAAACTATTTGTTAATTTTAAAGCTAACTAATCATTTTAATGACTTTGTTGCATCTGCTTTTTGTTGGAAAACATTTGATTATTTGGTTGCATCATGGAGGTCTGCAGTTTCAGTTGTTCCTCTAGATGTGTATTAGTCATTTGTGACCTTAAGTGTGTTCCTTTGAGTTAAGTAGGAGAATGTAGATTTGCAGCAATAAGTGGTTGAAAAATAAGAAAGCATTTTTTTTGCCATGTTCCTGAAGGTGTGGGCAATCTATTGCACTTTCCAATATTTCAATTGGAATTTTCTTAGCATCCAACAATGATTTAAAGTGTCATCTACTGAGAGCTCAATCTTTTCATCTGTAGTTCTTTAGGTGCCTTGGTGATACCAACTAGGTGAGGCTGAAATGCAAATTTGATTGTTATGTCATAATTCTCAAACTTAGGTAACCTTTCATTGTATTCTCCAATTAATAGGTCTATAATAGCTGTATATTATTGAAACAACTCACATATATCATCTTACTCACCTTTGCAATCTGAGGAAAATGTTCATCAAAAATTTCCTTTTGAAGAAGTGTTTTGAAAAGAAGATACCTTGTTTATTCAACATGCTTGGATTTTTTCACCACATATCATATATAGACTTAGCTTTACCTTCCAAAGAAATATTCGAGTTATTTTAATTTGACATGATATCACTCAGAAATGCAGCATTCCAATAGAAATCTTCTTTCAGTAATTCACATGGCTGATTCTGTTTTTTATAAAATTTAACTATTTGTTTTGCAGAGATAAAATTTAGGCTAACACCTGTTCTTGTGATAGCCAACGTACTTTAAAATGATATGGCAAGTCCACACTGAATACCTCCCTATTCAAATTCAGTGCATTACAAAACCAATATTGTCATGTTTTATTTGTATAAATACAGTTAACAATACTTATTACTTGTTTCAAAGTGTCATTCAAAATAGTAGCTTCAGCACAAAGAAATGAGAGCATCTTGATCTGTTAATACTTTTTTTTATTTTATTTTCCTATCCTGCCCCCCTTTATTCAGTTTTCTCCTTAGACCATGTCCCTTTTCAAAAGTGTTTGCTTTCGACTACCTTCTCCCTCAATATACTCTCCCTTCTATCATCCCCCTCCTGTTATCCCTTTCCCCCCTACTTTCCTGTATGGTAAGATACCCAATAGATTGTGTATGTTATTTTCTCCTTAAGCCAAATATAATGAGAACAAGATTCAATCATTGCCTTCAACTACCCCCTCTTCTCTTCCTTTACAATAGCTTTTACTTACCACTTTTATGTGGTAATGTATTCCTCTCTCACCTCTTAATTTTATTTTTAGAGGTCATCCTTTCATATTCAATTCACCCTGTCCCCTCTGTCTATATATATATATATATATATATATATATATATATATATATATATATATATATATATATATATATATATATATATATATATTAATATATGTGTGTGTGTGTGTGTGTGTATGTATATGTATATATGTATATATATATATGTATATTCTCTTCAACTACTCATACTGAGAAAGGACTCATGAATTACAAATATAATCTTTCTATGTAGGATTATAAACAAAAGAGTTCAACTTTAGTAAGTCACTTATGATTTCCCTTTCCCATTTACTCTTCATGATTTTCTTGACTCTTGTATTTGAAAGTCAGGTTTCCTACTCAGCTCTGGTCTTTTCATAAAGACTGCTTGAAAGTCCTTTATTTAATTGAAAATCCATATTTTTCCCTGAAGTATTATACTCAGCTTTGGTGGGTAGATGATTCTTGGTTTTGATCCTAGGTCTTTTGACCTCCAGAATATCATATTCCAAGTTCTTAGATCCCTTAATTCAGATGTTGCTATATGTTGTGTTATCCTGATTGTGTTTACACAATACTTAAATTTGCAATATTTTCTCCTTCACTTGGGAACTCTGGAATTTGACTACAATATTTCCTAGGAGTTTTCTTTTTGGGATCTTTTTCAGCAGGCAATTGGTGGATTCTTTCAACTCCTATTTCACCCTCTGGTTCTTCAATATCAGGAGAGGTTTCCTAGATAATTTCTTGAAAGATGATGTCTAGGGTCTTTTTTTGATCGTGGCTTTCAGGTAGTTCAACAAATTTTTAAATGATTGCTCCTGAATCTATTCTCCAGGTCAGTGGTTTTTCCAATGAGATATTTCACATTGTCTTCCATATTTTTTCATTCTTGTGTTTCTGTTTGGTAATTTCTTGATTTCTCATAAAGTCACTAGCTTCCACTTGCTCCATTCTAATTTTTAAGGTATTAATTTCTTCAGTGGTCATTTGAACCTCCTTTTCCACCTAGCTAATTTTGCCTTTTAAGGCATTCTTCTACTCATTAGCTTTTTGGAGCTCTTTTGCTATTTGGGTTAGTCTATTTTAAGGTGTTATTTTCTTCAGTATTTTGGGGGGTCTCCTTTAGTAAGTTGTTGACTCATTTTTCATGATGTTCTTGCATCAATCTCATTTCTCTTCCCAATTTTTCCTCTACTTCTCTTACTTGCTTTTTCCAAATCCTCTTTGAGCTCTTCTATGGCCTGAGACTAATTCATATTTTTCTTGTAGGCTTTTGATGTAAGATCTTTGACTTTGTTGACTTCTGTCTGTATGTTTTGATCTTCTTTGTCACCAAAGAAAGATTCTATAGTCTAAGTCCTTTTACTCTGTCTGCTCATTTTCCCAGCCAGTTGCTTGAATTTTGACTTTTTTGTCAGGATATTGCTGCTTTCAGAGTGGACAGTGTTTTCTCCCAAGCTTCAGGGGTTTGGCACTGCTATTTCCACAGCTACTGCTATTGTGATGTGCTATGATTCTCTTCTTCTAACCTGTGGTCTGGTCTTTGACTGCAAGTACTCCTTTCTGCCGTATAACTACCAGGAGGACTCTCTGCACAGCCTCCACAAGCTCTGCCACCCCAGAGCTGCTCCTCCCCCAAAGACTGCCAAACAGGACCTTGACCCAGATCCAAGCAAAGCAAAGGTAGGAAACCTTGCCTTAGCAGCAGCAAAGACAACCCTGCATTCCCACTCTAATCAGGCTCCTGATTCCTCTCACTGTCTGTGTGCCTGGAAATGTGGAAATAGCCCCTGCTGCTGCTGATGATGCAACCGCTGTCACAGCCACCTCCACCACCCCAATGCTGGGGCCAGACTGCACACTTCACTCACCCTGGTCCAACAGTTTTCCCACTGACCTGCTCAGTTGTCTTTGGTGTTTGTGGGTTGGAAAGTCTGGAAACTCCCACAGCTGCCAGTGAGTTGGTGCCCTGATGCCTGCTACATCAGATGTACTCCAGCATGTTCTCTTCTAGTAGGGCCTATGCTGGGTTGCCCTCTGCTCCCAGCACAGTGAATCAGACCATTCCCAGTGACCACCCAGGTCATCTTGGTATGGAGACTTGTTTCAGTTTGTCATTTCATGGGTTCTGTAGCTCTACAATTTGTTTAGAGTCATTTTTACAGGTGTTTGGAAGGATTTTGGGTTGAGCTCAAATGAGTCCATTTTCATGCCCCCATTTTTGCTCTGCCCCTGACACTTTTTTTTTTAATCCATATAATAAGTCCTTTTGTCCCTATCTTGGGAAGGTGCACTGTCTGTAGATATACTCACTAAATTTATTAAATTCAGTCCAACTTCAAGACTTTTATCTTGAAAGTTATTGAAGATATCTATTCCCTGTGTTCTGTTCATGGGTGCCCGAAGTGAGTAACTCTTCACACCTAGGAAAATCTTCAGTTATGACCCATAGTAAGTGTAAAACCTGCTCTGAGTCAGTAATATCAACTGATTCATCCAAAGTGATTGACTAATATGTATTTTCCTTTTGAACTATTTCAGGAAGTTGTCCCATTAAGTTGAAAGTTAATTCATGATGCCAGTCAGCTATGGTCTCCTTAAAAAAGAGAGTTGTTTATACTTTGAAATGTTTTCAGGATCTAAGCATCCCACAACATGGACAATGCACTCTCTCACAATTTGTACACCACTGAATGGCTTCCCTTTTTCCCCCTAGTGTATAAGCTATTTTTTAAGTTGCTTGAGGGGCGTTATTTCCAGGTCTTACTGCTGCTTGGAAGAACTGTCTTTGTTTTTGCTTTTCATCTTTTAATTTCTACAGTGCAACCTTTGTGCCTCTCCCTCTAATTTAAAATATTTGTAGTCTTTCTGAGTGTTATAATTCTGATGAGCATTTAATTTAATTTTAACATTGGCATTGCAGTATTAGAAAGCAAGCAAATCATCTAATATTTAGCAGAAACAAGATAATTTTGCAATTTCCAATCCTCATTAAAATATCTGCTTTCTTCCTTCAGCTTCCTCTTGAACTTCTTTAATGTGATGGGCTGTTAAACAGACAGAATTAAAAAACAACTACTGTTGAGTTGTGCAACTATTCACAAATTCTACTTCAAACAGAACCATGGTGAAACATTTTCAAAAGCTGATAACAGACTGGCATAGTCAACCCCCATCTACTCTTGCCAACTAGCCTCCTGTGGTGGCAGCACCAGTCAGGCAGGGAAAGCTAGATTTAAATAATGATCATAGCAGCTGTCAATTTAGGCCTTATGCCTTACTGATGTTCTAATTGTGCCGGTCAATCTGAGAGGATTATTTTCTTCACACTTCTTTCATTCTTTGGTATTTTAAATGCATTCATTTCAAAAATAAAGCAAAAATATGAAAGACAAACAAAAATTCAGTCATAAAAATAAAAGGATTTGTTCTGTAAATTTGGATTCAGTCAAAAAGCCACACTTAAAAACCCAGAAGGCAACATGTGACCTTAAGACAGTTGGTTCTCCATGCCTGGTTTAACAAAAAACAAACAAGCAAAACATATCTAATTTATGTATCAAAAGCCATCATAGTAGTTAAAAAGTAAAGAGGCTTTCTGTATACCTTGACAATGTCTCCTAAATTTTATTGAAAACTTTCAGCATATTCCAATATTTCAATGAAAAGAATGAGAAAGGACTGAAGACTCTGTGTGTGTGTGTGTGTGTGTGTGTGTGTGTGTGTGTGTTGGAAAAATTATTTAAGAGATAGAAATAAAAAGGACAAAAGTTTATGCAAAAGCTTCATACAATATATATCACAAGGTTTTGGAATGCTTTTAAGTCTTAATGTGTTTGAAGTTGAGAGCACTAAGCAACATCACAAAACAATATCTTAGCAAAAATATTAAAAGTCAGATCACTAGTAAATTCATGTGATATCAGAATAGCCATTACAAAGAATAAACATGAAATTAGTACCACATTATAATAAATTCAATTCATTTCTGAATATATGATTTATTTATGAACCTTTGAGTTGCTGCCCATGGTGTTAGACAATGGGAACACAAAGACAAAATTGTAAAAAAAAAAATCAAGGGAAAATCTAAGGACCTTGCACTCTAGAAAGCAGGGTCCCCTGAAGGAAAACATTCAGTAGACTTTAGGAACAGGCTATTTCCATGCCAGACATATACAGATTTCAACCCCATGAAAATTGGTGGAAACAACCTGTATAGTCTTTCTTTTCTCTGCTTTCGTGTATTTAAAGACAAATTTCTCAAGCAAAATATGGAAGACTCTGAAGAACCCTTCACCAAAATCTAGCTTTTCTGAATAGAACTTCAGTCAGAGAAGCAAGATAATACCTTTCTGACAGAAGCCCTATTCAGAAAATGATTATAGCATGGGAGTCAATGGAGTGGTTAGAATGGAGCAGATGAACACTTAACAAAACAGAACCTTCAAAGAATTTAAATGAAGATTATTATCATGTAAATGAATGATAGAAAATAAAGTTACTAGTTATGTAGAAAATATAAACAATATTAGGAATACATCCCATATAATCCTCTGTTAACCTCTCAGTCTTAGGTGAATCAAAATAATGTGTCCAAGGTGTTAGACAAATTCCTTGTGCCAAACTGATTTAATGTTGTATGGAAGAGTGGTATATATTGAACAGGAAAGGATGGACTGTGTTCTATGTTAATAGAAATAATATTCAAATAGAGAAGAGCAGAGATCCATTTGATTTTGGACCACACATTTTCATAAGATCTTCTAAAACTAATAAACAAAGAATAAAATGAAAAATCTGTAAGTAGGATAAACCACAATCAATGTGTTTAAAACATATCACATAATATCATTTCCCCAGTGGATAAAAATGTAATCCAAGACAATATTAATTTAAAATTAAGCCTCATTTTATAAAACATTCTGATAAAAGAAAATAGAGAATTATGAAATACATGATTGTATCAACTCACAAAATAATAAAAAAAATAAGAATTAAATCTGTCCCAAGCTTGAGGGGCTGCACTACTATTTTTAGAGCTACTTCTACACATTAAGCTCTGCCACACCAGCACTCCTCCTCCCCCAAGAACTGCCAACCAGGATTTCAGCCCAGATCCAGGCAGGGCAAAGCAGGCTTTGCACTCCTGCTCTAATCTGCAGCTTAATTCCCCCCACCAGGTGGGCCTGGGGCAGGAAGCACCTGCATCTGTAGCTCTGGAAGAAGCCCCAGATCTGCACCACCTACACCTCCCTGGAGGTGGTGGCCAATGGCCAACTCCTTTCACTCTGTCCCAGCAACTTTTCCCACTAATCTCTGTTGTCTTTGGTGTTTGTGGATTGAGAAGTCTGGTAACTCCTACAGCTCACTGATTCAGGGCACTAAGCCTGTTCCACCTGGATCCTGGTTTGGTTGATCCTGGCATGGCCCATACTGGGCTCTGCTCCCATCTCTGTGTGATAGACGCTTCACAGTGAACACCTAGGCTGTCCTGGTCTGGCCCTGCTTCTCTTTGGTATTTCATGGGTTCTACAGCCCTAGAATTTGTTCAGAGCCATTTTTGTAGGTGTTTGGAAGGACCTGGGGTGTAGCTTAAGCAAGTCCTGCTTTCCAGCCACCATCTTGCCCCCACTCCCCTGTAGTATCAGTCATATAGTTTGAGATCATTATTTCTAGTCAATCTCCAATCTAAACTTTGTCAATTAAATTAAATTTCATATTTTAAAATAGTATCACCATAAGACATGGACTTTTGTATAACATTCTTGTTGATTTCTCCTTCCCAACAATATGAAAACATCTATAATCATTAGAGTTAGTTGATTAAAAATTTGAAGTTGGCCAAAGGTAGTATATGGGAGACAAGGTATTACACTCTCTATCTTTTGAACAATTTGAAACAATAAGTTTACAAAGTTTTTGAAGTGACTTTCACACATTCGTTAGGCAATCAAATAAATATCAGTATTCTTGAAGGAAAAGAAACTTTCATAGCATTTCAATATAATGTTTTCTTAATCATTATTCATCTTCTTTAAAAGGGAGATTTTTCATTTCACCATCTAGAAATTAAAAACCTAAGGACCTGTCTCTGAAACTGTCCCATCCAGGAAACCTCCAGGTTACCAAATTATTTTTTCTTTTAACTTTCCTCAATTGTTTTTATCCTTTATGGATGCTGTTTCCCCATGTAAGAAAAAAAGGGATTTTTAATAATCAAATTATGTAAATGAAAAAGATCACAAAGTACTTTGCTGATAAAATACTTTCTAGAAATACATTAAGGAATTAGTATCTTTTTTACACTATACTTGGAAAGCCTTTGCAAAAATAGTTGTGATTTCATTGAGTTAATATCTTAAAATCAAGAAAATAGAATGGTAACCCACAAAGCATGAAACTTGGTTATCCATAATATAGAAAGATTCAATCTGTTCCCTAAACTTCTCTTATACCTGAAACCATAAAAACAAGTAATCAAATATTAAAGCTGCATTGTTAATATCATAGGAAAATAAATACTAAAATTATAGAAAATATGGGTAAAGGGGGAGACACAAGTACATGGCACACAATGCGACACAATTCATTATGCCAAAGAACATCAGAATTATACAGGTTAAAGTACTCTTGAGAAGCACAATATAACAAGAATATTTTATAAATTGGTTTTTTTTTTCTATTTCATTTTTTCTTCAAGTATTTAATTGATGAGTGTTTTCATTTTGCGGGGGAGCATTAAGATATCATTCATTCCTTCTGGAATGCTAGCAATATAACATTGGAATAACTAAACATATGTTTAAATGTAATCAATATTTGCTCTAAATAGTAACTAAGTAGTTTGAAAGTACATGCCTGATATCTTCCAGCAGTGTCAGATAATATATTTCCTTAAAGATGGTAAATTAATATTTCCATGTGGGTACAGATAATGACTTTGCTAAAATTTGTACATTGTGAATAGTCAAGAAAGCTAAAATGACACCATTTTGTCTGTATTTCCTCTCCCTTGCCTCTGACATTTTTTATATTACAGACCCCAATCAGTCTGCTACCTTTCTTACTGCTGGAATAGCAAGAGCAATACTTTCTACTTGGGTAGAATTACAAGACATACCTAATCTGAAGAAGAGTCTTTCTTGTTACCAGCCTATAAATAGGTCCTCTCCCATCAAAAGATACCACCTCACCTATACCCACCATACATGCCCTCAGTGACAAACGTTGTCCAGTCTTGAAGTACCGCATAACCAATTACCTTCTTACTTGAATTGAAACCTATATAAGCTTTTTCTTTTTGTTTATTCAGGTAATCTTCACAGGTGTGTGGAAGGCTCCCTTGCTGGATACATCAATAATCCTCATTAGTTTTAAAAATTTTGTTTGGGTTTGATTTTGGTTTTGGCTCTGTTTTTAGTGTGTTATGGCACTGACAATTTTACTTACAATGTACTGTGATGAAATAGTAGGTCATAGAAAGTTTTATTCCTCAAACAATTATCAAGAATCCATTCTAGAATAAATACAGACAGTTGTCCCCTAATTAAGTGATTTCTTACATAATGGGAATTGGCTAACTGATGTAAGGAAGGGAGGAAGAGAGAAGAGAGAAGTCATGTACTCATGGAGAAAGGGGGATAATACTCAGTTCATGGGCACTTGGGATCCAGGGTCAGAGAAGTGACAACAGGAAAGTCCCACAAAAAAGCAAACCCAGGCAGGATAGCCACGTGATAATATTGAATTGTTTAGATGCCTTGATTATATTTGCAGAAGAAACATCCCCTCTAACATTTATCATTTTATTTTTCTATCACTTTAGCAAATGTGACAGGGGTGTGGTGGCACCTTAGAATTGTTTTAATTTGCATTTCTTGAATCAGCAATGATTTAGAGGATTTTTTTTTCATGTGACTATTAATAGTTTGGAATTCTTCTTCTAAAAACTGCCTGTTCACTTTAACTCTCTATATATTAAGGAATGCTTCTTATTCTAATAAATTTGTCTCAGTAACATACATATTTAAGAAATGAAGGCTTTATCAGAGAAATTTACCATGAATCATTAAAATACAATTGGTTTAGCAAATTTCCAAGTGATAGGTACCCCACAATTTCCAATTCTTTGCCACCACATGATTGAAAGAGATTATAACAATGCCTGGCACATTGTAAGCACTATATCTATATATCTATATATCTATATATATATATATATAATATATGTAACTACTCCATATTGATCTTGAATGCAATCAGTATAGAATTCAAAATGTGATTAAAAAACCTGTGCTTTTTGTACAAGATAATTCAAAAATACATTTGGCTGAATTGATTGAATTGACGTCACTTTACTGGCAATAAATTGTGCTTAATTTTTTAAATATCATGTATGTTATCATGTTTCCAAAATATTATATGTTATGAAGTTTTAGAAATCATTGTATCAGAAATGCTGGTAGAAAACTAAATTTTCTTTTAGTATGAAAGATGTTAGATTGGAAATGAAGCTTTTTTTAATTTAATTTATTTATTTAACATATCTAGTTTAATTTAATTTATTTATTTAACATATCTAGTTTTCAAACTAGAGTTTGAATTACAAATTTTCTCTCCCTTTCTACCCTCCACCCCACTCCAAGATGGTGTATATTCTGGTTGCCCTATTCCCCAGTCAGCCCTCCCTTCTGTCACCCCACTCCCCTCCCATTCCCTATTCCCTTCCTTTCTTGTAGGGCAAGTTAAATTTCTACGCCCCATTGCCTGTGTATCTTATTTCTAGTTGCATGCAAAAACTGTTCTTTTTGTTGTTTTTGAACATCTGTTTTTAAAAACTTTGAGTTCAAAATTCTACCCCCCCCTTCCCACCCACCCTCCCTAAGAAGTCAAGGAATTCAACATAGGCCACATGTGTATCATTATGTGTAACCCTTCCACAATACTCTTGTTGTAAAAGACTAACTATACTTGGTTCCTTCCCAACCCATCCCCCTTTATTGAATTTTCTCCCTTGACCCTGTCCCCTTTCCAAAGTGTTTGTTGTTGATTACCTCCACCCCCATCTGCCCTCCCCTCCATCATCCTCCCCTTTTTTTTTATCTTCTTCCCTCTTCTTTCCTGTGGTATAAGATACCCAATTCTGTATGTATGGTATTCCCTCCTCAGGCCAAATCTGATGAGAGCAAGATTCACTCATTCCCTGCTCACCTGCCCTCTCCCCTCCTCCCACAGAACTGCTTCCTCTTGCCACCTTCATGCGAGATAATCCACCCCATTCTATCTCTCCCTATCTCCTTCTCACAATATGTTGCTCTCTCATCCCTTAATTTAATTTTATTTCTTTTAGATATCTTCCCTTCAACTTCAACTCACCCTGTGTCCACTCTCTCTCACTCTCTCTCTCTCTCTCTCTCTCTCTATATATATATATATATATACATATATATGTATATATATATACACACACACAGATAAATACATACATACACAGTCACATATATACATAAACATATATATTTAAACATATATATATATACATACATAAACACACACACATATGTGTGTGTATATATATATATATATATATATGCATATACATAAACATATATATATGCATATTCACTTCAGTTACCCTAATACTGAGGTCTCATGAATCATACACGTCATCTTTCCATGTAGGAATGTAAACAAAACAGTTCAACTTTAGTAAGTCCCTTGCAATTTCTTTTTCTTGTTCTTTTTCTTGATTACCTTTTCATGCTTCTCTTGATTCTTGTGTTTGAAAGTCAAATATTCTATTTAGTTCTGGTCTTTTCACTGAGAAAGCTTGAAAGTCCTCTATTTTATTGGAAATCCATATTTTGCCTTGGAGCATGATACTCAGTTTTGCTGGGTAGGTGATTCTTGGTTTTAATCCTAGCTCCACTGACCTCAGGAATATCGTATTCCAAGCCCTTTGATCTCTTAATGCAGAAGCTGCCAGATCTTGTGTTATTCTGATTATGTTTCCACAATACACAAATTGTTTCTTTCTGGCTGCTTGCAGTATTTTCTCCTTGATCTGGAAGCTCTGGAATTTGATGACAATACTCCTAGGAGATTTCTTTTTAGGTTCTATTTGAGGAGGCAATCGATGGATTCTTTCAATTTCTATTTTGCCCTGTGTCTCTAGAAAATCAGGGCAATTGTCCTTGATAATTTCTTGAAAGATGATATCTAGGATCTTTTTTTGATCATGGCTTTCAGGTAGTCCAATCATTTTAAAATTCTCCTGGATCTATTTTCCAGGTCAGTGGTTTTTCCAATGAGATATTTCACATTGTCTTCCATTTTTTCATTCCTTTGGTTCTGTTTTATAATATCTTGATTTCTCATAAAGTCACTTACTTCAACTTGTTCCAATCTAATTTTTAAGGTAGTATTTTCTTCAGTGGTGTTTTTGATCTCCTTTTCCATTTGGCTAATTCTGCCTTTCAAGGCATTCTTCTCCTCATTGGCTTTTTGGAGCTCTTTTGCCATTTGAGTTAGTCTATTTTTTAAGGTGTTGTTCTCTTCAGTGTATTTTTCAGTATTTTTGGGGTCTCTTTTAGCAAGTCATTGACTTGTTTTTCATGGTTTTCTCGCATCCTTCTCATTGCTCTTCCCAATTTTTTCTCTACTTCTCTAACTTGCTTTTCCAAATCCTTTTAGATCTCTTCCATGGCCTGGAGGTTTCTGTTGTAGGCTCTTTGACTTCGTTAACTTCTTCTGTCTGTATATTTTGGTCTTCTTTGTCACCAAAGAAAGAATCCAAAGTCCAAACTTAATCTGGGTGAATTTTCCCTGCCTGGCCATATTCCCAACCAAGTAACTTGAACCTTGATTTTTTCAGAGGGGTATGACTGCCTGTAGACTAAAGAGTTCTATGTTCCATGTTTGGGGGGGGATGTGCCAGCTCTGCCACACCAGCGCTGCTCCTTCCACAAGAACCCCCAACCCGGACTGGGCTTAGATTTTCAGCAGGCTGTGCACTCCTGTTCTGATCAGCCACTTAATTCCTCACACCAGGAGGGCCTAGGGCCGGAAGCAACTGCAGCTGTAGCTGCCCCACCTCCGCTGCCCCCGAGACTGGTAGCCGAACCGCCAACTCCTTCCACTCCCGCAGATTTTCCCACTAACCTTCTCTGCTGTCTTTGGTGTTTGTGGGTTGAGAAGTCAGGTAACTGCCGCAGCTCACTGATTCAGGGTGGTAGGGCACATTCCCCCCGGCTCCTGGGCTGGTTGGTCCACACCGCTCACACTGGGCTCTGATCTGCTCCCCTCCCAACTCCCAGCTCCCAGCTCCCAGGTGCCAGCTCCATGTGGGATAGATCTCACCCAGAGACCATCCAGGCTGTCCTGGGCTAGAGCCCTGCTTCCCTGTGCTGCTTTGTGGGTTCTGCCATTCTAGAATTGGTTCAGAGCCATTTTTTATAGGCTTTTGGAGGAACTCGGCAGGGAGGTCACGCTAGTCCCTGCTTTCCAGCCGCCATCTCACTCTTTTTCGGAAATGAAGCTCTTAAAGTAATGTGGTAAAAAGTTTTATAAACTCTTAAATATTTAATGGAGTATATTTGATTTAAATAATATAATAATAATAACTTACTACTGAAGAAAAAGTAGCATATATTTCTTAGGTTATCTTTATCTGTGAAATTCCTGGGGACTTTCTATTTGGGTAAAGTCAAAAGATGTCATCTGCTTTGCTGAGCACATGTTGTAAACTTCTAAAGCACTGAAGTTTTAGGATCTATTGAAAATATCCAAAGTAGGGAAATGTTTAAATCTTCTTATAATGATGAGTAATTTTTGTCTGGGATTATTTGGATATCACAAAAATTATAATATTGTAACTGTTAACAAATAGTAGGTATCAAAGTTACAATTTTGAGCCAACTTACCAACAATAGACCTTAGATTCAAAGATTTAATATTGCCTTATGGGAAAATGGGCAATTGTCTAGAGACTTACTATAGTCAGTAATTTCTGGGGATTTTTAGCCAGCTATCATATGTTCACTCTAAGTGTAAAATTCCAAAATATCACTATTCTTAATTAGCAAATAAAGGATAAATAAAATGTCCATATTTGCTCATTTGTAACTATCCAACTCCTAAGCTGTGATTAATGAAATTTTGCTATTTGTGGTAAAATCTCTTGAGGCTGTAGTTTGGTACTATTATAACTTTCATTTCAGGTATGATTGTCTGATTTGTCATTAAAAAAAATGCCAAGTGCTGCCTAAAGGGAATGTCATCTGAGAATTCCTAGAAATAGATATTTATTCCTGGACAAATTGAGGACATCATCTAGTATAGGCAAAGATAGGAATTTTTGACTCAGTTTCCCCATTTTCCTATTTCTTTTTTGAACAGGAAATTTTTTTCCACCTGCCTAGTTTTGCGCCTCTCTTTTGCTACATTATACATAGTTGGGGAATTTTCTTCATGAAAAGATGTTAACTTATGACCCTTGCCTGGAATCAAAGAGAGGTATGTGAGTTCTCTCCCTCCCAACTCATATTTTGGCTTACATCAGATTAATCTATGTCCTTGAAAGAACAGTAATGATATTTTCATCAACTTCCTTTTTCCTTTCATAGCAAATTTCTATAATCAGAGAAGGTGGACAGTGGAAGTTTTTTATTCCTATATTAAGTCTATTAATAAATAAAACAGTAACAAAACATCCAAGTGTAAGGCCAATCAGTAAGTGAAAGATCCTTCCTGCCCATTGAATAGGCCCCAAGTGAGGCCAATAAAGGGAGGTCTTATTAGAGGCAGGCCCACACTATTTCACTACCTATGTGTGAGGCCCCAGGCCCACACCTGTTTACTAGTTAAGCTGATGTGTGCGTGAAGGCCTCAGGGCCCTACAGGGAGTTTCTAAGACCAGAGTCATTGGTATGTCCACTGAGTTCTAGTCAATCAGATGCTGGCTAGATGTGTATAAAAAAAGAGCCCAGAACTGAAAGCAGCAGAATTGAGAGTGGCAGGATTCAGAAGAAGATATCTAGAGGACACTGAGGAAGCAGACACTGAGGGAGAACAAACACTGAGAGAGATTTCAGAATGGAGAGTGCAGAACAAAAGAGAGTTGTGGAGAACAAGAAACTCAGAGTTGGCAGAGCTTCAGGAGAGAATGCTGAGCTGAGAGTTTGGATTTGTAAGTGATTGTTTACAGGAGGGCCCTGGGATTGGGAGGAGAATGTTGCAGGATGGCTTGGCTCCTTGCTATAATACTTTCTTACAATTTCCTTGTTGCTACATTGAAGTGGGCTTACTGGTTTGGGAATATAATGGATGCTATTGGAATTACTGGTCCTGGGGTTGGATTTGTCTATATATATATATATATATTTACTTTTTCTGCCATCTACCTAGAGAATTTCTCATACCTGGAGATTCTGAACCATTTAGGCATGTTCATGGTCATCCTTGAGGTCATGAATCTTGCCTTACTGCTATACCAAGTTACTATAATAGGAAAAATCCTACTATTGTTAATCTTACTAGAGGTCAAATGAAGATGTGTTACATGCTATGCAGGTAAATGAGTTCTTAGGCTTGCCATGCCTTTGATAATAGTAATATATTCATGTATAAGATTACACTCTATGAAATTGAAAATAGATTTTAATTCTTTTTTTCTTTGGAGTTAAGGTAGATTTAACCCCTTCAATATAAGTTTGATTTAATTAACCTCAGGTCACTAGGGTAAGAATTCTTATTTTGCAACTAATAATTCAACCTTGTATTGAAAATTGTGTCTCTACCTTTGCAACTTCTGCACACAGATTTTGGAGCTTAACCTAAATGTCAAGTTCCTTCAATCAAAGCTGCTGCATACTAATCCTGAGGACCTGAGGACTATGCCCACCAACTGAGAACTAATTTAGTCTCCTAAGCATGTTGTAAAGGGGAGGCATGAAGATGGAATTTATTCTTCCTCCTCATTGAAACATCAATTACCAATCAGGGTTGCCTTACCTTTGTCTTGTGACCTAAATAATAGTTTGTTTGTGGTTAAAGACATTTCAGAAGGTGAAGTCCAAACAATCGTGCTATCAAACTTATGTCAAAGTATGGTGTTTTTTTAAATTTCTGGCCAATTAGAAGATACACCCCTGTTGCGTGAGATTTTGTTTTGTCATCCTATTTATCACCTATCCTCTCTCACTCAGTATCTTTGACTACTGAGGAGTCATTAATCCAATTTATTGACTACTAATTGCCTGGCTAAAAAATTGATTGTTTTCAGATATTTACTCAATTGATTTTTATTTCTATCATGAGCACACTTAAAGTATCTTATTCCTTCAAAATGATATGAGGATGAAATGTATATCCTCAAAAACAGGAGATAAGATAAAGGCATAAATTTTTAAAAATTAGAAAAAAAAGATTTTTCCCTAAGAACTAAGTTATATGTTATGTATATATATATATATATATATATATATATATATATATATATATAGATAGATAGATGTAAATATGTATGTATGCATGTATGTAGGTATATATGTGTATATATGTGAGAATTTTTGTATACGTATATATGTGTGTGTATACACACATGTATGTATCTATGTATATGCACATATCATGTATCACACCCAATTGGCTTTTAAATGTTTGGGTTTTTTTTTAATTTCTATGTCTTAAAATTATTTATATTTCTCTTAACTTTCCCTGGCCTTTTCACTCTTCCCAAAAAAATGGAGAGGAGCTTCACAATGCAAACTCACATTCCCATCCTCCTTCTTTGGAGCTTAGGTTGTCATAAATTTTTGGATATGCCCTTCAAATGATCTTTCAAGGACAGAGTATTCTATGTTTAACATGTTAACAGGTATTTCTCTCAAACTTTCACAATTTTTCTCTTATCTCAGTGAAATCAAGCCCTTCTCACACCTTTGTCTAAATTCAAACCCTTTACATTATATAACCCACTATTCATATGATCAGTGTAAAGGACTCTATATACTTTATCTTTCTACCTAATTTCCTCCAATCTCTACTAAACTAACCTTTCATTTTGCAGTCTTCATTCCTCATTTTTCTTTATTTTTACTGCCTTCTTCAGTCCATCTCATCTTAATTCCCAATCATATTCTAGTCTAACATGCCAAGGAATCTCTCAAGTACAAATTTCCTTATACAGTGCCACTTTTGACTTCTGGAATTGCATACTCTATTTCAGCTTAGGTGACTTAGCTACTACCTATATAATTAAATATTATTGAAATATTTGGAAAAAATTTCAATTCTAATTATTCTCTAGTAGATGAAATCAACTTCTATTGAACAGTACCTAAGCACTCTTCAGGAAGAGGTGAGAAGTTGTTTGCCCTTAACCTTAATCTGAAAACCTCAGGAAAAAAAAAAAAACAGCTAAGATGTTTTGGCATCAGCCATAATATTTACAGTAAAGATATTACAGTTCAGTTGCAAATTCTATTCTCTAGTTTACAATCCTATGAGTTTCTAGAAGCCTGAAAAAAAGATCTCCTTACTTTTCTTGTCTTTTTTATTATGTCTGCAGTCTTCAATCTGGCTGGATTATAAAAGGCAGAAAGAAAGAATATCACAGTATCTCCTCCTTATCTACCAGTGAAACTCTAAGGGAAAGTCAGCAAGAATACCTGTGTAATATTATTAATAGCTGGAAAAGCTATTCTGAAGTTTCGTTAGCATTTCCCACACTTCTAAGCTCCTCCTTTGTCCAGTCTCACTATAGAGTATTTTTTTAATTTTAGGTGTGACAAAGTGTTCTCTGAAAATCTCAAATGTAAAGAGAAAACCTTGTTAATACCAGAAAATTTCTGAAGTAGAAGACCCCAGTAAGCCCACCTTGCTTCCTGCATCACTTTCTTTCTCAGATCTACCCAAATCTTTACTTCCTCCTTTTCTGATTATTTCTTTTAAAAGTGGTTTCTTAATAGTGCTATGGTCATTTATTTCTTTATTATTTCTCTCTTAAGCTCTAGTTTTTTTTTTCTCTTCAAGTTTGATTTTCAACATTCTCAGTTAATAATAATCAAATGTCTTGCATTTATCTCACCAGTATATTTTCCCATGATTATAAATATCAGTTACCAAGTCCAGACCATGTTGGACATCTCCTGTCAAAATGGTAGTTTTTTAACTCCTTGCTTAAAGAGAAGTCAACAAGAGACTTACTCTGTGGCAACCCCATATTTGGTACCAGTACCTCTTTAACCTTTCTATTCTTGGGAAACCTAAAGTTGAGCAATGATCCATACTTACCAACTGTCTTTCTTTGTGCTGTTTTGTTCTTTTTCTTCATGTATAGAGGAGAAACAGTCAGTTTTCAGACAGGACTTATTTCTATTTATGTACCCTGAGTTTGAGGAGTAAAATTCTCCAATCCATGTCACCACCAACTAACAGCAGGAAATTGGAATACCTTCCAGTACCCATCAGATATTGACTGATTCCCAGCTTCAGGAGTGGAGCAAGTTCACCCTCAGTGATAGGCATGAGCCACGTGCCCTCAAAAGTATCTTGACTTGGGTTTCTGTTGAGGCTTTGGCCCTGATAAACAGAAGACAAAACTGAGGGAGAGAAAATTAAGAGTTTTATTAGAAAACAAAAAACAAAAACAGAAAGTGTTGATTGTATGGCTCCCTGAGACAAGACAGGATTCAATATTGAGGATCTTTTTATAGACATTTTTTAATAATATGTCCAGGACAGTCTTTATATTTGCAGGTTTACAAAAAAGCCATTGCATCTCAGTTCCTGCCCCATTGCAGCATTATAGAGAAAAGAGATTAGAGGTAAATGGGATGGGCTGCTAGGTACTACTAACAGGTGATAAAAAAAGACAAGGAAAAGAGATCAAAATACATCCTTTCATTTCCAAAAGAATGACTAATGCCTCTCCCAACCTACTGATTAGCAGTGCTGAATACAAATTAGACTGGAAACAATAGGGTCACTAGGATTGAATCAAAGTAAATGTAACAGTTTCAATAAGAGTCTATTAATGTGCCCATCTTTATGCAGACTGTCCAATACTTATTCCCAAATTTTATCTTCATTTCCAATTTGGTAAATGCTAAGCCAAATGTCAGATTTTGGTAATTTAATTTCACTTATTGTTAGTGATTTAGAGCAATTTTCACTGTGGTTGTTAATTGCTTGTAATTGCTTTTTAAAAACCTTTTCATATGATTAAACAACTTATATTTGCAGAATGGACCTTAGTTTCCTTGGTGTACATCACACATATACCTAAATATATCAAATGTTTATTAGCAATGATACTGTTTTTCCAATCAAAACTTCCCATATCATTCTAATTACATAGGCTTTACTTTTACAAATAATTTTCAATTTCATATAGTTAAACTGTAAACTTATATTGTGATAATAGTCAAATTTGTTTAGTTAAGAACTTACCTTTTCATCATAGGAGAGAAAGATGTTTGATCAAGTTTATATTTTTAAGGTAGTGAACTTTCATTTTCACTTCAGGTATTCGTTTTGATCTCATAGTACTACATAAAGTAAAATGAACTAATTTCTAAAAATAAATGTCTTTCCAGTTTTCCTGTAGGTTCTTGTCAAATTGGATGTTCTTCACTATTTGTGTTCTCAAGTACATAGAAAAATACATTGTTGAGTTTGATTGTTTCTGAGTGTTCTTTACCTGGTTTGTTTCACTAATCTATCTTACATTTTATGAAATATATTAGCGCTAACTAGCTTATGTAAAAATTGAGGCATAAAATTTTATATTCCTTTACTTTTTTCATAATTTTGATGGAGATTCTATATCTTGCATTACTCCAAGTACTTTTTAGTATTAAGTCTAGCTTTGTAATTCATCTAGCTTGAATATTGGTTGGAATAGCAATAAATTTATGATTTAATTTAGTAAATAATATCCTTTTATCATTTTGGCATAGTAAAAACATAAGTATTGTCTATAGCTCCATTTATTTATAATTATTTATTTCATCAAATTTATTTTAATTGAATTTTCATAAATCTTATATGTTCTAGAGCAGATTGTAACTCCCCAAAATACCATGCATGTATTATACGTATATAGTTATTTTGATTGGACTTATTATTATTTTATAGAAAAGATAATGATGTATTATATATCCTGCTATTTCACATATTAGTTGTCCCAATTAATATCTTTTAAAATTATGTGTTTTCCTAAGTAAGCCCTCAGTTTTCATTTAAATGGGCATTTTTTCCTTTGCCAATGTTTGTGTCATTATTTTTTTCTCTTGTCTTATTTCTATTTCTAGACTATTTAAAATAACTGTGAGGAAAAGGAGCATCATCTATTCACTGACACATTTTATCTTGATATTCTTATTGAAAATAATGCAAGTTTTTAGTTTTAGATATGGAGTTTTCAATCATATTTAAATAACCGTTCTATCTCTATGTATTGTAGTCCTTTTACCCAAAGTGCATGCTTTCCAAGACCATTTGTACCTATTTCACAAATCTGTGGTTTGAGGTACCTTTTTTTTCTTAATATTGAATGATCCTTACCTCTTCCACATACACTAATTTCTTCTGGTGAATAGCGATAATTAATAGAAGGCAGATAGAGATAGAGTAAAGGAAGGAAGGAAGGATGGACAGAAGGGAGGGAGGGAGGGAGGAAGGAAGAAACAAAGAAATCTATTGCTATTTGCTGCATTTTCTTTCTCTTTTTTAGTTGACATTTCTTAGGGATCTTGATCTATCTTTTTTTGCTCTATCATTTGAAAGTACATTATATTGTCATTTAAATCTTTCATGTTTCTGAAATTCATTTCTGCACATTTTCTTATCTTGATATAACTATGTACAATGTTATAGACATTACATATTGCATTAGCATGTCTCTCCAATGAGATTTCTAAGGATTGAAAAATTATTTGTTTTTCTTCTCCTTTCAAAATCATGTAGCTTTAGAGCATTAAGTGGCTTCATTATTTAGTTCCACCTGTGTAATTTTACAAATTAAAAACTGAGATCAAACAAGACTTATCAACTAGGGAAAATTCATATGAAAATTAGTAGAAGAATCAAGATAAGAATTCATATCCTAACACATTGCCAAGCACTCAAAAGTTACTGAATGATTATTTCTGAAAGCCAACTACATGCATCTCACAGGACTCATTTACCCGTTATCTATCTATCTATCTATTTATCTATCTATCTATCTATCTGCCTACCTACCTACCTATCATCTATTAGCTAGTTTATTATATCTTCTAAGGAAAAAAATTCCTACCACCTTTACTTCCTCCCTCCCTCCCTCACTTCTTTCCTTCCTTCCTTCCTCCCTCCTTTTCTCTCAGAAATGAAAAGAAAGCAACATTGTTTTCCTATGAAAATCACTTCCTTAGGCAGCAAAGACTAAAACAATTTCTTGACTCCTGAGGGATTTCAAATGTTTATTAATCAATTTTATTGGTGGTGAGTAGCATAGAAATGAGGTGTTCTAGTATTTTATGTGATTGCAATTCCTGAGAGTGCAGCCAATTTTCTTTTTCATACTTAATACTTACTAAATGAAGTAGCTGAAGAGATAAATGTATTAATTATAATCTCTTGAATTCTTTGGTATAAAAACCAATTCACTCCCATTGGAAGACTGTCCAAAATTATATAAACTCAGAGTAAAGATATTATGTATTTTTTTCTCCTTTAGGGACTTTGAAAATAGTTTAAACTTTGTAATCAACATTGTTGAAATAATGCTGCATAAGGCACAGGGAAAAAATGTACAGAACAACTTAACAAATGGTAAAATCATTTCATCACTCTGGCCCAGATTCTTCCTCTATGAAATTAAGAAGATAGCTTGGCACTGATCAAATTAATGGGATAATTGATCCATTTTCTACATTATTTTCTCTTCATGGACAAAAATTTAAATTTCTCCAATATACAGACCAGTGTATTTTTTTCCTGAAACCATTCATAAACCATTCACAAAATTGAATATTTAAGTATCATAAGAATATCCTTGAATGACTTGCATCCTCCCCTCTTTTCACTTAGATAAATACTCACCTCCATTAGGATAAAATTACCAACAACATGCTCACATTCATAAGATTATAGAACTTTAGAGTTAAAGGTGGAAGCAACCTTATAAGTCATTGAATCCAATACTTTCATTTACCATATAGTGAAACCAAGGCACAAAGTGTTTAATTACTTGTTCAGGATCAAACAGCTAGTCATTGTGAAACTTGGTTTGAACCCAAATTTTCCAGATTTTATATCCAGTCCACTCTTTGCTATGCTGCTCTCCTATTAATTTTTTTTTTTAATTTTTGTATTCCATATCACTAAGTTGCATTCAACAAACAGGAAGTTCATAGATTCTATATGTTATACTCCATCATATTTCATAGGAGAGGCCTATGTTGAACTTAATGAAACATTCAGTAACCTACAGCCAGCAGCCTAAATTGCCACTTTCCTTTGTGTAAGAATATAGCAAACTGTGTTTTGACTATGACTCTAAAATGAGAGTTTTTTTGTTTTGTTTTGTTTTTAAAGAGAAAGTAAGCAATTATAACTAACTTTACATCAAATATGGCAATGACCCCACTAAATAAAAGTATATCCTAGAGTATAAATGTGTTGGACTACCCATTCCACTCTTATGTAAAGGAGGATGGCATTCTCTTCCCCTTGTATAAATCTGTGAATAGCTGTTACTCAGAGAAGCATGAGGAGTCATAAGCATGCTTGGTTCCCTTTGGAGAAAAAACAACTATAGCTATAGCCAATCCAAAAAAGAGATTCCATATAGAGGAATCCACCACTATACTCTGTAAGATTATCTCCTTGAAGCAGAAAGTGCATTCAGAAAGAATAATCCTGGAATAGTTCAAAGCATCATAACTAAATCCTAGGAAAGTATCCTACTATGTTTAGTTTCTTGATGGAATTCAACCCATCTATGGCACCATCATATAAGTAAAAAATAAATAAACTCACTAAAAAATGAATAAATCAGAATGTATTACTTTAAAAGCACACAAAACTAGTGAAACAATATTGCTGTTTTATTCAAAGTCCACAAAAATGGAAATAAAGAAATTATTCAGCCAAATTGTAGTGCTAATGAAAAGAAATTAGTGGTAGGCATAACAAAAGTCAAGAATTAAACTAAAAAATGCTCACATTGGCATACTTCAAGTAAAAACCTCACATTTTTACATTTTAAGTACTTTTCAAATCAATAGCTGTAGATGAGCACAGTTTTGAATGGTGAATAGAAATGGTGGATATTTTAAACAACATTTCAGATTTCCAAATATATTTAATTCCTGCTACTTTGGTTTAAAAGATTAATTGCAACCAAATTTTACCCACTGTGGACTAATGAACATTAATGATTTTCAACCGTGAAGGTGACTACATGTAGCAACAATTGTGCTAGCAGCTGTTGTGGGGTGTAAGACCCAATAAAATGACCAATAAGAGCTGTCAGAACAGGTTCTTTTGATCTGCTTTACTAAGGAAAGTATCATTAAGGAGTTAACAATCTTGCTTTAATCCCACATATGAATATCATTCACTTAGTTCAGGAGGAAAAGCCAGCACCCTGAACTTCAGAACAAATACAAGCAAATTACAAACATCCATTAAAAACAGACCAAATACAAATGAACATCTGGGTTAGCAAAGCTGGGCATCAGTTACAACGGCTTAATCCAGAGTCACTCACCACTCTTCCAAAAAATAATAGCCCCAGACACAACGCCAACCTTTGGGTTTATATATGTTGTTCAGGGTCAAAGGTTATTCACACATGCGACTCACCCATGTGACCTAAAAGTATCACAAACATGGGTCTTAAACCCATGTGGTCTAGGCTTTCCCCAAAGGCAAGGAGGTCATCAAAGACTCCTGATTTAATTGAAGAAACAAAGGCCAGACTCATCAAGGGCACTTGATTAAATAAGTGCTAGAAGAGAAAACAGTAAGAAGGTCCCACCTTAATAATTATTACACTGAGACATCTCAATATATCAGCTGCACATAGTATATTTGTATAGATTACTGTTAAGCTCAAAAAACTTCCTTTGACACCTTTATCGGACTTTCACTTTATGTAAAAAACAGAGCATTTACTAAGAAAAAAAACAATAGACTTGCATGTGTTGATTTTAAAATTATTAAATAATTGATTCTCTTGCTATTTGCAACATAATGGATTTATTATAATGTCTATATTTTCAAACAAAACATACCACACATTTCTAATGACAAAAAGTAAATAATAACATGTATTTAATTATTAGTGTAAAATTAGACAATTTCCATTCTCACATTTTACATTTGTTAAATGAAAAATGTGTCTAATGTTAACAGAGATTCTAGCTTTCATGTGTTCTCCATCATCACATTTTCTTTAAAAACTAAATTTCATTATACAGTAAATTTGTAATTCTTACATTTTTAAATCCATTTAGTGATATCTTTATAACAAGTTAAAATGCAAAGCTTGGCAATACAAAACATTGGATTTAAAGGGGTTTTTTGACTGTTCTTGTTGTTAAATTAAGAAGCCATTCATTTGGACAAAACTAATGGCTTAATGTTTTATTCAATGAGGTGCAAAGAATTCTATACTTGGTACAAAGCCAAAGCATGTCAAGAGAACCCAAAGTCATTAACATCTGGCATCTGTTGCTAAGCAAAAACCTGTACCAAAGGAGTAGGTGATCTTAGTCCAATTTCAGGAAGACAGAGATCCCACATAATATACAAAAGTTCAATTAACATTAACTGGTATACTTCATTGCAATTTCATCAGAATGACCTTTAATCCTTTATATTGAGGTTCAAATATGTTGATGGGTCATTTTTTGAAATTTTGACCTGAGGAATTTTGGACCACAGCAAACATTCTGTGGATCAGGAAAGGACAAACTGCTCTTAGGGCTTTTATAGAAGTATTATTAATGTTGCCAACAAATGAGAATGGATGAAAATTCAAATTCATAATAATCGAGATCTTGACATGATTCCTTGAATTTTGAAAGGACTGTAAATATTATTAACTAGTTTCAATTATAAATACTTAAGCACATTCTATGATCCCAATATTCATTTTGATATTTATTAGCCTAATAACAAAAGTGTACTCAGATTCCAAAATGCACAAAAATGAGAAGCTATAGAGTAACTTTGCAAAAAAGCAGTTCATCTGGCCCTCGTGTTGAAACATCTTTTAAAATTCTTTGCTCAATTTCATTTTTTTCACTTAAAAAAATTAAACAAATATCAAAATTTAAATACACAGTTAAGAAAATAAACATTATAAACTTAAATGTTGAACTTAGATACAAAATAATTTAAAAAGTTCATCGTGTACAAAATAGAACATAAGAGAGGATTCAAATATATAGCAATAAAATTCAATTTCAAGAAAGCCTATATAATAAAATACTACATGTTGTGTTGAAATTTTGTTTTCTTGTGAATTTTCTTGTTCATTGTTGTATACTTTTTTACTTTGTTCTTCACACACACACACACACACACACACACACACAGACACACATACACACACAGAAGGCTGTAATTAAACTCAGGTATGTTAATATATATATATATATATATATATATATATAATATATATTATATTATATAGATAGATATCTACTACACACACAAAAACATATATATATATGTATATATATACATATATATATGTATATATATATGTATATATATATCATGTGTGTATAAATAGAGACACATACATACATATATAGCCACATACCTTCCTAAAAAATTCTACTCCTTATATTTCTTTTTTTTCTGTTTATGCCTATGTCTTATTCCTATCCCTCCTGACTCATCTAATTTACTTCTACCTGCCAATTTGCCCTCCAATTGCTTAACCCACCCCCCCTCCAAGGATCCCATCCTTATCCTTCCATTCCATAAATCTAAACGACCTTCTATACCCACCTTTGACCTATTCCTTCATGCTCACCTCTAGAGATACCTTCCTTGTTTCCTCTCCCCTCCCTATATATTCAACTTTTCATTTCTATCTTAATTTAAAATACGTTTATACTCTTCTAGATACATATGTATTGTTCCCTCTTGAACCCATTACCAATGAAAATAGCTTTTCAGAACTAACAGCCCTCCTGCCTCATCTAATTCTTATGTGTCTGTTTTTACTCGTGCACCTCTTTTGTAAAGATAATTACTCATTTTAGCTATTCCTAAATTGATTTACTTTTTGCGGTAATATCATACTCAGGTCTACCCCAATCTTTCTTATGAACTACCCAATTACCAATATACTTAGACATATGTTTTACATTTTACATATATAAAAGGTAAACAGTCTGTCCTTATGGGGTCCCTTGTAATTAATCATTGGTATATACCTTATATTTCTCTTGGCTCTTGTATATCAAATCTTATATTAAGGTTAGTTTTTTTTTTTCTCAACAAAATCCTGAAAGTCTGACAGTTCTTTAAATGTCCGTTTCTTTTTTCATTCAAGATTATGCTTAGCTTTGATGCACATGGTATTTTTGGATGTAAGTTCAGTTCTTTTTCCCTTTGATATACAATTTTCCAAGACCTATGATTTTTTTAGTGTTGCTGCTAGTTGGTCTTGTGTGATTCTAATTGAGGAAGCACAATATTTATATTACTTGTTTTTCCCTTTTTGCTCCTAATACTTTTTCCTTGAGCTAGGGGTTTTGGAATTTGACTATGATATTTTCTGTTGGTTTTCCTAGTAGAATCTCTTTCAGGTGGTGATCAGTGGACTTTCTCTATTTCTACTTTCTCCTCTTGTTGTAATGCTTAAGATAATTTCATTTACTTACTTCTTACATTATTGTATCAAGATAATTTTTTATCATAACTTTAAGGTAGCCCAATTATTCTTGTTTTCTCATCTTGATCCATTCTTCAGATAAATCTTTCTTATGATATGTTTGACATTCTTTCCTAAAATTTTTATTCTTTATATTTTTTTATCTCTTATAACTACCCTGGCTTTCCTTTGCCCCATTCTTATTTTCAAGGAATCATTTTCTTCTTTTAGATTCCGGATCTCCTTTTTTTAGTTGGTTGACTTTCATTTGATAATCTTGTTTGTCTTGGATTATTCTTTTTTCTCTTTGTTTTTCCTCCATCTCTGTGATTTGATTTTTAAAATCTTTTTTAAAGAATGTCTATGAATTCTTTTTGGGAAGGTGATCATTTCATTTTACTCTTTGGGGTAGAAGAGGGTTTATTTGCTTTAGTATCCTCTTCTGAAGACAAAGTCAAAACTTCTGTATTCCCATAGTAACTATGAATAGATTATTTCTCCTTTGCCCCTATTCTTTTTTAATTTTAGTAGTTTAGTTTTTGTGATCACCTCTAGTCCTGGTGTATGGGAAATAGTGCCTCTGGCCTCAGATCCTCCTTCAGTTCTTCCCTCTGGCCTGGAACCTAAATCAAGACTTCCAGCCTTTATTAAGTACTCACAGCCAGGATTGCCCCCACCCCACTATTTCTGCATGTACTGGGAGTTTACTGGTTCCTACTTGCCCTCAGCCTCATCTCTGAAGCAGACCTGGGTCTGGCATTCCTTGTCAGCAGAGGTTCCCTTGATATTCTGTTTAGATGCCCAACTCCCCTGTCTTTCCCAGGAGTAAAAAGTCCTGTGGCTGTGGCTGAAGCAGCCTCACAAACTAGCTAACTGCTGGGCTTTCTGCTTATTGTTTAAGGTGACCTTAGTTTAAAGGTGTTTACTCTTCATAGAGGCTTAACCTCATTCTGGAATTTTTCTTCAAATCTTCTCCCATTTTCCCAGGAGGACCCCTGTTCTGCCCCCACTTTTATTTATTTTTTTTCTACTCTGTTCACCCTGAGGTGCTATTTTATCTCTTTTGTGGAGAAAAATCTTAAGAGTTTACAATTTTCTGAACTACTCCACCATCTTCCCAGAATCCTCTATCAATTTTATTTTTAATGGTATTTTGTTTTTCCTGAATACATGTCAAGAGAATTTCAGCATTCCTTTTTATAAGATTTTGAATTCCAAATGTTTCTCCCTCCATCCCTCCTCTCTCTTCCTCTGTTCCTAAAATGGTAGACAATTTGATATAGATGATGCTTGTACTATCATATAAAACAAACATCCATAGTAGTCACAGTTGTAAAAGAAGAAACAAATCAAATGGAAGAAAATAAAGCACAAAAAAGAATAAAGTGAAAAAAAGTATACTTTGATGTACATTCAGAGTTCATCAGTTCTTTATCTGGATATGGATAGCACTATCCTTTCTGAATTCTTTGTACTTGGGTTATTCTGTTGCTGAAAAGAGCTGAGTCATTCATAGTAGATCATCACACAATATTGCTAATACTGTGTGCAACGTTTTCTTTGTTCTGCTCATTTCAGTTTGCATCAGTGAGAGCAAGTATTTTCAGGTTTTTATGAAGTTGCTTTTATCATTTCTTTTTGAACAATAGTATTCCATTACATTCATATTCCATAGCTTGTTCAGCCATTCCCTAATTGAAGGGCATCCTCTCAATTTCCAATATTTTGCCACCACTAAAAGGGCTGCTATTAATATTTTGGCACCTGTAAGTCTTTTTTTCACTTTTTATCATCTCTTTCTGATATAAATCTAGTAATCAAATTGCTGGATAGAGTGGTTTGCACACTTTTATAGCCCTTTTTGCATCGTTCCAAATTGCCCCCCAGAATATTTGAAGCAATTCACATATACACCATTTGAATTGATTCAATTGGGACCAAATGTCCCAATTACCCCACATCTTCTCAAACATTCAACATTTCATTTTGTTTGTCACATTAGCCAACCTGATAGGTTTGAGGTGATACCTCAGAGTTGTTTTAATTTGCATTTCTCTAATCAAAAGTGATTTAGAGCACTTGTTCATGTTTGTATAGATAGTTTTGAATTCTTCCTCTGAAAACCACCTGTTCTTGTCCTATGTACACTTGTCAATTAGGGAATAGCTTTTATTCTTATTGAATTGAGTCTGTTCTCAGCCCTTATGAGAAACACTTCATATAAAGGTTGCTTACCAGCTTTTTGCTTTCCTTATAATCTTTGTTGCATTGGTTTTGGTTGTGTAAAAGATTTGTGTTTAAATTATGTTTTTTTTAAATGAATAAATCTGTTACCCAACTATATGCCAATAAATCTGACAAGCTACGTGAAATGGGTGAATATTTACAAAAAAACATAAATTGCTGTGTTGGTAAGCAAAATGGGCTCCTTAGCACTTAGTTCAACCAAGTGCCCTTAAACAGTTTGGCTTTTGTTCCCTTTGAGTAATTTGGTGTATTTCATTGAGCCTTACTAGGTGCTAAGCCCCAGGCCCAAACCCCTAATAGGTGTAAAACCTTAGTGGGTGTGGATTGGCAACTAAGGTGGGGCCTAAGGTGGGGCTAACTCCAGGGAGGGCTTAGTTTACATGTCTGGGAGATCAGAGGCTCTTAGACCACTTGGGTTTAAGTTGCCTCTTTGTGACAATTCTAGGTCACGTGAGTGAGTCACATGTGTGACTCACCCCTGATGCTGAAAAAGATATAAAACCATGGGTTGGCCTCCTCTTCCTTGGAGCTCCTACCCACAGCTGTGCTGGCATGTGACTCTGGACCAGCCCTTGTTACGAGCTCCCGGGCTGAACCTAGATTTTGGTAACTATGGATTGTATTGGGTCTGTCTGTTGATGTTTGTAATTTGTTTGTACTTTGTTCAGAAGTTCAGTGTGCTGGTCTTTTCCCCAGAACTAAGTGAATGATATTTGTATGCTGAATTAAAGTAAGCTTGTCAACCCCTTCACCTTGCTTTCCTTAGTTAGGCAGATCAAAAGAACCTGTGCTGTTGGCTGTTTTCTGGGTGCTGGCTGTGGGTGAATCTTACACCCCCACAGAAGCTGCTAGCTGGATTGTTGAAACAATTGCCAGATTAACAAAAGAGGAAATAAAATCCTTAAATAACCCAATTTCAGAAAAAGAAATTGAACAAGCTATCAATGAACTGCCTAAGAAAAAATATCCATGGCCAGAAGGATTTACAAGTCAATTATGTCAAATGTGTAAAGGACAATTATTTCCACTGTTACATAAACTATTTGGGAAAATAGCTGATGAAAGAAAAGGAAGGAAAGGAAAGAAAGGAAATTTTATGATACAAATAGGATGCTGATACCTGAACTTTGAAAAACCAAAACACAGAAAGAAAATTATAGACCAATTTTCCTAATAATGTAGAAGCAATAATTTTAAATAAAATATTAACAAAAGGATTGCCACAGCTTATTGTGAGAATAATACACTATGACCAGATAGGACTTATACTAGGAATGCAGAGTTGATACAATATCAGGAAAAATATCAGCAAATTTGACAACATCAATAATAAAAGTAATAGAAACCATATGATTATATCCAATGATGTAGAAAAAGCTTTTGCAAAATACAACACCCATTCCTATTAGAAACACTAGGGGAGTATAGGAATAAATGAAGTCTACCTTAAGATGAAAAGTAGCATCTACTTAAAACCAGCAGCCAGTATCATATGTAATGTGGATAAGCTAGAAGCATTTCCAGTAAGATCAGGGGTAAGATAAGGATGTCCATTATCACTACTGTTATGCAACATAATACTAGAAAAATTAGTGTTAGCAATAAGAAAAGAAAAGAAAAAAGAAATTGAAGGAAATAGAATAGGCAGTAAGGAAACCAAGCTATGAGTCTTTGTAGATGATATGATGATGAGATTTAAAACTTTTAAAAATTACTTGAAGTAATTAACAACTTTTAACAAATTTGCAGAATATAAACTAAACCCAAATAAATCATTGCTGTTTCTATATATTCCTACCAAACTCCAACACCGAGGGATAGAAAGAGAAACTCCATTTATAGTTACTGTAGCATTATAAAATATTTGGGAGCCTACATGACAAAACAAATCCAGGAGCTACATAAACACAATTACAAAACACTTTTCACACAAATCAAGTCAGATCTGAATAATCAGGAAAACATCAGATGCTCATGGATAGGATGGGCTACTACAATGAAAATGACAATTCTACCTAAGTTATTTTATTTATTCAGTGACATACCAATCAAACTACCAAAAATATTTTAGAGAGATAGAAAAAAAAAATAATGCAATTCATCTTGAAGAACATATGGTCCAGAGTATCAAGGGAATTAATGAAAAGAAATGCAAGAGAAGGTGGCCTAAGCATATCAGATTGTAAATCATATTATAAAGCAGCAATCCTCAAAACTACTTGGTACTAACTAAGAAATAGAAGGGTGGGTCAGCGGAATAGGTTAGGTATACAAGACACAGTAGTCAAAGACTATAGTGATCTACTGTTTGATAAGCCTAAAGACTCCAACTTCTGAGATAAGAAGTCACTGTTGGACAAAAAACTTCTGAGAAAACTGGAAAATAGTATGGTAGAAACTGGGCATAGAGCAATTTCTTACATGCTATAGCTAGATAAAGTCAAAATGGGTATGTGATTTAGACATAAAGTCTGATATTACAAGCAAACTAAGAGAACAAGGAATAGGTTACCTGTTAGATTTATGGAAAACAGAAGAATTTATGACCAAACAAGAGATAATGATCATTATGAAATACAAAATGGATAATTTTGATTACCTCAAATTGCAGTTTTTGCACAGACAACACCAGTGAAACCAAGATTATGAGGGATGCAGAAAGCTGCTAAAGAATTTTTATAACCAGTGGCTATGATAAAAGCCTCATTTCCAAAATATAGAGAGAACTAACTTAAATTTATAAGAATACAAGGCATTTCCTAATAGATCAATGGTCAAAGGATATGGGCAGGCAGTTTTCAGAGGAAGAAATCAAAGCTATCTATAGCAATATAAAAAAAATGCTCTAAATCACTATTGATTAGAGAAATGCAAATCAAAACCACTCTGAGGTACCACATCACACCTATCAGACTGGATAGCATAACAAAACAGGAAAATAATAAATGCTGGAGAAGAGGTGGGAAAATTGGAACACTAATGCATTATTGTTGGAGTGGTAAATTGGTCCAACCATTCTGGACAGCAATTTGGAATTATGCCCAAAGGGTTATAAAAATGGGCATGCCCTTTCAGGAATGACATTTCTAGATCTATATCCAAAAGAAATCATGCAATGGGAAAGGGACCCAAATATATGAAAATAGTTATAGCAGCTTGTAATATTAAGATGGGACTTTTTCTACTGTTGTCTCTTTTAGAATGCTAAAGTAATGAAGTGCCTTTGATTAAGTCTTACTGGGTACAAAGCCCCAGGCCCACACCATTTTGCTAACTTGGTGAGAAGCCCCAGGCCCACACCCTTTTGCTGATTAGTTGTAAAGTCTATGGGCCCTAAGAAGGGTATATGAACTCACAGGTTAGCATTTTCTCCAGGACTCTCATTCAATTGAAGAGTGTTTGTATGGGGACTCTGGGTAGTCATTGTTAAGAGCCCCCTGGCTTTGGAAAACCAAGTTGTAGGTTCTTCTCTTGTAACTATGTATATTTTGATTTGGCTAGACAGAAATGTTAATCTGTTTATATTGTCCCTGTTTGTAATTCCTGTTTATACTTGCTCTTAAGTTCACGGTGCTAGCTTTTCCCCCTGAACTAAGTGAATGATACATGGAAGTTTGATTAAAGTGAGATTGTCAATCCTTTAACGTTGCTTTCTTTAGAAAAGCATATCAAAGAACCTGTGCTGGCAGCTATTTTTGCTGGTCTTGTTGGGTCTTACTCTTCCACAGCAGCTGCAAGCAGAATTGTTGCTGTGCAGCTCTTTTATTGGTGGCTAAGAACTATATGCCCTTTGGGCATAATTCCTAATTGCTCTCCAAAATGGCTGGATCTGTTCACAACTCCACCAATAATGCCTTAATGTTCCAATTTTCCCACATCCTCTCCAGCATTTGTCATTTTCCTGTTTTGTCATGTTAACAAATCTGAAAGGAGAGAGGTGGAACTTAAGAGTTGTTCAATTTGCATTTCTCTAATCTACAGCAATTTAGAGAATTTTTCATATCCCTATAGATATCTTTAATTTCTTCCTCTGAAAACTGCATATTCATATAATTTAACCATTTTTCAATTGGGGAATAGCTTTTATTCCTATAAATTTGGTTCGGTACCAGGTATATTTTAGATGTGAGGCCTTTATTAGAGACATTGGTTGTAATGCTTTTCTCCCACTTTTCTACTTCCCTCCTAATCTTTGTTGCTATTGGCTTTGTTTATGCAAAGACTTTTCAATTTAACATAATCAAAATTATCCATTTTGCATTTTGTTATGCTCTCTATCTCTTGTTGGGTCATGAATTCTTCCCTTTCTCACAGATCTGATAGGTAAACTATTCCATGCTTTCACAAATTGCTTATAATATAAGATTTTATTCCTAAATCTTTTTTTTATAAATTTCTTTATTTATTTTTAGTTTACCACACACGGTTCTACAAAGTTTTGAGTTCCAGTTTTTCTCCCCTCCATCCCCCGTCCCTCCCCAAGACGGCATGAAGTCTCAGATAACTGTCATGTATAACTTCGCATTGAATTAATTTATGCTCTAGTCAAGTCATGGAGAAGAATTTTGACCAATGGAATGAATCATGAGAAAGAAGAAACAGAACCAAAAAAAAAAAAAACCCAAAAACAAAAACAAAAGAGAAGCAGAAAAGGCGAGCATGTAGTGTGCCTCAGTCTGTATTCAAACTTCGCAGTTCTTTGTCTCGATGAAGATAGCATTCTCCATCGTGAGTCCCGTGGAGTTGTCCTTGCCTCTTAGGTTGCTGAGAAAAGCACAGTATGTCAGGGTCCTCACGGAATCCATATATCTGTGGCTGTGCACAACGTTCTCCTGGCTCTGCTCCACTCACTCAGCATTATGTCGTGTAGGTTTTTCCAGGTTGTTATGAAGTCTGCATCATCCCCATTTCTTATGGCACAATAGTATTCCATCACCTTCATATACCACAGCTTGTTCAGCCATTCCCCAATTGATGGGCATCCCTTTGCTTTCCAATTCTTGGCTACCACAAAGAGAGCTGCTATAAATATTCTTGTACATATGGGTCCTTTTCCCACTTGCGTGATTTCTTTGGGATACAACCCTAGAAGTGGTATTGCTGGGTCAAAGGGTATGAACATTTCTATAGCCCTTTGGGCATAGTTCCAAACCGCCCTCCAAAATGGCTGGATCAGCTCACAACTCCACCAGCAATGCAACAATGTTCCAATTTCCCCATATCCTTTCCAGCATTTATCATTCTCCTGATTTGTTATTTTAGCCAATCTGACAGGAGAGATGTGGTATCTAAGAGTTGTTTTGATTTGCATTTCTCTAATCAGCAGCGATCCAGAGCATTTTTCCATATGCCTGTAGATAGCTTTAATTTCTTCCTCTGAAAACTGCCTGTTCATATCCTTTGACCATTTCTCAATTGGGGAATGGCTTGTCTTCCTATATATTTGGCTCAGCTCCCTGTATATTTTAGAGATGAGGCCTTTATCAGAGATACTAGTTGCAAAGATTTTCTCCCAATTTTCTGCTTCCCTCCTAATTCTTGTTGCATTGGCTTTTTTTGTACAAAAACATTTCAAGTTGACATAATCAAAATTATCCATTTTGCATTTTGTAATGCTCTCTATCTCTTGTTGGGTCATGAATTCTTTACTTTTCCACAAATCTGATAAGTAAACTATTACTTGCTTTCCCAAATTACTTAGAGTATCAACTTTTACTCCTAAATCATGAACCCATTTTGACTTTATTTTGGTATATGGTGTAAGATATTGGTCTATGCCCAGTTTTTGCCCTACCATTTTCCAATTTTCCCAACAGTTTTTGTGAAATAGTGAATTATTAGCCCAGAAACTGGCTTCTTTGGGTTTATCAAAGAGTAGATTGCTAAACTTGTTGATTTCACCTACTTGTGTACCTATCCTATTCCACTGATCCACACCCCTGTTTCTTAACCAGTACCAGGCAGTTTTGATGACTGCTGCTGTGTAGTACAGTTTAATATCTGGTGTGGCTAAGCCACCATCTCTAGCATGTCTTTTCATTAATATCCTAGATACTCTAGACCTCTTGTTTTTCCAAATGAATTTTGTTATTATTTTGTCCAGCTCAGTAAAAAAATTTTTTGGTAGTTCGATTGGTATGGCACTGAATAGATAGATTAATTTAGGTAGAATTGTCATTTTTATTATATTAGCTCAGCCTAACCATGAGCAACTGATATTTCTCCATTTATTTAGATCTGATTTTATTCGCGTGAAAAGTGTTTCAAAGTTATGTTCATATAGGCCCTGGGTTTGTTTTAGCAAACAGACTCCCAAATATTTTATAGTGCGTTCAGTAACTTTGAATGGAATTTCTCTTTCTATCTCTTGCTGTTGGGCTTTGTCAGTAATGTATAAGAATGCTGAGGATTTATGTTGGTTTATTTTATATCCTGCAACTTTGCTAAAGTTGTTTATTATTTCAAGTAGTTTTTTACTTGATTCTCTAGATAAATCATCATATCATCTGCAAAAAGTGATAATTTGGTTTCTTCTTTTCCTATTCTAATTCCTTCAATTTCTTTTTCTTCTCCTATTGCTACAGCTAATGTTTCTAGAACCAAATTGAATAATAGGGGTGATAATGGACATCCTTGTTTCACCCCTGATCTTATTGGGAATGCATCCAGTTTATCCCCATTACAGATAATGCTTGTTGATGGTTTTAGGTAGATGCTATTTATAATTTTGAGGAAGGTTCCCCTTATTCCTATGCTTTCTAGTGTTTTTAATAGGAACGGGTGTTGTACTTTGTCAAAGGCTTTTTCTGCGTCTATTGAGATCATCATATGGTTTCTGCTACTTTTGTTGCTGTTGTTGATATGGTCCAATTATGCTAATAGTTTTCCTAATATTGAACCAGCCTTGCATTCCTGGAATAAATCCTACCTGGTCATGGTGTATTATTCTCGTAATGAGTTGCTGCAATCTTTTTGCTAATATTTTATTTAAAATTTTTGCATCAATACTCATTAGAGAAATTGGTCTATAATTTTCTTTCTCTGTTTTGACTCTACCTGGTTTGGGTATTAGTACCATATTTGTGTCATAAAAAGAATTTGGTAGGACTCCTTCTTCACCTATTTTCCCAAATAGTCTACAAAGTATTGGAATTAGTTGTTCTTTAAATGTTTGATAGAATTCACATGTAAAACCATCTGGGCCTGGAGATTTTTTTCCTAGGGAGTTCATTGATGGCCTGCTCAATTTCTTTTTCTGATATGGGGTCATTAAGAAATTTCACTTCCTTCTCTGTTAGTCTGTGCAGTTTATGTTTTTGTAGATATTCATCCATATCTCTAAGGTTGTCAAATTTATGGGCATACAGTTGGGCAAAATAATTCCTAATTATTGTTTTGATTTCCTCTTCATTAGAGGTGACCTCACCCTTTTCATTTTTGATACTGGTAATTTGATTTTCTTCTTTCTTTTTTTTAATCAAATTGGCCAAAGGTTTGTCAATTTTATTGGTTTTTTCATAAAACCAGCTCTTTGTTTTATTTATTAATTCAATAGTTTTCTTGGTTTCAATTTTATTAATCTCTCCTTTGATTTTCAGTATTTCTAATTTGGTATTTAATTGGGGGTTTTCAATTTGCTTTTTTTCTAGCTTTTTCAGCTGTATGCCCAGATCATTGATCTCCTCTTTCCCTATTTTATTCATGTAGGCATTTAGAGATATAAAACTTCCCCTAAGAACTGTTTTTGCTGCATCCCATAAGTTTTGGTATGTTGTTTCATTATTGTCATTCTCTTGAATGAAATTATTAATTGTTTCTCTGATTTGATCTTTGGCCCACTCACTCTTTAGAATTAAATTATTTAGTTTCCAATTAGTTTTTAGCTTATTTTTCCATGGTACTTTATTAAAAATGATTCTTATTGCATCATGATCTGAAAAGGATGCATTGATTACTTCTGCTTTTCTGCACTGGATTGTGAGGTTTTTATGCCCCAGTACATGGTCAATTTTTGAGTATGTGCCATGTACTTTTGAGAAGAAAGTATGTTCCTTTTTATCCCCATTCAGTTTTATCCAGAGGTCTATCATATGTGCCTTTTCTAAAATTCTGTTTATCTCCTTAACTTTTTTCTTATTTATTTTGAGGTTAGATTTATCAAGTTCAGAAAGGGGGAGGTTGAGGTCTCCCAATATTATAGTTTTGCTGTCTCTTTCTTCCTGTAACTCCCTTAACCTCTCCTCTAACAATTTGTATGCCTTACCACTTGGTGCATATATGTTAAGCAATGATATTGCTTCATTGTTTATGATGCCTTTTAGCAGGATATAATGTCCTTCCTTATCTCTTTTAATTAGATCTATCTTTACTTTTGCTTTGTCTGAGATTAGGATTGCTACACCTCCTTTTTTTACTTTAGCTGAGGCACAATATATTCTACTCCAGCCTTTTACCTTAACCCTATGTGTATCCCCCTGTTTCAGATGCGTTTCTTGTAAACAGCATATTGTAGGATTATGGTTTTTAATCCATTCTGCTATCTGCTTCTGTTTTGTGAAAATGTTCATCCCCTGCACGTTCAGGGTTATGATTTCTATCTGTGTCTTTTTCTCCATCCTAATTCCCCCTGTTTATGCTTTTATTTCTCCCTTTCCCCTTCTCGTCCTCAACAAAGTTTTGCTTTTGACTGCCGCTTTCCTCAGTTAACCCTCCCTCTTTATTCCCCTCCCTTATCTTATCGTTACCCACTTGCTACTTCTCCTCTTCCTTCTGTCCTCCCCCCTCCCTTTTTCCCCCCTTTCCCTCCCACTTCCTGTAGGACAAGTTAGATTTCTAAACTTATCAGAGTATGTTATTCCCTTCTTGAACTAGATCAGATGACAGTAAAGCTCAAATACTGTTCTTCTCCCTCCCTTCTTTCCCTCTACTATAATATGTTTTTTTGCCACTTCCTTTCGTGTAATTTACCCTTTTCTACTACCTCCTTACCACTTCCCTCATAGCCCTCCCTTTATATCTCTTATTTGTATTTTATATCTTTACATCAGTTAATTTATACAGGCATTCACAACCTATGTATATCCCTTTCATTTGTCATAATAGTTGTACCATTCACAAGAATGACTTATATATGTATATGTATATATATATATATAGATATAGATATAGATATAGATATAGATATACATAAAAAACATACATAAGATGATATAATCCCACATAAAGATGTAAACAACCTAAGTTTATTGGTTAATGATGTTTGTGGGGTTTTACCCCCTGGTTACCTTTTTATGTCTCTCTTGAGTTTTGTATTTGGAGATCAAATTTTCCATTGAGTTCTGGCTTTTTCATCAGGAAGGTCTGGAATTCCCTTATTTCATTGAATGTCCATCACCTTGCCTGGAAAATTATGCTTAGTTTTGCTGGGTAGTTGATCCTTGGTTGTAGTCCCAGCTCCTTTGCCCTTCGGAATATCATATTCCAATTTCTCCTGTCTTTTAATGTGGAAGCTGAGAGATCCTGCGTGATCCTGACTGTAGTTCCACGATATTTGAATTGCTTCTTTTTGGCTGCTTGCAGTATTTTCTCCTTGAGTTTTTAGCTCTGAAATTTGGCTATAATATTTCTTGGTGTTTTCAGTTTGGGATCTCTTTCAGGTTGTGATCGGTGAATTCTTTCAATGACTATTTTGCCCTCTGGTTCTAGGACCTCTGGGCAGTTGTCTTTGATAATTTCTTCGAAGATACTGTCAAGGCTCCTTTTTTCATCGTGGATTTCCGGTAGACCAATAACTCTCAAATTGTCTCTCCTGGATCTATTTTCCAGGTCAGTTGTTTTGCCAATCAGATATTTCACATTTTTTTCTATTTTTTCATTCTTTACGTTTTGTTTTATTACTTCTTGATGCCTCATAGATTCATTAGCTTCCACTTGCTCAAGTCTAATTTTGAATGAGTTAGTGTTTACATTTTGCTTTTGAGCCTCCATTTTCAATTGGTTGATTTCACCTCTCAGGGTGTCCTTTTCTCTCTCTAGATTCTGAATCTCCATAGCCATTTCGTCAATCTTATTCTTTAGGGATTTGATTTCATTAGTGGATTTTTTCTCCCTTTTTTCCATTTTTTCCATATTTTCTTTTAGCTCCCTAATTTGGTTTTTAAAATCCTCCTTTAGCTCTTCCAGCAGTGCTTTTTGGGCTGGAGACCAGTTCATATTAGCTTTTGAGGTATCTGATGTATCTACCGTGTCATTGCCGTCCTCCTCCATATCGATATTTTGTTCCTGCCTGTTTCCATAAAAAGAATCTATTGTCTTTGGTTTTTTTGTATTCTTCTTCATGTTTGTTGTTTTCCCTTTTCCTGGTGTTACAATGAATTTCTAGCTTTGGGCTCTGTGTCCCAGCTTTCTTATTCTGGGGGTTGTGAGTCCAGAATTATAACCTTCAGTTTCCTGAGGTGTGGGGGAGGGGTCTGGCTCCCTGGCGTCTCACTCCCTGTGGGTGCTCTCCAGCACTTGCTTTTCAGCAATGGTCTCAGCTGTTTGTTGTTTGAGCTGATGTCTGGCACTTCCCCTGGGGGAGCAAGGTTAAGTCTGGGCTCCTGGCGTTGATTGCCCCTCTGGGACTAATGAGCTTCTAGTATTTGTCCTGTGAGGCCCCGCTACTCTCTCCTCTGTTTCAGTTCTCTTTTTTTTTTTCCCCGAGGAATTCTCTGGGTGAGGGGGGGAGGGATTAGAGCCTTTTACCTGGCCATTGAGTCTTTCGGAAGTTCAAGAAGCCGAGTTCCTTTTTTTTTGCAAGCGTCAGGAGTGGGTGTTTTCATGGCCGGTGGTGTTGCGCTGCCTCTCGTCGCTCCCCCAGACTGCCGTCCTGTGTTGGGAGTCCTGGGGATCTCTGCCGGTTTCCGGCGCTCAGCTTTCTCCCAGCCCGTCTCCCACGTGGATTTCTCGGCCAGCCGCTTCCGCGTTGGTCTGGAGCAGCTCCGCACCGAGCACACACCGAGCACTCTCCGAGCCTGCAGGTTCGTTCCTCTGGCCTTTCAGACTCTTCCGGCTCGGGAATTTGCCCCATGCAGACTGCTCGCGGTTTCTGACTCTCTCAAATCTGCTCAAATTCACTTTTTTATAGGAATCTGACAGACCTTGTGAGAGAGCTCTGGTAAGACGCTGCCTTCATGAGGCCATCTTGGCTCCGCCCCTTTATTCCTAAATCTTGAATGCATTTTGACTTTATTTTGATATACAGTGTAAGAAATTGCTTTTTTTTCCCAGTTTCTGGGATACCATTTTCCAATTTTCCCAGCAGTTTTTCTGGAATAGTGAATAATTCTTAGCCCAGAAGCTGAATTCTTCACTCCTAGGGCTATATACCAAAGAGATCACATAAGTGGGAAAAAGGACCTGTATGTACAAAAATATTTATAGCAGCTCTTTTTGTGTTGGCAAAGATTTGGAAATCAAGGGGATGCTCATAAAATGGATGAACAAGTTGTGGTATAGGAAATGCAATGGAATACTATTGTGCTATAAGAAATGGAGAAGATAAGGACTTCATAATAACCTGGGAAGACCTACATGATCTGATGCTGAGTGAGAGGATCAGAACCAGGAAAACATTATACACAACCACAGACATATTGATTGTGTGATGATTAACTTTGATAGACTTGGCTCTCCTCAGCAATGCAAGGCTCAGAGACAGCTCCAAAGAACTCATGATGGAAAAGCTAACTACATCCAGAGAAACAATTGTGGGGTCTGAATGCAGATTGAGGTAAACTATTTGCTCTCTTTACATTTCTCTCTCTTTTTGGTTTTGTTTCTTCTCTCTCATGATGCATTCCATTGATCATAATTCTTCTTTGCAATTCGACTAATATGTAAATAATTTTAACGTGAAGGTTTATGTAGAATCTATATCTGATTGTTGTCTCGTGGGGGAGGTGGTGGAGGGAAGAGAAGAAAATTTGAAACTCAAGAACATATAAAACTAAGTGTTGTAAACTAATAATAAAAAATCTAATTTAAAAAAAAAGAAGGGAATAACATACACACTTGATAGGATATTGAAATTTAATGCCCTTAAGTAAAGTAGGTAGAAAGACACAAAAGAGCTGTGGATAATATAAGGGAGGGCAGATTGGGAGAGGAGATAATCAGAAGCAAACAGTTTTGAGGAGGGATAGGATCAAAGGAGAGAATATCGGGTGGGATAGGACAGAGAGAAATATGGTTTGTCTTTCACAACATGACTATTATGGAAATATTTGTGTCACAACACATGTACAACTTATATCAAATTGCTTAACCTCTCAATGGAGGTGGAGAGGAAGAGAGAGAATCTCGAACTCAAGGATTTAAAAAACAAATTTTAAAATGTTTTTACATGCAACTGGGAAATAAGATACATAGTCAATGGGGTATAGAAATCTAGTTTACCCTACAGGAAAATAAAAATGGAAGGAGACAAAGAGAAAGGAGGGTCATAGAAGGAAGGACAGATTTGGGGAAGGGGTAATTGGAATGCATAGTTTCATAGGACGTGGGAGGGGGAAGATGAGGAGAAATTTTGGAACTCAAAATGTTGTGGAAATGAATGTTGAAAACTAAAATAAATAAATTGAAATGTGGAGAAAAATAAAATAGACATTCTTTCAACTCACTTTAATCTACCTTTTAAAAACCAGTTTTTTGTGAAACTTTTAAACACAGTATAATCATTAATAGTGCAAAAGAAGTACCTAACACTTGGCAATCCTATTTACTCAATTCAAAGGCAGTTTACATAGATAGATAATTAACTGCTCTGTCTCTCTCTCACTATATACACATATATACATATATACACATGCATGTATATATATACATATATGTATGTATATACAGATATACATGTATGTGTGTGTATATATGTGTGTGTGTGTGTGTGTGTGTGTATAGTATACCTTCTCTTCTGGTTTGTTTTTAACTATAATATGATTCCTTTAAATTGTACTTTCTTTTTTCATATGAAAATCCTTGAATATTGTCTATTTTTTATTCAAAAAGGAGAAAAAGATGATACTCTTTAGAGCCACATTTACCTAGAACTTGGCTTTACAGCTTCCAGTATATTCCAGATGTTTTGCCAAAGTATCTGGGTTATATTACTGAACAAATTTCATTTCTAGTAGTGTTTGAAATTGTGCCAACTTGAACTAATATATGCCAGCTTTATTAACATCATCCCAACAGTCCTCTTAATTAAGCTTTTGATTGTTTCAATAATATTGATCTCTGTGGTGAATTGGATAAGCATTTCTTCATCTACTATTTTTGGCTCTGTCTACTACAAAATCCATTCTCAAAGTCAGCAAGAGTTTGTGAAATGTCACAAAGATTTGCTCACTGCTTAAAATTTCAGTGCTTATACTTACTGTTGGTTATTTGTTCCTAGTTACTTTAAAGAATGCCTAATTCTTTTTATTTATTACTTATTTAATTTAGTTTCCAACATTCATTTTTATAAGATTTTGAGTTCTAAATTTAAATTTCTTTCTCCCCCAACAAAGATAGCATTTGATCTGATATAGACTCTACATGTACAATCATATTAAAATATTTTTACATTAGTCATGACATGAAAAAAGAACTAGAACAAAAGAGGAAAAACCCTGAGACAGAAAAAGAGAGAGAGGGAGAGAAGAGTATGCTTCAATGTCCATTCAGACTCCATAATTCTATCTTTGGATGTGTGTATAATTTTCTATTATGAGTCTTTTGGAGTTGTCTTAGATCCTTGCATTGCTGAGTAGAGCTAAGTCTGTCTAAATTGGTCATCACACAATGTTGCTGACACTCTGTGTAATGTTCTCCTTGATCTGCTCACTTCACTCATTATTAGTTCATGTAAGCCTTTCTTTGTTTTCCTGAAATCTGCCTATTCATCATTTCTATGGAACAATAGTATTCCATTACATTCAGGTACCACAGTACCTGTGTGTCCTTTTTCCATTTCAATCATCTCTTTGGGATACAGATCTAGTAGCTATCACTGGATCAAAGGACATGCAGGTTTATATCCCTTTGGACATAGTACCCAAATGCTTTCTAGAATGGTTGGATCAGTTCACCACTCCACCAACTAGGCATTGATATTCCAATTTTCCCACATCTTCTCCAATATTGATCATTTTCCTTTTTTGTCATATTAGCCAATCTGATAGATGTGAAATGGTACCTCAGAATTGTTTTAATTTGCATTTCAATAGTGATTTAGAGCATTTTAATATGACTATAAATAGCTTTAATTTATTCAACTGAAACTGCCTGTTCACAGCCTTTGATCATTGATCAATTGGGGAATGACTGGTATTCTTATGAATTTGACTCAGTTCTCTCTGTATATATTAGAAATGAGGCCTTTATTAGAGACACTGGCTGTATTTTTTTCCACCTTCTAATTCCCTTCTGATCTTTGTTTCATTGAAAGTATACCTATTTCATGAAGCCTCACCAAATTAATCCATCCTATTCTCCAGTCTGCCACAAAATCTCTTTTTCCTCAATGTATTTTATTTTTCCCACTTTAACCTTAACTCATGGTCCTTTATAGTGTAGATCATGCTCTGAGATATCTTTTCCCATAGTTGTTATAGTTAAGCACACTCTATTTATTTGCTCACTTCAGCCTCACTGATGAGGTAAATGATATAGGCACTACAAGCCACACTTTGAAGTTGAGGATACAAAGACTCAAGGACATTCATTAACTTGCCTTTATAAAGAAGATATTAAGTATCAGATGCATTATTTGAAGTCAGGTCTGTATAACTTTAAATTCAGCATTCCACCTTACATGATATATTGCTTCATTTAGTGTGTTGCAATGAAGTATGTAATATTTTATACAATATGATCTCTATTTACAAATATCTTTAAGTAATCCATCATAAAGCATAGATTTAGAGATGAAATGGACCTTAGACACCATCTTATGCAAATCTATCATTTCACAAATGATGAAACTGAAGACAGATTAAGTAAGTTACCTAAAATTAACCTAAGAGATGGCAGAGCAGGGATTTGAACTCAGGTCTTCTGAGACCTAGTCCAGAATATTTTCACTGTGGTCTCACTGAACCTCTTATTTATGTTGAAACCTTATGAGGGAAGGAGCAAAAAGGTTGAACTGGACAATCTGTAAACTCCCTTCTAGCTCAAAATGCCTAAAACCTATGATTATTTGTTATCATTCTTTGAACAAGTTTCTCAAAAAGATTTAAGGGATTTCAGGGAGTTACAAATGGGAGGTGAGGAGATGAATACATTTCAGTCAAATAGCTATTGAAAACAATGAATGTTAGAAGGTTCCTTCTAGTAAGCAAATTTGCTGTGGACAAGTTAGGTGTGTTACAATTAACTTGACCTGAGCCATAGAGGGAGAAAAAACAGGGAATTATGCAAATAAAATAATTTGAAAGAATCTAATTATTGAAGCAGAAGAAGGATAGGCCCTGTCAGAGTGAAAAAAAAAAAACATTGAACAATATGTTCTGATGCATTTCTTTACTTTCTCATTCCTTGTCCCATGCTGTTATCCTATTGCAATAATGTTATCCTGTCTTGCAATAATTTTCCTTTGGGCAAATAAAATTTGAAACTAATTATGACCTGTGGACCAAAATGGTTCAGCAGATATAATCATGTTATTACTTATTGTAAGATGCAAAGGTTGTCGATATAGAGCTTTAAAGGAAGTTAGAGGCCACCAAGACCTACTTCTTAATTTTACAGAGGATGAAATGTGACAGAGACAGAGAGAGAGAGACACAGAGAGACATAGAGACAGAGAGAGAGAGAGAGAGAGAGAGAGAGAGAGAGAGAGAGAGAGAGAGAGAGAGAGATTTTAAGTTTTGACTATGTCACACAGCTATTAAGTCTGTAAGGTGGGATTTTAATATTACCATTTTGATATGTCAAAACATATGTGCAAATATAAGGTTATGATGTATTTCCATTAGTCCCTTGAGAAGTGGTTACAATTCCTCAACATACATAAGCAAATAAAGGAGAAAAAAGCCTGAGCAAAGAAGGCAATTCCACTGTAAGGGAAATAGAATATTCACCAAATATGAAGTATCAATGTATTTTAGTACATATTGTAAGAAACAGTATTCCCCTATGGATTTATACAGAAATAAAAGTATGCCGTGGGTGGCTTAAAATTTGCTAAACTCGGATATACATGAATTGATTTCTCCCAATAGTTCGATTGCGCTAATGTGTTGGATTGAGAAGTGGGCAAAGGGTGTCTCTACTTATCCAATTGCCTGAGTTCAGGGATAGATCTGGAAATAGAGATGGAGTCTTTATGGAAAAGTGGCATGTTATTTGAAAGGCTCAAGGAAGCATCTGAGCACTGAATGACCAAAGCGGCTCCAGGAATTAGGCATAGACCACATATATAAAACTATATCATATGTGAATTATAAGTTGAGACTTTTTAGTGTATTGCACTTTGGGTAAGGTGGTGTGGTAGATAGAATTCTAGATAGCAATGCCTGAGTTCATCCAGCCCCAGACACTGACTGGTTGTTTAACCATGGACAAGTTATTAACCTCTGACTACTCCATTTCCTCATTGATAAAATGGAGATAATAATAGCATCTTTTTCCAAGGGCTATTTTTGATTATATGAGATGATTTTTATATAGTGCTTTGAAAGTGCTTAAATGCTATATAAATTATAGCTATTATTATTATTATTATTATTATTAATTAGTGTTGGTATAAAAAAATTTTGGAGGCAGAAATAAAGGTTTCTGTTCTGCTATGAAAGAGGTCAGTATTAAACATAAGCTTAATTAAGATGATTAAACAAACATATTTCATGTGGCAGGAGATAATGAGCATAAACTTAAGCCTCAGTAAAAGAAGTAGAGCAAAAATTATTTTTGTAAATCATAGACAACAAAGGTTAAAGACAAAATAGTGAGTAAGAAAAAGTAGAAATCAGGAGGAGTAAAATCCCAGTCCATCAGCACCAGAAACGTTGTCCGTCTCAGATATCTTCATGTTTTCTAGCTTTTAAAATAAAAATGGGCCCTGTTCTACTCATCCAAAGAGCTCAAAAGTGACCAACCTATCCTTTGGTTGTTCCGAATGGGATTTGAATTAGCCAGTAAAGTTTTGGACAGCAATTTTGGTTATTTTACATTATAGCTTTTATGTTGATTTGATACTTGATATAATTATGACTAAATGTTGATTATATATGTTGATTTATACTTTCATTTATACCCTCTGTAGGTAGCATTTAACTAATGTCACTAAGTCAAACCAGAATACAAGTCGAATAATATTATTTCTGGAGATAGCTTCAATTTTCTGCTTTTTATATTTTCAGGGGATTTTTATTTTTGTCTATAAACTCATGATATTAAGTAATAAATAAAAGTTTTTTTTAACAATGTGATTACAGAATAAAATTCATAGCAAAATAATCAAGAAGTACTAGGTAGAAATTTATAAAAAGTATTATTCAATATTTCATAACTTCCAGTGATTTAAATCTTGGTCTATTTTAGAAGATACACATGGATGGATTCAGAAATGCCCATCACTTTCAAGGTTTTGTTTTATTTTGTTTTTTGCCTATTTAGCAGGGGGAAAAGATGGTGAAATGATAAAAAGGGTGATGTCTTTTCAATCTGAAAAATTCAGGACCATTTATTGAAGAGGAAAAAGTGAAAAAATGAAAGGTACAGCATGTAGCTTATAACAAAAGTGGCATAATCATGAAGAAAAATTAAAAGTAAAAGTTTTGCCCACTAAGAAAATTATTTGTTTCCTGGGTTTTATGTTTACATTCACTAAAATATAGCTGAGTGAAAAACGATTTAGATTGTGCGGATTATACCTCAGTAGATAAACATAATCTGAAGTGAAATATACAGTTCTTTTCATGTGATATGAGGACATCCTGATACAAACTTTAAGTTTTGGGGCCCACAAAAATTCCATGTCATGTAGTGATCATAATAAAGAAAAAAATGTACATGATACCCCATTCACCTAAACAAATCAGTGTGGAGTTACTTCTGCAATGTACTTACTGAAAGATCTAATCTAATGAACAGTCTGAAAAAATGTAAGAATAAATATTCTTACTTTTAAGACTTAAAAAGACATATTTAAACTAAATAGGATTAATTACTTCCTAGATCTACTTTTAATGACTTTAGTTTTGAACATGGAAATGGAAAAAAAAAAATTAATAGAAACCATGAATGTTACCTAGATAACTGAGACCCTAATCTACTTTTACCTGACTGAGAAATTAATCTTTTTTTAGTTATTTAAATAGCTGCCTCATTCCACTGTTTGTGAAAGGATACAACATTGTATACTATTTGGTAAAATTGAAAGTTGGTAGAAAATTAGGAATTAAGTATATAGTTTTGAAAAATTCCAATACTGGCTATGGACATAGAACAAATTAAAATTAAAAATATGAAAAGTTGCAGGGGATGATTATTTACTAGTTAAAAATTATATTTGTTTAATGAAATACTTTTTCAGACACTCACTGCTATGCAGAGGTGACACTATTTATCTACTGAAGTATGAAGCTCTTATAACCCATCCTAATCTAGAAAGCTTCTACTACAATCAGGTACATTAATACATCTCTATGCGGCAATGGGCAGAAGGATAAACTTTAAAAGTTCATCACCAAAGCATTGGTCATTAAAAGAATTGACAATCATTAACTTAAAAAAGTGAGTGATGGAGGAAATCATAATCTTTGAACTCGAAATAGAAATATTGGACATAGTTTCTCACTATATATTTTGATTTGAAAAAAAAAAGCTATAACCATTTAAATAATAACAAACTTAATGAAAATATGAATTTACATGACTATATTGTCATTTCTATTTGATACTTTTACTTCCATTAACCCAAATATACAGTGCAAGTTACCCCTTCCCCATTTTGAGTCCAAAATTTGAGAGACTTGGGCCCTGATTGTTATCAAAAACATTCCATACATATTATAACTTTAAAAGAGGTACTTTCCCTTTATCCACAATACCTAAAGTTAAGGCCCCTAAGCAATATTGTACCCAATTCAGGAAAAAAATATTGTTAGAATGTTCACTAGTGGATGATTTTACTCTAAAGGGAAAAAGCCCCATGTGTTATGTATTTGGTAGTAGAGATAAAAAAAGGAAACAAAAGAAAATGAGTAAGGTTTGAGCAGTCCTTCTCCAAGATTGTGATTTATTGCTGTAAAATGCTCTGACTCACTTTAAATGATACATCAGCAACTTGAAAGAATAAAAATAAATCATCAATGTGCCACAGCTTTTCGCCTTTCCCTAATCAAACATATGCTTTTTACCTGGCAAATGGGTATTATTTTGGAGGGGGGAGGAAAATGAGAGACAATTGTCATTAAGGTATACTGATAGATGTAGAAAACACTAGGCCACCTTAACTTTGTAACTACATGGGGAAATTTTGTTTCTTTATGTGTTCACCAGCAGTGATCAGGAGATATAAGAAAATCATCAGACCCAAATAGCCCTGGCATATTGTTCTTTAAAGGAAATTATTTGCTTGATTAACATGATATCGACAAAATAACCCAGTTGTACTATAGATTTGTATACAGCAAGAATGAAAAATTCAATTTTAGTGACATAGAGATCACTTAGAGTAGCTTTGCAATTTTTATCAAATGTAAAATCTTGCAGTAAAATTTCATTCTAAGTTAGACATATAGTCATCAAGTATGGATAATATGGTAAACAGCATTCTTGATATCTTCCTCAAACTCATATGCAGTGGTTCAAATCATCCATGTGATCATTTGATTAATGATTGATGAGATCTTCAAACTACCTTTAATCCTATCAGTGTAAATGCAAACTATATTAGAAACAACAGGTAGTGATCCAAATCCATGTGTTACACAATTAAGTGGGATGGAGCCTCAATTTTTCAGTGGAGTTTTGTCATAACTATATTTCTCCTGCAATGATGCTATAAATTCATTTTCTATAAGGAGTCCCTGAGCTCTGAAAAGGCCCACTCTAAAGAGAATGAGAGAGAGAGAGAGAAAGAGAGAGAGAGAGAGAGAGAGAGAGAGAGAGAGAGAGAGAGAGAGAGAGAAAGAGAGAGAAAAAGAGAGAGAGAGAGAGAGAGAGAGAGACAGAAAGAGACAGAGAGAGAGAGAGAGAGAGAGAAAGAATGGCTCAAAGGGTGACCTCAAGAATTGTATTTTTGCTGACTGCCTGACATAGATTTTTGATGGAAAATTCCTTTCAGGTTATTCACCAAGTCTGAATCTCCCAAATTACCTGAAAGTATATTGTCTCACAAGAGTTAACTAGGAAGAAGCAAGGCAGAATGCAGTCAGATAAAGTCATAAACTTCCCAACAGGACAACAAACAGCCAGAAAAGCAACAAAAATGGGAAATTCTAGAACACTATCAACCAATATCTCACTGCTTTGAAGTCTCCCAAGACACCTGTATTTTCCCTCTCCCTAAAAGAATGTGTCACTCTAATAGATGGAAAAATATGGAACTCTTATTAAGAAGAAAGAATGATGAGAAAAATGTATTTATTGAGCTCTATTTGTCAAGCAGTGTGCTATTGCTAGGAATACAAATATGAAAAAGCAAATTGATACCTTCCCTCAAGGACTTAAATTAAATAGGAGAACACAACACCTATGAGGGAGTGGGGGCCATAAAGGGGTATTTTGATCATGTAGATAATATGGATAGTGAACAGGAAAACAGTAGGTAGGTGACTCAGTGGATAGTACACTGGCCCTGGAATCAGAAAGATCAGAGCTAAAACATAGCCTCAGACACTAAGTGCTGTATCCTTGAGCAAGTTACTTAGGGTTCTTTTTTCTTCTTTTTCCTAATCTGTCTAATGAAGATAATGATAGCACATTTTATAACGATCAAATGAGCTAATATTTGTAAAGCAGTTAATACAATGCTTGGTATGTATAGTGGGTGCTATATAAATTCTAATTATTATCATCAGAATCAGAGTCAGAGTCATAGAACAATTGGTTCACACAGCCTTAAATAAATGGTAGTGTTAATCTGGTTACTGTCACCACATATTCCTGGAAAGCAGGAGTTGGGAGGAAATTGGCCTTGAGACATGCCACAGAGAAGATAAGATGGCCAAAAGGATCAGCATGACATTTTATTTGGGCTGGGCTAGAAATTTTGGAGTCTGTTCAGAAGATCAGATCCCTGGACTCAGAAGCTTTGAGTGCCTGGTGGGAGTTAGAGGCTAGAGAACAGAAATATGCATGAAGATGGCCAAGGAGATGAAGGCAGGTAACATTAGTTTTGTTGATTGCTCCTGGAATTTAAACACCTGTTTTTATCATAGCTACATTAGTAACTTAGAATTTATTGGCAAAACACCTCAGCTCCATCCTTTTTGAATCATTTCATTAACTTGCCTCTGTCTTATTCCCTTTAATATGGATTATTAATCAAAGTTTATCTTTTTCCAAGGGAAATTTGAAAGTTTTTGTGGGTTATAGTAAATGATTCACTATATTCTATATAGTATTTAATAATATTTTCGATATCTGAATCAATCTAAAAATTCTAGACATGGCTTGTAGCCATTTTTTCATGTAAACAATTCCCAGACATTAAATATTTATTATGCACAAGAAAAAGTAATGACTGCCTTCTGTGATAATACAATTTATCCACAGAAGACATACTTTATTAGTAAATAACTAATGTTGCTAAATTTAAATGGTTTGGCCTCCTCCACAAGTTTCTTAACTGGTTAATACTCCACTCCAAATTTAACACATGGACAAATCTGGGATGACAAATTATTAACTGAGCAAATTAAAGTGTCTGAAGAATATGGCTAAGAGTGCCTCGTACCAAAACTTCCAGTGGAGATAATGTGACATACTGTGGCCTCTATTAAGACATTTATCCTAGAACATCAGCTTTCAAAATTTATTTTCCACTTTTTGGATGAGCACAACACAACGTTTCCTATACTGATTACATATTTATGAATGAAGGTTTATAGCTTAGAAAAGAATTTCACAAGAGTTGTATAGTCAGTTAAAAACATAAAGGCATAATTGTAAAGGATGCTATATTTTTTTCTTTAGTTGTGAAGCAACAATAAGAGTTTGTGAATTTGCTAAAATTATATTTTTAATTAATATTGACTTTTAGTAATAAAGCGAGAGTATCTCAGTCACACCTCTCAGCCTGAGGTTAAGTACAGTTTCAAGACCAAAAGGTGAGGAAATTATCCTAAGAAATAGGTTTTTGATGCTTTTGATGGTATAGGTTAGTTCTTTAGGGTATGACATTTATGGCAGAGAGAAGAAATGCTATACAAATAACTGAAGTAGGTCAAAGCCATACATGTAAGCAGTATATGCAACTTGATACATAAAGTTTAATTCAAAAATCTTGTCTTTTTTGAGGCTATTGCCTTTTATGATCACTGACAATGAAAACATTACCTAAGGCTTTAAGCTATTCACTTTTCCCTAAGATTTAAAGTTCTTAGAAATGAACTTTGAATTCCATTTGATAGTCCACTTTTATAGCACTTTATATTTTGAAAGTGTCATCTAGTCCAATCTATAATTTAAAATGAATTCATTTTTCCTACATCCTATAATAATAGTCATCTAGCCTTGCTTGAAGAAACCCAACGAATGCAAAACTACCTTCTCCTGATAAGCCCATTTATTTCACTTTTGCATATGTAGAATTGTTAAAAATTTATCTTTACTTTTCTCTCTTAATTTTTATATTCACAATTTTCTGCCTTTACACCTTGTCCTGGACTCTTACCCCAAAGAAAAGAATTTGAATGCCCTTTCCACAAGACAAAACTTCATGTATTTGAACATAGTTATGATGCTCCAATAAGTCATCTGTTTTGTGAGCCAACTATTCTCCATTCTTCCATTTGATTCTCAAGTGTCATGTACTTGAAACCTTTACCTATTCATCTTCCACACATCTAAATACTCTCCAGATAAGAAATGCTCACACAAATGACAATGCACAGAATTGACTACTATCCTTCATATATAGTATGACTAAGGAAATGTGTATTATCACCTTCTTATTTCTGATAGCTATAATGAATTCTATTAACTTGTTCCAACTGAAATCCTGAGGATAAGGTGGACAGTTGAGGCTGAATTATAGGTGGTAGATGTAGTACAGAGAAATCCTCAATGTTGTCAGATCTAGTTGAATTATATTATCAAAGTCCCAATGGTTAATGACATCGACACACTGGAGAAAATTCTCTATTATCGTATTTTGGCCCAGTGCTTTTCAATATTTTTAATGATGAAGTACTTATGTTTATTCAATGAAAGTTAATTTGTGGGCACTGTGACTGGAAAGATGGTGTGCCCTCGACTATAATAGGGGAATTTAAAAGGAAGTAAAGGAGGGAGCTCTCACTCATGTATTGGCCTATTTTTTTTCAGTAAATATGAAGCAAGAGAATAAAGCTTCTGTATGTGTTGTTTGCCTGCTGTTTCTTCCAGTAGACTGTGATCTTCTTGAAAGCAGGAATTTTTTTTACCTTTTTTAAAATTCCTGGAACTAATGAATACTTTAAAAATGTTCATTGGCTGACTGATTACTTCTCAAATTTCTGAATGGAATGAAATTGTAAAGGTTAGGTCAAAGAATAAAGTAGAACAATTTTCAAAAAAATTCTCAACAGGCTAAAATTATTGACAAAATCTAAGAAAAGTTTGATGGAGATAAAGTTCTATATTTGGAATCAAAAATACATTACACTTGGATAGGATTGAGCAGGGATTACAAGACAAGAATTCTATAACCTAGAGACACCTCAGTGTCATAAAAGAGCAGTCGGTATAGATTCAGGAAGACCTTAGTTCAAATTCATCCTCAGATAATTGCTAGCTATGTGACCCTAGGCAATTAATTAACCTTTATCTGCCTCATTTTCCCCAACTGTAATGAGGGGATCATAATAGAACCAAGCTCACAGGGTTGGTGTGAAGACCAAATGAGATAATATCTGTAAATCCTGAGCACAGTGCCCACCACATGATAGGCACTTAATATATCCTCTCTCAAATGAAAATAGTCATTAGTTAACTAACTGTATTACTGCAGTGTGAGCCCAATGTGTGATAACAGTAAATTATGATACTAAAACAAACAGGATGATTAGCTGCATTAATAGAATAATAGTTTCCAGAATAAAGGAAGTGATAGTATTTTGTATAAAGTACAGCATACTTTACCATAGTCAGATCATATTTGAACAATATGTTTCATACCACTGTTATATAATAATACTCTAAATTCACTCCAGAAGGATGCAAAGATAATAGTGCAGATTTCAGAAGCTATGATCTTGAGGGGGCAGCTAGGTAGTGCAGTGAAAACAGCACCAGCCCTGGAGACAGACAACCTGAGTTCAAATCTGGCCTCAGTCACTTGACACCTACCAGCTGTGTGATCCTGAACAAATCACTTAGCCTAATTGCCACAAAGAAAAAGAAAAGGAAAGGAACAACACCTTTGGGGATCAATTGGAAAAAAATCAGAATATTTAGAGTTAAGAAAAAGAGATATTAGCCAACAAACATATATATATTAGAGAAGAGGATTTATTTGCTTGGACACAGAGGGAAGAATTAGGAATAATGGGTAAAAAAATGTTGCAAACTTAGATTCCAGCTTAATGTAATGACAATTTCTCAGAAATTAGAGTGCCTTCCAAGTCAAATGCTATACTGATAATAAAAATTCACTCAGGAAAGAGAGATTTACCCATAAGCAGATTCTTCAGGCAGAGGCTGAACATCCAAATGTTATGGGTGCTTTCAGGAGATTATTATGATGAAAGTATTGACTATATATATCTGAGGTCCTTTCTGACTGAGATATTAAGCTTCTATGATGGGAATTTGAAGTTTAATGCAAATGTTATTTAATATTTTCCTCTTTGTAACTGTGGCATCTACCAAGGTACTTAGTATATGATAGATACTTAATCAAAGCTTGGTGATTGATTGACCAGAATAGATTTGTTGAAAAGGCATTACAAAAAAAAAGAGTTAGATATAAGACAATTCACCTTTTCCTATTTTAAATGACAAAAGACAAGCATAAATTCATAGAACTGGAACGATATTTTTGATTATTTTGTTTTGGTGTAAACACTGAAATGGGAAATACCTAAAATTATATGCATTTCTAAAATACTTTGAAAGTTTTGGACTAACACTGGAAATTAAATCAAACTCTTGTTTGAATTGCCTGAGCTGTTGCAACTACAGCGATATATTGACAATGACTTTCACTAAAGAGACAGAAGAAAATTATGAGAGTGCCCAGACAAAACTTACAAGGTGTCTATGAGCAAAAGGATGTCACCATCCTAATTGTCCTAAAAGCAGTTGTTTGCTTCACTATAAGAACTAAAGAAGATGCTTCTGTTGAGAAATACTTGCTAAGAAAACAAAAAAAAAAATATTTTGACAGCCAAGCTCTAAATGTTACCAAATAAAGCATTTGTTTTGATGAAACATATGTTTCACTTTAAAATGTGAGTCAATACAAACAAAAATAGAGTGATAATGCAGTAATTATTCAGGAGGTATCTGCATCAAACAGTGTTATTATCAGATCTTTGTATATAAATGTAAAGATTATTAAATCCTGTCCTCATAGAATCTCATAGAATTTAAAGGGAAAATATTGTTGTTTTTTTGTTTTTTTTTGGAGGGAAGTTTGAACTCTTTCCTCTACTAAAGCTAATTGTTGTACTGAAATTTAAAGATTGTTTAGAATAATAAACTACAATATGTTTGTCTATTTTCCACCATTGTTTAGTTCAGTATCTTATTCTTAGATCTCTTTAGAGTCTACACTCTTGACATATCCTTCTCTTGCTAATATTATTGCTTTGATTCAAAACTGAGCTATATATATATATGTGTAATATATATATATATGTGTATATATATATATATATATATATATATATATATATATATATATATATATTATGGCAAATATCTGTTCTGTTAGACTGTCACATAAATAATTGCTCCCCAATGATTTTTTTTAAATTTGTTTTACTGTTGTTTTGTTTTGTGGTACTATAAAGGAATGATCCTGAGTCAATGAACATCTTTAAAAAAATCAGTCTTAGTCTGCTTTTCATAAAGACTAAGTATTCAATACCTTGGCTTATTCAGTATATCTACCATGTGACTCCTCATCGGCAAAATGTAAAATGTTGTCACTTTAATATGAAATGAAAAAAATAATGTAGCCACCTTGGAGAGGAATTCCTATCAACTACTGACAGGATCAAAAATAACAAACAAATCACCATAATGAAAAACTAAAGTTTCCTCATCACTCCCCTCCACATAATCTCATTACATTGAAAACATAATCCAGGGTTTTTTCTTTCTTTTTCACAAAATAATTCTATTCTGTCTTACTCCAAAGCTAGATAAGAAATTATTCTGACCTTTGGGGATCAGGGGTTATTGACTTTTTGTCCCCAATTACTGTCTGCACATTTTGAAATTTAAACCAAGCTTCATTCGTAAACCCCTTGAGAGAGGTCATTTATATGTGTCAATAAATTCACTTACACGTTTTAATCTAGAAGATTAAAAAAGATATGAAAAAAGCTATATCTAGAAAGATAGATCTGTAAGACTGTGGAAAGGAATTATTTTCTCAAGCAGACTATGTAGAATGGCACCTGTGGAAAAATAAGTTTACAATATGTAGTAACAATGAAAACCAAAGAATCTTAGAATTAGAAAGGACTTCTTTGACCATATAGTTAAGCCCTTAACTTAAGAGAATTCCTATTTTAACACTTCTGACAAGTCATGATCTAGTTCCTTCTAAAGACTTCCAGGGACAGAGAGCCTACTACTTCTAAGGCAGCTTATTCCACAAATGTTATTGTTAGGAAATATTTTCATGATAGCAAACAAATTGGCAATATTTATTATCCGTCCATTACTAACAACCCTTGCCTCTAGATTTCCTTCCTTCTTCCTTTCTTTCTTTCTTTCTTTTATTTCTTTCTTTCTTTCTTTCTTTCTTTCTTTCTTTCTTTCTTTCTTTCTTTCTTTCTTTCTTTCTTCTTTCTTTCTTTCTCTTCATTTACAAAATTCAGTTCCCGAAGCTTTCAAGTTTCAATTTTCTCCCCCTCTTTTCCCCTTCATCCATTTCCCAAGGCAGCATGAAATCTGATATAGGCTCTAGATATACATTCACATGAAACCTATTTTCACATTAGTCAGGTTTCAAAGAAGAATAATAAACAAGGGAATGAACAAAGAGAAAGAAGGAACAAAACAAAACACAACAAAAAAGAGAGAGAAAAAAGAGTATGCTTCAATTTTCATTCAGACTAAATAATTCTTTCTCTGAATGTGAATACTATTTTCTATCATGAGCCTTTTGGAGTTGTCTTAGAAACTCACATTGCTCAGAAGAGCCAAGTCTATCAAAGTTAGTCATAGGACAATGTGGCTCTAGCTATGTCCAATGTCTGGTTCTGCTCGCCTCACTCAGCATCAGTTCATAAAAGCCTTTACAGGTTTTTTCTGAAGTCCACCTGTTCATCATTTCTTGTATCACAATAGTATTCCATTATACTAATATACCACAACTTCTTTCTCAACTGATGGGCGTCCCCTCAATTTCCAATTCTTTGGTACCACATAAAGAGCTGCTAAAAATATTTTGTACATGTGGGTTCTTTTCCCATTTGCATGATCTCTTTTGGATACAGCCACAGAAGTGGTATTGCTGGGTGAAAAGGTATGCACATTTTAATAGCCCTTTGAACATAATTCCACATTAGTCTCCAAAATGGTTGGATCAGTTCACAACTCCACCAACAATGCATTAGTGTTTGAATTTTCCCAGATATTCTCCGTATTTACAGTTTTCCAGTTTTGTCATGTTAGCCCATCTGGCATGTGTGATGTGGCACCTAAGAGTTGTTTTGACTGAAAAATAACAGGAATCTAATAATTAGGTGAAATCATAGGTCATCATATTTATGAAAATGAGAAAGATTTAATATAAATTTTTTGGGGGGGAAGGCAGGGCAATTGGGGTTAAGTGACTTGCCCAAGGTCACACAGTTAGTAAGTGAATGAAGTGTCTGAGGCTGCATTTGAATTCAGGTCCTCCTGATTCCAGGGCCAGTGCTCTACTCACTGTGCCACCTAGCTGCCCCTATGTGAATACTTTAGTACAAACAAACACCAAGATTTGCTGTTTGTTGCAATTCATCTTCTTGAAAAGGCTTTATACTTTTGCTTCATTTCCATAGGATGCATTGACAGGACCTTAAAATCACATCCATCAATAGAAAGATTCAAAATACTAAAAGTAGGGCTGAAATCATCACTAGCATAGTTTGCTGCCAACTTCATACTGTAACTCCTTTACCTTCTACTCTAAGAATTTGTATGTTATACCACTTGGTGCATATATGTTTAATAATGATATTGCTTCATTGAGAAGTGAAGCAATTCTGTATAGGTTATACATGTTTATTAATGCAAAACACATTTGTAATAGTCATGTGGAAGAAAACATAGACCAAAAAACCCTCATCATAATAAAGTAAAACAGCAGTATGCTTAAATGTGTATTTAAAAACCATCACTTCTTTCTCTGGAGATGGATAGCATTTTTCATCATAAGTCTTCTCAGTTCTTGCCACTTGTAGTACTTTTTTCCTTGACATGGATAGATATGAAATTTGGCTATAATGTTCCTTGGAGTATTTATTTTGGATATCTTTCTTGTCATGATTAGTGGATTCTTTCAATGACTATTTTGCCCTTTGGCTCCAGGACATCAATGCAGTTTTTCATTGATAATTTCGTGGAAGATGCTGTCCAGGTCCTCTTTTTGATTATGGCTTTCAGGTACTGTAATGATTCTGATATGTTTATCCTCCATCTGTTTTTCAGGTTACTTTTTTCCTATGATGTATTTTTCATTTCTTTGTTTTTATCATTCTTTGGAATCTGTTTGATTGAATCTTGGTATCTTATAAAGTCATTAGCTTCCACGCACCCAATTCTAACTTTGAGGTGTTGTTTTCCTCAGTTAGCTTTTTGTGATTCATTTTCCATGTGACCAGTTATACTCTTTAAGGCCTTGTTTCTTCAGTGGATTTTTGTATTTATTTTTCCATTTGGCCAATCCACTTTTTAAGCTTTTGTTCTGAGATGTTGAGGCTTTTGTTCATAATCATCTTCTATCAATCTCATTTCTGTTCCCAATTTTTCTTCTACTTCTCTTGTATGCTTTTTTAAATTCCTTTTGGAACTCTTCCATGAGCTCTTTCTGGGACAGAGATCACTTCCTATGGTTTTGCCCATGGGTGTTTTGACATTATTGACCTTTTCTAAGTTTGTGTCTGTTCTTCCCTGACACCATAACATAACTTCTGTCATCAGAGTATTTGTTGTTGCTGGGTTTTGCCAATCTTTTTGACCTTTTCCCTTTTTTAAAAAAATTTGGGCTCTGCTCCTAGGTGTTAGATGTGCTCTCTCAGGCTTCTTGTTCCAGGCACTAAAACCCTGTGTTTACCTGGTGCTGTACTGAAATTGCCCTGAGGCAACATGTTGTGCTCAGGGAGTATGGTGGGGGTGGCTGACACTGCTGGAGGCCATGGGTACCTCCCACCTTATCTAATACGGAGATGTATCTGACATGTGCTGCCCAGAAGGATTTTTTTTCTGCTTTTCCCTGGGGCTACACTGAGGACCAGTGGTCTGCCCATTGGAGGTGTGTATTTTCCTGGGGCTATGATGAAGCATGTGCTGTAGCACATGGTGGTGGCGGGGATGGTGTCCTGGTGTTGGGCTGCTCCACTACACTGGGACTTAGGATCTCCCACTGATTTGCTAAAGTGGCCCTTGATGATAGCTTGCTGAGACAGTTCTGGTCATGGAGTGTACTCTCCTTTTGCTCAAGTGAGATAGCCTTTCTCGTTGATCTTCCAAGTTTATTGGACTAAAACCCTGCTTTACCTCACTTATTTATTTGTTTGCTCATTCATTCATTCATCTATCTATCTATTCATTTTTTTCTGGTTTTGCTGTTCCAGCATTTGTTTTGGGGCACTATTTTGTGGTTGTTTGGAGATGAATATGGGAGAGTTATGGTATATTTACAGCTTACTCTACTGTCATGGCACTCCTCTTCCCACTCTTACTCAAAAGTGGAATTTATTGTAAAAATAAAGTAGCTGTAGTAGTCATGATCTCAGATAAATTTAAATCTGAAATAGATTTAATCAAAAGAGAAAATAGGGAAACTACATTATGTGTCAGCAACACTTTTTAATATTTTAGACCAATTAAAATAACTAGACGGTATACAATACCAGAGAGTATACCTACCAAGCATACACATGAACTATATGAGCATAAACAAAAAATGCTTTTTATACAAATAAAGTTAGATCTAAATAATTGAAGTAATACATACTGTTCATGGAAGGTAAAGTTAAAATAATAATATATAAAATGTACTGAGAAAAGGGGCTTAATATTAGATGGAACAGAGAAGTAAGAGTTGCCCTTAAAGATCCTCCTGAATCCTTGTACCCAAGTTTGTCAGGCCTTCAGGGAGAACAGGAAATTGGTTGAGCCCTGGTGAAATTGAAGAAATATGGAGAGAGCACTACAGACCTCATATTAATTTGACCATACATTGGAAAAATGGATTAAATACTGTAACTAGAGCATTAATTGTTACTGGGGCAGAGGCCTCCTTTATATATGGAAACTCTAATAAGTTTAAACATGGAACTCTTATTACCATCACAGGACTGGGAGAGGCTGAAATATCATCTAGACAAGTTGAACTAACGGTGAAAATTGGCCAATGGCCTAAGCAAGAATATACCATAGTAATTGTACCCATTCCTGAATACATCATTGGAACAGATGTATTGAAAGGTATGACTCTAAATTTACTTGAAGGGAGATACCAATTTGCAGTAAGGAAGATAGGGATTAGTACAGTTGTAGTGGGAAAAAATGCACCAATAACTGTACCTGAAACTTCTGAAGTAATTATTTTAAAGCAGTATCATGTGCCAAGTGGAAAAGATGAAATTACCAATACTGCAAAGGACTATGTTGAGGTAGGAGTGTTAGTTCCTAACACCACTCAATAGAATAATCCTCTCAGGCCAGCCTGAAAATCAGATGGGACATGGAGAATGACACTGTATTATAGACAATTGAATAAGGTGACACATCCCTTGTATGCTGCTATTCCAGATACCATCGATTTAATAGAAAGATCCAGAAATATGATGGGACTTGGTATGCAGTTATAGATAGAGCCAATGCTGTCTTTATGATACTAATAGATTCCAGACAATGACACCAATTTTCTTTCACTTGGCAGGGCCAAAAATATACATTTACCTGATTGCCACAGGGATATCTGCATAGCCCCAATATTTGTCATAGGATTGTGGCTGAACATTTGGATGATTTACAGCTACCTGTTGTATAGCTTGCCCACTACACAGATGATATTATGGTACAGGGAAAAATGTAAAAGAAGTGGAGAAACAGTTTGATGTTTTCAATTGAGCATATGAAAAGCAAGGATGGGAAACTGACCCTGCAAAGAGTCAAGGGCCAGCTCAAACTGTAAAAATGTGGGGTATACAATAGAATAAGGGGCTGCAAGAGATTTTCCTGCAAGCCCAACAAAAGATTAAGTATTTTCCTATCCCTACCAATAGGAAAGAGGCCCAAAATTGACAGGATTATTTGGATATTAGAAGCACCACATTCCATGTCTAAGACAGATTTTGAAACCCTTATATAAAGTTACAAAGAAAAAATGTGAATTTGATTGGGGACTTGAGCAGAGTAAAGCTTTTGAAGAAACCAAAGCTGCTATATAATTGGCCCTATATTTATAGACTATGCAAAGTGGCCCTGTGGAATTACAGGTAACTGTACAGGATGAACATGCAAACTGGAGTTTATGGCAAAAACATCAAAGCTGAAATGTGTGCTTAGGTTTTGATGTAGGAAAATCCCTTCATCTAGAGTTCAAAAAATCCCTTTTGAAAAGCAGCTGTTAGCTGAATATTGGGCTTTGACAGAGACTGAACAACTGTCTGTAGGCCATGAAGCAATGTTAAGGCCTGAAATTCTGATTATGACTTGGATAATAAGTACCCCAGCTTCTCACAGAATTGGACATATGCAAAAAGCTAGCATAATTAAAAGTAAATAGTATATTAAAAATACATCTAAAATAGGCAAAAGCGGTGTTTCTGCTCTACATGAATCTATAGGAAATATAGATACCAAGGAAAATGAAATACCCCCTGAACCAAAGCAGCAGTTGGTACAATCCTTGTTTAAATGTAATGTGGGATATGATGGATTAACTGAAGAACAAAAGAAACATGCATGGTTTATGGATAGGACAGCAAAATATTTGGGGCAGAAAAGGACATTGGAAAGCAGTAGCATATAACCCATGTACTAGACAGCATTTAGAAAGTGCTAGACAGGTAGCAGTAATCAATATGTTGAACTTATGAAAGTACATCAAGTTATCAAAGCAGAGAGAGAAGGACAGTGTCGTATATTAACTGATTCATTGGTGATAGCCAATAGGTTAGGTACATGTATGCCCATGTGGAAAAATCAAAGTTGAGAAATTCATGGCAAACAAATCTGGGGCAAAGTATTCTGGGAAGATATATGGGGCATGTCTTTGGTTACTAATTTGTTGGCTTTTCATTTAGATACTCACCTGGCCCTCAGTACACCAGAATGTAAGTACAATGCACATGTTGATCAACTAGCAAAGATTGTTACTCTACATATTTTCCCTCCTCTGACAACAGTTGATGATCCAGTACTAGCATAAAGGGTCCATCAAATGGCCGGCCATTTAAGGGTCCAGGCCACACACCAGTGGGCACAAGATTGTGGTATCAGTATCTCTTATTCACTGTTAAAACAAGTAGCATAGGAATGTTATGTATGTCCATTGGAAAAGGAATGAACTGTTCCTTGGATAGTAACTGGAGAGGTAGCAAGGGGAAAAGTTAAAGCCCCAATTTTGCAGATAGATTATATTGGACCCCTACCCCAAGATAAAGGATGCAAAATTATATGTACTTCTGTTTACATCTATTCAAGTGTAGTAGTGGCTTATCCTTATAAGAATGCAACCCAGAAAAAAATCCATAAAACTCTAGATATTATAAGTCTATATTATGGAACCTCACTTCAGATTCAAAGTGACAGGTGGTCATATTTCAAAAGTAATGAAATGAAGAGATATTGTATATTAAACAGTATAGAATAGATATATCATAATCCATATTATGCACAAGCATCTAGGATAACTGAAAGAATGATTGGATTATTGAAAGAACAGTTAAGAAAGTTGTTTTGGTAATTCATATCTACATTGGAAGGATAATTTGTGCACTGCTTTACATAATTTGAATAATAGACCATTGAGAGAAAATACACCTCTAGCCAGAATGATGACTTCAAATCTGCAAATTAGAAAACAGCAAACACATAAGATCCCAAATACTGAATATTGGACTGTGAAGTGAGATGTCCCAGCTCTGTATCCAGGAACACCTGGCTCAGCAGGATATGATTTACATTGTTTAGAGGAATTTTGGTTGGATTGAAAAAAAATTAGCCACACCAGATATTAAACTGTACTACACAGCAGCAGTCATCAAAACTGCCTGGTACTGGTTAAGAAACAGGGGTGTGGATCAGTGGAATAGGATAGGTACACAAGCAGGTGAAATCAACAAGTTTAGCAATCTACTCTTTGATAAACCCAAAGAAGCCAGTTTCTGGGCTAATAATTCACTATTTCACAAAAACTGTTGGGAAAATTGGAAAATGGTAGGGAAAAAACTGGGCATAGACCAATATCTTACACCATATACCAAAATAAAGTCAAAATGGGTTCATGATTTAGGAGTAAAAGTTGATACTCTAAATAATTTGGGAAAGCAAGGAATAGTTTACTTATCAGATTTGTGGAAAAGTAAAGAATTCATGACCCAACAAGAGACAGAGAGCATTACAAAATGCAAAATGGATAATTTTGATTATGTCAAATTGAAATGTTTTTGTACAAAAAAAGCCAATGCGACAAGAATTAGGAGGGAAGCAGAAAATTGGGAGAAAATCTTTGCAACTAGTATCTCTGATAAAGGCCTCATCTCTAAAATATACAGGGAGCTAAGCCAAATATATAGGAATACAAGCCATTCCCCAATTGAGAAATGGTCAAAGGATATGAACAGGCAGTTTTCAGAGGAAGAAATTAAAGCTATCTACAGGCATATGAAAAAATGCTCTGGATCGCTGCTGATTAGAGAAATGCAAATCAAAACAACTCTTAGATACCACATCTCTCCTGTCAGATTGGCTAAAATAACAAATCAGGAGAATGATAAATGCTGGAAAGGTTGTGGGGAAATTGGAACATTGTTGCATTGCTGGTGGAGTTGTGAGCTGATCCAGCCATTTTGGAGGGCGGTGTGGAACTATGCCCAAAGGGCTATAGAAATGTTCATACCCTTTGACCCAGTAATACCACTTCTAGGGTTGTATCCCAAAGAAATCACGCAAGCGGGAAAAGGACCCATATGTACAAGAATATTTATAGCAGCTCTCTTTGTGGTAGCCAAGAATTGGAAAGCAAAGGGATGCCCATCAATTGGGGAATGGCTGAACAAGCTGTGGTATATGAAGGTGATGGAATACTATTGTGCCATAAGAAATGGGGATGATGCAGACTTCATAACAACCTGGAAAAACCTACACAACATAATGCTGAGTGAGCGGAGCAGAGCCAGGAGAACGTTGTGCACAGCCACAGATATGTGGATTCCGTGAGGACCAACCCTGACATACTGCGCTTCTTTCAGCAACCTAAAGGGGCAAGGAGAATTCCAGGGGACTCACGATGGAGAATGCTATCTTCATTCAGAGAAAGAACTGCGAAGTTTGAATACAGACTGAGGCACACTACATGCTCGCCTTTTCTGCTTCTCTTTTGTTTTTGTTTTTGGGTTTTTTTTTTTCTTGTTTGTTTTTTTTTTTTTTTTTTTTTTGTTCTGTTTCTTCTTTCTCGTGATTCATTCCATTGGTCAAAATTCTTCTCCATGACTTGACTAGAGCATAAATTAATTCAATGCGAAGTTATACATGACAGTTATCTGAGACTTCATGCCGTCTTGGGGAGGGAGGGGGGAGGGAGGGGAGAAAAACTGGAACTCAAAACTATGTAGAACCGTGTGTGGTAAACTAAAAATAAATAAAACACCTTAAAAAAAATTAGAAAAATAACTACTGGAATATAAATGAGAATCCCTGAAAATCATTTTGGACTGATATTATCTAAAGCAGAATTAGCAGCTCCAGGAATCCATGTATTGGATAGAGTGCTAGATTCAAATTATCAAGGAGAAATTATTGTGACATTTCAAAATTTAGGTGAAGAACCTATACAGTTTTCTAAAAATGATAGAATGATTCAAGTGATTACCATTCCTTGTAAAACCATACCCCTTGTGAAAACTGACCCTCCTTCCAAAATAATTATCAGAGGAAATGTAGGGTTTGATTTTATTGCTGGAATAAAATTGGGAGCTAAAGTATGGGTAAAACAGAACTAAGATGATGTTACAAAGGCTGTAGAAATTATGACACACAGGAAAAATAATACTTTAACTTTTGTTTATTCAGGAGAAGATGATTGCCAAATTGTACCAACTCATATATTGTACCACGAATGGGGTTATGATAGTGGGTTCATGGACTCCAGAAGCATGACTGACCCTATATCTACTGTGCTTCTTGTTATTGTCTCTTTGTTTTTTTTTGGCTTTGTGTCTGTTTGTGTTTGCTAGATTTGTTTCCTGCAGGCTTAGTACCCTCCACCTACAGATGCCCCATCACTTAAGCAAGATGTCACCCTCTGTCTACAACTGTGATATGTCACCCCTGGACCTGAGGTTTACCAAACTCCAGATGCCTGTTAAAGAACTGACCTCTCAAGTGCGACCACTTTAGCTAAGGACAGCTCCAAATCCAATTTCAGCAGGAAGTAGCCATGCAAGAAGAGATCTTCAGTCCTTACCCCAAGATGTTTAGGCCCCAATTGTTCAGTGGGGGAATGATGATATAGTTTTATGTGCCTATTTTGTGTTACCCTTGTTATATTGTGATAAAGTTCTGTTGATACCAGTTGCCACATTGACCTATGTAATGGATGAGAAAGACCTTGGTGCCAAAGCATTGTTCATGTATTTTTGCTTAATTTGAAGATCTTCTCATACATTAATAGGCCTATGTGACCTACTTAAGTCATACAGAAGCTTAAGTCACATGGGGCAAGAGGAGCTTGCTGAATGGGTGGAACAGGAAGGGTGGAGCAGGAAGTTTGTCAGAGGACTTAGAGTGGTTGGAGAGAGATGGTGCAGGTAGGTAGGATTGTGAGTGTTTGTCTGAAGGTTAGAGGAGGGGGAAGGCTTTGGGTTGGTTTTGCTCCCTGTTGTGATAATGTGTATTAACTTCTTTGTTGCTATGATGGATTTGGTTTATTGGTGTTCAGATGTGGCTTTCAGGTGTCTGAATAAATGTTTTAGTCCTGTCTTCTATATAGAGTCTGCCTATCAGATTTGTGATTCAGAACTATGCCAGCATATTCATAGTCACCATTGGTGCTGTGAATATTTCATTGGCAGTGCAGATATATATATATATATATATATATATAACATATATATATATATATATATATATGTATATGTATATATATATATGTGTATATATATATATATACATATATATATATGTATATATATATGTGTGTGTGTGTATACATATATACGTATAGATAGATAGATAGATAGATAGACAGAGAGATAGACAGATAGTTAGATAGCTACAGGTGTGTGTGTGTGTGTGTGTGTAATTGTAGCCTTCTTTAGGGCCTGGAGATGGGGAGGGAAGGAGAGAATAAGTAAAATATACACAGCAGAGAACAAAAGAAAACCTACAAGGAAGCAAAGATAAGCTGGGGAGCTTTAAAAACATTGTGTAGTAGTTATTATATAGGTTTTCTTAAATTGGAAATGTATTGTTTTATATTAAATCCTCTCATGTAATATCTTCTGTGTACATGGCAGTGTTTATTTTTTTTATTTCCTCATTTTGTATTTAAGTTTAAAATAAATTAGGAAAAAATATAAATAGATAAAGTCAGGGCAAAAAAAAAAATGTGTAGTACTGGTTGTCACCCCCAAATGTTAGTCAACTCCAGAAGAATGTAGATGGATGAGAAAACTCAATAGACAACCTTATGAAGTTACTGGAAATGTCTTTATAACTTGTTTTCACAACTGGGGTATTTCTTGTTTGAATGATAAAGTTTCCTGTCTATGAGACCTCAGTTCTGGCCATAACACCTCTTGAAAGAACATCATGTTTTAGTGCATAAATTGACTACTCTCCATACATATACTATTTTTACTTAAAAACAATAGTACAAAAAGAAGTCTTGTTCTATCATACCTATGAGAGGTCAGGTTGTGTTTTCCAAGCTCAAACTTTATGGAAGAAGCTTATATTGCTTTTATCACATGCCCATACTTCCTTTCACAGCAAATTGCTCAAACTATGGAAGGAGAAATGCCAATGATTAATGAACAATCATTATGTCACTACCATCACACATCTTGAATATATAGCAACAGAATAAAATGGTGGGAAAATGACCCTACTCTTTGTATTTTTGAAGCTTTGTATTTGTGGATATGATTTTAAGATCCTGCCAATGCATCCTGGGGAAATAAAAAATATACATGCATACATACATACATACATATATGCACACATACACATATACAGACAGGCAGATAGACAAACAGAAAGACAGATAAATAGATAGATAGATAGATAGATAGATAGATAGATAGATAGATAGATATAGACATAGATTATAGATATATCCTGTCTTTCAAGAGGATAAATTATAATGAACAGCAAATCTTTGGGGTTTGTTTCCATTAAAATTATTTTTATAAAATCTTTTCAAGGGGCAGTTACATGGCTCAGTGAGTAGAGCACTGGCCCTGCAATCAGAGGACCTGAGTTCAAATCCGCCTCAGATACATGATAAACCTACTAGCTGTGTGACTTTGGGCAAGTCACTTAACCCCAATTGCCCTGCCTTCCCCACCTCCAAAAACAAACAAACAAGCAAATAAAATCTTTTTTTCAGTTTCATAAATCTAGTGACCTATGATTTCACCTAATTATTAGAATCCTGTTATTTGTCAGTCAGTCCAATAAACATTTGTAAAGCACCTACCTTATATCAGGCACTGTGCAAGGCACAGGAGATGCAAAGGAAGACAAAAAAAGATAGTTTCTGTCTTTGAGGAATTTACCACCTAATGACAGAGATAACATGGAATTGACTATGTAGAAACAAGTTATATATAGGATAAATAGCAAATAATGAACCGAGGGACAGCATCAGAAATTAGAGATGTTGAGAAAGACTTCTTGTGGACAGTGGGATTGTAACTGGCCCTTGAAAGAAGGCAGGATGTCAAAAGGCAGAGATAAGGAGGGAGGAGCCCACCAGGCATTATGAACAGCCAGTGAAATTGCCCAGATTCAAGAGACAGAGTGTTTTATCAGAGGAATATCAAGTAGGCCAGTATGCCTATATATTTTATAACACAAAGGTGTCACAATACAGAATAATAGCTATCATTATTGTTCAAGATCAAAGTACTGGGGCAGAGCCAAGATGGTGGGATGAAAGCAGCGACTCACCAGAGTTCTCCAATATGTTCTGTTGGCTCCCTTTAAGAAGTGAATTTGAAAAAAAAAATTGAGGAGGCGGGAATCACTGGGAGATAGAGTGTGGTAGATTTTCCAGCGCAGGACAGGTCAGGAATGTGTACAGGAAGGATCTGTTGTGCCTGGCTGGAAGATCACAGAGGGTGAGGGCTACACCAGTGCATATTCGGCCACAGCTGAGAGGAAGTGGGCTGGCCTTGGAAAACTCAATCACCACTGGCAGTAGTGGTCCCCAAAGCTCCCAGCACAAGATGGAGGCCTCTCAGAAATGTGTTAGACAGAAGCAAAGGGACTGTGACAGTGGCAGCAGCTACTCCTGGGGATGTCAGCATACAGACAAGTCATCACATACTTGAACTTCAGGAAGGATGATGGCAGAATAAAGTAAGTGCTCCCATTCCCCCCCTTTTTAACTTTTAGAAACCTAGAGAATATTGCTCCAGGAAAAAGCCCTAGAATAGTATATCCTAGGAGTTCAGCAATCTCTTAGCTCAGGAGGCTAGGGAGATTGAAGGAAAGAGTCTCCTGAGGTGGATAAAGGGATCCAGGAGAGGATCAGAGTCATTCCAGCAAACCCCGCTTCAGCAGGCCAGCAGGAGATCCTGACACCCAGGGGGTGGAGCTGGACAGTACCAGCACCAGGACCCAAGGTGTGTCTCTGCACAGCCAGGGGGATCAGCAGATACCAGTGCAGGCATCCATCAGTGGCTAAGCATATCCAACCCTATTGGAAGAGGTGACTTCCAGCAACCGGACCACCCTTCCCCCACACCTCATTCTGTGAGCTTCAGTGTAACTCCAGGGAAATTCAGAGAGACCTCACCTCAACACACACCAGCTAGCCCCAGCTCAACATCGGGTGAGCAGCAGCATTTTATATACATATATGGTTTTAGCTGACAGAACCAGAGGCTGAAGAACACAAAACCAGTAACTAGGACCCTAGCTTACACCCCAAGAGGTGTGGGACAGAGCCAGAGAGGCAGAGATTCACTTTAAAAGCCAGGAAAAAGACAATCACATGGAATAAGAAGCAGACTAGAAAAGCAAAAACAATTGAATCATATTATGGGATAGGGAAGATCAAAATATGAATTCAGAAAAGGACAGCATTGACACTAGACACATATCTAAAAGCTCAAAGAGAATATGAACTGGTCACAAAACAAAAAAGAATCTTTGAAGAGCTAAAGAAGGATTTAAAACCAATTAGAGAGGTAGAAGAAGATTGACAATTTAAAAAATACAATTGACAAAATAAAAAAGTCACTGAAGAGAACAATTTCCTAAAAAGTAAATTAGTCAAATTTATAAAGAGAGACAGAGCTATCAGGAGAAAATACTCCTTAAAAATACAAATTGACCAAATGGAAAAGGAGGTACAAAAGCTAATTAAAGAGAATAATCCATTAAAAATTTGAATTGGGTAAGTAAAGCAAAATACTCTATGAGGCATCAAGAATCATTCAAACAAAATGTAAGAATGAAATAGAAGAAAATGTGAAATACCTCGTGGGAAAAACACTGACCTGAAAAGTAGATCCAGGAGAAAAATCCAAGAATTATTGGTGTACCAGAAAGACATGATGAAAAAAAAGGAGGGCTTGGACATTATCTTCCAAGAAATCATCAAGGAAAACAGCCCCAAAGTCCTAGAATCAGAGGGCAAAATAGTCATTGGAATAATTCACCAATAACCTCCTGAAAGAGATCCAAAATTGAAGACACCAAGGAATATTTTAGCCAAATTCCAGAATTGTCAGGTTAGGAGAAAATACTGCAAAGAGCCAGAAAAAAATGAAATAGAGGAAACTACAGTCAGGTTCACACAGGACCCTGCAGCTTCTACCATAAAAGATCAGAGAGATTGCAATATGATATATGTAAGGCAAAGGAGTTTGGACTACACAAAGGATCAACTACCCAGCAAAATTGAACATAATCTTTCAGGTGAGGATATGGACATTCAAAGAAATAAGGGATTTCCAGACCTTCCTGATGAAAGACTAGACCTCAAAGCAAAATTTGATACTTAAATACAGGACTCAAGAGAGGCATAAAAAGGTAAGCAGGGAAAATAATAGAGAAAAACAAAGCCATGTTAATAAATAAGGCCAAACTCTTTACATTCCTATATGAGAAGATGATACTTGGTAATCTTGAGAAGTGTGTATTTATTATGGCATTTAAAAGGGATATAAATGGATAAAGGTTGTGGGTATAAATTAACTGATGTGATGATAAAAACCTAACTAAATTAGATTGTAATGGGAGAACAAGAAAAGAGGGGGGCAGAGAAGAGTAAATTACATCACATGAAAAGGCACCAAACATATTATAGTAGAATGAAAGAAGGGAGAGAGATAAGCATTGTTTCAGCTTTAGTTATTGGATTTGATTCAAGAGGGAATAAAATACTCTGTTAAGTACAGAATCTACTTGCCCTACAAGAGTAGAAAAGGAAAGGGGAAAGCAAACGGGGGTGGTGGTTAGAAGCGAGAGGAAGAAGTTCTAAGGAAAGGGTAAAAATAAAGGATGGGGGCTAATAGGAAGGGAAATTGAGGCAGGTGGAGGTCAAAGGAAGATATCTTGAGGGGGCGAGGGAAAGGGAGAAATAAAAGCATAAACAATGGGGGAATAGGATGGGAAAAAGACACAGATAGTTGTTATAATTTTGAATGTGAATGGGATGAACTCTCCCATAAGATGGGGACAGATAACAGAATGGATTAAAAAACCAAACTCTTTCAATATGTTGTTTAAAAGAAACAAATTTGAAACAGGGGGATACACACAGGGTAAAAGTAAAAGGCTGGAGTAGAATATATCATGCTTCAGCTGAAGTAGAAAAAAAAAAACAGAGGTAATAATGCTAATCTCAGACAAAGCAAAAGCAAAGAAAGATCTAATTAAAAGAGATAAGGAAGGAACTATACCCTGCTAAAAGGCGCCATAGACGATGAAGTAATATAATTACTTACCCTATACACAACCAAGTGTTACAGCATCCAAATTCTTAGAACAGAAGTTAAGAGGGTTACAGGAAAAAAATAGACATCAAAAACTATACTAGTGGGGGACTTCAATCTTCCCCTCTCTGAACTTGATAAATCTAATCTCAAAAAAAGAAAGAAGTTAAGGAGGTGATAGAATTTTAGAAAAGTTAGATATGATAGACCTATGGAGAAAACTGAATGTGGGATAGAGAGAATATGTTTTTTTTTTTCCCTCAGTGGTACATGATACATATACAAAAATTGATCATTACTAGGGCATATAAACCTCACAATCCGTGTAGAAAGGCATAAATGGTCAATGCATCCTTTTCAGATCATGATGCAATAAAAATTATGTGCAATAAAGGACCATGGAAAGATAGACTAATAATTCATTGAAACTGAATATCTAATTCCAAAGAATGAGTGGGCCAAAGAACAAATCATAGAACAATTAATACTTCATTTAAGAGAATGACAATAATGAGACAACATACCAAAACTTATGGGATGCAGTGAAAGTAATTCTTAGGGGAAGTTTTCTATCTCTGAATGCTTAAATGAATAAAATAGAGAAAGAGGAGATCAAGGAATTGGGGCACACAACTGCAAAAGTTAGAAAAAGAACAAATTGAAAATCCTCAATTAAAAACCAAATTAGAAATACTGAAAACCAAAGAAGAGATTAATAAAATTGAAATTGAGAACTATTGAACTAATAAAGAAAACTAAGAGCTGGTTTTATGAAAAAAAAATAAAACTGATAAACCTTTGGTTAATCCAATTAAAAAAAGAAAGAAAGAAAAAACATTACCAGATCAAAAATGAAAATGGTGAATTCACTTCCAATGAAGAGGAAATTAAAACATTAATTAGGATTATTTTGCCCCACTGTACATGCATCAATTGATAATCTTAGAGAAATTTATGAATATTTACAAAAATATAAATTGTCTAGATTAACAGAAGAGGAAGTAAAATACTTGAATAAATTGGAAAACATCAATTATTCATGGTTGGGCTGAGCTAATATAATAAAAATGAAATTTTGCCACAATTAATTTACACGTTCAGTGCCATATCAAACAAACTACCAAAGTTATTTTATAGACCTGGATAAAATAATAACAAAATTCATCTGGAAAGACAAAAGTTCCAGAACATCAAGTGGTAATGAAATGAAATGCCAGAGAAGGCAGCCTAGCATACCAGATTTTTTTTATTTATTTGAATTCTATTTATTCCTTTTTTTTCTTTCAATTTTCATTTTGTTCTTTTTTTCTCATGGTCCATTCCATTGGTTATAATTCTTCTTTAGAACTTGAGTACTGTATAAATTAGTTTAATATGAAGGTATATGTAAAATCTATATGGGACTACATGTCATCTTGGGGCAGTGGTGAAAGGTGGAAAAAATTTGGAACTCAAAAAACTTGTGGAACTGAGTGTTGTAAACTAAAAATAAAAAAAGTAACTTTAAAAATTAAAAAAAAAAATCAAAGTACTTAGTTCTCTGTTATTCACTTTTTTCAGAATTCCCTAAAATCTCTAATCTTAGATCATACAAATTTAACAAATATGTAAAAAAATAATGAGGATAAACAATATCAGGAACTCTTTTTTAAGTATTTAGGTTTTATTTTCCTCTCATATTTGCTTTACTTCTTCCTTTACAAAGTTTCAAGGAGTTTACAACTTTGTTCCAAAATCAAAGAGACCCAAGATTTTTGCTTATTAATGCTTCAGAACTGTCTCACTTACTTTCATTGTTCTAAATCCATGTACTATTAAAACTTCTAAAGCAAGAACACTGAAGTAGGTCTGGTGTATGTATAACTAAGGGGGGGACAAAAGGTTTTTCTCAATATCATTTGGACCATTACCTAGGGACACTGTGTAATCTACAATGTGTCCCAAAAGTTGAAAGTTGTGCAGTTGAAAGCTTTTAGCTAAGACTTTTGGGATAACTGTTGTAACTCAGAAGTTTCGAAAGTCTGATGATTGCCATGTGATACAAAGACCTTACATATTGGAGAAGTTTGTTTAAATCATAGATCTGATTTTGACAAGGGATATCTTAGACATGTTTGTAGATGAAACTATCACTACTCCAAGGATAGCTTATACTTACTATTTGCTAACTCAGCATTACTGGTCAGGAGAAAGCAAGCTGGAGGTGGGGACCTTGCCACAGCTTAGGAGGGCAGTTGTACAAACAAATCCTCACTGTCGTTAAGTCTGTGAGACAGGAGGAAGAAGCAAGTGAGGGGACTTGTTTCTCTTCAGACTCTGAGGAATAGAGGTGGGAGTAGGGAATGAATCAGTCGCATAAATAAGACCATTATTTTGCAGAATCAGGTACTTGTGGATGATGCTTTCCTAAAAGCCTCAGGAACTGCTAAACTATTAGAGGGTAGCTAAAGGTAAGAGATTTTAAGCCAAACTATTTAAGCAAGCCAAAAGCTTGAACTCCCTACTTCTGTCTCATTGAAGATATGCCCCATTCTCCACCCTGGACTCTTGTCTATCAATAATTCCCTTCTCAATATTTGTTACACTATCTCCCTAAAATAAAACTGACTTCAAACCACATTTATGTTTAGTTAACTGAATATTTATGGCATAACTGACAAAAAACATCACTCAGTAGGATTACAGTAACTCACACAGCAAGTTCTCTGCACCCAAGTTACTGGTCATCTAGAGCAAAAGGCAACAGACTGCCATGGTCCAGATATGAGGACTGGATCAAAGCTGTTCCTGCAGAAGAATCTTCTGTTTATGCAAAGGCAGGGATATGCTACTGACCTTATTCAAGTTCAAGTAATCTCACAGGTCTGAATATTTCCCTATTTTTGTATCTAACTCACTGTGATTTGCTTGGCTTAAGTGTATTGCTTTGAACCTGCCTAAACGAAACCCTTTTTAAAAAGTTGCATTCTAGCATCTGTGTTTTAATTACTTTTTTATATGTGTCCTCACACTAACCCTGTTAGCAGTAATTGTTTTAAATGTTCTAAAATTTAAAGGTAAGAACAACAAAGGCAACAAAAATCAATTAAAGGAAAACAAAAACAAAGTGATACTACAAGATGAAGAACTAAGTAGTACATATGTTTTTGTTTCCTAAATGTCTTGCTTTCAGGCTATGATACTTTTAAAAGAGAGAGAAAGCCATATCTAACACATCAACTTAAATAATGCATTTTAACTCATCTGCATCCATGTGTTGATTAGATTCCCTTGTGGCTCATGTGTAAAGTGAACATTCCATTGTTAGAAGATTTCTAGAGTAATTATAAGGCAAGAAACAGATTGCTGATATTACCCCTCTGTGATAGAACTCCTCATTATTTAAATTGCAAAGAGTTACTTTCAATAAGAATTAATTGAAAATATGACTTGATGTCCTCCACAGTTTAAATACAGAGTTTCAATGCATAAAGGCATAAGAAAAAATTAATAAAAAATACTAAGATGATATTTGAATAAAGATAAATGGAAAGAAAGGAGGATATTTTGAATTTCATTTCCAATTTAACTCATTCCACTGTTTTTGATTGTAACAAGTCATATAGCTCATTCCTATAAGAATGTGAAAAATATTACTCATTTAGCAACCAAGTTCAGAAGAAAAAAAGCAAACATACAAATCAGAATTTACTACCTGACAAAGTCCTAAAAGAATAGGGAAAATCAAAGTTGTGTCAGAGGTATACAGTTTCTAAATATTAAGTGAAATAAAGGGTATATCAAAGAATTCATCTTGCATTTCTGCAGGGCATTACTGTCCACCGGTAGAAGAAATATGACCTTGGTTACTAAATTACACATAAACATGAAAAGGCAATGTAATATTATGGACCAAAAATTTTATCTGTTCATGATCTTTTAAAGTGTTTATATTCCTGCCTCTACCTCATCAGTAATTTTTTCCCTAAGCCATCACATCTGCACTAACTATATTTTTTTTATTTTTTTTGAGTTTGAATTTATTTATTTAACATATTTAGTTTTCAGCATTGATTTCACAAAAGTTTGAATTACAATTTTCTCCCCATTTCTACCCTCCCCCCCCAAGCCAAGATGACATATATTCTGGTTGCCCTGTTCCCCATTCAGTCCTCCCTTCTGTCACCCCACTCCCCTCCCATTCCCTTTTCCCTTCCTTTCTTGTAAGCAAGATAAATTTCTACGCCCCATTGCCTGTGTATCTTATTTTCTAGTTGCATGCAATTTTTTTTTTTATTTTTGAACATCTGTTTTTAAAACTTTGTGTTCCAAATTCTCTCCTCTCTTCCCCTTCTCACCCCCCTCCCTAAGAAGTCAAGCAATTCAACATAGGTCACATGTGTATCATTATGTGTAACTCTTCCAAATACTCATGTTGTGAAAGACTAACTATATTTTTGCTCCTTCCCACCCATCCCCCTTTATTGAATTTTCTCCCTTGACCCTGTGCCCTTTCCAAAGTGTTTGTTTTTGATTACCATCCACCCCCCATCTGCCCTCCCCCTCATCATCCCTGCCCCTTTTTATCTTCTTCCTCTTCTTCCTGTGGGGTAAGATACCCAATTGAGAATGTGTGGTATTCCCTCCTCAGGCCAAATTTGATGAGAGCAAGATTCACTTATTCCCTCTTACGTGCCCTCCTCCTCCTCCCGCAGAAACTGCTTCCTATTGCCACCTGTATGTGAGATAATCCACCCCATTCGATCTCTCCCTATCTTGCTCTCTCAATATATTCCTCTCTCATCCTTTAATTTGATTTTATTTATTTAGATGTCTTCCCTTCATCTTCAACTCACCTTGTGTCGACTCTCTCTCTTTCTCCTCTTTCTCTCTCTCAGTCTCTCTCTTCTCCTTCTCTTTCTCTCTCTCTCTCTCTCTCTCTCTCTCTCTGTATACACACACACACACATATACATACATGCACATTCACTTATATATATATACATAAACATACATATATATATATATATATACATAAACATATATATGCATATTCCTTTCACCTACTATGATATTGAGGTCTCATGAATCATACACATCATCTTTCTATGTAGGAATGTAAACAAAACAGTTCAAATTTAATAAGTCCCTTATGATTTCTCTTTCTTGTTTACCTTTTCATTCTTCTTTGGATTCTTGTGTTTGAAAGTCAATTTTCTATTCAGCTCTGGTCTTTTCACTGACAAAGCTTGAAAGTTCTCTATTTTATTGAAAATCCATATTTTGCCTTGGAGCATGACACTCAGTTTGCTGGGCAGGGGATTCTAGGTTTTAATCCTAGCTCCATTGACCTCAGGAATATCATATTCCAGGCCCTTCGATCTCTTAATGTAGAAGCTGCCAGATCTTGAGTTATTCTGATTATGTTTCCCACAATACTCAAATTGTTTCTTTCTGGCTGCTTATAGTATTTTTTCCTTAATCTGGGAGCTCTGGAATTTGGTGACAATATTCCTAGGAGATTTCTTTTTGGGATCTATTTGAGGGAGGCGATCGGTGGATTTTTTCAATTTCTATTTGCCCTGTGGCTCTAGAATATCAGGGCAGTCCTCCTTGATAATTTCTTGAAAGATGATATCTAGATTCTTTTTTTGATCATGGCTTTCATGTAGTCCAATAATTTTTAAATTATCTCTCCTGGATCTATTTTCCAGGTCAGTGGTTTTTCCAATGAGATATTTCACATTGTCTTCCATTTTTCCATTCCTTTGGTTCTGTTTTATAATATCTTGATTTCTCATAAAGTCACTAGCTTCCACTTGCTCCAATCTAATTTTCAAGGTAGTATTTTCATCAGTGGTCCATTGGACCTCCTTTTCCATTTGGCTAATTCTGCCTTTCAAGGCATTCCTCTCCTCATTGGCTTTTTGGGGCTCTTTTGCCATTTCCGTTAGTCTATTTTTTAAGGTGTTGTTTTCTTCAGTGTATTTTTCATGATTTTTTGGGTCTATTTTACCAAGTCATTGACTTCTTTTTCATGGTTTTCTCACATCCTTCTCATTTCTCTTCCCAATTTTTCCCCTACTTCTCTAACTTGCTTTTCCAAATCCTTTTTGAGCTCTTCCATGGCCTGGGACCAGTTCAAGTTTTCTTGGAAGCTTTTGGTGTAGACTCTTGCACTTTATTGACTTCTTTAGGCTGTATGTTTTGGTCTTTGTGACCAAAGAAAGAATCCAAAGTCTGAGACTGAATCTCGGTGTGTTTTCGCTGGCTGGCCATATTCCCAACCAACTAATTTGACCCTTCAGTTTTTCAGCAGGATATGACTGTAGACTAAAGAGTTCTATGTTCCATGTTTGGGGGGGATGCACCAGCTTTGCCATACCAGCACTCCTCCTTCCCCAAGAACTCCCAACCCAGACTGGGCTTAGATCTTCAGCAGGCTGTGCACTCCTGCTCTGATCTGCCACTTAATTCCTCCCACCAGGTGGCCTGGGGCCGGAAGCAGCTGCAGCTGTACTTCTGTAGCTGCCCCACCTCCAGTGGCCCGGGGGCGGTGGCCAAACCTTGAACTGCTTCCACTCCCTCAACTTTTCCCACTAACCTTCTCTGCTGTCTTTGGTGTTTGTGGGTTGACAAGTCTAGTAACTGCTGCAGTTCACTGATTCAGGGCGCTAGGGCCTGCTCTACTCTGCTCCTCTCCACTCCCAGCTCCCAGCTCCATGTAGGATAGACCTCACCCAGAGACCATCAGGCTGTCCTGGGCTGGAACCCTGCTTCCCTCTGCTGTTTTGTGGGTTCTACAATTCTAGAATTGGTTCAGAGCCATTTTTAATAAGTTTTTGGAGGGACTCAGCAGGGAGCTCATGCTAGTCCCTGCTTTCCAGCCGCCATCTTGCTGCACCCCTAACAATATTTTCTTCTCCGACCTCTTGGTCAATGAGTTACAAGTTAAACCCCATTGGTCTTATTCTATATCACACCTTGGAAATACTCAGCATTGGATTGCTGCCCATATTGATCATGTTCACCATAGTTTATTGCCTTGTGGAAATGAACTGGAAAAAAAATATTACAGAACAGTGCTAAAGGTTACAATTTGTTAATATTTACAGAGTATTTTAATGTTTGAAAAGGGCATTGCATGTGTCATCTCATCTTATCTTCACAACAACTTTATTAGGTAGATGCTATTTATATCCCGTTTTAAAGATTAGGAAGAAACAATTGAGAAGTTGAACTCCCAAGTGTCACAGATCTCTAACCCATATGAGATGGGATTTAAACTCAAACCTTTCTGAACCCAAGCTGTATTCTCTGTGCTATCTATCTAAGGATATATGTTATGTATTCCCAACCAGGTATAACTCCTCAAACCACTGATGGCAGACTCATACTTCATTATCTCATACCTTGTCTAATAATTCACACTCTCACACACACGAACACACACACACACACACACACACAAACATTGAGATCATTCATTAGCTCCTCCCTTCTTGATCATCTCATGTCACTCAGATGTCTTCAGTCATTATCTCCCTTTGCAATGTTGTCTCACCTGATAATGTGACTCTTCTCCTTGGCAAAGGAAATCCTTCTATATGCATGACAAGTTCCAATGAATCCCATTTTTTTCAATAGATTTCCTTACCACAATTTCTCTTCTCCCTGTCTACTGGCTGCATTTCTGCTGCTTACAAACATGCTTATGTCACTTTCATCATTAAAAGAAAATACCTGTTTGATACAATCATCCCTTCTAGCTCTTCTCTGCAATCTCCCCTCCCCTTTGAAGCTAAACTTTAAAGACATTTATATCAAGTATCTATTTTCTTTCCTCTCACTTCGTGGTAAACGTTCTTTACTATATCGTGACCATGTCATTCAAATGAAACTTCCCTTTCCAAAGTCACAAATGGTTCCTTAATTGTCAAATATAATGTTTTTTTTTTCTTAACCTTCATCCTCCTTGCCCTCCCCATAGCCACTTATGATGGCAATCACCCTTCTGTCTTGCATATTGTCTCCTCTACAATTTTCTCATGTTCATCATCCTCTCCTTGTTTTTTTCCTTTACCTGTCTGATGACTCCTTTTCAGTCAGTATCTTTTCCTTGATCCTCAGCCACGTCATGTCTTCTTTCTGTGAAAACTCTAACCCAGGTCCATCTTAATATTTAAATCACTTGAAGACCTCATCAGCTCCCAATGTAGAGATTCTTCACAGATTATTATATTCAAAACTGAGATTTCCCCTGATCTCTGTGTCTTGCATCAACCAACTGTTTATTAGTCACTTTGAATCAAATGGCCTGTAAAATATCAGATTCAAATTGAAACAGAAATCAATATATTTTCCCAAAACATTCCCACCTTTTAAATCCTATTCTTAACTGACCCACTCTCATGATGTACATTTGTTCATACAACCATCCATTGTTGAATGATTTTTATGCCCTATGTCTGATTAAGTTGTGCAACCCTCCATTCTAAGAGTCCAATGCAAGTGCAATTTCATTATTTTTTTTTCTTGTTGTTCTACTTTCCAGGAGAAAACTATCTGTCCTTCCTAAATTTTTGATAGGTTTTTCCTGGATGTTTTTGGTCATTTTTCATTCTGTCCCTTATTTCATAGTTACTTTTCTACAAATACTTTCAAAATAAATGTGTAACAAGATAGGCACATGCACAGAACACATGTTTGTTTGTTTGTTTTTCCACATGAAGAAACTAGGAAATCTGCTTCTGGGAGAGTCATAATGATATTTGATAGTAATAATAAAGTATATACAGATATTAGAACATGAGGGCACGTTCAGTAATTCCTATCCAAATGCACAGGAAAAGCATTTTTCCATTGACTATATAGCCAACACTGGTAAGTGTCTTTAAAAAGGCTTTGACATTCTTTTCTTCTTTTTTTTTTTTAATTCTGTTTGGCTGCACAATATTGGTGGATCTCTTTGCCTCTTTTATTCATGAAATCCATAGTGAGAAAATGTTGCAAAAACAATGGAATTAGACCTTCTTCCCACAGAGCTTATTTGACCCTATTAATGGAGGTATACATTATTTGGATGATGTAGTGTAAATTCTTTTATTTTCAGTGAAGAAGGCTCAAATTTCACAAATTTCAAAAATGATAGGAGAGATAAGGATAGAAAAAAAGATGGCAGAGTAAATATAGCAACATACCCAAATTCTCTCAGCATTACCCTCTCAAAACCTTTAAAATAAAACCTCAAATTGAATGTTGGAATGGCAGAGCCAACAAGAGATAAGGTGAGACATGATTCCAGCCCAAAATGTCTTAAGAGACCACTTTATGACACCACCTTGAAACCACTGAAAATTTGCAGGTCCACATAACTAATTCTGAAAATAGTAGCACAACAAAGACTGATATTGGGTCAATGCCTTCCTATCCACTGTGAGTAGAGGCCAACTTCAAATAAAGTTCAAAGTTTATAAATAGGCAGGAGAAATGAGCAACACACACACACACACACACACACACACACAGACACAGACACACACACACACACACCACACACACCAACTGATCATAAAAACCTACTACAATGCCAGGAAAGACCAAGACCCAAATGCAGAAGAAAACAGTGTGAAAATAGCTAAAAAGAAAAAAAAGTACTATGAACAATGAAGTAATATTAAAACATTTCTCAGTGAGTCAAATTTATAAAAAAAAAATTTACAATTATAAAATTTATTTATTTAAAAGAGTCATTCCCCAATTGATAGATGGACAAATGAAATGTAGAGGCAGTTTTCAAAAGAAGAACACAAAGCCTCCTGGAGTCGTATGAAATATTCTCTAGTGAATGCATATCAGAGATGCTTTTTGTTTATGGCGGGGTGGGATTCTTTTTGTCCGTGTTTTCTTTCACAGAATGACTTACATGGGAATTTTTTTGCATGACAATAGATGTACAACCTATGTCAAATTGCTTGCCTTCTTCATGGGAGGTGGTGGGGAGTGAGAGAGAGAATTTGAAACTCAAAATTTGAAAAAAAAGAGAATGTTAAAATTGTTTTTACTTTTAATTGGGAAAATAAAGAATTAAAACAAGATTTTAAAAAAGGATCTTCTAAATCATTATTGATTAGAGAAATGTAAATTAAAACTATTCTGAGATGCTACCTTACAATTATAGGATTGGCAAATGTGGACAGTAAAGTGAAATGACAAATTTGGAGGAGACATAGACAAAAAAGGGCACTAAATTTATTGTTGTTGGTGGTGTGAAGTCATCTTACCATTCTAGAGAATAGTTGGGAACTTTTTCCAAAGGTCTATAAAACTGTTCAATGCTTTGACTCAGCAATACCACTAACAGGTGTGTATAACTCCACCAAAAAAAAAGAAAGAAAGAAAGAAAGAAATGGGAAAAGGAACTATATGAACAAAAATATTCCTAACAGCTATTTTATGGTGGCAAAGAATTGGAAATAAGGATTCTAATCAATTGGGCAATGGCTGAACAAGCTGTGTTATCTGATTGTGATGGAATACTATTATGCTATAAGAAATGAGGAGAAGATGGTTTCAGAAACATGGCTGGTAGGTATATGAACTGTTATGAAATGACATGAACAGAACTAGACATTATTTTATACATTGATACCATTATTGTAACAAGGATCAACTGTGAAAGATTTATTTACTTTGATGAATAAAACGAACAAAGTCAATCCTGAAGGATCCATGATGAAAATTATGTTAATCTCCAGAAAGAGAACTGATGAAGTCTGACCAAAGATTAAAGCTTAATTTGTCACTTTGTTTTGTCTTATTGTTGTGGTATGGCTACTGTGCAACTGTTTTATATCATTTACATGTATAATTGATATTATATTGCTTGCTCTCTCAATGAGTAGTGGAAGCCCTGGAGGGAGAGAGAGAACATGGAACTCAAAACTTAAAAAAAATAATTATTTTTAAGAATTTCAGGAGACCAAGTAACTTGGCTTCTTGGTATCCTGGCATATCCAAGCATGAATGCCCTTGTGTCCCAAAATCAATGGTATACAAGTTTTGAAACTAGTTGAGCATCAGGTCCCAGATGAGCAAGGAGAAAACTTTTGACATTCTGAAACCACATCATTGGTATCTGAAACAAGAACTTTTTCTAATAGTCATTCCTCATCTGGACATGAATTTATCTAGTAGTAATGCCTCATTGGCATCAATATTATATAAGAGTAAATATAATTTGCACCTACTTACTCCAGAGACCAAAATGAGGAAACAATATGTGCTTGGTTCATTGGATATAATTGGTTTTCATTATTTTGTAACTTTTAAATAAATATTTCTTTTTAAATGCTTTCTGATGCTATATTGATAATTGCAACTGGTGTTCCCTAAGTAATATTGTGTGGGAAATATACAAGGGGGATCAAAATAATGACAGTAGTGAGGAAATAATTCAAATCTGTCAGGGTAGCTCTAGAAACCTCTGTGAAAGATCTGTCATGACTCAGATCTGATTATCTAATCCAATCTTTACCTGATGAAGAGCACCACTATATCTTGCATAAACATGAAGGAAGCTAACATCGATAGGAGGTCATCTGGCCTATACATAAAAGTTTGTAATGAGGAGTATACTAATTCCTAAGTATCCCGTTCTACTCTAATAATTTAAAAAAAATTCTTTTAATTAGGTCTAAATGATTTTTGCTAACTTCCATCCATTTTCTCGGAACAAAGAAGAATCAGTCCAACTCTTCTTCCATTTTATGTTTCTTCAAACACTTGAAAATATCTACCATTTCTTACTGGCTATTCTTTTTTACAGTTTATTCAAAATGTGGGAAAAATACCTTTTTATTGAAAGGTTTACTCTTACCTTAACAACTGGTAAAGTTCTATAGACATTTGAGCTCACCAATGCAAAAAGACTCAATGTTTTCTTTATCTTTGTTTCCTTAGTTTCTGGAATAGTGAATTGAGTGCAGCATGTACTTATAGTATAACTACTACATATTATATTAATAAAGTATTTTTCAATTAAATTCAAAAGAAGAATTATGAAGATTACACATATTAGAAGTATAGCCTCTCTCATTTACAAACTTATGGTTATGAAAACACTAGCTCTATTACACATTGGTTTTTAATATTACATTTGACAAAAATGTTAACATCACTCCAAAACTGAGTAATTGGGAATCTCAATAAATAGAGTTTCATTTGGAAATGTGATGAAATCGATTTATACTTGTCCAGAAACCACTCAATGCAAAAGGTTCCAAATGTGACTTTTGTTTTCCACATCTTTATATTTTAGCACTCCTAATACTAGACATGAACCCATTGTTTCCCTTACTTAACACACTTTACCATAAAATTGAGCAATGATGTCAGTTTCTCATCTCTCTTTTTTATGTCCTTGGTTCCATTAATTCCATTATCATCTCCCTGCATATTATTCCTAAATCTCTTCTCTAATCCTTCTACCATCCTTGATCAGTCTTTTATTTCTTCACACCTGGATTAATTCAATAGATTGCTGATTGATCTTTCTGCCCTGCCACAAATCTCTTGCAATGGAAGTTTATCCTCTACTCAGCCATCAATGTTATATTCCTAAAACTCAGGTCTGACCTCAAAACCTCCTTATCCCTCAAGTACCTCCCTATAACTGTGTGGATCAAAAAAAATCCTGTGGTATTCAAAGCCTTTTATTATATGCCCCAATCCTTTCTATAAAACTTATAGCCTCACAACCCACCATGTATTCTGTGATCCACTAGCACTGACCTCCTTTCTATTCCTGGGATAAAAAACTTCATCATCTGAGTCTGAGCATGTTCACAGGTTATCTTCATGAATGTAATTCTCTCCCTCCTCACCTGCTTCTGGCTTCCTTGACTTCCTTCACATTCTACCAAAAGTATCACTTTCTACAAGATGTTCTGGACTCCCCTTAATTCTAATGTTTTCCTTCTCTTAATTATTTGTAATTTATCTTTTATGTATGTTGTTTTCCTGTTTTATGCTCTCTCTGATATTAGATGACCAATTCTTGGGAAAGGGAATTCTCCTTTTCTTGTCCTTGTATTCCCAATACAGCATAGTGGTTGGCAGATAATAAACACCTAATAAAAAGTTGACTGATTGACTGACTGCCCTCATATACAGTTCAAGTCAAATGCTTGGAATCCCTTGATATATCACCTTAATAACTGGTAAAGTTCTTCTATACAAATGTGAGCTCACCAATGCAAAAAAGACTCAATGTTTTCTTTATCTTTCTTTCCTTAGTTTCTGGAATAGTGAACTTAGTGCAGCACGTATTTATTGTATAACTACTACATATTATACTAATAAAAGATTTGTCAATTAAATTCAAAAGAAGAATTATGAAGATTACACATCTGAAAAGAAATATGGCCTCTCTTATTTACATACTTATGGTTATGAAAACACTTTCCTTCATTAGAAAAGTGCCACATATGAATCCATGTATGTCCATATTATGAAATACGTAACCAATCTTTTAGTTATCAGCAACTACTACAGAAGTCAAGTGGGAAGGGCAGAAGACACAAGAATATCTGAAGATAACAATTCACATTCATAAAGTGATTAAAAAACCTAAAGAGAGGTGGACACTCAAATATTTGCCCCAAAATCAAATGTGATTTTTCATTTACTCACGAGCAGTGAAGGAATGTTCTAGTTGGGCATACATTCATACCAGGCCATTTTTGATCCATTTTTTAAATACATTGGAGAAGGGGCAGCTAGGCGGAGCAGTGAGTAAATCACTGGCCCTGGAGTCAGGAGCACCTGAGTTCAAATTTGGCCTCAGACACTTGACACACTTACTAGCTGTGTGATCTTGGGGATGTCACTTAATCCCAATTGCCTTGCCCTGCCCTACCCCCTCCAAAAATTAAAAAAAATACATGGAAGAAATGATAGGTTTAGTTCCAAAAAAATTTAAAAAGAGAAGAAATTGAGCTGCACAAATAGACTGGAAGAAGTGAATGAAATTCAAAGCTGCAGTCTGGTAGCAGTGGTAGTTGTCAAAAGCAGTTGAAATGGCAATGCAGAAAACAGTCAAAAATTATTTATTAACTAACTCTACTCAATGACAGACACTATGATATGCTCTAGGGATACAAAAACTAAACAATACATAAGCAATATATGTCCTCAAAGACTTCATATATTATTGTTGGAAACAACACATAAATAATTAGTTATGCGAATGATACATGTGGAGTAGAAGGATGGAATCTCAGAGGGTAAGGCACTAGCAGGTTGGAGGACCAGAAAAAAGCCTCCATTTCTGAAAATTGTGAGATTTCGGTTGTGACTCAAAAAAAGGCAAAGAAACTGAAACACGAGTAAGGAGCAAGAACATTTCAGGTATGGGAGAGGGTCATTGCCAAAATACTGTCAGGAAATGAGTGTTGTATATGAGAAACAACCAGTAGGGCAGTTTAGCAGGATCATAGAACATGGGGATGGTAGCAAAGTGTAAAAGAATGGAAAAGGAGGAAGGGTCCATGTTGTCTAGGAATTTATGTTTCAGATAGAGAATTTGATAGTTGACCATAGAGGTTATAGGGAGCCATTTAAGTTACTGATTAGGGGCGAGATGGTCAGATATATGCTTTACAAAAATCACTTTGTCAACTGAGTGGAATATAGACTGAAGTGGGGAGAAACAATGAAAAGGATACACTTTAGATAATCTGAGAGCAGAAAAATACCATTAACAAAAGCACAAAATGTAAAGCATTTTGTAGCTATTTATGCCATCCAACTATGGGACAAGTACAGTGGACTACTGGGGACATTATCTTCACCACAAGAGCACTTAAAGATCTACTAGCTTTCTGAAAACTCTCTTATCAGTAATATTTTGTCTCCTAATGATGCTGTATACTTTTAAGGTTTACTCCATTTGTATTTTTCAAAGGACCAGAGAAGTTTTAATGAATTTTAAGATTAAAAAAAAATAATACCATATTGACCACGTATTGTCTGAAACATAGTAATCATTTAACAAATATTTCTTCACTAGCTATAACATGGCAAAAGACATTATCAGGTCTTATGCCTCATATGACAAAAGCTTTATATTCATGTGTACATGATAGATACATAATGCGTATACTATATATATAATATATATATAGTCTTTATATGCATATACCCCCACAATAAGATAAATGTGAAATCCTGACCACATAAATGGAAATGTACCAAAAATGTTATTTTTCCATTTTCCATTCAAATGCAAGTTTATGATCATTTTGCATGCACATAAATACATAATTATATTAATATGGATATATCTTACAGTTCAAAATTATATTTTCTACATATACACAGTCTCCCAATATTAAACCACAAAATATAAGACAGTCTGATTTGCTGTAATTTCAATAGGTGCTGATTTCTTACAATATTTTTTTTTGTGAGAAGTTGCCAGTGATTTCATAGCAACTCTGCGTGATAATCTTCTGACATATGCCAGCTGTGGAGAGTGTACTTCAGTCTAACAACTTTGGTCCCATTTTAGCCTGTAGACAAATACAGCTGCTGGATAAAGAATAAATTTAGATTTCTTTAATATTTTTATGTGGGAAGACATAATCACAATATGCATATCAATTATGCAAAAAGAATTATGCATTCTTAATTCTTTCCCTCCAAAAATAGAAGTCATTTTTACATATCAAGTTTTCTTTCATATACACATATATATGTGTGTGTGTGTTTCTGTGTGTATATGAACATATATACATATGTATATATAGTGTATGTATATGTGTATATATGTATGTGTGTGTATTTCTTTTACCTCAATATGAGTCACTTTATCTGCTCTCCACATTGAATCCTGTCTTATGACAAAGAAGTACTAAGTAAAAATTTTTCATACAGAAACCATAGCTAACACTATATTACTCCTCAAAAGTTGGATTTCCTTCAGACAATTGTCTCCTTTAAGCCACCCTCCCTCTTATCATGTATCTCTTTCTCTTTTCCCCTTCACATTAGTTTCCCCTGAGTAAGAAAGATTTGTATACCCAACTGAGCATGTATGCATATCTGTCTCTTTCTTTGTTTTTCTTTGTTTCTTTCTTTGTTTCTTTGTTTCTTTGTTTCTTTGTTTCTTTGTTTCTTTCTTTCTTTCTTCCTTCCTTCCTTCCTTCCTTCCTTTGTTTCTTCTTTTCCTCCTTCCTTCCTTCCTTCCTTCCTTCCTTCCTTCCTTCCTTCCTTTCTTCTTCTTCTTCTTCTTCTTCTTCTTCTTCTTCTTCTTCTTCTTCTTCTTCTTCTTCTTCTTCTTCTTCTTCTTCTTCTTCTTCTTCTTCTTCTTCTTCTTCTTCTTCTTTTCTCTCTCTCTCTCTCTCTCTCTCTCTCTCTCTCTCTCTCTCTCTCTCTCTCTGTCTCTCTCTCTCTCTCTCTCTCTCTCTCTCTCTCTCTCTCTCTCTCTCTGTCTCTTCTCTCCATCTCCCTCTCTTCCTTGCATGTCTCTTTTATGTGGGATAATATCCCACATTATTCCTCTCACTTTCCCTTTTTCCTAGGGCCCTGGGAGTTTTCTTTTTATGATTAATTTTTTAGGAAGTGATGGGTAGATTCTTTCAATTTTTATTTTGCCCTCTGGTTCTAGAATATCAGGGAATTTTCCCTTTAAGTATTCTTGAAATATGATGTCTGTGCTATTTTGTTGTTTTTTTTTTCTATCTTAGCTTTCAAGTAGTCCAATAATTCTCAAATTATTTCTCCTTTATCTCTTTCCAGGTTAGTTATATTTCTTAAAAGATATTTCACATATATTTTCTATTTTCTTAAAATTTTATTTTGTTGGTTACTAGTATCTTAGGGGATCATTACCTTCCACTTTGCCAGTTCTAATTTCTATTGAATTATTTTCTTCAGTAAGATTTTGTAACTTTTTCCACATTTGACCAGTTCTGCTTTTTAGAGTTACTTTCTTCATTATTTTTATTCCTCTTTTACTAAGCTGTTAATTCTATTTTCATAATTTTCTTACTTTGCTCTCATTGTTTCCTTCTATTTTCCTCCTAACAATCTTATTTCTTAATTTTGTTTTTGCTCTTTCTTTATATCTTCTTAGGAATTCTTACTGTGTTTCTAACCAGTCTTTATTTCTTTGAAGTTTTGCTTATAACTGTTTGAACAATATTGTCTTTTGAGTTTTTGTCTTGATCTTCCTTGTCACCGCAGTAACTTTTCATTTTCCAGGATTTTTTTTGCTAATTTTTACAACTTATTTCTTAACATTGAAGTTTATGTCAGAGTAGGGCTCTTTCATTTCTGGGAGTGAGGCTTTTTTTCATGCGGTTTTTTACAGCTATTTCTGTAAACTCATAAGATTTTTGTCCTTTCAGACTGGTGTGATCTAGTAGGATGAGTGGTCACTGCCCCCCTAGTCTTCATTCTGGTCCTTACATTGGGAGGGCTTCTGCCCCCTTGAAAACACAAGCAGTAGCACTCCTTTCTCTGCCTAGAACCACTGCCAGGAACTAGATTCCTGCTCTGTTCCCGCCCTGGAAATGTCATGAGGGCTCTTTTTCCCTTGTGACAGCAAGTTCTCTCAGCCCTGGAATTAGGACCAGGAACTGGGTAAGATGCAATGGAGTTGCCAAGTGACACCAAGTCCAGAGTTCAGTGCCAATGCAGGAGTCCTTTTTACTACCTTTGTGACCAGTTGTTCTATCCTTTTGCCTTCTTTAGGCACTGGGAATTCTCAGAAGTATTATTACTGTTGCTGGTACTGTAGCCACAGCCTATGAAGCCCACAGTTGGTGTTGCTGCTACACTGAGCTCTGGGTCAGCTTTTGCCCCAGTGTTATATACCTCTCCTTCTCACCTCCTAAACTGTATTGGACTGGAAAAAAATGTATCATGCCAACTTAATGTTAGCTGTGCTGCTCCAGAAATAGACATGATATTATTTTTAAATTGTATAGAGGGGAATTTTGGGTCAGTATAGCTGAAAAGCTGCTTCTATTCAACCACATTGACTTTGTCTCCACTCAAGTTTTCTTTCTAATAAATTCAAGTGTTATGGATAGATATGCAACAAAAGGAATCTTATATAAGTACAAATGTTGTGTGAAGTGATCAAGTGATATATTGATGTTCTCAGGATTAAATTAAAAAAAATACTTCTAAAGAAATTGCTGTTTAATTGATTTGGTTTATACATGTAAACTAGGGAAACCATCAGAAGACAGCATAGAACCCAAAGAAAATGATCAATAAGAGATTTCAAAACCATTTATGTTCTGGGATGTAAAACAGATTAACTATCATTACTTATTCTAAAACATTGCAATTTTGGTTAAGGTAAAGGACTTTATAAAGGTGAAATATGTTGTAAAAATCTGTGCTTCCAAATCTTCTTCCAAGTCTGGATGTGTATCAGTCTCACAGGCATATCAGACAGGTATACATTGCTATGTGACAAGGGTGAAGATCAGACGGTGCACATATCATTTGTGGTTAAAGCATCCTCTTGGAAGAAAAAAGAATATTTTATTGGTAAAGTCTAATGTAGCCTAATATCAGGTTGTCCCTGAAATTTAGATGTCTTTAATGCTTCCCTGTAAGGTGAAAACATTATTTTAAAATCCCATGGAATTATTGAAAGCTATCTTTTTGTGATATTTTTTTCTAACTCAAATTGTGCGGAAAGATGTATTTCCCACACCCCCTATTTTATAGGTTAGCCAGAAATGTTAAAGCACAGGAATAAATCTCCCATTCATTAATGTAATTTTCTATATTTTAAAAAAATTCTATTGGCTTTTTCTGATGTATTCTTTGAAAATGTCAATGCTTCTTTGAACACATTAAATGTAATTTTATTGGATGTCTATCAATTCATTCTTTATTCCCTTGTAGGTTATTTTTTGTAATATTAGAGGGGTATAAGCCTTCATTTCTTATCACACTTCTATTTCTTTTTAAATTTACATATTTTAGAAAGTCATTTTTATATGTATGCATATGTGTTTCAATGGAACTCTTATGCCATGTTAAAGAGGAAAACAACTATTTCACAGTCTTCCTGTATTTTAATGGGAAACAAACTACATTCTAAAACCTTATGGCATTTTTTAGTTCCTCTTTTCTCTTCCAGCAGTGGTGTTTTCAGCAACTCAAGTATAGTACTATATTTACAGGAGAGAAGATTTGATATAAACAGTGGAACAAAAAAGACATACAGACAAAACTAAATACATAATTTCAACTTTTTTTCTTTTCATTTTTTTTTTATTTCCTTGCACAAGGATTATGTAGCTTTATCAGCCTAGGCCTGGAATTTTTGCTCTTCTTCATGTTTACATAACATATATATGTAAATATGTATATATATATATATATATATATATATATATATATATTAAACTGAGATCAACTTTGTCTGAGTAGATCCTCTCATTCTTTATTTTTTCTTTTAAATTTATTTTATGTATATGATAATTAATTTATCTACTTATTCATTATACATGATATATCTATTTTTGGACTGTCCTCCCAGAACATAAAATCTTTACTGAAATGTGTCTATAGTTATATATCCATATATTTATCATGATTTTTACACATTATATATGCATATATAGTGTATGTATGTGTGTTTGGGGCGGGGGGAGGGAGCATGCTGTGGCTGCGGGAATGTCTGTGAAATACAAAACAAATTCCCACATTGGCCAAATCCAAAAATGTCTTATTCTGAGTTGTAAATCTGTCACGTTTCTGGCAGTAGATGAACATGTTTCACCTTTAATCCTCTCTACTTATGGTTCATCATTTTATTAATCAAATTATTCAACTCTTATAAAGTTGTTTTTCACTGAAATGTAATTTTCATAATATGAATTGTTCCCTGTGTTATGTACTTGTATCAGTTTATAATTACCACTAAAACTATGTATTTGATCATTTCTTAGAGTTCAATAATATTCCATTCCAGTTATATTTCATAATTTATTTATGCATTCCTTAAGTCACACTTAGCTTCAAATTTTTTGCCTAGTATGAAAAGAGCTGCTATATTTATGTTTATGTATATATATATACACACATACATATATATATATATATATATATATATATATATATATATATTATATAGTCATTTTCTTCTTTCTTTACTATCTTTTAGGGTACTGGCATAGTAGTTGTCTATTAGAGTATCTAGTTATATGCCTTTTTATTATAGCATACAATTTTTGATGTATATCCACTATTTTTGTAACTTGTGGGGGCCAAATTGTTTTTGGCTAGAATGGCTACATTAGCAGTACATTAATATGCCTTTTTTTTTCCTTTAGGTTCTTCAATATCTGTCATTCTCCTTTATCATCCCATTACTCATTTGATATTTGTGAGGTAGAACCCTAGAGTTGTTTTAATTTGCATTTCTCTAGTTAGCTACTTGGATAATTTTTTTATGCTACCATTTTAACTTTACTAATGGACAAACTGAGGCCCAGAGAGGATTTTCATATTTGAGTTCAAGTGACAGAGTCAGATGTTGACCAACTCCTCTGCTTCTAGATACATTGTTTTTCCCACTCTCCCATGACACTTTTAACATTTACTTGATTTTTTTAAATTACCATTATGTTTCTTATATCCTAATCATATGTTTTTAAAAAAGACATTTCGATGAACTAGAGCCTCTTCGAGATCAGAAATTACACAAATAAAGCCGTGTTTTCATAGTTTTTCAGTCATTAATCTCCATTCATCCTGCCGCAAGTAAATTTCTCTGAAGAGAGAAGGATTAGGTAATGTGTTGCTGCATGTGTCTGATGCCTATTAATAAATATCCATGAATTTAGCCAGAAGTATGAGCAGTGGTCTTCCATAATAGATACCTATCTAAGCAGCGACTGGTGCGCTAGTGGAAGTGAGGATCAGGGGCAGAGCGGCTGGGCCCCAGTCTTCTCTCATCTAGCCTCTTGAGCCCTGGCCCCTTCTCGACGTGGTTTGGGCTCCGGCTTCGGTTCTGGCTCAGAGAGGTAGCTCCCGCGGGGTTCATGTAATTTCAGAGTTCTTGGGGACAGAATGACACAATGGATGATGGGGGCAACATCTTCCTTCCTGACAGTATTATTTTCCAGATATTCTTGAGCTGGAGCCATGAAGATGTGATAACCATAGTGTTGGTGTGCTGCCAGTGTGAGGCAGCATCTTGAGATGAATTCCAGTGGAAGGAGCTGTTTTACAGATACTACCAGTTGGCCTGAGATGTCCCTCACCATCCAGCTGCTGTCTCTTGGTAAGAGAAGTTTCAGAGGCTCTATGTCACCATCCCCTGTGTGGAAGTACAGACCCTGAGAAAACACACTGATCAGGTCCTCCACCTCAGCTTTTCACACACAGAATATGTGTTTGTGTCCTGCTCCAAGGAGTGTACTGTAAAGATCTGGAACAATGGTCTGGCCATCTCCTGCATAGCTCTAACATGAGACCTTACAGCTGGAGCTAACCGAATTTTTCTAGTTCAACCAGGAAGAAACACTACTCCTTGTGCCAGAAGTTTTACTGGGGCCCCACAATTATTCATCAGGAGAGACTACTGTCATCAGCCTGGACAACTTTGCTCTTCCCTCATGAATGTGAAACAAGCCATATGATGTATTTGGGTGCTGGTTCAATGAAAGCAACCTGGTCTCTGGGAATCAACACCAGTTTGGAGCCATCTGTGTCTCTGTGCTCTGTGCTCTGGCTCATCAATGCCTTTCAGGATGGTGAGTCAGAGAATATTAATGTGGTGAAGCAGCTCTTCAAAATTCAGAACCTTAATGCAAGCACAATCTACACTGTGAGGGTGGCTGCTGCAGTCACTAAGACAGCCCTGACCTCCTACTGTATGCTGGATCCCGGCCAGTACCTTCCCTTGCCAGGTTTTTTACCTGGGGAGTGATAATGAGGAAGATGAAGACTGGGTCCTATTCCCACCTGAGAACCAGCTCCTGTAGGGATCCAAGAAAGGGCTGCAGCAATTCCTAGATGATATCATGGAGCAGGAGATGGAAAGAAATGTTTCAGAGTTTCTGGCCCAGAGCCAGTCCAAAGACCCAGAGCCCAGCAGAGAGAGCAATTACAAGAAGAAATACTTGATCTTCATCACTGAAAGCCTCTCCTACTACCCACATGAAATAGGCATTAAGGAGATCTTGATTCACCAGATAACAACAGGGCCAGTGCTGGGAAAGGAGCAACATTCAGATGAGTTCTTTGACTTATTGTATCATGTGATCAACATCCATGGCCACATCATTGGAATGGGCCTGTCACCTGACCACAGGTAAATATATGTCAACAGCCACTCATAGCCAAGTGGCTCAGTCGTGTCAGATCCCATGTAACTGCCACCTATTGCTGAGGAGCCTGACTAGCAGGTGTTTGACTCTAAGATTATGAAGGAAGTGAAAAAAGCCATCAGGGCCCACTGTGGCTGTACGCCGATGATAAGCACTTCTTCTGTTTCCTTAAAGAAAATGAATGTATGAAATGAAAGCCTATAAGGAGAGAGTCCTTGATCAGATGAATAGTTGTCACCAGCTTCCAGGTGGATAAGTAAGCAACTCCTCTGAGGGCGGCTCAAGTCTTCCTAGTGAGCCCATACAATGAATCTTCCTTACAAACTTCAAAAATTGAGTATGCTATCTTTGAAAGAGAACATATTGAAATCTAAATAAAAGGAAAGTTCAAATAACCTATTTTGTCAGCAGACATTTTGTTGCCAGTGGTACAGAAGACCAATATAGCTAGGTCTTGGACTGATACAACAACAATTGCTTGGCCAAGCTCTGGCATGAGGATGTGGTCAATTCTGTGGCCTTTAGCCCACTGAAACAGAAGCTGTTGCTGAGTGCCAGTGATGATAATACCATTAAAATATGGCGATCTCCCTACACTGTGTGCATCCATGAATCCTGTCATCCATGGCTACTCCATTCTTCTTCTCCTGGCTGAGCAGCCAAATGAGCTGAGGAACCCAGTCTTACCATCTTGAACTCCCAAGTTCTTCGGAGGGGGAGATACCTCAGTTCACAGGAGATTGTTCTAAGTATCCAAGCTATTAACAAACCAGAGAGAAGCAACAGTCAAGACAGGTGTGGCTATTCCAGGAACTGATTTTCAAGAGCCTACCAAGTGACGGTACCTGTCACACACTTGCTCAGGACCCTATTTTTTTGGATGGCAACTTAGTACTGAGCTGGACAATCCTTTCCCATTCTTCAGCTTGCAGTAGTTCTGCTACAAGATGAGGCTTAGCCATTAACATGAATTGTTTGTTGGAGGGGGCACAGTCTGTGTCTGACAGCAATATTGCAGAATCATGGAAGAAAGAAGAGTTCAGACACAAAATGCTTCACCTCCACCCCTTAACCTCAACCCCCATCCCTTCAATTCTAACACAGGGACAACTGAGTAGGATTTATGAATAGAAATAATTTTACAAAGTAGGTTATTTGAACTTTCCTTTTACTTAGGTTTCAATGTGTTCTATTTCAAAGCTAGGATTCTCAATTTTTGAGAATTGTAAGGAAGCTTAGTTGTATGGGCTCACTAGGAAGACCTGAGCCCCCTCTCAGAGGAGTTGCTCACTTACCCACCTGGAATACACACACACACACACACACACACACACACACACACACACACACACACATATTCAGTTGTACAGGGCTTCTTCAAAAAAAAATGACCATGTACTAGGGCATTAAAATGCAAAACAAAATGCAGAAATATGTAATGCACCCTTCTTAAACAATAAAGCAATTAAAGTTATATTTAGTTATATTTAGTTATATTTAGTCAAGGAGCATAGAAGTATATATAAAAATATTTAGAAACTAAATAATTTCTTCAGAAAGAATGAGTGAGACAAAAACAAATCAGAGAAACCATAAATAATTTCATTAATGAGAGAAACAATGAGACTACCTTCCAAAATGCAGCCAAAGCAATACTTACTGCAAATATATATATATATATATATATATATATATATATATATATATATATATATGAATATATTAATAAAAGGGAGAAACAGCAAAGCAATAAACTGGACATGCAACTTAAAAAAATAGAAAAAGAACAACTTAAAAATCCTTGAACACCAAATGGAAATCCTGAAATCAAAGAAAAGATTAACAAAACTGAAAGTTAAAAAATGAACTAATACCAAACTAAAAGCTGTTTATCTGTTTAAAAACAATAAAGTAGATGAACCATTGTTAAATTTGATTTTTTTAAAAGACAGAAGGAAGCTTAATTACTTTTATCAAAATGAAAAATATGAATACACCACTGGCATATATGAAATTAAGGTAATTAATAGTAGTTATTTTGCCCATATACAATAACTGACAATCTGAGTGAAATGATAATATTAGCAAAAATACAAACTGCTGAGATTAACCAAAGTGGAAATAGAACACTTAAATGTTCCAATCTTAGAAAAAGAAATTGAAACATAAATGAACTCTTTTAAGAAACAAAATCCCTTGGTTCTGATGGATTTGGAAGTGAATTCTACCAAGCATTTAAGGATCACTTAATCCCAATCTGCATAAACACTTTTTGCTAAAAAAAATAGGTAAAAGAGTCTCATCAATTTGCCAAGGGGAAGGCAGTAAAGTTATAAGAAACCAAGGAATAATAAAACAAAAATATAAAGAATGAAAAAATAGAAGAGAACATGAAACATCTCATAAGAAAAAAAACTGATCTGGGGAATATATCAAGAAGAGAAGATATAAGAATAATGGAATACCTGAAAAATATATTTATGATACAATAACATGAGGAATAAATAAACAAATACAATTGTCCTGAAGCATTAGAATGAAGGGGAAAGCAGAAATAGAGTAAATCCACCCATTACCACCTGAAAGGTATCATACACAGAAAACCTGTAGAAATAGACACATTCTAAACCCTCCAGCTCAAGGAGAAAATTTAAGAAACACAAAAAAACCAATCCAAATCTGGAGGAGCTACCATTAGAATCAAACAAGACTTAGCAACAGCAACCCTAAAAGACAACAGATCTTGATATCAAGGAGCAAAAGAACTGGGGTTGTCACCAAAAATATCATACCCAGAAAAAATAAGCATAATCCCGAATGAAAAAAGGACATTAAATGAATTGCTAGACTTTTGAGGTTTTATCGCAAAAAACACTGAACTCAATAGAAAATTTTACATACAAGGTGCTAGAGAAATATGAAGTATACACCAAAGACTAGTTGCAAGTGACTCAATAAGGACATACTATTTACTTTTTATATGAAGAAGTGGAAAACACATGTCTAAGATTGTTATCAGTGATTGGGGAGTTTGAAAGAAAGATTTTGTTAGACATGAATATGATGGGATTCCAAAAAGAACCATTAGAAGAGGAAAAAATGAGTAATTATCTTATACAAATAAGGGGCAAGAGGAAGAACTGACACAGTAGAATTACATGGGAGAGGAGGATATGTCATTCTGGAACCCTAGTCTCATCTGGAATGGGTTAAGGAGAGAGCAATACATAATTCATATATATCTAGAAGGACATAAAAGTCTTCTAAATTGAGAAAGAAATAACATGCTAAAGGGATAGGGAAGAGAGAGAGAATAAGGAAAAGATTTTTAGAAGGAACCATACATCAGATCAGGGTTAAAGAGAGAGCAGTATATACATTTAGAAGGGAATAAAAGTCTTTTAAATTTATGAAGAAAGAAGAGGTTGAGGGAATAGGATAAAGGGGATACAGAAGGGTATTTAGATTAATGGAAGGATAAGGAAGGGATCTTTGGAGATGGTAGGTTAAGTAATAGAAGAGCAAGGGAGCAGGTAGAAGTAAAGTAAAGGAGTCAGGAGGAATAAGAAATAAAACATACAGAAAACTTAAAATAAAGATCAGGAATAGAACATATTAGGGGAAGAAGCAGGAGTATTTATTATGATCTCAGACTAAGTTAAAGCTAAAATAGATTTAATCAAAAGAATAAAATAAGGAAATTACATGTCTACCATATTAATCAATATTGTTTTATACTGTTTAAAGTAACTAGACAGTATAAGAGTGAAATATTGTGGTAGGGTAGAAAATGATGAATTGGTGGTCTTAGAAAAATATGTAAAGATAAGGACTAATGAAGTGAGATGTTTTCCACCTCCAAAGAAATGGAGGATAAACAAACAAGTATAGTAGGGTCTTACATTGATGCATATAAATGTATATGTCTATATATGAGTATGATTATAGATATCTAAGTCTATATATGTGTAAATAAGTCTCTGTGTGTGTGTGTGTGTGTATAAGAGGAAAGGGGAAAAAAGAACAAAGTAAAGTGCACAGCAGACAATAAAAGATAATTTAAAAGGAAGGAAAGAAAAGATGGACAGCTCTCCACATATTGTGTAGTATTTATTATATAGGCTTTCTTGAAGTAGAAATTTATTGCTACATACTTGGAATCCTCTCACTCTCTTATGTCTTGCTTTTTTTTTTCTTTTCTCATCTTGTTTTTAAGTTTATATATTTCTTTTTTCCCTTATTTTATATTTTAGTACTTACATTCAAAATAAATCAATTTAAAAAGAAAAAAAAAGGTTTTTCTCTTATGCCCATTTTGACAGGGAATGTCTTCATATGCTTGGGTTGGTTACCACCCCCAAACTCACCAATGAGTTTGAGTCCCACTGGGTACCCTCAACCGAGTTTAGCCCATTTGCTGAAATGTTTTACTACATTGTGGCTACTGCACATCCTATAATTTCTTGGAGCCACAGGTGAGAGATAAGTGACCAGTTGGACAACAAAGGTGGAAAGTAGCTTTCAAAAGGGCTTAGTGGCCCTCACACTACAGTTTTTAATCTTCCGTGGACATCCGTATGTAGTAGGTATTTAATAAATCCTTCCTCCCTCCCTTCCATCTGAGGTAATTTCCTCTACCAATTCAGGTCTATACCTGATATTAAACTTATAGTGTTAAAGAATTTTCTGGAGCCCTGAGAGGTTAAATGACTTTTTAGGAAGTCACATAGACAGTATGTGCCAGAATTTGAACCCAAGTCTTCTCACAAGAATAGAATGCAAGGCATCCATTAAGTCTTTGTCTAGTTTTAAGAGATTAATGCATATTAAAGCTTAATAGTGTGCTAAGATTTTTGGGATGCTTTTACATATCAAATTTACAAAGTTACAATTAGTGATCTGTGTTCTACATAGATCCTTCCAATTCAGAAGCAAGTCATAGGAAAATGACTTTTCCTTCCTCCACTCCCCATCTGTATCTCAGTCATCTAAAAGAGAAAGAATAACCAAAGACAATAATGAAAGAAAATCATGGGTCTCTTCCACAGCCACATTGGAGATAGTGAACTTGGATTATTGTGTGTGCACATCTCTCTTAAAAAGGCAAATACAATATTATATATAATATGGATTTTTCTTTAAAAATATAAGTGGGAACAGTGTTGAAAAGAATTTTTTAAAGGGGAGTAGGGCACATAATAAGGTCTTTGACCAAAAAAAAAAGTTACCTGGGTTTATTAACAATTACCATCAAAGTGAAACTTAAAGGAAGGAGAAAAGGAAATAAAAGATACCCTTTGAAAATGTTAAAACACCTATCTGGGCTTTCATTATTTCCCTCCAGTCCTGCTAAAGGGTTCATGGAGAAGGGCAGTTTATACCACTGTTGTGTTGGACAGACTCATTTTCATCTCCTTCAGCATCTCTGCATGTATCTTCTGTTAGTAGTGATTTCACTGACTTTAAAGGCAGAATCACATGTTAGAGAAAACCCACAGACTTCAGAGAGTCGTATGAAGGAGATTCAGTATGAAGAAGCTTTGAAGTTTTGGGGGAAATTGCAGCAAGGTGGCTAAGGCTAGGCCTCTCATTTTGTTCACTGGTTTAAGAAAGGGCCAAGTTGTTTGTAAAATGAAAGAAATATTATACAATATCTACAATGGGAAACCACTTTGAATAACTTAATTTGCTTCAGCTTTCATGTAGTATATATGATAGGTTTGTTCAGTACTTGGTGATGATCTAAAAGCACTAAAACCTAGAAAGCTCTTAGACAATAGACATGTATGGAGATTATATAACATTAACTAGACTGTATCTCAGTTCTCAAGTTTAAGGTACAATGTAAGAAAACGATAGTGAATATGCACATTATATAACTTTTCGATTGAAGCAAGTTCTTTGCGGTCATTTGTAAAGGTTTCTTGGAGGAGGCAGACTTCATGATCAAATTTGTAGGATGCAAGCAGAAAAATGAAGATAAAAAGACTGGTATATTTCCAAAGGACAACAGAGTTATGTGAGGCTGCTTAAATGACGTGCCATCTATTCTTCTCTTGATGAAGGAAACTATAATGTCTATTAGACTGCTTCATACAATGATAAATCTAGAATACATGATGACTTTTAAGTTCATCTAGCCCAAGTATATCATCTAACAGATGAGGAAACTGAGTATCAGAGAAATTAACTGAAATTAAGTGAATTGTCCAAGACTGAGCAAGCAGTAAATTATAGGCAGGATTTCAACTTCAAAGGTTGGATTGTTTTTGTTGTGTCACGCAAACTAAACATTCTCATGCACTTTTACAACTCCCCTTGATTCAGAATCATTTGAGTTTTCTACTAAATACAAAAAGCACATAAAATCCTTACTTGACTATGCTAAAACATAACTTTAGATGAAACAAAATGGAAAGCTGTTAGGGTCATAGAAACCATTAAAAATGGCTAGGGAATAAAATGGCTAGGGATAAAAGTGGCTAAAGAATACTTGCCTACACAATGGCAATGCCATTTTCCTCTTGGTCAATAAGCTTTCTTTATAACTCTACCTTCCCTACCCAAGAAAATCTGTGATATACATACACACACACACATACACGTGTGTGTATGTGTGTACGTATATGTGTATATGTATGTATGTGTGTATATCTATATATGTGTGTATGTGTATATGTGTGTTTATGTATATATGTACTCATTTTATTGTATATGCTTTTATTTTTCCTGGTAAACAAAGATAGGAATGGGAATCCATCCTCAACTCATATACCTGTATTTCATCAATATCTCAGGGCTAGGCAGGAAGGAAGAATTCTTCATATAGCTCATTGTATCAGACACACATTCTGCAACCTTCAGATAAGTATATATAAAGGAATAATACATAGTTAGCCATTAAATGTTTCTATCATAAGATCTTTCAACTGAAGAAAAGCATTACTGAGTCACTCGGCTCATTACCTTGAGCCATTTTATTGACTCTTCTTCATATAGATTCCCCTTTGACTTGTAGGTCAGTGTTTATATATTGTGGACACAAATTACTACTTAGGCACTCTTTTTGTTTACTTTTTGGCTTGTTGAGTTCCTGAGTTTTGCTCACCATCACTTAGAGATGTATGTTTCCTTTCATTATACTATAAATGCAGAAGAACACATTAGCTGAAGCTTGTTCAGGCAGAATAGGAAGACGGCCCTTTCTCTTCTGCCCTAGCATAAAATACATTCATGAATAGGAACCTCATTTACCATACATTCCTGTACTTAAACCTGAAACCAGCTCTGACACAGCCTCATTCTGGCCATAATATATGGTTCTGCTAAATCTAGTCCATATTTCCCACAGTCCTACCCCCATGTTCTGAGAAGCACCCTGATTCTAGTTATGGCTCATATTTGCTAATTTGGTTCCATCTCATCTCTGGCCACTTAGAAATTCACTTCTTTAGCAATTGGCCTGTGACTATTCATGAATAATCGGATGCTTCTGTGACCTTTTGGTGTAAGTCTCTGGCTTAAGAAACTATGGACTATATCATGAGCTTTTGCTCAGACTTGCCTATATATGAAGAAAAAAGAGGAGCAATTTTGACTTTCCACTCTGTTTTCTCATTTGACATCTCAATTTTTTGACTGGATTTGTACTTAAATGATATTTTTTCTTTTTACTTCCCTTTAGGTTGATTAACTTTGTTAGATTGTATAAAAGTATACCCTGACTGATGGTTTGCTAGTGAAAACCGGATATGATGAAATGACTTCTAAATTTACAGTCATGAGAGACCTGCATTTGAATCCTGATTTTATACTGGCTAGAAGTATTACCATGAGCAACTCACTTAGTTTCATTAAAACTCAATTTTCTCACCTATAAAATATAGATAAATATATCCAGTTAGCTTTAGCATGTATCTCAAGAGTTGTCATGATGATCAAATGAAATGAGAATATATCAACAGATTTGCAAAACATAAACTGCTATGTAAATGTCTATTCATATAAATTGCATTCTAACATGTATCAGTTCAATTGGAAATATTATGGCATAACTATACTGGTTGATCAAGTGAATGATTTGCATATAGTTCACCTAGAGTCTAGCAAAGTATTTGACAAAGTTGCTAATGTTATGTCTAGGAAATGGAGCAATGTGGTAAATAAACCTTTAGAATTATGTATACTTAGAGATACTAAAATCCCAGACCCAAAGAGTCTTATTAATGACTGTAAAACGATTTCCACTGGAGAACCTCAGAAAATCATGCTTCTCAATGTATGCATTAAATATTTAGAAACATGCACAACAGGAATGCTTATTAAGTTTATAGAAGACATAGATATAATAACTAACATAATGGATCATATTGTAAGAACTTTTTAAAAAGAGTTTAATGGTTAAAACACTGGAGTGAATTGATTACAATGAGGGATAAATTCAAAATTTTGCATTTACGTTAAACAAATCAATCTAGCAAATATCAGATATACAAGTCTTGGCCTGAAAACAATTCATCTCAATATGATTTAAAGCTTTAGTGGTCTACATTCTCAAAAAGGGTCAAAAGTGAAATACAAGACACCAAATTCAATATCACACTCCATGAATTGAGGTATGGTGTCCAGGATTAGATATACAATGTTCCTGTTGTAATTTATTTTGGGCCAACCACATTGTGAAGTGTTTTGTTCAGCTGAATCTATCTCACTTGAGGGAAGAAAAACATCCATAATTTGGAGAGCATACAGAGGTGGGAAATCTGGATAGGACTAACGTCATGTGAATGAATTGTAGATATTGAATTGTGAACAGGAAAAATTAAGTGAGAAATAAAAGAAGAAATCAATTATTTGAAGGGAAGTCATATGGAAGAGGATCTATATTTGCTTTGTCTAACTCCAAATGGCAAAATTAGCAACAATATTTGGAAGTTTCAAAGAGGTAAATTTTGACATTACAATAGATTATACAGAGGTACCTGATGGTGCAATGGAAAGAACACTGCTCCTGAAATCAAGAAGAAGTGAATTCAAATCCAGCTTCAGACACTTACTAGCTATATGTCTTTATGTAAGTCACTTAAATTTTGTTTACCCCACTTTCCTTAATTATGAAATGGACATAACAACAGCACCTACTTCCCAGGATTATGAGGATCAAAAAAGATAATATAAGCAAAGTTATTAGTGTAATTCATGACACATGGTAGGGTCAATATAAATGTAAGTCCCTTTTGCTTTCCCTTTCCCATATCATCAGGTGAAACACTTGAGCATATCTACACTTTAATTCTTCAAATAAACATTAGATAATTGCCTACAATGCAAATATAACTTCTGAGACAAACATATACTTTAAAGTAGACAAGATTCCTTTCTGGTGATACCTCATACTTGGCAAAGTAAAATAAACAATATTTTTAAGTATGACTATAAAGTGGAAAGATAGTTACCTTCAGGGATTAGCAGAATGGTTGTAGAGAAAAATCCTGATCTGTTTGTCCACAAAGAATAGACCTTGGATCAAGGAATGGAAATTTCAATGAAGAAAATTTAGACTTGATGGAAGAAAAGTAGTCTTAAAAAGTATTCTCAAAAATTAAAGCTCTTTATAAAGAAAATAGATTGTCATGGCAGAAAATGCTTGTTGAATTGAATAGAATGAAAGGATTCTCTTTCATTTGAAGTCTTTCAGCAATGACTGTACAATTACTTGGAAGGTTTCTTGTAAAGTAATTGATTGCTTAGTGTGTTACAGGATGAGATGACCTCTGCAATCTCACCTAATATCTGAAATTTTATGATTCTGTGAATCTGGGACTGTTTGACAAAATATGTCCTTAATTGGAATTGGATTTTGGTGAGAAACCCAAGCCAAAAAACATATTAACAAAAATATTTGCTACTACACTAAAGCTAGGAAATAACAAATGCACAAAATGCTGGAGTCAGAGGAATTCTGTGAAAATGCAACCTGGTGATGGAAGTATCACTCAGAGGAATTTTTTTTAAAAAGGAAAATAAAGAAGGAAACAAAGTAGAAATAAAGATGGGAAGACGAAGGGAAAATGAACACTTACTATAATAATCTGGTGGTTGCTGTTCATTTTGTTTTCAAAGAGGACCAATGAAATCATGGAGTGAACTCTTGACTTGGCCATGAATGGGATTTAGGTGAGGCAAAGTGGCACAAAGTTGTCATCCTCAATCTCTCTTCCAGAGTCATCAAAATCCAGTGGCAAGGCAAAAGTAAGGACAAATGACAATTGGCCCACGATATAGTCAATGGCCTTGTATCCATTGTCTGACCAAGTTCTAAGAGTCCCACAGAGCCTGCTTTAGCCACCATCATGGATATCTCAGCAAATCTTTCTTGTATGCAATTTCATGGGAGAAAGTCTTCAGTGCTTAGGGTTGATACCCCTCCCAACCCATTAAGAAATTTGAGCAGTGTTAGTTATCCTCAACCTGGTTTAGCCCATCTATGGAGAGGCTATCCCAGTGTGAATGCCGTGAATACTACTGCTTTCTGGAGCCACATGTGAGAGTTAAACAACAAAGGGAGATAATCAACCCTGAAAAGGCTTCAGCAAGCCCTCACACCATATGTGCTAATTCTCCTGGAATACCACAAACATCCCAATAATCTGATAGCTACTAGCAAAATGCAAATAAATAAACAGATAGAGACATAGATATTTAGATATAGATGTATATAGATATAGATACATAGATATACGTATACATATACACGCATATGTATTTGTATGTATACACACATATACACACATACATGTGTATATATAACATTTATTTGCTTATTATGTATATTCTTTTTACTAGTATATAGTATATAGGTTTTGGCTACTAGTATACATGCACATACATGCATACACACATACATATATGCATATATATGCTTATGTGTGTATAGATATGTCTGTGGGTATGTGTATATTTGTGTGTGTATGTATACACACACACACCATATATAACTACAGGAAACCTGTTGAAAGGGCAATGAACACTTTTCCTTTTGGACTTTAAAGTTGAGATTGGCCAGGAAATATTTTGGATGTTTGACTTTTCTTTTGGCTAAAGATGGAAAACGATTAAAAAAATGGACTCAAATATATGTGTATGTATGTAACCATGCATGAGTGTATATATGTATTTAAATATACACAGCAACACAGTAATACACTATATATGTATGAATGTATATGTGTAGGTACATAAATGTGTGTACATACATGTGTGTGTATCTTGTAGTGTTACAGTAATACATATATATGTATATGTGTGTATATATGCATATGTATGTATGTCTATGTGTATATATACACATATACGCATATGTGTTTATACATATGTATACATATATACATGCAGACATATGTTTATATATGCTTACGTGTGTATATACACATATGCACGGACACATACGTATGTGTATATACACGTATGTATATGTGCACATATATCAATGTACATATATTTATATATACATGTGTGTGCATGTATATACATGTGTATATATGTACATGTGTATCTACATATATACATACAAATATACACGTGCATATACATAGATACATATATGCATGTGGTCACATATTCATAAATATACATGTATACATACACACATAAACATATGTATATACACATATATACATGTGTGTATGTGTGTGTATTTACATATATATATATATATATATATAGCTAATTCTGAGAATCTTTCTGGGGAGAAATTTCACATTGTTCATTGTCCATTGCTTAATATTCCACACTTTTTCCTTTTTCACATTTTCTGATTTTAATTTTTGCAATCTATTTTAAGTTTTAGTATTTACCTAAATGTGTGTACAACTTAGTAATATATGTGTGTGTGTGTGTGTGTGTGTCTTGATGACCTGGCACCAGTAATAGGTTTTTTCTATAATGGATTTTCGGGTGCAACTACATCAATAGCCTTTCAGAGTCTACTTATGACATCAAAAGATTTCCCATTTTGTCTTCTAAAACTAATTTGGTAGGCAATTATGCTATCCCTAGCAAAATATTATACCATTTTTCTCTTTTTCTAAGAAGGAAAGAGGGTCAGAGTCTATACATATGCATATGTGTGTGTGTATTTGTGTATTTATCTATGAATATGTATGTATGTGTATGTATTTATGTGAATAGATAGATAGATACAAATATAGGTGTATGTAGATACATAGATATAGATATAGGTATAGGTATGTGTGTGTATGTATGTGTATATGTGTGTATATGTATGTATACATATACATTTATATGTATGTGTATGTATGCATATATATGCATATTTCTGTCTAAACACACATGCACATATACATATATGTATGTGTGTATGCACACATATTTTTTTCAAATGCAATAAGATTTTCAGACAGATGTCAAAAATTGCCAGAAGGAAAAGTGACTCTTCTAATCACTGTTCTAGTCAAGAATAGATATCCATATGAATATATATTATTTATGTACACATAATTACATGTATACATATGTATGTGTATGTTTATACTTATACAATATATTTAAGAATGCATGAAGTTCAAGCTCTACTTCTGACAATTATTAGTTGCCTGCTTTAGGCAATCCTCCATGATTTTAAGTTTCAGGGAGTATCATTTTTTTTTATATACCCAATGTCTAGAAGAGTGCCTGACACACATAGGAGGTTCTTATGAAATGTCTGTTGAATAGAATTAAATATTATAGTTCCTGGTTTGCTCTGGTAGAAAAAATTAGCTTGATGGGAATTCCCTACAACAGTTAAATCACAAGTGTAGACCTCCCTCCCAAATGTGTTTATGCTATTTCAACCTTGAATCTGTAGGTAAAATTATAGGACTAACTGCTATCTTCATTATATAATGATGTACACACACACACACACACACACACACACACACACACACACGTGTATATATATATGTGTGTGTGTGTACATATATATGTATGTATGTATGTATGTATGTATGTATGTATGTACATAATTTTATGAAAGTAAAAGGTTTAGGGAGCCCAGATGGAGGAGTGAAAGCAAAGACATAACTAAGCTCTCTCACAAATTCTTTCAGTTACCTCTTATAAAGTGAATCTGAACAAATTTGAGAGAGGTAACATACAGTAGGAAACAGAGTGTGGCAGATTTCCAACCCAGGAGAGTCCAGAAAGTAGATGGAGGAGCTCTGTTGCATCAAGCAGATTGAGCACAGAGCATGTTCAATTACACCTGACCCTACCCATACAGAGGAGGACCAACCTGGTGGCTCTGGTGGCAATCCCCAGGCCTCTCATTGCGGGATGGGAGTCTGTCAGAGCTAGTTGAGAGAGAAGTTCAGAGACTGCTGCAGTGGCAGCCCAATGTCTGAAACTTTGAAACTTAACTTCTTGAACTTCCAGGAGCCATGATGACCTAGTAAACTCTAAGAGCTTTCATTCTTCCTTTGCTGACCTTGAATAACACAGAGAACACTGCTCTAGGGAAAAAGCCTGCAATAGAGGAACCAGAATTTTATAGCTTGGGAAGCTAAGGAGATGGGCCCCTCTTGCAGTGACAGGAGGCCACTGCAGGAAGGGAGGCATCCCAGCAAGCCACACCTCAGCAGACCAGCTGGATTTCCTGAGACCCAGGGTGGTGTAGCCAGCAAGCAACAACAACAGGAACTCAGGTGTGCCTTTGCACAGCCAGGTGGATTGGCAGACACCAGCACAGAACCATGGCTAAGGCCACCTGTGTTATATAGCACAAAGGAGATTTCCAGCAGCCAGACCCACCCTCCTCCACACCTCATGCTGTTAGCTTCAGTGTAACCCTGGGGGGACTCAGAAAGAATTTGCTGGGCCTTTAACTTTGTTACAGACCAGCCAACTCCAGCTCAGCACCAGGTGAGTTGCAGCATTTTACAGCTTCTATCAGACAAAACCAGAGGACACAGCACACAAAGCCAGTAACTAGCCCCCTAGCTTCCAAAACAAGAAGCTTGGGACAGAGCCCCCTGGGCCCCAGAAGCAGAGATACTCTTTAAAAACCAGGAAGAAAGCAATCACCATAAAGAAGCAAACTAGAAAATAAAAAAATTGAATCATATTATGGGGACAGAGAAGACCAAAATATGAATTTAGAAGAGGACAGCATGTACACAATACCCACATCTGAAACCTCAAAAGGGAATATGATCTGGTCTCAAGCCCAAAAAGCATTCCTGGAAGAGCTCAAGGAGGATTTCAAAAACCCAATTAGAGAGGTAAAATAAAAATTACAGAACCTAACAGGAGAGAATGACTCCTTGGAAAGTAAAATTGGCCAAATGGAACAAGAGATGCAGAAGCTATCTGAAGAAAACTATTTTTTTTTTATTTTTAGTTTACAAAACTTGGTTCTACATAATTTTGAGTTCCATATTTTCTTCCATCCCTCCTCCCTCCCTCCCCAAGATGGCATGGAATCCCATATAAATTCCAAATATAACTTCGCATTGAATTAATTTACACACTGGTCAAGTTGGGGAGAAGAATTATGACCAATGCCATGAATCATGAGAAAGAAGAAATAGAACCAAAAAAGAAAAAAAACAAAAACAAAAACAAAAGAAAGAAAAAAAAGTGGGGGAGGGAAGGCAAGCATGAAGTGTGCCACAACGTGCATTCATACTTCATAGTTTTTTCTCTGGATGTAGATAGTATTCTCCATCATGAGTCCTTTGGAGTTGTCTTTGCACCTTGTGTTGCTGAGAAGAGCTAAGTCTGTCAGTGTTAGTCCTCACAGAATCCATATATCTGTGGTTGTGTATAATGTTCTCCTGGCTCTGCTCCGCTCACTCAGCATTATGTTGTGTAGGTTTTTTCCAGGTTGTTATGAAGTCTGTATTGTCCCCATTTCTTATACCACAATAGCGTTCCATTACCTTCATATACCACAGCTTGTTCAGCCATTCCCCAATTGATGGGCATCCCTTTGATTTCCAATTCTTAGCTACCATAAAAAGAGCCACTATGAATATTTTTGTACGTATGGGTCCTTTTCCCACTTGTGTGATCTCTTTGGGAGACAACCCTAGAAGTGGCATTGCTAGGTCGAAGGGTATGAACATTTTTATAACCCTTTGGGCATAGTTCCAAATTGCTCCATCAGAATGGCTAGATCAGTTTACAACTCCACTAGCAATGTAACAATGTTCCAACTTTCCCACATCCTCTCCAGCATTTATCATTTTCCAGTTTTGTCATTTTAGCCAATCTGACAGGAGAGATGTAGTATCTAAGAGTTATTTTGATTTGCATTTCTCTAATCAGTAGTGATGTAGAGCATTTTTTTCATATGCCTATAGATATCTTTAATTTCTTCCTCTGAAAACTGCCTGTTCATATCCTTTGACCATTTCTCAATTGGGGAAGAAAACAATTTGTTAAAAATTAGAATTGGGCAAGTAGAAGGTAATGACTCCACGAGGCATCCAGTGTCAGTGAAACAAAATTTAAGGAATGAAAAAATAGAAGAAAAAATAAAATATGTCATTGGAAAAATGACTAACCTGGAAAATAGATACAGGAGAAAGAATCTAAGAATTATTGGTCTACCAGAAAGCCATGATGAAAGAAAAGAGCCTGAATAGTAGCTTCCAAGAAATCACCAAGGAAAACTTCCCAAATTTCCTAGTACCAGAGGGTAAAATAATCATGGAAATAATCCACCAATCATCCCCTGAAAGAGATACTAACTTGAAAACTCCAAGGAATATGGCAGCCAAATTCCAGAATCATCAGGTCAAGGGGAAAATATTGCAAACAGCCAGAAAGAAACAATTTAAATGTCACAGAAATACAGTCAGGATCACACAGGACCTTGCAGCTTCTACATTAAAAGATCTGAGGGATTGGAATATGATATTCTGAAAAGAAAAGGAGCTTGGACTACTACCACGGATCAACTATCCAGGAATATTGAGCATAATATTTCAGGCAAGGAGATGGATATTCAACAAAATAAGGGAATTCCAGACCTTCCTGATGAAAAGGCTATAGCTCAACTGAAAATTCAATTTTCAAATACTGAACTCAAATTATGCATAAAGGTAAACAAGGGGAAAAAAAAGAAAATAACAGCTTTAGAAAGAAGTATTCCTACATTTTCAATGGTTACATGCTACATTGAAAACTGTATCATCCAGGGAGCTCAAGAGGGATGGACTCAAGGTGATAAACTATAAAAAGTCACTAATGGTAAACTTCCTCCTACAGTCTCTCCTTCAAAATGACCAAAGATGGCACTGAACAATATGTAAGTGGGGTAAGTCAATAGAAGGTCAAAAAAATTTTCCCATCCCAGTTATGTTTAAGAAGATAATAAGAGAAAGCTGGAGACATGAGATTTTGAGCTGGCTGGAAGTGAAACAGAAGATCTGGTGGACTATGGACTGTGGGGATGCAGAAGCACCCAGGAACAGTAAAAGGATGAAGTGCTTTGACAGAAATACATTCCAAGCAACCTCTTTGCTAGTGCTGGTTACAACTAGCATGATTTGATAGTTCTATCACCTCTTAACAATTATAGGTCCAGTTCCAAAAGGAAACAGTTGCAAGGGAGTAAGCAAGTTCTACCTTTTTAAAAATCAGAGAGAAAATCAAGAAACAAGTGACAAGGTTTGTCAATGGGTCACACAAAATTGGAAGCACAATAAAAATGTACAGAGTTTTAAATCAAGCTGTGAAAGCCAGGAAAAATAATCACAAACAAAAAATAGCACGGCCATTAAAAGCTATTGTGATGAAAAGGAAACAATACACAAACTCAGAAAAGACAATGGTTTTAAAACATCTATAAAGATGCAAAAAAGTGTAGAAATGACAAAAGCCATATAAGAGTGGCTATAATAACTGAGGAAGGACATGTAAGAAAGAGCAAAAAATATATTTTCTTTTAATTTTCAACATTCACTTCCATAAGTTTTAAATTTTCTGCCCCTCCCCCCCCAAGATGGCATGCAATCTGATATGAGCTCTACACATACATTTCTATGAAGCACATTTAGATAGTAGTCATGTTGCACAGAAGAGTTATAACAAATAGGAGAAACCATGAGAAAGAAAAAAAGAAGAGAAAACAGTCGGCTTCACTCTGCATTTTGAATCCCTACATCTTTCTCTCGATGTGGATAGCATTTTCCATAATGAGTCCTTTGAAAAAGTTTTAGTTCTTTGCATTGCTAAGAAGGCTCAGTCTATCAAAATTAGTCCTCTCACTGATGTGTGGCTGTTACTGTGCAAAAGTTTCTCCTGGTTCTGCTCGATTCATTCAGCTTCAGTTCATATAAGTCTTTCTAGGTTTTCCCAAAGTTCCCTTGCTCATCATTTCTGATAGCACAATAGTATTCCATTACATTCATATACCACAACTTGTTCAGTCATTCATTCTCCAATTGATGGGCATCCCCTTGATTTCCAGGTCCTGGACACCACAAAAAGAGCTGCCATAAATATTTTTGTACATATGAGTCATTTTCTGATTTTTGTGATCTCTTTGGTATACAGCTGTAGATGTATTATTGCTGGGTCAAAGTGTATATGCATTTTTATAGCCCTTTGGGTATAGTTCCAAATTGCTCTCCAGAATGGTTGGATCAGCTGACAAGTCAAGCAACAATGAATTAGTTTTCCAAATTTTTCACATTTTCTCTAACATTTATCATTTTTCTCATTTATGATGTTAGCCAATCTGATAGGTGTGATGAGGTCCCTCAGAGTTCTTTTGATTTTCATCTTTCTTATCAACAGTGATTTAAAGCATTTTTCTCGTGACTATAAATATCTTTAATTTCTTCCTTTGTAACTGTCTTATATCCTTTGACTATTTATCAATTGACAAATGACTTGTATTTTTGTAAATTCGATTCAGTTCTACATATATATTTTATACATGAGGACTTTATCAGAGACACCAGTTGTAGAAATTCTTTTCCAGTTTTCTCCTTCTCTCCTTATCTGGGTTGCATTGGCTTTGTTTGTTCAAAAACTTTTCAATTTAATGTAATCAAAATTATCCATTTTTCATTTCATAATGTTTTTTGACTCTTGCTTGGTCATAAATTTCTCCATTCCCTAGAAATCTGACAGATATTCTTCCCCCCTCCCAATTTCTTTATAGTATAGCCATTTATACCTAGATTGTGTACCCATTTGGACTTTATTCTTGTATACATTGACAAATGTTGGTCTCTTCCCAGTTTCTGCCATACTATTTTACAGTGTTCTCAGCATTTTTTGTCAAACAGAGAATTCTTATTCCACAAGTTGGGGACTTTGGTTTTATCAAAGAGTAGATTGCTACAATCATTGACTATTGTGTCTCATATACCTAACCTACTCCACTGATACACCACGCTATTTCTTAGCCATACAAAGTGGCTTTGATGATAGCTGCTTTATAATACAATTTAAGATCTGGTATGGCTAGGCCACTTTTCCTAGAATTTCATTTCACTAATTCCCTTGAGTTTGATATTATATTTTTTTCTAATTCTATAAAATATTTTTAGTAGTTTGATTGGTATGACACTGTATAAGTAAAATAATTTAGGTAGAGTTGTCATTTTTATTATATTAATTTGGTTTATGAATGAGCAACTGTTATATTTTCCAATAATTTAGATCTGACTTTATTTGTGTGAAAAGTGTTTAGTACTTGTATTCATATAGTCCCTGGGTTTGTTTTGATAGGTAGATTCCCAAATATTTTATAATGTCTACAGTAACTTTAAATGGAATTTTTTTTTTCATCTCTTGCTGTTGGACTTTGTTAGTAATATATATAAATGCCGACAATTTATGTGTGTTTATTTTATATCCTGAAACTTTGCTAAATTTATTTATTATTTCAAGTAGTTTTTTTTTTTACTTGATTCTCTAAGTATACCATCATGCTATCTGCAAAGAGTGATAACTTAGTGTCTTCTTTGCCTATTCAAGTTCCTTCAATTTCTTATATTTTTTTCCCATTGCTAAAGCTAGTGGTGATCTTTCTGGAAATGCATCTAGCTTATTTCCACTACATATAATGCTCACTTAAGGTTTTATGTAGATGCTGCTTATCATTTTTAGGAAGGCTCCATTTATTCCTATAGTCTCCAAAGTTTTCAATGGGAATGGGTGTTGTATTTTGTCAAAAGCTATTTTCTGCATTTATTGGGGTAATCATATGATTTCTGTTAGTGTTGTAGTTGATATAATAAATTATGATGATAGTTTTCCTAATATTGAACCAGTCTCGCATTCGTGGTATAAATTCTACCTAATCAAAATGTATTCCTCATAAAGAGTTGCTGTAATCTTTTTGCTAATATTTTGTTTATTTTTTTTTACATTTATATTCGTTAGGGAAACTGGTCTATAATTTTCTTTGTCCATTTTGGCTTCTCCTGATTTAGGTATCAGCACTATATATGTGTCATAAAAAGAATTGAGTATGACTACTTCTTCAACAATTTTTGCTAATAGTTTTTATAGTATTGGAATTAATTGTTCTTTAAATGTTTGATAGAATTTGCTTGCAAATGTACATGGCCCTGGAGATTTTTTTTTCCTAGGGAATACACTGACAGGTTCTTCAATTTTTATTTTTTTCTGAGACAGGGTTATTTAAGGATTTTACTTCCTCTTTTTCTAATCTGGGCAATTTGTATTTTTGTAGATATTCATTTCATTAAGATTGTCAAATTTATGTGCATACAATTGGGCAAAATAATTCCTAACTAATGTTTTAATTTCCTCTTCATTTGTAAGTGAATTCACCCTTTTCATTTTTGACAATGGTAATTGGGTTTTCTTTTCTTTTTTTAATCAAATTAATGGAAAGATTATCATTTTTTATTTTTTTCCATAAAATGAGCTCTTAGTTTTATTTCTTAGTTCAATACTATTCTTACTTTCTTTTTTATTAATCTATTCTTTGGTTTTCCGTATTTCTTTTTTTTCCAGTTTTTTTTTTTTTTGGACGGGAGGGAGGGAGGAATGAATGGATTTTTTTTTGGAGGAGGGAAGGCAGGGCAGTTGGGGTTAAGTGACTTGCCCAAGGTCACACAGCTAGTAAGTGTGTCAAGTGTCTGAGGCCAGATTTGAACCCGGTCCTCCTGACTCCAGGGCCGGTGCTCTACTCACTGTGCAACCTTGCTGCCCCAGTTTTCAGTATTTCTAATTAGATATTTAATTGGGGATTTGCAATTTGTTCTTTTTCTAGCTTTTGTGGTTGCATGTCCAATTCATTGATTTCCTTTTTCTCTATTTTATTAATATAAGCATTCAGAGATATAAAACTTCCCCTAAGAAGTACTTTTGCTGTATCTCATAAGTTTTGATATTGTCATTCTCTTGAATGAAGTTCTTAATTGTGTCTATGATTTGTTGTTTTACCTACTCTTTTTTTAGAATCAGATTGTTTAATTTCCAATAAATTTTTAGTGTATCTTCCCATGGTCCTTTATTATATATAATTTTATTCCATCTTTATCTGAAAGGGACATATTTAATGTTTCTGCATTTCTGCACTAGACTGTGATGTTTTTATGCCCTAGTACATGGTCAGTTTTTGTGTATGTGTTATATACCACTGAAAAAAATGCATATTCCTTTCCATCCCGATTCAATTTTCTCCAGCAGTCTATCATATCTACCTTTTCTAAAATTCTATTCACCTCCCTTTTTTCTTGTGTATTTTGAGGTAAGATTTATCAAGGTCAGAGAGGGGGAGGTTGAGTTCCCCCACTATTATAATTTTGCTGCCTGTTTCTTCCTGTAAATGCCTTAACTTTTGCTCTAAGAATTTGCATTCTATACCACATGATGCATATATGTTTAGTAATGATATTACTTCATTGTCTATGGTGCCTTTTAGCAAGATAGTTTCCTTCCTTAACTCTTCATTAGATCTATTGTTGCTTTAGCTTTGTCTTATTTTTGGATTGCTACCCCTGTTTTTTTTTTTTTTACTTCACTTGAAGCATTGCATATTCTGCTCTAGTCTTTTACCTTTACACTGTGTGTATCACCCTGTTTCAAATGTGTTTCTTGTAAACAACATATTGTAGGATTATGTTTTTTATTAGACTGCTATCCACATCCATTTTTTACAGAGAATTCATTATATTTACATTCACAGTTATGATTACTATCTGTGTTTTTCTCTCCATCGTATTTTACCTGCTTTTTATGTTTTTATTTCTCCCTTTTCCCTTACCCTCTTAAAAAGAATATTTATTTTAACCACTGGCCTCCTCAATTTTCCTTTCCTCTTATATCACCCCCCTCCCTTTTCTTTCCCTTTTCCCTTACTACTTCTTCCTTCCATTCTAATCACCCCACCTTTGCTTTTCCTTTTCCCCTCTTACTGCCTGTAGGAGGAGTTAGATTTCTAGACTTAACAGAGTATATTATTCTCTCTTTGAATCAAATCAAATGAGAGTAAAACTCAAACAATGCTCATCTCTCTCCCTTCAATCCCTCTACTCTAATATGTTTTTGTGTCTCTTCATGTGATATAATTTACCCTTTTCTACCTCCTCCTTTCCTCCTCTCCCATTACAATTCCATTTGCACCCTTAATTAGGTTTTTTGTCATCATATCAGTTAATTTATACCCCACCCTCTGTCTATGTAAATCCCTTTTAAATGTCATCAAAAACATACCATTCTCAATATTAACAAGTATCATCCTCTCATATAGGAATGTAAACAGTTTGCCTTTAATGAATAAAAATGATTTTTTTTTCTTTCTTTCCTGTATACCTTTGTATTACTCTCTAGTTTTGTGTTTAAAGGTCAAATTTCCCATTGAACTCTGGCCATTTCATCAGAAAGGTCTGGAAGTCCATTATTTCATTGAATATCCATTGCCTCACTGAAAGATCATGCTCAGTTTTGCTGGGTAATTGCTCCTTGTTTGAAGTCCAAGCTACTTTGCTTTATGGAATATCATATTCCAATCTCTCTGATCCTTTAATTTAGAATCTGCAAGGTCCTGTGTGATCTTGACTGTATTTCTGTGATATTTGAATTGTTTCTTTTTGGCTGCTCACTGCTTGAACTGATAATTCTGGAATTGAGTAAAATATTCCTTGAAGAGTTCAATTTGGGGTCTCTTTTAGAAGGTAATTGGTGGATTTTTTCAATAACTATTTTTCCCTTTGATTCTAGGACTTCTGGGCAGCTTTGCTTGATGATTTCTTGGAAGATATTGTCCATGCTCTTTTTTTCATCATGGCCTTTTTGGCAGATCAATAATTCTTAGATTATCTCTCCTGGATCTGTTTTTCAGGTCAGTTATTTTTTTAATGAAATACTTTACATTTCCTTCTTTTTTTCATTCTTTAGATTTTGTGTGACTGATTCTTGATGCCTCATACATTCATTAGCTTCTACTTGGCTAATTATACTTTTTAACAAATTGTTTTCTTCAGTTAGCTTTTTAACCTCCCTTTCCATTTGGCCAATTTTACTTTTTAAGTAATTACTCTCTTCAGTATCTTTTTTTTTCATTCTGTGCATGTATTTTTAAAAGCATTACTCAATTTTTCTTCTACTTCTCTAATATGGCTTTTAAAATCTTCTTTGAGCTCTTCCAAGAATGCTTTTTAGGCTAGAGACAGTTCATATTCCCTTTTGAGGCTGCAGAAGTGGGTATAGTTTCATTCCTGTCCTCTTCTGAATTCATATCTTGATCTTCTCTGTCTTTATAATAAGGTTCTATGGTCTTTGCTATTCTGGTTTGCTTCTTCATCTGTGATTACCTTTTTGCTGACTTTTAAAGTGGATCTCTGCTTTTGGAGCACAGAGGGCTCAGTCTCAAGCTTCTTATGCTGGGAGCTAGGGGCCTGGTTACTGGCTTTGTGTGTTGTGTCAGCTAGAAGCAATAAAATGCTATAGCTCACCTGATGCTGAGCTAGAGCTGGCTGGTGTGTGCCAAGATTGAGCCTAGGTGATGACTTTATGAATTTCCCCAGGGTTATACTGAAGCTCACAGAGTGAGATGTGGGGGAGAGATGGTCTAACCCCTGGAGGTATCCTTCTCCTTAGGGCTCTGCTAGAGTACAGATAGACTCAGCTGCTCATGGATGCCTGTCGGTGCTGGTGTGTGCCAATTCCTCTTTCTCTATGAAGGCACATCTGGTGTCTTGGCATTGGCATTTGCTGGCTTCACCCTCCTGGGCCTCAGGATCTCCCTCTGGTCCACTGTGGCTTACTGGGACACTACCAGTCCAGTTCTGCTCCCCTTCAACCACAGTGAGAGGGACCCTTCCTGTTGATCTCCCTAGCCCCCTGAGTTGAAAGAGTGTCATATCCCTTCTGGCTCCACTATTCCAGGATTTTCCTGGGACAATATTCTCTGGGTTTTTCAAGGTCAACAAGAGGTGTGGAGGGGGAGTGAGAACACTTACAGTTTACTTTGCCATCTTGGCTCCCAGAAGTTCATGTAGGTGGCTTTCAAACATTTAGTCTGTGGACTGATAGCCCCAAGAGTAGCTGCAGCCACTGCCACAGGCCCTGCACTTGAGCTCTGACCAATTTTTTTTTAATCAAATAAGTTAGTCAGAGGGGAAAAATTGAGGAAAGCAATGAGATCTGTGCAGGAAAATTATAAAGACATTCACAATTTGGTAAGAGAGGTACAAAAATTATGGAAGAAAAATATCTTCTAATTCATAATTGGCCACATGGTAAAAGATATACCAAACACAACTGAAATAAATTAGAATTTTAGTAAATTAAAAATGGAAGGTAATTGTATTAAATTAATTAAATTCAATCAATTAAATTAAGAATGCAATAAGTAATTACATGAAAACTGAAATCAGAATTTTTCACATGGAAGTAAATGACCTCATGAAACATCAAGAAAAAAAGTAATACAAAGCCCAAAATATGGGTTAAAAAATAGAAGAAAATGTAAAATATCTCATAACAAAAATGGCTGACCTGGAAAATAACAACAATATGGAACATTTATCATTTATATAATGCTTATTATATTTATAGTGTGGCTGCTAACTAGTACATTTGAGAGATTTCTGTGCTTTTTGTCAAGAAGACATCAGTTCAAATCTTATCTCTTACCGCATCTGTAGGGTTCTTAGCAAGTCACGTAAACCTTTTTGCCTCAGTTTCCTAATCTAAAAATGAGAAGGAAATGGCAGACCACTCCAGTATCTTTGCCGAGAAAACCCTCCAAAATTTACCAGGTTCCATGCTAAGTACTTTACAATCGTTACTGCATTTGGTCATCATAAGAACACTAAAAGATAAGTGCAATCCCCATTCTGTTAAGGCAGAAACTGAGACAACCACAGGTTTAGTGACTTGCCAGGTTCACACAGTTTACAATTGTCTGAGGCCATATTTGAACTAAGGTCTTGTTGACCTCAGACCTGCCTCTCTATACACTGTGCACTCCAGTTGTCCTTGGAAGAGTTAATTTCAGAAAGAAGATTACATGAACATCATGATCTACAAAGTGCCTAGAAAATATATTTCAAAAAATTATAAAGGAAAATTGCCCAGATTTCTTTGAACCAATAGTCAAAGTCAAAATCGAAAGGATACACTGCTCATCTCTTGAAAAAAAATAAAACATAGCAAAAGCTTTTACCAATATCATTGCCAAAATTCAGAGTTCTCAGATTAAAGGGAAACATTGCAAGGAGAAAAGAAGAAATAATTGAAATACTGTAGACCCATAATCAGGATCACAAAATATGTAGTAGTTAACACTATAAAAGAACAGATGGGTTAGAATATGGGGTTTTTTGGAAGGCAAAGGAGATAGGATTACAGAAAAATACCATACCCACTAAAATTAAATATCATCCTACAGAAGAAAAATGAATATTTAATGAAATAGGTGACTTTCTAGTGTTCCTAGTGCAAAGACAAAGCTGAATTGAAAATTTGACATTCAAACCCAAGCCTCAGGAGAGACATACAAAGGTAAACATGAGTGAGAAATCATAAAGGATTTACCAAGGTTTAGTTGTTTACATTCTCATGTGGGAATGTGATAAAATAGCACTAAACAACATTATCATTGTTAGGACAGTTAGAAGTAGTCTACGTAGAAGGAATGGGGCATCTATCAATTATGTTGGGATAATCTCAAAAGAATAGATGGGTGAGAATGACTGATACACTGGAAAAAAGAAAAAGGGGGAAAATATGGGGAATTTTTTTCACATTGAAGAGGCCCATGAAGATTTTTTACAGTGAAGCTAAAGACTGGGGGAGTGGAAAAATCTTGAGCATCACTCTCATGTGAACTGATTCAAAGAGGGAAGTATATATATATATATATATATATATATATATATATATATATATATATATACACAAAAAGCACGGTATAGAAATTTATCTTACTCAACATAAAAGTAGAAGCGGAAGAGGACAAGAAAAGGAGGGGGTTGTTAAAAGAGAGAAAGAAAGAGTAGATTAAGGGAGCTAGTGTCAGAAGTAAAACATTCTGAGGAAGGAACAGGGTGAAAAATGGATAAAAAGGAAGAAAGTAGGATAGAAAAATTAAAAATAAGTTATCACAAATACAGATAGAAATAGGATGAATTTGCCTACAAAATAGCATAGTAGAATGAATTAGAAACTATAACATTTACAAGAGACATATATGAAACCGAAAGGCACATACAAATTAAAATAAGAATCTGGAGCAGAATATATTATGCTTCAGCTAAATTAAAAATACAAAGGTAGCAATCATGTTCTCAGAGATAAACAACAGCAAAAATAGATCTAATGGACATAATCATAGAAACTACATTTTATTAAAAGGTACCACAGAAAATGAGTTAATACCAATACTGAAAATATGTGCAAAATCATGTACCAATCTATTTCTTGAAAGAAATATTAAATAAATAATAGGAGAAAATAGATAGTAAAACCTTACTAATGATTGATTTTAACTTACTCTTCTCATACCTAGATCAATCTACAGAGACTACAAAAATGAATAGAATTTAAGGAAATTTAGATATAGTAGAACTCCAAGGAATATTGAAAGGGAGTATAAAGAATACATATTTCTTAAGTGTGCAACACACCTTCACAAAAATTAAAAATTTATTATGGCATAGAAACCTCATCAAGAAATGGAGGAAAGGCAGACATATTAAATTCATCCTTGTAATAATCAACTATAAAAGACTTAGCAGCTCTAATCAACACAATGATCTGTGACATTTCCAAAGGACTAATGAGGAACTATCTTCATATAGAGAACTGATGAAACCTGAATGAATATTAAAGCATATTTTTTTCTCTTTGTTTTTATTTCTGGCTATTTCATGGCTAATGTGGAAATATATTTTGTAGTATTTCATTTATATGACAAATATTTCTTGCTTACTCAATTGGTAATGGAGGGAGTAGAAGGATGGAGATAGTTTGGAGTCAGAAATAAAAATAAAATAAAACTGAAGCAGAAATAATTAATATTAGGTTTTCTTAAGTTATTGCCTGTAGTTTTCAAATTACTTAATATATAGTATCTTCAGATTTGAATTGACACATCAGAAATAATTTCAAGAATCAATCCACATTATATTTCATTGAGTTATTTCATGCTATGATATAGGTTCATGTTTTTTTCCCAGAGGCAAGGATATCATCAAAAAATGCATAATGTTTACTTGGAATTTTGATACTCTATTGTAATAAATAGTGTTTTACAATTGCTTCAAAGAACCTATATTCAATTAGCAGATGATGGCCATTACCTTTAGTAAGTCATGAAAGTAAGTCATTTACTTCTATTGTGAATTTGACTTAATTTAATAATATATATATATATATATATTGTATAGGTGTGTATATGCATATAAAATGGATATTCCATTTAAAAAATAAACTTCTTAATTTAAGAAGCCCACTCAAGGGGAGAAAAAGAAATGTCAATTAAAACCCAGGCAAAATTGTGGTAAATTATGGTGCATTGAGCCACAAAGGATTTTTTTCCCCATGAATTTTAGTTCTACAATTTCAGTACTACTTGTTATTGGCAACAGGCAATTTCGGTGAGCTAAATAGTTAGATTTTTTCTATCTATCTATCTATCTATCTATCTATCTATCTATCTATCTATCTTTATCTCTATCTCTCTCTCTATTTTCAACACATTGGAAAAAAAAAGTAAGCCAGAAAAACATGAGAATAATTTATGGCATTCCATTGAAGCCAGGTCCTATAAGATGTTTTCTTTCCCTTCAACTAAATTTTTAAGGCTGTCTTCAGTTTCAGGTAAAATATCGATAAAACAACAAGTAGTATTAAGTGATAATTGTTTTCCAGACATTGTGCCTGGTGCTGAGGATACAAACACAAAGAATTCAGTAATCCTCACTCACAAGGATCTTTTGTTCTTGATATATGTAGGTAAATACGTAAATTCATACATCTATTCAAATTTTATATGCATCTGTGCAAAACTGGACTACATACATGTATATATATATATACGTGTATACATACATACATATATATGTATATATATATATATATACATGTATACATACATACATATATATGTATATATATATATATCCTTAAGCTGTATAAAGTTTTAACTGCTTGGATATTTTAACCAAATTTAAAGAATATAGAAGTAAATATTGAACATGAGGTTCTTCATTATATCCACATTTGTCTGACCTTTCAGATAATAACACACTGTCAGAACTTGCTTGCCTTCTGCTTTATTCCTTATGACCTTTCTAGATAGTGCAATAGTTAATTCATGTTGATATACTGAAGGGTGCTAGTGCCTATACCATATATTTGCATTTTTAGGTCTTTCTAGAACTATATGGCTTCACTAAAATAGGTGACTCAAGTGACAGAAGTTTCAGGTAGGATCATGGAGGTAATTTACATTTATCCCAGTGTCATTGGGCTATTCCTCCCATTCAAAGCACATGTCTTCTGCAAATGTAATTGATGGTACTATCTTTCACTTCATTTTAATTGAGATAATTATTCAAGTAAAATGGTCTATGCTCAGAAATAACTCAAATAGTTCAAGTTTTGAAAAAAAAGCTTCACATATTTCAAAAAGAAAATAAAATACATTTGGTTTAATATGTACCCAAGTGAGGATATCTCTAAGGGCTACTATGTTCTCTGAATTATGTCTAAATTTCATCAAAAATACTAAAATAATCAGTATAATAGTGTCATTACACACAGATCATGTTTTGAACAAACAGTGGATTTACTTAACAACCTTTTCCAAATTGATTTGGTTGTATCTTTAGTACTGTTGACATTCCTGACATTTTATCACATTGGAAGAGTACAAAGTGACTGTGGATCTCTTTATTGTCCTGAAGTGTATATTGATAAACTAAGTAGCTGAAGGAGTCCCTGATCCCTACGATAATTATTTATAACTAAATGGGTGGACCTGGCTTCAATGGAATTCTGTAAACTGTCTTCATGTTTGTCAGGATTATTTTTGCCCCAATGTATAAAAAATAGACAGATAGATAAATGGATAAATTGTTTGGCTGATTTTATATATCAGTTAAAGTTTACAACCATTGCCACAATATGACTGTAATTTTTTTTACTTTGATGACTAAATAACCTTCCTTTAGAGAAACAGAAAATGAGAAAGATTTGCTTTTCATCACTCAATATTATGGTTTTGATAAACTTTAATAGGATTTAGAAATCAATATTTTGTGCAGTGCTGAATCACTAGTTACAAAAATATTGTTTTCTTTTTCATTAAATGTCTAGTTTGTAGATAGTCTCACTAGATTGTTCTGTTTTACTGTCTAAGGTTATCTCAAGTATTCTTTGCAATGGGTTCTTTTTTCATACAATGTTAAGAATCATTGTGGTGAATATATGGACATGTGTGATGGAAATTATCAAGATTACAGATATGTAAGTTTATGAAACACAGTTGTTTGTTTGTTTTTTTCTAAATTATCTTCCATTTTTCTAATATAGTAGTTTTTAACAATAATATAAGGAAATGAATAGTCATCAGTTATTTTAACTACTGCATATATATTTTGTATGTTGCTACTGAGTTTCCAGTTATGATAACTGCTTATAATTTATTAGCAAACATACAGAATTACTGAAAATATTATGTCTTTTGCTATTTAAAGAAGCAATAAAATGTTTTAGATATCCCCAGGTTTACACATTTAATTACAGTTATTTCTCTATGTCTACTAACCCTAGCCATTCATTAATTAGTATCATTCTCCTTTGCTTCTCCTCTGTCCTTTTTGCTCATTTCACACCCTCATCTTCCCCTTCTCCCAAGTTGCATAATTAGAGTAGTGGACAATAGAAGATATATTTCTTTCTTGGTTTAAAAAAAGAAGAGGTATAGTGAGCATAAAATTTATACAACTGGATATCATGTGTGTGATATAATCAAGATATATATTCACGTAATGCTTATAACAGGGAAACAAGGTGGTGCAGTGAACACAGCACCAGGCCCAGAGTCAAGAAGACTTGAGTTCAGATTTGGGCTCAAATACTTAATAGCTGTGTGGCAATGGGAAAGTCACTTAACACTTTTTACCTTAGTTTCCTCCTCTGTAAAATAAGCTAGGGAAGGAAATAGAAAACACTCCAGTATTCCCAAATAGTGTCACAGAGTCACACATGACTGGAACAACTGAACAATGTTTATGATAGAGCGTACTTCTCTAGATATACTTCTTAAATCCTATTGTTTTGTGGACCACTTGGGCAAACTGGTGTGATATATGTACAAGCTCTCCTCAAAATAACCTTTATAAATATTTAAAATGCATAAGATTACAAAGGAAATCAATTATATTTAAGTAAAATTATGCATATGTATACAAGCCTAGGTTTATATCTATATGCACATATAGATATAGGTAAACATGGTTGTATGTTATATAATATAATTATATAATATAGCACATAATAACATAGTATAAATAATATAACAGTAATACTATGGAATAGCATAGCATAGTATGATGTGCCACAAAATCAGATTCTTATGAAAAGTTAATTTAAAATTGCTTTTTTTTTATCTTTGGTTACTTATTTTTATATGTTCAATATTCTTATCTATTTTAATTTTAGTGATAAATTTTGGCAAAGTTTGTGGGTGAGATTATATTCTGTGGTGATGCAAATATTTTCTCAGTATCACATAACACAGGGAGACTATGATAGTATCAAGTGGGAGATGAAGTTCTTTAAAGCCTTCCAAGACTTTTTGTGACAAATATTCTGTTTCTCTTTAAAAAAAAAAACAAATACAACATACTATTCCTATAGAGTACAGCAAAGGGGCTAAAAGTTGACTTTAAAAAATTAGTAACTACCTCTGTAAGATATTTAATTCAATGTGCTTTTTTTCCATGTTCTACAACATCCGTATGCATGTCACTAAACAGTAATATCCCTTTTGAAGCATCTCTACTTAAAGGATTTGAAAAAACTATTTTGCTGCGTGCAAATTTTGGTTTAATTCTGAGCATTCAAAATTTCTGAAGGGCATATTTGCAAAATCTCTCTAAATTTGGGGGAGGATCATTCACAACTCATTTTCTACAGCTGCACTTCTCAAATTCTTTACAAGTTGTTGAATGTTACCCTGCTTCACATTTAAAAGTTTTGTAAGTTTGATCATTAAACAATTTAAGCACTTTCCTGGGCAAAGTACTACTATGGATGCTTTTCCTTAATGGGAAGAACACAAAGTAATTTAGGGAAGGGTTAGTATTAGATTTAGAGAATTCAATTAAGCCATGTTCTCATGACAAAATGTCAAAAATTTAAGGGAACTTAGATATCTTCCAATACAACTTGCTCACCTTAAGGAAATTAAGGTTTGAGATTCAAAGTGCCTTAACCAAGTTTATATAGTATATAAGTGGTAAAACAGGAACTAGTACTTAGGACTTCAGATTCTATGTCACTATTCATTCCATTATACCTTCACATTACTGCTGCCTCCACAATAATATGAATTGTATAACAAAATGGTTTCAATGGTTTCAATGAACAATCCTAGTCTGTATAATTAAAACATTGTTGGCATGAGAGATTTCTGTCTCCTCATATATTTATGCCATATATTTAATGATTCAATATTACTAGGTTATTCACGGGTGTATTAGCGAGAATATATGCCTCAGTGAAGTCAGCTGTCAGAAGAAAACAGAAAACCTATTCCCACTGAGAAGAGAAATTATATTGGTGGGTATAATTCGCATTGCACACTGAACACTGAATGCTTATTTCAGATGCTCATATATGCAAAGGAGAATAACATTGTACATCATAAAAACAAATTTATATGACAGTAAAAACCTTGGAACTCCAATTTGAATGGCTTGGGGTAGTTGCAAGAAAAAGTAGGCTTATTGATTTCCTTGTGTGCTGAGTTCTGTGGAAGAGGTAAATCATTGGTTAATCAATATGTCCTTTTGCAAGCTAACTACTGACCCAGATAATGCCAGAGTAATTTTCACAATAAGAATAAAATGGTCACTTTGGGAAATATGTTGTCTGATTGAGATCACTGGGGAACTATTTAGTACAAACTGAATCAGTGTATCATAATGCACTATAATGGTCCAAAATGATACTAACATCAGTGTGGTAAAACCAGGGAGTAGCATGGTCTCAGGTAGAATGAGGATCAATCAATATCTAAACTAAAAATCTTTGTTTTGGTCCTTCAAAATCTGTCATTCTAAGTAAATATTAGTGGCAGATGAATGATTTTTTAAGATATCATTATAGGGGGAGAGCAAAGATAGTGGAGTAAAGTCAAGGATTCAGCTGATCTCTCCCCTAAATTCCACAAAATATCTTTAACTAATGGTTCTAAACAGATTCTAGAGCAGCAGAACCCAGAAAAAGATGGCATGAAACAATTTTACAATCCAAGACAACTTAGAATGTTGGCAGGAAAGGTCTCTTACACTAGTGTGAGAGAGGAGCACAGTCCCACACTGGCCATACCAGCATAGACTGGTCTTCAGAAAACCAGAAAAAGGCCTTGGAGTAACTGAATCAATGGCAGCAGTGGAAGTTTCCAGACATCTCAGCCCACAAACACCAAAGTCAGCTTAGAAGGTCAGCAGGAAAGGTCTGTCACACCAGAGTGTAAAGGTAAGCACCCTACCACACACAGGATGGCTGCTGGCACAGGTACTTTGATCTGCTTTTCTAAAGGAAAGCAACTGTAAAGGGAATAACAATCTTACTTTAATTAAACATATATATTATTCACTTATTTCAGGGTAAAAGTCAGTACCCTGAACTTCAGAGAAAATACAGAGATTATGACCAGAAATTACAAGCAGAGAAAAATAGTACAGATCAACAGACAGATGCAGGTGTCTGACCAAGGCAATACATACATGGTTACCAGAGAGAGAAGCACCAACATATGGATTTTCAAAGCTGGGGGGCTCCATAAGGTCTATCTAGTGTCTCATCTGGCCAAATCACATGAAAACGAGTGAGCCCCAAATTAAAATGCTAACCTCAGAGTATATAAACTTCTCAGAGCCAGAGGGCATCAGAACCCTCATGACCCATTGACTAATTAGAAATTAGCAAAAGGTGTGAGCCTTCCTACAAACAAGACTCCTCTGATAAAGCTTCCCTTAATGCGCTCTACATGAGGCTTATTAATAGGGAAGGAAGATTTTCCCATTCTATTAGCCTTACACAGAGTGAGAGTAGAGCATAGTCCAGCAAAGGCCATGCCAGCTCAGACCAGGCCCCTGCAAACCAGAAGCAATCCTTGAGAGGCAGTGAATCATCAGTTGCAGAGGCTTATTCTGGAGCTCTCAACCCACAGAGAGTAAGGGGGTTGAAAAAGTGATCAGAAGGATATAACATGAGTCTCTTTGCTAGCTTGCTTTGCCCATGTGCAGATCAATGTCACAGTTCAGGGTAGCGGTCCTAATACTAAGACACAAGAGCTTGCAGCTGCAATGGAGCAGAGACCCTCCTCATAATTCTGAGGCAGATGAGAGTGCAGGCCAGGACAATAGGAAACACCTCTGCTTAGAAGAACTGAAAGTTTACAGATCCCTAAAAGCATCTCTGAAAACAGAGGCCAAAAAATCCTGAAACTTGGGACAGAGTGCCCTCTACCCTGGAAGTAGAGCCCTACTTTAACAAAGAGTTTAAAGTAAAGCAGTAGACTGAGAATATGAGCCAACAGGAAGAAAAAAAAAACTGTGACTATAGAACATTATTACAGAGAAAAGATAAATCAAAATACATACTCCAAAGAAGATAACAGCATCAAAGCTCCTTTATCCAAAGCCTCCACATAAAATGTGAATTTGTCTCAGGCCATGAAATAGCTCAAAAAGGATTTTGAAAATAAAGGAAGAGAGATAGTAGAAATGTTGGAAAAAGAAATGAGAGCGATGCAAGAAAATCATGAAAAATGAGTCAACAGCTAGGGAAAGAAGACTCAAAAAATACTGAAGAAAATAACACCTTAAAAAACAGACAAGGCCAAATAGTAAAAGAGAAACAAAAAGAAAATGAGAAGAAGAATGACTTACAAAACACAACTGGCCAAATGGTAAAAAAGAAAAAACACAATAATACACTGGAAAAAAATCTCCCTAGCAAGTAGAATTGGCAAAATTGAAAAGGAGGTACAAAAGCTTACTGAAGTAAATAATTCCTTAAAAATTAGAATTGAGTAAATGGAAGGTAATGCCTTTATGAGAAATCAAGAAAAAATAAAACAAAAGCAAAATAATGAAAAAAGAAGACAATACAAAATTTTTCATTCGGAAAACAACTGGCCAGGAAAATAGATCAAGGAGAGATAATTATATATATATATATATATATATATTGGATTACCTGAATGCTGTTATTTAAAAAAAAAAAAAGAGTAGATATCACCTTTCAAGAAAATATCAAGGAAAATTGCCCTGATATTCAAGAACCAGAGAGTAAAACAGAAATTGAAATAATCCATAGATCCATTCCTCAAAGACATCCCAAAATGAAAACTTCCAGGAATATTATAGCCAAATTCCAGAGCTTACAGGTTGTAGAGCCAATGAGATACTCCCAGAGGCTACTATGAATATGCTGGCTTATTTAGGAATTACAAAATATAAGAGACTTTCTCAATGGAAGATGAAACCAAAACACTTATTCAAACACCAGAAAGTCAAATCCATCATTGAAATAAAGATATCCATCATAGTAATCAAGAAGTCTATACACATTACCAAAGCAGGGAGCACCACCATCCCAAGCCTTCCCACAAAACAAACTCCCTTAAGCAAAATCACTCCCTTTTTCACTTACTCAGCTCCTCTGCCTGTTCTCTCTCTCTCCCACCTCTGACTCCTCTGTCTCACTTCTTGCTCCACCCCTTCCTGCTCCACCCCTTCAGCAAGCTCCTCCCACCACAGGCTGCATGTGATTCAAACACATGTGAGTCAGACTCATGTGACTCAGGCAGGCCACGTGGGCCTCTTAATGGATAAGATAGATCTTCCCATTACATTAACAATACACAGGACAAGGTAAATTTATTGAAAACAGGCAGAAAAAAAATAAACAATTCAATGATGATGAAGCAGCACTCAAGATAACACAAGATTTAGCAGCTTCTACATTAAAGGATAAGATGGTTTGGAATATGATATTCCAGGAGGCAAAGGATCTAGGATTACAACCAAGAATCACCTACTCAACAAAACTAAGTATAATCCTTCACAGGAAAAATGGAAATTCAATGAAATAGAGGACTTTCAAGGATTCTTGATGAAAAGACAAGATCTGAATGGGAAAATGGACTTTCAAATATAAAACTCAATAGAAACACAAAAAGACATACAGGAAAGGGAAATCACAAGGGAATTAATGAGGTTAAGCTGTTTATATTTCTACATGGAAGGATGATACTTGTAACTCATAAGACCATTATTTGGTCAGATAGAAGGAGTATATGTAGACAGAGGTCACAGGTGTGAGTTGATTGTGAAGGGATGGTATGTAAAAAAATGTAAAATTAAGGGGTGAGAAATGAATGTACTGAAAGAAAGGGAAAAAGAGAGATAGAATGGGGTAAATTATCTCACATAAATGAAGCAAGAAAAATATCTTACAATGCAGGGTAAAACAGGGAAGCTGAAGGGGAAAGCGAACAAACCTTACTCTGAATAGAAATAGCTTAAAGAGAGAATAACATAAAACTCAGTTGAATTTAGAAATATATCTGATCCTACAGGAAATTAGGAGGGGAAGGAGTAAAGGGAGTGGGGTAGATAGAATGGGGGGCAGATTGTGGGAGGGGACAGTCAGAAGCAAAACCCTTTTGAAGAGGGACAGGATGTAAAGGTAACAAGGGAAAGATTTTTTGCTGTTCTTCTCTTAAGTGCCTTTAATGAGCCTGGCCTTTGAATGGGGCAGGTAAAATGGAATCTTTTTCCGTGGAATGTTTCTCAGCACTGGTATGGGCTAGATTCACTGATTTGTATATGACTGGTAGTTGAGCTTTCCCACACCCTGATTTCCCATACCTTAAATGGTGAGCCTCAAGCCCTCAGGGTTCTGAACATGGTATATATACTGGAAGGTTGGTGTTTTGCTTTTAGGGGTACACTCATGGAAAGAGTGACAAGACTTTGAGCAAGCCCCCAGCTTTGATAAACCCAGACAGATGCTAGTGCTTCTCTGGTAGGTATGTATTGCTATGGCTTTTGTTATTTGATCTGTCTATACGTGATTTGTAATTTCTGTTTGTATTTGCCCTAAAGTTCAAGGGGCTCATCTTTTCCCCCTGAACCATGTGCATGATATATATGTTTAATTAAACTGAGATTATTAACCTCTTAAAGTTGCTTTCCCTAGAAAAGCAGATCAAAGAACTGGTGTTGGCAGCCCTTCTGTGTGCTTTTGTTGTTGTTGTTGTTATTACACAGTCACAGTAGCTGCTAGCAACATTGTTGCCACACAGGGTGAAATGAGAAGGAGAATAGAACAAATTGGTGTATATGATGGAGGAAAATGCTATTAGCAATAGTAATTGTGAAAAATGAAGCCCATTTCTTTAATAAAGACCTCATTTCTCAAACAGATAGAGAACTGAGTCAAATTTATAAAAGTAACAGACATTCCCCAACTGGTGAATCATCAAAATCTATGAAAAGTTTGCAGATGACATAACCAAAGGGACCTATAGCCATATGAAAAAAAATGTTCTCACTCACTATTGACTGAAGAAATGCACATTAAAACAATTCTGAGGTACTACCCCACACCTAGCTAACTGGCCAAAAAAGACAGAAAAGGAAAATGAAAAATAGTAGGAGGAGTGTGGGGAAAATGGGGCATTAATATACTGTTGGTGGAGTTATGAACTGATTCAACCATTCTGTAGAGCCATTGGGAACTATGCCCAAAGGGTTATAACACCATGCATTCCTTTTGACCTAGCAATACCAATACAAAGTCTGTATCCCAACAGAGATTTTAAAAAAAATTGGAAAAGGACCTATATATACAAAAATATTTTTAGCAGTTCTTTTCTCCTGGCAAAGAATTGGAAATTGAAGGGATGACCATCCGTTGGGAAATGGCTAAACAAGTTGTGGTATGTGAATGTAATGGAATACTATTGTGCTATGGAAAATGATGTGTGATGGTCTCAGAAAGGCCTGCAGATACTTGCATGAGTTGATGCAAAGTGAGTTGTATTGTGTACAAAGTACCAGTAACATTATGAGATGATCACCTCTGAATGATTTAGCTATTCTTAGCAATACAGTTATCCAAGACAATTCTGAAGGATTTATGATGAAAAATTCTATATCCAACTACAGAGAAAGAACTGATGGTGTGTGACTACAGAATGGAACTCTTTTTAAAAATTTTTCTTGACTTTTTTGTTTGTTTATTTTTGTCTATTTGTTCTGTTTTCTTTTACTACATGACTATTATGGAAATGTTTTGCATAGCTACACATGTTTAACCTATACTGAGTTACTTGCCTTCTGAAGGGGGAGAGGGAGATAGAAAGGGAGAGAATTTGGAGCTCAAAGTATTAAAAAATTAATGTTAAAAATGTTTTTACATGTAACTAGAAAAAATAAAATACTAAATAAAAGAAATCCCCATTTTAAAATAAATAAAATACCATTACTAATTCAAATATATTGTGATATTAAGAAGTAAACTATAGGGAAGTTGTAGTAAGAATCCACTGTATAGTGAGAATGTAGCAGATCTGGAATCAAGGAAACTGCTACCAGTTTTGGACCATGGAGTTTACTTTCTAGGTAACCTTGAAAAAGTCACCAAGTCTCTATGTCTTCATTTTCTTAATATGTAAAAAATCAAAGGAGAGGTTGGGAAGAGAAGATGTCCTCTAAGATTTTTTTTCAAACATTAATCCATGATAACATGATCTCCTTTTATAAAATGATAATGATTGACAATTTAAAACAAGTCAATTCTCTATGCAATTATTAAGAATGTACTAAGTGAGAAGTACCTTTGTAGGTAAAGAAATTTTGGAGAATGCTAACAACTTGTTAGAGGAGACTGAGTGGACCAAAAAAAACTTAGGTAAGGATCCAAAATTACTCTAAGTTTTAAAAAATAGCCAGTAATTTCAAGAGATAAAGGAGACACAAAGGGGTAGTCCAGTCATTGGGAAAGCATTAGTAATGACATGGAGGCAGGAAACGGAAAATATCATATGTGCAACATTAGATGTCATATACTTGATGATAGTTTTCAGGTTTATTTTTCCCAATCTTAGCATCCTTGACTTCATCAACCAATCTACACATGGCATAGACTTGTGATTTTCCCTTCTGTGTTGGTAAGAAAAATGGGCTCTTAGCACTTAGTTAACCAAGTGCACTTGAAAATTTTGGCTTTTGTTTCCTTTGATTAATTCAGTGTATTTCACTGAGTCTTACTAGGTGCTAAGCCCCAGGCCCAAACCCCTATTAGGTGTAAAACCTATGTGGGTGTGGATTGCTAACTAATGTGGGGTCCAAGGTGGGGCTAACTAAGGGGAGGTGCTAACTCTAGAGCCAACCATAGGAGATTAAGTTCTGGTCATTCAGATGACATTTGATGACGTCTGAAATGCTTTAAGAAGAGAAGACAGAGCCATTTGTGCAGGCCTCTCACTCATGCTGGTGCTTGGAGACTTCGGGTAGCTGTAGCTAAGAGCCCTCTAGCTCGTAACCCAGATGTTGGGACTTTGTTAAACTCTGGTAACTATGTATTGGGATTCGAATCAGATAAGGTCTGTCTGTCGATGTTTGTATTTTGTTTGCATTTTGCTCTGAAGTTCAAGGTGCTGGTCTTTTCCTCTGAACTAAGTGAATGATATTTGTATTCTGAATTAAAGTAAGCTTGTCAACCCCTTAACATTAATTTCCTTACTAAAGCAGATCAAAAGAACCTGTGTTTTTGCAGTGTGCTGGTAGCATTCTTGTTGTTGGGCATGTGTTGGTCTTTTACCTCCACAACAGCTGCTAGCCAGATTGTTGAAACACCTTCCTCATCTTGCTATTATATCTTATAGTGCCTTAGGTAACACTGCAATCCTCAACGTTCTTAATAAGTACTTCCTTTCTACTTCTGATTCTCTAACAGATCTGGTATTAGAAAATACATATGTAAGTGAGCCATAAAAACTATTTTGTGTTCAGCATGCTGTCAGATATTGTACAGATGATGGTGAGTAGCTGTCCTCCATTTCCATTGAAGACAGGACAAGATAAAATGAGTTTAAATTGTATCAAAAGGAATTTAAGATATTCATTATGGATTAAGATACTGGAAGATGTTATTGGGAAAATTTTGCAGCTAGTTTGGGTACTTACATACACTTCTTCAAATTTTTTATCTGATTCTCTGATGCCTATCTGCATGGCTTTCTGAAAAGAAATGATGATGGAAATATATTCATTTTCTATTTGCTCATAGTCTCAGATAGAGAAACCTAGAGTTGTGAGGGACCTCAAAGGTCCTTTGATCAAAGTAGTAACAGTAGGGGGATTTTTATTTCCTATAATACCCTTAATGTGTAGTTATCCAGACTCTACTTTCAGTAACCAAGAGTTTTTAAGGACCTACTATGTGCCAATCACGGCTAAACTCTGGATATGTAAAAAAAAAAAAAAAAAAAAAAAAAGGAAAAAAAAATCTGTAATCTCAAGGAGTTTACATTGTTATATGAGGGGCAGAATGAAAACAACTATTTGTAAATAACTAGGGAAACCAGGAGAAAAAATGAAGAGGGAGAGAATTTCAGCCAGTAAAAATGCCCAGATTTAGGATATGGAATGTCATGTGTAAGGGAAGCAAAGTGGTCAAGGACACTCCATTGCAGTTTGTTGGACATAATAAGCTTGGAAAGGGCCAGGTTAGAAAGGGCTTCAGGAGCCAAAAGGAAGATTTTACATTTTATTCTTTATGTAAAATGGAACAACTGAAGGTGAGTGAGTATGATAGTGATATGGTAAGATATGTACTTTAAACAAATCACTTCCTAGCTGAATGGAGATGGACTGGAATGGGGAGAGACTTGAGGCACAAAGACTAGAAAAGGTTATTGAAATAGGCTAAAAGTGAGTTAATAAGGCCCTTCACCTGGATAATGGCAATGTTACAGAAAAGAAAGGAGAAACTACGGGACTTGGAAATTGTTTGAATGGGGCAGGAAGGAAGTGAGAGAGAGTGAGGATGTGAGGATGACACATAGGTTGTGAGCCAGGAAGGGAGAATTCACTGTCTACCATGGAAAAATATCCTACATTTACATGGTTCTTACTGTTGAAGCAGTTTATTAAATCATAATTTTTATTTGAAAGAGACGTTAGAAGTCATCTGGTTGAAGCCCCTTAGCTTTATAGTTGGTTGAACTTTGCCTCCACATGTTCTGCATACTAACTTTTCATTTATAATTTAACAAGTTAATGTGTTCCAGGACTTTAGCCCTGATACTGATAGCTGTTGCTGAATGTGATAGATGATAACAGCAGAAAATGTACAATAAATGGATTAATAGAGGAGACTGACGTCAGCATCATTCTTCCAGCTTTGATTTTCAAAGGAAATTCACTATCTCATTAATTTTTGGTCAACATCTTAAAAGATGAAACATTTTCTGTGTACATATTGTTAACTTTTGTCTGATCTGAGCATTGTTTCATAGCATATAGTGTAGTCAACAAAATCCAATTATAGCATTGTATTTATGTGATTGGTATTTGGATGTCTTGACACATACCATATCAGTTAGCTATCCCTTAACAAGGATGGTGGGAATGGATGCTGCTAGCCCACATTTAACTAGCTAAAAGGTAGTTAGCTGCAATCTTCTTTAAGGGGGCCATTTAAATCACTTTCTGACTGTTTGCAAAGGAAGAACCTGTCACACCTTGTGAACTACATAGAAACTACACATTTTTTTTTGTTTTCCCCATTATATCATCTCATGGCAAAGCAACTTTTGTTTATACTACAGTTTTAGCTGTCTTTAATGATAGAACAGGGAAAGGGGAAAATGTTAGACAAAAAAAAAGAGAGATCAATCTGTAGTCACTTAGGATAAAAGATTCCCTCTCTCCATAAAGTGCCATGAGTAGTCTGTACTAAATCAAAACCCACTAGAAGTACCAGAAAAACTTGCAATGGACTCATTTTGAGCATCTTCTGGAAGCTGAGTGAGTGAAAAGAAAAATATATTTCAACAATTTTCTCATAGTGCCAGTGAGTATATGGTTTAGTTATAGAGCACTCTACTTAAGATTCCTTCTGAAGCTAGATGATTTATTCAAACTCTCTGCAATATTCCCATATATGTCCTGACCCTGGAAGTAATTTTTATATTATACTGACTGCTTTGAAGATTTGAGAATATCTATGTAGTACCATATAAGGCTTGAAAAATGGAAGTGGTCATATACCTATAAGATGATTGATTATGGTACTATATCACCATACTTCCTTACTCCATAACTTTGATCTACTCAGCATTTTCTCCCAATTTGTTAATTTATTTATTTTTAGTTTTCAACATTCACTTTCACAAGTTTTGAATTTTCTCCCTGTCCATCCCCAAAATGGCATCCAATCTGATACGGACTCTACACATGCATTTCTATGAAACACATTTTCACATTAGTCATGTTGCATAGAAGAATTATAATAAATGGGAGAAACCATGAGAAAGAAAAACAAAACAAAACAAAAAAAGAAAATGGTCTGCTTTGCTCTTCATTCCAACTCCATAGTTCCTCCTCTGGATGTTTGTAGCATTAATCTGATCAAAGATCTTCCCCACCCATTCAATAGGGCCCAGGTGGGCCTAGGTGGAAAAACCTGATTTTATCTTTGTTTATAAGCAGGCCTAAAGCCATCACCTACTAGGTGCTAAACCAATGTGGGTGTAAAGCCCTCAGGGCCCTAAGGAAAGTTGCTAAGACCAGAGCCAAGGGTATGTTTGTGAGATGAGTTCTAGTCAATCAGATGATGGCTAATACTGTAGAAAAAGAGAGCCTAGAACTGGGAACAGCAGGACTAGGAGCAGCCCAGCAGAAAGAAGCAGATTTCAGAAGCAGAGAGCCAGCATCAAAAGTGCAGAGTGGAGAGCACTGAACGAGAGACCGTTGTGGAGATCAAACAACTCAGAGTGAACAGAGCTGCAAGAGAGAGTGCTGAGCTCTGAGAGTTAGGATTCATGAGTGATCTTTCATAGGAAGGCCCTAGCAGAGGAAGATACAAGTATGGCTTGGTTCCTTGCTATAATATTTTGTTATAATTTCCTTGTTACTATAGAGAGGTGGGCTTTTTGGTTTTGGAATATTGTTGCTACAATATAAAATTGAGAACATTGGTCCTTGAATTTGATCTTCTGGAGTCTGAATGAATGTCATACTTCCTCTGCCTTCTACCTAGACAATTTCTTATATTTCACAGTTCTGAACAACTCAGGCATGTCCACAGCCCTCTCCAATGTCATAAATTTTGCCTTACTGCTATAATATAAATGCCATTTTCTTTCATGAGTCCTTTGGAAATGTTTTAGGTCCTTGTATTGCAGAGATGCGTTGAATCTGTCAAAATCTGTCCTCTCATACAGTGGCTGTTATTGTGTGCAATGTTCTCCTGTTTCTGCTCCCCTCACTCAGCATCAATTCATGTAAGCCTTTCCAGGTTTTTCTGAAGTCCCCCTGTTGATTATTTCTTAGAGCACAAAAGTGTTCCATTTCATTCACATACTAAAACCTGTTCAGCCTTTTCCCAATTGATGTGCATCCCCTTGATTTCCAGTTCTTAGCCACCACAAAGAGGGCTGCTATAAATATTTTTATACAGGTATGTCCTTGTACTATTTTTATGATCTCTTTGTAAGCAAAACTGCTGGGTCAGATGGTATGCAGATGAATAATCAAAAGATATGGAGAGGCAGTTTTCAGGCAAAGTAATCAAAACTCTATAATTATATGAAAAAATGCTTTAAATCACTATTGATTAGAGAAATCCAAATTAAAACAACTCTGATCAATTATGCCACACCTACACTAATATGACAGAAAGGAAAATGACAAATGTTGAAAGGGATGTGGGAAAACTGAGACACTGTTACACCAGTGGTACAGTTGTATACTGATTCAACCCTTTTGTATAACAGTTTAGAACTATTCCCCAAAAGGCTATAAAATTATGAATATTCCCTTTGGTCAAACAATACCACTCCTAAGTCGATATCACAAAGAGATAAATGGTAAAAAGGAAAAGTACTTCTATGTTCAAAAAAATATTTATATCAGCTCTTTTATTGGTGGTAAAGAATTGGAAATTGAGGAAATGTCCATCAATTGGGAAATGGCTTAGCAAGGTGTTGTATATGGTTATGATGAAATACTGTGGTAATATAAGAAAAGAAAACGAACATTTTGAAAAAAAATGTGGAATGACTTACATGAACTGAAAACTGAAATAAGTGTAACCAGGAGGACACTATAAACAGTAACAGCAATGTTTTATGATGATTAACTGTGAATGAATTAGGTATTCTCAGCAATAAAATGATCCAAACCAATTGTGAAGGACTTCTGATAAGTACCCAGAGAAATAATTGATGGAGTCCAAATGCAGATCAAACCTTGCTTTATCTTTGCTTTCTTTTTTTTTCTCTTTTTAATGTTTATTTTCTTTCACAGCATGATTAACAAGGGAGTATTTTTGCAAGAATGCCCCTGCATAACCTAGATCAAGTTGCTTGCTTTCTTAGTGAGGAGGGAGCAGTGAAGGAGGGAGGAAAAGAGAGAATTTGGAATTCATTTTTTAATGATAAAATTGTTTTTACATGGATTGGAGGCATAATATAAATTTTTAAAAGAAGCTAAAAACATGACCAGCTAAATCTTTGTCTACTTTATGCCAAAACATAGAGATAAGAAGTGAAATATTTAATTTATCATACAGATATTTTTAATATGAAAAATGAATCAGAATTTTTGTTATAATGGCTACTGTATCTATTAATTCTTACTTTATTTGCAAGTGTCAGTCTTAAAATGATATATAAATATGAGTTATGATAAAAAAAAGAAAGGGTGGAGCCTAGAAGGCAGCTGGAAAACAGGAACTAACTTAATCTCTTCCCCAAATCCCTCCAAACACCTGTAAAAAAAAAAAGGTTCTGAATCAATTCTAGAACTACAGGACCCAAGAAATCACAAAGGGAAACAAGTCTCCAGCCCAAGATGTCCTGGATGGCCACTGGGAAGGGTCTATCACCCCATGCTGGGAGCAGAGTGCAGGCCAGTTTGGCCCATGCCAGGCCCAACCAGACTGGGAGTCAGATGCAACAGGTGTTAGGGTGCTGAATCACTGAGTTGTGACAGTTACCAGACTTCTCAACCCATAATCACCAAAGACAATGGAGCAGGTTGTTGGGAAAACTGCTGTATCTGAGTGAGAGAAAGGCACAGTCTGTCCCCAGCCCCAGTGGCAGTAATAATGATGCATCAAGAGCAACGGGAAGCTCATGTGGCTGCTTGCAGAGCTCCAGAGGCAGCTACTTCCAGCCCCTGGCACACACAGTGGGAGGAATAAGTGGGCAAATAGGAGCGGGAGTACAGGGATTGCTTTGCTGTCTCTGAGCCAGGGTTTTCTTGCTTTACCCTGCTGGCATCTGGGTCATGGTCCTAGTTGATAATTCTTGGGGGCGGAGGAGTGCTAGTGTGGCAGAACTTGAGATGACTATAGAGTAAAAGTAGCTCTGAAAAGAGCAGTGAAAGGCCCCTAAGGCATGGGACAAAGTACTCTCCACACTAAAAACAGTTATACCCTGAGAAAAAGCTCAAGCATCAAATAGTTGGCTAGGAATATGAGCAGGCAGTGTAAAACCACTCTGACTCAGACCATAGAATCATATTTTGGTGACGAAGAAGATGAAAACATACAGCCAGAAGAAGTCAACAAAGTCAAAGAACCTACATTAAAGATCTCCAAGAAAAATATGAATTGGTCTCAGGCCAAGGAAGACTTCAAAAAGAATTTGAAAAATCAAAAAAGAGAAGTAGAAAAAAAATTGGGAAGAGCAATGAGAGTGATGCAAGAAATTCATGAAAAAGAAGTCAACAACTTACTAAAGGAGACTCCAAAAAATACTGAAGAAAATAACACCTTAAAAATAGACTAACCCAAATGGCAAAAGAGCTCCAAAAAGCCAATAAGGAGAAGAGTGCATTAAAAGGCAGAATTAGCCAAATGGAAAAGTAGGTGCAAAAGAATACTGAAGAAAATACCACCATAAAAATTAGATTGGAGCAAGTGGAAGCTAATGACTTTATGTGAAATCAAGATATAAAACAGAACCAAAAGAATGAAAGAAATGGAAGAAAATGTGAAATATTTCATTGGACAAACCACTGACCTGGAGAATAGATCCAGGAGAGATAATTTTAAAATTATTGGAGTACCTAAAAACCAGGATTAAAAAAGAGCCAAGATATCATCTTTCAAGAATTTAACCAGGAAACCTGCCCTGATATTCTAGAACTGGGGGATAAAATATAAATTGAAAGAATCCACTGATCACCTCTTGAAAAAGATCCTGAAAAGAAAACTCCTAGGAATATTGTAGCCAAATTCCAGAGTTCACAGATCAAGGAGAAAATATTACAAGCAGCCAGAAAGAAAACAAATTTGAGTATTGTGGAAACAAAAGCACTATAAAACATGGTCTAGCTGCTTCTACATTAAGGGATTGAAGGACTTCGAATATAATATTCTGGAGGTCAAAGGACCTAGGATTAAATCCAAGAGTCACCTACCCAGCAAAACTGAGTATAATACTCCAAGGCAAAATTTGGAGTTTCAATAAAATAGAGGACTTTCAAGCTTTCTCGAGGAAAAGAGCAGAGCTGAATAGAAAATTTGACTTTCAAATACAGGAATCGAGAGAAGCATGAAAAGGTAAACAGGAAAGAGAAATCATAAGGACTTAGTAAAGTTGAACCATTTTGTTTACATTCCTTCATGGAAAGATGGTATTTGTAATTCATTAGACCGTTCTCAGTATTAGGATAGTTGAAAGGAATATACATATATAAAGACATAGGGCACAGGGCAAGTTGAATATAAAGGGATGATATAAAAAAAATAAATTAAGGGGTGAGAGAAGAATATATTGGGAGAAGAAGAAAGGGAGACATAGAATGGGGAAAAGTATCTCACATAAAAATGGCAAGAAAAAGCAGTCCTATTGGAAGGGAAGAGGGAGCAGGTGAAAGGGAATGAGTGAATCCTGCTCTCATCGGATTTGACTTAAGGAAGAAATAACATACACACTCAATTGGGCATCTTACCCTACAGGAAAATAGGGGGAAGGTGATAAAAGAGGAGGGATGATATAAAGGAGAGAAGATTGGGAGAGGAGGTAATCAAAAACAAACACTTTTGAAAAGGACAGCATCAAGGGAGAAAATTGAATAAAGGGGGACAGGATAGGATGGAGGGAAATATAGTTAGTCTTTCACAACATGAATTCATATACGCTTTATTCATTTTGTTAGTGATTCTCTGGTAAGAGCCATGATTTTTCTTGAGACAAAAGTCATGCTTCTTTTGCTCCAAACTCAATTGAGTCCTCGGTCCCCTCTGTCCCTCCTCAGCAGCAGCCTGAATTATTTTGCACCATTTCTTTTATGTCACTTATTTTCCTGATTGTTGAGTCTTTGGCCAGGGTTGACCTTACATTATGGCACCCAATCATGCATATTTTAATCCCAGATCAACTCAGTCTCCACAGAAGTCTTTTCTTTGTGAAAGTACTCTTTTCACCTCTCCTACATTATCACCTTCATCCTACATCCTTCACTATCATAAAAATGTAAGCACCTTCTTAAAGGAGATGTTTTTGAGCACAGATAATTCCACCACATACCACAGTACCTGAAACACAATAAATGCTTTCTTATATGTATTAATCTATCACTGCTGATGGAGTTAACTTGGCTGTTTGGATAAAAAGTCACTCAAAATTTGAGGGGGCACCAAGCAACAACTGGATATTTAGTGGAGCAGGAACAAATCTATTATTTGGTATTGGGATTTAGCATGTATTTCATTTGGCCCCTATGGCTTGATCTCACAGAGGTCATCTATGTACCTTAATTTTATCTCCTCATTTGCCTTGAATTTCAAGTCCTTGTTGATTACTGTACTGTACTTGTTGGACAAAACAAAAGCAAAATAAGAATTGAATGAAAGCTCTTTCTCTTTGTACTCCACTATTTTTATTTTATCAATGGTTGTTGTGGGTGGTGGTGGTGGTGTTTTTGTCTTATATTTTCTTGGATAGTTTTCTTGCTCATCACATGATAACTAGAAAATTTTTCTTCAATGTCTTTAATATAGACACTTTATTAAATTCTGGAGATACTTATATCATCTTTCACTTGTATTAACAAATTGGGCACCCAGAGAGATGACTTGCTATGTTTATCTCTTCGAGGTCTAGAAGTATTCCTGAGCTGTTGAGAAGTTTATTCCTAATGATATCATCTCAAGGACTTATTCCTCTGCTTTTTCTCAAATATTAATAAATCAAAACCAATTAGTATCTGTCTTATATCACTGATTGATCTAGTGATTACCAAGCACCCCAGTACCATTTAACCAAATAAAATCTGTGTTATTCTAGTTTATTTATTTATTTATTTTTTACAAATGGGAGATTAACTGAAAAGATGTAGCAAGATCAAAAGTATAAATATCCCATCAAACAGGGACCACATGACATGTAACTGAGGGGGAAAAAAAATAAAATGCTACTTAAAAAAACTGGGAGTTCATGATTCTATATACCTTTTCTGTCCCTTGAGGATGTGGGCTTAAAAATCAAATAAGATTCTAAAAAGCTTTTTTGACCTAGGTAATTTCTAAAGAAGCTATTACCAATACACAATTTTTTCTTTATTGACTGCTGTTTAAAACACTGCTACTTGGGAGGTGGGGCAAAGGTGGGGCCCTGAAAACAGGAACTCACTTGAGCTCTCCCCCAAATCCCTCCAAAGATCTGTAAAAAATGACTCTAAATAAATTGTAGAGCTACAGAACCCACAAAACTACAGAGTGAAAGAAGTCTCCAGCCCAAGGCAGCCTGGATGGTCCCACAAGTACCTAAGACAACATAGCATGTCACTGGGAAAATTGTTGGACCTGGGTGAGAGAAGAACACAGTCTGGCCCCAGTCCCATGGCACTGGAGCTGGCTGCAGCAGCAGAGACAGCAGTAGCATTGGTAGCTGCTTCCAGATATCCAGACTCCCAGATAGTTGGGGGAATCAAGCAGCTGATCAGAGTAGGAATGCAAGGATCTCTTTGCTGGCACTAAGGCAAGGTTTTCTTGCTTTGCCCTGCTTGGATCTGGCTCCCAATCCTGTTTGGTGGTCCTTTGGGAAGGAGGAGACCAGGTGTGGCAGAGCTTGTGGTGGCTATGGAGAGGGAGTCTTCCTGGCAGTTACATGGCAAAAAGGAATGCTTGCCCTCACAAATCAGAGCAGAGGAAAGGGGAGGAGATGAATAGATGAATAGAATCTCAAAACAGAAGTAGCTCTGAAAACAGTAGTACAAAACCTCTGAAGCTTGGGACAGAGCATTCTCCACTCTGGAAGAAATCATACCCTGACAAAGAGCTCAGAATTCAAGTAACTGGCTGGAAAAATGAACAAATGGTGTAAAAACTCAGACTATAGAATCTTACTTTGATGGCAAAGAAGATAAAAACACAGCCAGAAGAAGTCAACAAAGTCAAAGAGCCTACATTAAAAGTCTTCAAGAAGTCTTCTTGCCAAGGAAGACTTCAAAAAGGATTTGGAAAAAAAATAAGAGAAGTAATGGAAAAATTTGGAAGAGAAATGAGAGTGATGCAGGAAAATAACGAAAAAAGAGTCACCACCCTGCTAAAGGGCAACCAAAAATTACTGAAGAAAATAACACCTTAAAAATAGACTAATCAAATGGTGAAAGAGCTCCAAAAAGCCAACGAGGACAAGAATGCCTTAAGAAACAGAATTAATGAAGTGGATAAGGAGATCCAAAAGCTTATTGAACAAAATAATGCCTTAAAAATTAGAATGGAGTGAGTGGAAGCTAGTAAATTTATGAGAAATCAAAAAAATATAAAACAGAACCAAAAGAATGAAAGAAATGGAAGACAATGTGAAATATCTCATTGGAAAAACCACTGACCTGGAGAATAGGTCCAGGAAAAATAACTTAAACCTTATTGGACTACCTGAAAGCCATGACCACAAAAAGAGCCTAGACATTATTTTTCAAGAAATTACCAAGGAAAACTGGCCTGATACTCTAGAACTGGAGGGTAAAATAGGAATTGAAAGAACGCACCAATCACCTCTTGAAAAAAACCCAAAAAGGAAAACCCCTAGCAATATTGTAGCCAAATTCCAGAATTCACAGGTCAAGGAGAAAATATTGCAAGCAGCCAGAAAGAAACAATTTGAGTATTGTAGAAACACAATCAGGATAATACAAGATCTAGAAGCATCTGCATTAAGGGATTGAAGGACTTGGAATATGATATTCTGCAGGTCAAAGGAGCTAGGATTAAACGAAGAATCACCTACCCAGCAAAACTAAGTATAAGACTTCAGGGCAAAATAAAGATTTTCAATGAAATAGAGGACTTTCAGGCATTCTTGATGAAAAGACCAGAGCTGAATAGAAAATTTGACTTTCAAATACAAGAATCAAGAGAAGCATGAAAAGGTAAACAGTAAAGAAAAATCATAAGGAATTTACTAAAATTGAACTATTTTGTTTACGTTCCTACATGGAAGGATGATAATTGTAACTCATGAGACCTTTCTCAGTATTGGGGTAGTTAAAGAGAATACACATAGACACAGACATAGGGGACAGGGTTAGTTTAATATGAAGAGATGATATCTAAATAATAAAATTAAGTGGTGAGAGAAGAATATATTGGGAGAAGGAGAAAGAGAGAGATAGAATTGACTAAATTGTCTCACATAAAAGTGTCAAGAAATCCCTGCTATAGTGAAAGGGAAGAGTGTGTAGGTGAAAGGAAATGAGTGAACCTTGCTCTCAGCAGATTTGGCTTAAGGATGGAATAACATACACACTCAATTGGGTATCTTAGCTTACAGGAAAGTAGGAGGGAAGAGGATGAGAGGTGGGAACGATAGAAGGGAGGGCAGATTGAGAGCGTAGGTAGTCAAAAGCAAACACTTTTAAAAAGCAACAGGGTCAAATGAGAAAATTGAATACATGGGGTGTAACAACAATGTAGTTAACAGCCACAATTCCAGCATATGGAAGGGCTGCTAACATAAGTTCTTTGATCTGCTTTTCTAAGGAAAGCAACTTTAAGGGGCTAACAATCTCAGTTTAATGAAATATATGTATATCACTCATTTATTTCAGGTGGAAAAGATCAGCCCCCTGAACGTCAGGGCAAATACAAAACAGAAATTACAAACATCAACAGACAGACCTTGTCTGATCCAAATCACAATTCAACGTTACCAGATAAGCACCAATATCTGTTTGGGTTAACAAAGCCAGGTGGCAGTTACAATAGCTTGCCCACAGTCTGAATACTCCTTCCATGATTGAGCCCCCCAAAATCCAAACCCTAACCTCAGGTCTTATAAACCTGTCTCAGGACTCTGGGGCATTTGAGGCTCACCATTTAGAGTATAAAAAATCAGTGTGGGAAAGCTCCAACCACCAGCACCACATCATAGACAATTGAATGACTCTTGATTGTCTCAGTGGTAAGAAATACTCCCAAAGACAGCAAAAGGTTTGCCACCCATTCAAACAAAGGAGAGAATTGATAGTCTTAGCATCTCAAAAGTGAAGAACAAGGAAAAGTCTGCCATAACAGGGTAACAGGATAAGATGGAGGGAAATATACTTAGTCTTTCACAACATGACTATCATTGAAAAGGTTTGCATAATGACACATATTTGGCCTATGTTGAATTGCTTGCCTTTTCAAGGAATGTGGGTGGGAAGGGGAGAAGAGAGAGGATCTGGAACTCAAAGTTCTAAAAACAAATGTTAAAAAATTGTTTTTGCATGTAACTGGGAAATAAGATATACATGCAATGGAGTATAGAAATCTATCTTGCCCTACAAGAAAGTAAGGGGAAAAAGGATAAAGTGCACGGGGAGGAGTGGGGTGATAGAAGGGAGGGCAGACTCGTGAAATGGGCAATCAGAGTACATGCCACCTTGGGTTGGGGAGGTGGGTAGTGATGGGGAGAATATTTGTAACTCAAAATCTTGTGGAAATCAATGTTGAAAACTAAAAATAAATTAAAAAGTAAAATAATAATAATAATTCTTTATGTCTTGGCCACGGATACTAGGGAAGAATTTGAATTTAATTTTTTTTAAATTAGCCTCAAATACTTATTAGCTGTGTGACGTTGACCAAGTAATTTAACCTCTGTTTTGCCTCAGTTTCCTTAACTGCAAAATCAGGATAATAATGGCACCTACCTAGCAAAATAGACGTGAGAATCACATTAAATTGTATCTGTAAAATGATTAACAAACTTCCTAGCACACAGGAAGTACTATAGAAATGCTATTATTATTATTGTTATTATTATTATCAAAATCAACTTCACAAGTATAAGATGGGTTAGCATGGTTAGACAATATCTTGTGAGAAGAACGTCTGGGAATATTAGTGGCCTACAAGCTCCATATGGGTAAACAGTATGATAATGCAACCAATAAACTTAATGTTATATTTCTAAAAATAATTTTATAAATAAATAATATACTGCTACACTAAGTCAAGAAGATCATCCTTTGCTAAGCTGAGCTGCTGCTAATAAGTTCTAGATTTGGATATAAGAGTTTATGGACCCCTTGAGACCTTTCAACCTTTCAAAGCTCAAAAACCCACAGCCTTATCCATCCTTTCTTCATTATTCCAATTTACTTAAGGTAGAGAATTGACAAAATAGGTACAGAAAGAAAAAGTATATGCTTATTCCTTCTTGTTCTTCAAGGTGAGCACTTTTTTGAAAACAAATGCTAATAAAAGTTTATCTCTCCTCACATGACTGCAGCCAGGCAAGAATGTCAAATAACCTCTGAAGTCCATGTTGGGAATTCCATCATGTGCAACATGCCACACATGCTCAAAACTGTTGGGCTTTCATTAGTCACTCTCTGTTGAATTAGCATTATAGAGACAGTATTTTATAATGGATTTAGACCTCAAATCCAAGTCAGTAAAGATAGGTTCAAATATAACCTCTGACACAACCTATCTTTGTTATCTTGGTCAAAGCTCTTAATTTTACAGTGTTATATGCAACTCAAATTAAGTTGCAGAGAAAATGTCAGATGTTCAATTCCTCTGATACAGGAAATTTCCTTTTTTTAATTTTTCCCAATTACTTGAAAGACAATTTTAACATTCATTTTAAAATATTAAGTCCTGAATTCTCTCCCAACATCCCTAGCCTCCCCCCTCACTGAGAAGGCAAAAAAAAATCTAGGCTATATACATGCACTTATGAAAAATGTATTTCCAATTTAGCCTTGTTGTGAAAGAAAACCCAGAACACTTCCCAGTAATAATACCAAGAAAAATAAAGTAAAAAGAAGCAAAAAACATATTCTGTGATCTGCAGTTAGATTCCATCATTTCTTTCTCTGCAGGCAGACAGTGGTTTTTATCATGAATCTGTCCGAATTGACTTAGATCATTGTATTGCTAATAATAGCTAAGTCGTTCAAAGGTGATCATCATATTGTTATTCCTGTGTACAATGTTCTCTTAATTCTGCCCACTTCACCTTGCATCAGTTCATGTATATCTTTTCATGTTTTTTGGAAGCATCCTGCTTATCATTTTTATACCATGATAGCAAGTTCATTAAAATCATGTACTATGTCTTTTTCAGCCGTTCCCCAATTGATGTGCATGCTTTCAATTTCCAATTTTTGTCACCACAAAAACACTTTCAATGAATATTTTTTTACATAGAGGATCTTTCCTTTCTTTAAAAAAATTTCTTTGAGATGAAGATCTGATAGTGGTATTACTGGATCAAAGGCATGTAGTTTTATAGACACTTAATCATAGCTCCAAATTGCTCTCCAAAATGGTTTCATCAGTTCATGACTCCACCAGAATTTTATTAGAATACCACTTTTCCCATTTCCCCTCCAACATTTAACATTTTCTTTTTCTTCCATATTAGACAAGTTGATAGGTGTGAGGTTGAAACTCAGAGGTGTTTTAATTTGTGTTTCTCAAATCAATAATGATTTAAAACATTTTTCTTATTGCCATTGAAAGATTTTCTATCTGAAAACTGCCTGTATATTACCTTTGACCATGCATCAAAAGAGGAATGACTTATACTTTGACTCAGTTCACTATATATTTGAAAAATTAGACCTTTAGCACAAAAAAATTGCTGTAAACTTTTCCTTCTAATCTTGGCAATATTGGTTTTGTTTGCACAAAACCATTTTAAATTAATATAATCAAAATGATCAATTTTATATAATGGAATGTGCTCCCATGTTTGGTCTTAATTTATTCCTTTATCTATACATCTGAGAGGTAAATTATTTCATGCTTCTCTAATTTATTTGTATTATCACACATTAAGTCTAAATCATGTACCTTGTTAAAAATTAATTTATTTATTTGTAGTTTTTAACATTTGCTTCCATTATATTTTGAGTTTCAAATTTTCTCCCTCTTCATTTTCCTCCCTTCTTCCGAAGAGAGCATGCAATTTGATATAGGCTCTACTATGCATTCTTATTAAGCATATTTTCACATTAGTCATGATGTAAAGAAGAAAAAGAAGTAATGGGAGGAATCACAAGAAAGAAGAAAAAACCAAAGCAATAGAAGAAAAGGAGAGCAAATAGTATGTTTCCTTCTGCATTTAGAAGCCAAACTTCTTTCTCTGGATGTGGATGGCATTTTCCATCACAAGACTTTTGGAGGTACCTTAGATCCTTGCCTTGCTGAGATGAACTAAGTCTATCAAAATTAGTCATCACAAAATGTATTTGTTACCATACATAATATTCTCCTGGTTACACTCATTTCACTCAGAATCAGTTCATACAGGTATTTCCAGTTTTTTCTGAATTTTGCCTGCTCATCATTTCATATACCAGTATAGCATTCCATTACATTCATATACCACAACTTGTTCAGCCGTTCCCCAATTGATAGGCATCCCTTTGATTTCTAGCTCTTGTCCACTACAAACAGGGATGCTATAAATATTTCTGTACAGGTATATCCTTTTCCCATTTTTATGATATCTTTGGGATATAGACCTAGAAGTAGTGTTGCTGGGTCAAAAGGTATACACAGTTTCATAGCCTTTTGGGCATAATTCCAAACTGCTCTCTAGAATGGTTGGATTAGTTCACAAACCCACCAACAATGAATTATCCTTCCACTTTTCCCACATCTTCTTCAGCATTTATCAATTTCCTGTTTTGTCATGTTAGTCAATCTGATGGGTGTGATATGATACTAAACACTTGTTTTGATTTGCTTTTCTCTAATCAGTAGTGATTTAGAACATTTTTTTCATATGACTATAGATAGCTTTAATGTCTTCCTCTGAAAATTGCCTATTCATATCCTTTGACCATTTATCAACTGGAGAATGACTTATATTTGTATGAATTTGGCTCATTTGTCTATATATTTTAGAAATGAAGCCTTTATCAGAGACAGTTGTTGGAAAAATCATTTCTCAGTTTTCTGCTTCCTTCCTAATCTTGGTTTCTTTGTCTTTCTTTGTGCAAAAATTTCTCAATTTAATATAATCACAATTATCCATTTTGCATTTCATAATATTCTCTAACTCTTATTTGGTCATAAATCCTTTCATTTTCCATAAATTTGACAGGCAAACTATTCCTTATTCTACCAGATTTCTTATAGTGTCAGCATTTATATCTTAATCATGTACTCATTTTGACTTTATTTTCATTTTTGGTGTAAGAAAGTTAATCTATACTTGGTTTCTGCCATGCTATTTTTCAGTTTTCAAGTTTTTGTGAAATAATGAGTTCTTATCTCAGAAGCTGGAGTCTGTGGTTTTATCAAATAGTAGATTACTATAGTCATTGACTACTGTGTCTTGTGTATCCAACCTATTCCAATGGTCCACTACTATATTTCTTAGCCAGTACCAAGTAGTTTTGATGATTGCTGCTTTATAATACAATTTAAGTTCTGGTAAGACTAGGCCACCATCCCTAACATTTCTTTTCATTAATTCCCTCACTATCAAGGACCTTTCATTCTTCCAGATGAATTTTGTTATTATTTTTTGTAGCTCTATAAAATAATTTTGGTAGCTTCATTGATATGGCACTGAATGTGTAAAATAATCTACGTAGAATTGTCATTTTTATGATATTAGCTCTGCCCACCCATAAGCACCTGATGTTCCTCCAATTATTTAGATTTGACTTTATTTATGTGAAAAGTGTTTTGTAATTGTGTTAAATAGTTCCTGGGTTTGTTTTTGGCAGGCAGACTACCACATGTTTTCTAAGGTCTACAGTAACTTTAAATGGAATTTCTCTTTCTATCTCTTGCTGTTCAACTTTGTTACTAATTTATAGAAATGCTGATGATTTATATGGGTTTCTTTCATATCCTGCAACTTTGCTGAAGTTGTTTGTTATTTCAAGTAGTTTCCCCCTCCTTCATTCTTTATGCCTCTAAGCAAATCATCATATCACCTGTAAAGAGGAATATCTTTGTTTTTCTTTGCTTATTCTAATTTCTTCAATTTATTTTTCTCTTATTGTTAAAGCTAACATTCTAATATCATATTTAATTACAGTGGTGATAATGGACATCCTTGTTTCACCCCTGATCTCATTGGAAATGCTTCTAACTTATCCCCATTACATATAATGCTTGCTGATGGTTTTAGATAGATGCTACTTATCATTTTAAGGAATGCTTCATTAATTCCTATGCTCTGTAGTGTTTTTTAATAAAAATGAGTGTTTTATTTTGTCAAAAGCTTTTTATGCATCCATTGAGATAATCATGTGGTTTCTGTTAGATTTGTGGTTGATATGATCAATTAAGACGATAGTTTTCCTCATATTGTTGCAGCCCTGCATTCCTGGTATGAATACTTCCTCTACGAAGTGTATTATTCTCATGATAAGTTGCTGTAGTTTTTTTTTTTTCTAAAATCATATTTAAAATTTTTGCATCTATATTCATTATCAAAAATTGGTCTGTAATTTTCTTTTTCTGTTTTGATTCTTCCCAGTTTATGTATCAGTGCCATGTTTGTATCTTAAAAAGAATTTGAGAGGACTTCTTCTTAGCCCATTATTCCAAAATGTATAGTATTAGAATTAATTGTTCTTTAAATGCTTGATTGGAATTTGCTTGTAAATACATCCAGCATGGAAGGTATTTTTTTCCCCCTGGAGAGTTCATTGATGCCATTGTCAATTTCATTTTTTTCCTGAAATGCGTTTATTTAAGTGTATTATTTCTTCTTCTGTTAATCTGGATAATTTATATTTTTGTACATATTCATCCATTTCACTGTGTAAAATTTATTGGCATGCAGTTGGACAGTGTTGTTTTAATTACTGTTTTAATTTCCTTTTCATTGGTGGTGAATTCACACCATTTTTATCCTGATAACTTGATTTTCTTCTTTATTTTTTAAATCAAATTAACCAATGTTTCATCTGTTTTATTTTGTTGACTTTTTTATAAAAATGGCTCTTGGTTTTATTTATTAGTTCAATAGTTTTCATGATTTCAATTTCATTAATCTCCCCTTTGGTTGTTAATATTTCTAACTTAGTCTTTAATTGGAGATTTTTAATTTGTCCTTTTTCTAGACTTTTTAGTTGCATGCCCAATTCATTTGTTTCTTCTTTCTCTATTTTATTCATGCAAGAATTTAGGATATAAAAGTTCCCCTAAGAACGACTATCACTGCATCCCATAAGTTTTGGTATATTGTCTCATTATTGTCATTCTGTAGGATGAAATTATTGATTGTTTCTATGATTTGTTGTTTGACCCACTCATTCTTTAGAATTAGATTATTTAGTTTCCAATTAATTTATTCTATTTTTCTTTTGCCTTTTATTACATATAATTATTATTGCATCATGATCTGAAAAGGATGTATTTATTTTTCCTGCCTCTCTGCATTGGACTGTTCAGTTTTTAAGCCCTAATACATGGTCAATTTTTGTGTATGTGCAATATAGCAGTGAGAAAAAGGTATATTCCTTTCTATCTCCATTGAGTATTCTTTAGAGGTTTAGCATATTTATCTTTTCTAAAATTCTATGCACCTCCTTACGTTCTTTCTTGTTTATTTTGTTGTTAGATTATTTCAGAGAGGGGTAGGTAAAGGTCTCACACTAGTATAGTATTGCTGTCTATTTCTTCCTGTAACTCCCTTAACTTATTTTCTAAGAGTTTGGATGCTATACCTACCACTTGATGCATATATGTTTAGTAATGATATTACCTCACTATCTCTGATACCTTTAGCAAGATGTAGTTTCCTTCCTTAAATCTTTTAACTAGATATGTTTTTTGCTTTTGCTTTGTCTGATATCATGATTGCTACACATGCTTTTTTTAAACTTCAGCTGTAGCATAATACATTCTACTCCAGCTTTTTATTTTTATTCTGTGTGTATCCCTCTGTTTCAAATGTGTTTCTTTTAAATGACATATATTAGGATTATGGTTTTTAATCCACCCTGCTATCAATTTCCATTTTAGGGGAGATTTCATCACATTTACATTCCCAGTTATGATTACTATCACTGTCTTTCTCTTCATCCTATTTGCCCCCTCTTTATGATTTTGTTTCTCCTTTTTCCCTTTCCCTCCTTACTAGGGTTTTGCTTTTGACCACCACTTCTCTCAATTTTCCCTTCTTTCCATTAGCCTATTCCCTTTTCTTTACCTTTTTCCTTACAAATTCCCTTCATTCTCCCTTCCTATTCCCTACCTTTTCTTTTTCCTTTTCCTTCCTAATGCCTATAGAGCAAGTTAGATTTCTGTACCTGAGTATGTTATTCCCTCCTGGAGTCAAATCCAATGAGAGCAAGGTTTAAACAATGCCCATCTCCATTCCTTCTTTTCCTCTCCTCCAATATGTTTTTTATGTTTCTTCTTGTGATCTAATTTACCCTTTTATGCCTCCTCCTTTGTTCTTCTCTCATTACACATGTACCCTTTATAAATTTATCTACATATGCAATTGGAGATGTTGGTCTATACCCAGTTTCTAACAAAATCCTTTCCACTTTTCCTCTTAGTTTTATCAAATGAGTTCTTATTTCAAAAGCTTAGATCTTTGGGTTTATCAACCACTAGATTACTATTCTTTTGAGAGTGTGTGTTTGTGTGTGTGTGTGTGTGTGTGTGTGTGTGTCTGTATGCGTACCTATGGAGAAGAAAATGGCAAACCTCTCAAGAATCTTTGCTAAGTAAAGGCCAAAAGGGGTCACAAAGGTGGACATGACTGAAAAACAAGTAAAATTGTGTACTTATTCCACTGATTCATCACTCTATTTCTTAGCCAGTACCAGGTTGTTTTGAGGATTACTGTTTTGTAGTAAAAATTTAGACCTGCTATGGCTGAGTCACCTTCCTCCACATTTTTTTAATTAATTTCCCGATATTATTGACCTTCTGTTCTTCCAGATGAATATTGTTTTTTTATTTATTCTAGCTCTATAAAATAAATATTTGGAAGTTTGATTGCTACAGCACTGGATAATTCAATTAACTTAGGTAGAATTGTCATTTTTTTTTATTATTTTGGCTCTGTCTATCCACAAACAATGTTTTCCAGTTGTTTAGATGTAACTTTATTTGTGTGAAAAGTATTTTGTAATTATGTTCACCTTCTTTCTGGATTTCTCTTGACAGATAGACTTCCAAGTATTTTATATAATCTCTGATTATTATAACTAGATTTTCTCTTTCTATCTTTTGCTAATGGAATTTGTTGGTAATATATTGCAATGCTGATGATTTCTCTGGGTTTGTTTATAATCACATTTATTATATGGGGTAGTTAGGTAGTATAATGCACAAAGTACTGGACCTGGAATGAATAAGACTCATCTCCTTGAGTTCAAATCTGGACTCAGATACTTACTAGTTATCTGACCCTGGGCAAGTAACTTAACCCTCTTTGCCTCAGTTTTTTTTTTTCATCTGTAAGATGAACTGGAGAAGGAAATGACAAGCCATTCCAGTATATTTGCTTAGAGAAATGCACAGGGTTCAAAAATTGTGAGACATGACTAAAAAATGACTAAAAAACAACAAAATATTTATATTGAGGCTTTGATAAAGTTGGCAATTATTTCACCTATTTTTTTTTAGTTTATTCTCTAGACTTCTCCAGCATACTATAATATTGGCAAAGAGTGACAGTTTTGTTTCCATATTGCCTATTCTAATTCCTTAATTATTGCTTCTTCTTTTAATGCTATAGTTAGCATTTCTATTACAATTTTGACTAATACCAGTGATAATGGGACTCCTTCCTTCACACCTGATCTTATTTGGAAGATTTTTATCCTATTCCCATGATAGCTTCTGGTGGCTGATAATTTTAGAGAGATATCGCTTACCATTTTAAGGAAAGGTCATTTTATTCTTATGCTTTCTAGAGATGAAATTCTTTTTTTTTTTTAATTTGGTTATGCGAGTTCCCTACACCAATAACATCATATATCAAGTCTTTATCCTGACACCCCCCACATTTGTTACCAAATTCAATTCATTCAGAATTTTATATCTTCTAAAAATATTATTACGGAAATATGCTAAACTTTTGCATTCATTCATACTATCATCTTTTGCTTTTATTGGTTGTACAAGTTTTTTTTTTAATTTTTAAATCTAAGTCATTGAATGCTTTTTTGACTTATTTATTTTGATTTTTTATTTTTTTCTAAAATTTAAATAGATAATAAGAAAAGAAAAAGAAAAATACCATAAACTTAAATCTAAAATGAGAAAAAATCATGTGCAAAATAAAACATAGGAGGGAGTTCAGAATATACAGTGATAACTTTCCATTTCCGGAAAGCTCACATATTAAATACTCTGTGTTATTTTAAAAGTTGTCCATCCTTTCTTTGCTTCCTCACCATTTTTCTTTTGTTCTCTGTTGTATACTTTTTCTTTTGTTCATTTTCCCCTATATCTTTCCCTTCTATCTTCAGGCTACAATTAAGCATGCATATATTCATATGTAGATGTTGATATATACATACACACATAAATACATATACAAATACATATATACAACTACATATATAAATATATATTTTCCTTAAGAGATTCTACCCCAATCTTTGTTTTTTTTTTATGTTTTTATCTTTCCCCCCCATCTCTCCTAACTCCTCTACTTTAATTCTACTGCTACCTAGCCCACTTATTACTTTACCTACCCTACCTCCAACAATTCCTCACTTTTCCTTCACTTCCCATAAATCAAAACAATCTCTTGTATACACCTTTTACCTATTCCCTCACCCTCTGCTCTGAAGATCCCTCCCTTATCCTCCCAAGATCCCCTCCCTTGTTCTCTCATTCCCATTGACCTAAACACCCTTCTATATTTCCCTTTTAATCTCTTCCATCATCATCCCCTCAAACAATCACTTTTTTATCCTCTCACTTGTCCCTATCCCTTTAGAGTGATATTTCTTTGGGAATTTAGAAACCTTTTATAGTCTTCTAGATGTATATGTATTTTCTTGCTTTGAATCTGTGATCATTTAGTGTCATCACTACTATGTCTCATGTGATGCTAAGTGTGGCACTGCCTTGTATAAATTGTGTTGCTATTGTTGTTGCTTGGAATATTTTGTCCTTAAGCTGGGGGCTTTGGAATTTGATTGTAATATTCCTGTGACTTTTCTTCATAGGATTTTTTTCAGGTGGTGATTGGTGGATTTTCTTCTATTTCTACTTTCCACCTCTTTTTCTAATGATTCAGGACAATTTTTTTAAGTTAGTTCTATTATTATTGCATCAAGATTCTTTCTTTCGATCATAGCTTTCAGGTAGTCTAATTATTCTTATGTTTTTTTTTCTTCTTGATCTGTTCTCCAGATCAGTAGTTTTTCTTATGAGATGTTTCACCTTCTCTTATGATTTATTTTGATTCCTTATATTTCATTTCTTGTCCTCTTATAAATGTTGTAACTTCCCCTTGTCCCACTCTGATTTTCAAGGAGGTCATTTTATTCCTTAAGATTCTGGACCTCCTTTCCTAACCAGCTTACTTTCTTTTCATAATCTTGTTTTTCTTGGATTGTTCTATTTTTTTTTGTTTTTCTTCAATCTCTCTCATTTGATTTTTAAAGTCTTTTTTAAGTACTTCAATGAATACTTTTTGGGCAGGTGACCATTTGACATTACTCTCTGGGACAGAAGAGGATTTCTTTTCTTCAGTATCCTCCTCTGAATAAAAGCCCTGCTTTTCTCTATCCCCATAGTAACTCTTTATGGTTAGATTGTTTCCCCTTTGCTTGTGCATTTCTTTTTAAATTTTTAATTGCTTTATTTTTATAATCACCTCTAGTGCTGTGACATGAGAGATCATGCCTCTGTCCTCAGATCTTCCTTCAGTTCTCCCCTCTGACATGGAAATGGAACAAAGAGCTCTACCTTCCTGTAAGTGCCCACATCCAGCAGCATCAGGCCCCACTGCTTCTTCACTCACTGGGTGTGTGCTGGTACCTTCTCATCCCCACCATGTCTCCACAGTGTAGCTGGATATGTCTCTACAATGTAGCTGGATATGGCATTCGTTGTCAGCAGAAGTTCTCTAGCTCTTCCCCAACTCAGATGCCCAATTCCCTTCACTCTCCCAGAGGTAAAAGTTCAAATGGATGGGGCTGAGGCAGCTTCCCAATGTAGTTAACCCAGGGCTTCCTGCTTATTTTTTTTGAGTTGTCCTTACCCTGCAGGTATTTACTCTTCACAGGGACAAAACCTTGCCCTAGGATTTTTCTTTAGTTTTTCTCCAGTTGTTCCAGTAAGACCCCTGTTCTGCCCCTACTCTTATTTATTTTCACCTCTCTATGTTCTCCCTGAGCTTCTATTTTATCTCTTTTGTTGAGGAAAATCTTGAGTGCTTGAAATTTTCTGACTTACTCTGCCATCTTTCCATAATTCTCCCCTTTGACTTCTTACATGAAAATATTGACACTTTACACGTGCACATAAAGAATCAGCTGTATTCTATTTTAAATAACTTTTATTACCACTTTTTTGGTACCTCTAGAAAAAGGATCTGTTTTTTGTAGGGATGGTGGTGGCTAAGGGACACATACACACACACACACACACACATACACACACACACACACACACACACACTAGTCCTACAGAAAACACTGCAAGATCAATGAAAATGGGTATTTCTGCCACACCCTTTTCCTTTTTTTCAAGAAAAAAATATTTTTTCGAATGAAGAAATGCCTTCTCTCCCTCCCACATTTTGACTTTCTCATTTATAAAACAAGCAAACAAAATTCAAGTTAAACATATATAAATTCAGGTAAAACTAATTCCCACATTGACCACATACACTCAATCTGCAGTCTAAGTCCATAATCTCATCATCTGGATGTGAGTAATGTGTTCCATCCTATGTCCTCTGGAATAATATTTGATCATTGTGATGCACAGGAATCCTAAGTGTTTTATGTCAAATTCATTTTCTTCCCTCTGTGTTTGACTCCAAAGAAGGGTTGTTTATATAGAGCCTGACAACTTTCTCATGGCTTCCTAGATGATGCCACAGAATTCAAGGGAAAAATGATTTAGAATAGTCTTAATTTTTTGTATTAACATGGAAGTCCAGCATAGAACCATTCACTTTTGATAAAGGAAAAACTGATTTGAAAATATAGGCAAGGTATTGACACTGTGCAGCTGGCTGTCCAATGCTATGCCAGCAAAATATGAGAGCATTATTCCTCTGTAGGGAAAATAGGTTAGGACATAATTTAAAATGGGGCATTCAAGAAGTTTTTTTTTTTTTTCTATGAAATACACCTGGTTGATAGTAAATTAGCTTTACTTTCTCTTTGTTTCTTGACATACGTCATTTTATTTAAAAGAATGGTGCTTTTGATGCTATAGTTGAACTAAAGGAGAAAGTGCATAATTCTATGGCTGTATATAGTACAATTCTATTGAGACAATGATAAGCAACTTCATTAATGTCTGAGTGCTTTACTTAACATGGAAATTTGTTTGCATACATTTACATAGACTGTGCATCCATTTCTGCTTATACTTTTTTTAAACAGAATATGCCTGCCTCTGATTAATATTATATCTGGCATTTTCTACCTTTTATGGGGCATGATGAGGTAATAAGGTCTAACTGCTTTATATGCACCCTAAGAGACACAACCTTTCACTACGTAGCAATTTGGGCCTCATGTCAAAAAAGGAGTCTTAAAAAATGCTTCTTTCATTTTTTTCCCTTGAGTGTGTGATTGTCCATTTTCCCCCATTTAATGTAATTACATTCAGTTCAATGGTCTGTGCTGCAAAAATCTTTTTAACCCTGATTTTTATCCATTTTGGTGCCATATACAAATTTGATAAGCATGATATGTGCCTTTGTATAAGTTATTGATATTAAAAATTATTATATAGAGCATCCTTGATCTCTACAACACAGGATGAGAAATCCTCTTCTTAGTTGATGTATGCAAATGAAATTTTTGTGCCAGTGACATAGACAGTTCAAATACAGAGCCTAGTGATTTTTCTCTGTCTTTGATATAATAATAGTATGAGTTTTCTCTTATTTTTAATCTAAACCTGGACTTAAGCATATCATGTATACAGCCCTCAAGCAATAGGTTTAGTGATCCAGTGGGGCAGGGGGGAAGAAATATAGTTAGTCAGTCATGTCCAGCTTTCATTAAAGTAAAATTGAATGTCTGTACCATTATTTCCTTTTTCTAAATGATGACAAAAGAAACAGGTCATTACACATTTTAGAATTTTTTCAGGAATTTATGTCCAGCTAATTGGAATTTATATCTATAAATATATCTATAGATATAGTTATATCTAGTGATATACAGATATAGATAGATACACACACATGCATATACATATGTATGTCATTTTTTAAAATTTGGGCACTATTTCAGTTTATGTTTTTTCCTTGAGTACATCTTGATAATTTTTCAAATATTGTGTATACAACAATTTATCCTAGATCTTCCCATAAATGCCTTCAACAAATATCTAAAACAGGGGTTCTTAACCTAGTGTCTATGAATTTATGTTTTATTATTTTAATAAGTACATTACAATAAAATTGTTTTCATTTGAAGTTCTGTATATTTTGTTTTTATGCTTTTAAAATATTCTGACAAAGATTTCATATGCTTCACCAGAACATCAGAATATTCCAGACACTCACACACACAAATATTAAGGACCCTTAATCTAAGAATATTATTTGACTGAGTAGTCATAAGGAAATCTAAAGATAAAGCACAGTAGATTGTATTTTGAACCCGAGATCTAATGTCAGCTTATAGGCAACTGACCAGGGATATTACTGTAGAACTCACATGGGCTAGAAGACCTATTTTTTGAATGCTATAAAGGGTCTTGAATTAATTCTATGGGTGCAGACCATGCTTAGACTGTGATTTTTGGTTGTACTGACACTGAAACTGTATCTTCAACTTGGCCCAGCATAGGTGACCATTATTAGAGCCATCAGACAAGAAGTTAGTTAATAGACCTGTCTCTTTGAACCAGAAAAACCTTCCCACAAGCCAATGTGCTATGAAATAGTAACTATTTACCAGAACTCCATACAAGGACAAATATTGCATATTTTTTAATAAGATCCCAAAAGAGAAAGCTCAGTCCAGAAGAGCCGTAATCAGGTCACACCCTAGTGGACTTATGGCCAACTGAGAGTTTCCTTATCTGAGCTGTTTCTGCAATCCATGATTAACACAACACTTAATAGCCAGAGAATGGAGAGGCCCAACTCCGGATAATATATATCAACATGAAGTGATGCCAAGACAATCATTCCAGAAGTACACAAAGCCTAGCTATAAGAAAAAAAAATCTGCTACTACATCAGTAAGGCTTTAAAAACACATAAACCAAACAACAAATAAACAATAACTTTTGTAAAGTGCTGTTATGATTTCAGAGATATAAGGCTCAAATTCAGAAAAGAAAAAATTAAAATATCTAGAAGCAAAGCCTCAAAGAAAAAACATAGGATTTGAGTAAAAAGTAACTGGAATGTCTAGAAAAATGAAACAAAAGTCAGAAAAATAAGAGCTAAAACAATATTATGAATGAAATGAGAGGTTAGGAAAAAAATTGAAAGGAAATGAGAACTTTGGAGGAAAGACATAGAAGAAGAAAAAATAGTTTTGTACAAGAGGATATTAATACAATAGAGAGAAGGCAGGAATTGTCTTTTTTTTGTTGTTGTTTTGCTTCTATTTTCACTTTGTCCTCTAATTTTAACAGTATATTTTCTGGCACGTAATAAATAACAAATTCATATTGACTAACAAATTCTTATTTTCAGAAAAGATTTTTTTTTTGCTCACAAATGGCTAAATAGAAAGTGAAACAAAACAACAATATAAAACAAAACAAAAAAATCATGTTTCATTTAAATTTCAGCAGCTTCAGTTCATTCTTCACCTTTGTACTCCTCTACTATTCTGATAGCACTATGCCATAATTATGTAGTCATATTTTGTTATTTGTACTTGCTTTCATTTTCTGTAAGTTGTATTTGGTCTTTTGTAATTTCACGTTAGTCCCTTTTACAATACAATTTTTCCCCTCTCATTTTTAATACTCCTTTTGATGCTTCATGTTGGGGCATTATTCAATAACTTTAAGGGACTTGCTTGCCGTGTTGAATGGAGTAGCCTTCTCAGAATTCAATTATGAGGCCTGCTATGATTTGACATTGAGTTGGAAGGATTTTGTGGGAGAAAAAGGAAGAAAATGCCAAAGAGTATATATTAGGAACAGTTACTTAGAATACTCTGCAACTCCCCAATGTAATGCCAGTATGAGTGTAGTCATCATGCCTAAGGCAGGGAATCTAGATGAACAGGGATAATCAGAGGGAGACCTGTCAAATCCTCAGTGTTGATCAAGCATAAGCCTCAACTCAAAATCATAATACCTTCTTCCAATTGAACTACTTCTTCCAAGGAAGAAATGAAGGTCACTGTGAGTTGTCACTTCACTTTTACTTTATGTTTTAATTTGACCTTGCAAAATTGTATGAAAGGTAGAGTTTTAGAAACTTCAATCTGTGCCTTTAAATACTCTCTCTCCTCTCTAAGCTTTTAAAATATATTACATTTTTGGCTAACAAAAACCCAATGTATTTAATATATTTTACATACATTGTTGTTCAGTCTTTGTTTTCAGAGGTCTTATGACATCATAAGTAATGTATTGAATTGTGTGTGAATTTGATTTGAATGAGGAAGAGTTTTGCAAGTCTTCAGCCCCACCCTCTATTCCTGAGTCATCAAACACCAGTGGCATCACAAAAGTCAAGATGACTGGTGATTTCCCAGAATGCAATGGATGACTTTGGCATCTTTCATGCCTGCCGAAGCTCTTAGTGCTCCACAGTGTCTGATACAGATGCCTTTATGGCCATTGCAACAGATTGTCCTCATCTACCCATTCTGTGAGGGGAAGTCTTCGCATACTTAAGGTGGACATCCCTGTAACTCACTGACAAGTTTGAGGTCTGTCAGGTACCCTCAAATTGGTTGAGCCTATCTGCTGAGATGGCCTGCTGGGGTGTGGCCACTGAAAATACTATAGCTTGTTAGAGCCACAAGTGAGAGCTGAGTGAAGGTGGACACCAAAGAAGAATGAGAAACCCTTAAAAGGAATCAGCATGCCCTCATATCAGAGGTTCTAATCTTCCTTGAATACCCAACACATGAATGAAAAAGAAATAATGGTCATTCCTTTTTTGAGACATGATGAGAAATTTTTGTTTAACTAATTGAACTGGTGCATAAAACTGAGAAGTAGGAATGGGGGAATAATTATCAGATTTTCATAAGCACTGAACATATCCCTCAGGCCCAAAATATCTGAAATACGGTAGTTCTTTGCTTCAAATATATGGGCTTGGAAATAGTACCTGTAAAGGTAAAACAAAACCCACAGCTAGTTAGAGAGTGTTTTGGCAACTAGCTAGCAACAACTTTCTAAAGATTTACCATCTGGACTAGCCATACCAACTTTGAATTGTGTTGTAAAGCAAAAATTATCAAAACCACTTGGTACTGGCTAAGAAGTAGTGAGATAAATCAGTGAAACAGGTTAGGTATACAAGACACAACAGTCAATGATTATAGCAATCTACTGTTTAATAAACATAGAGACCCCAGGTTCTGGGATAAGAACTCACTGTTGGACAAAAATTGCTGAGAAACTAGAAAATAGTACGTCAGAAACTTAGCATAGACCAACCTCTCACACTGCATACCACAATGAAGTCCAAATGTATACACAATTTAGGTATAAAAGCTGATACTATAAACAAACTAGGAGAGCAAGTAATAGTTTATCTTTCAGATTTATTGAGAATGGAAGAATTCATGACCAAACAAGAGATAGAGAATATTATGAAATGCAAAATGGATAATTTTGATTACATGAAATTTAAATTTTTTGTGCAGAGAAAGCCAATGCAACCAAGATTAGGAGGGAAACAGAAAACTGGGAAAGAAATTTCACAAGTGTTTCTGATAAAGTCCTCATTTCTGTCTTTTTATGCACTTTTTTATTTAATATATTTAGTTTTCAGCATTGATTTTCACAAGAGTTTGAATTACAAATTTTCTCCCCATTTCTACCCTCTCCCCCACTCCAAGGTGGTGTATATTCTGGTTGCCCTGTTCCCCAGTCAGCCCTCCCTTCTGTCACCCGACTCCCCTCCCATCCCATTTTCCCTTCCTTTCTTGTAGGGCAAGATAAATTTTTATGCACCATTGCCTGTGTATCTTATTTTCTTGTTGCATGCAAAAACATTTTTGTTTGTTTTTGAACATCTGTTTTTAAAACTTTGAGTTCCAAATTCTCTCCCCTTTTCCCTTCCCACCCACCCTCCCTAAGAAGTCAAGCAATTCAACATAGGCCACATGCGTATCATTATATATAACCCTTCCACAATACTCAAGTTGTGAAAGACTAACTATATTTGGCTCCTTCCTAACCTATCCCCCTTTATTGAATTTTCTCCCTTGACCCTGTCCCCTTTTGAAAGTGTTTGTTTTTGATTACCTCCACCCCCATCTACCCTCCCTTCTATCATCCCCCTCCTTTTTGTCTTCTTCTTTCTTCTTTCCTGTGGGGTAAGATAGCCAATTGAGTATGTATGGTATTCCCTCCTCAGGTCAAATCTGATGAAAGGAAGATTCATTCATTCAACCCTCACCTGCCTTCTCTTCTCTTCCTACAGAACTACTTTTTCTTGCCACTTTTATGCGAGATAATTTATCCCATTCTCTCCCTCCCTATCTCCCTCTCTGAATATATTCCTGTCTCATTCCTTAATTTGATTTTATTTCTTTTAGATATCTTTCCTTCATCTTCAACTCACCCTGTGCCTGCTCTCTCTCTCTCTCTCTCTCTCTCTCTCTCTCTCTCTCTATATATATATATATATATATATATATACACATATATATATATATGTATATATATACACATATATACATACATACACATTCACTTACATATATATATGTACACATATACATATACATATATATATATATATATATATATATATATGCATATTCCCTTCAGCTACCCTAATACTGAGATCTCATGAATCATACACATCATCTTTCCATGTAGGAATGTAAACAAAACAGTTCAACTTTAGTAAGTCCCTTGCAATTTCTTTTTCTTGTGCTTTTTCTTGATTACCTTTTCATGCTTCTCTTGATTCTTTTGTTTGAAAGTCAAATTTTCTATTCAGCTCTGGTCTTTTCACAGAGAAAGCTTGAAAGTCCTCTATTTTATTGAAACTCCGTATTTTGCCTTGGAGCGTGATACTCAGTTTTGCTGGGTAGCTGATTCTTGGTTTTAATGCTAGCTCCATTGACCTCTAGAATATCATATTCCAAGCCCTTCGATCTCTTAATGTAGAAGCTGCCAGATCTTGGGTTATTGTGATTGGGTTTCCACAATACTCAAATTGTTTCTTTCTGGCTACTTGCAGTATTTTCTCCTTGATCTGGGAGCTCTGGAATTTGGTGACAATATTCTGGGAGATTTCTTTTTGGGATCTATTTGAGGAGGCGATCAATGGATTATTTCAATTTCTATTTTTGCCTGTGGCTCTAAAATATCAGGGCAGTTCTCCTTGATAATTTCTTGAAAGATGATATCTAGGCTCTTTTTTGATCATGGCTTTCAGGTAGTCCAATAATTTTTAAATTATCTCTCCTGGATCTAATTTCCAGGTCAGTGTTTTTTCCAATGAGATATTTCACATTGTCTTCCATTTTTTCATTCCTTTGGTTCTGTTTTATAATATTTTGATTTCTCATCAAGTCACTAGCTTCCACTTGCTCCAATCTAATTTTTAAAGTACTATTTTCTTCAGTGGTCTTTTGGACCTCCTTTTCCGTTTGCCTAATTCTGCCTTTCAAGGCATTCTTCTCCTCATTGGCTTTTTGGAGCTCTTTTGCCATTTGAGTTAGTCTGTTTTCTAAGATGTTGTTTTCTTCAGCATGCTTTTAAGTATTTTTGGGGGTCTCTTTTAGCAAGTCATTGACTTATTTTGCATGGTTTTTATGCATCCTTCTCATTTCTCTTCCCAATTTTTCCTCTACTTTTCTAACTTGCTTTTCCAAATCCTTTTTGAGCTCTTCCATGGCCTGGGACCAGTTCATGTTTTTCTTGGAGGCTTTTGTTGTAGGCTCTTTGACTTTGTTAAATTCTTCTGTCTGTATGTTTTGTTCTTCTTTGTTACCAAAGAAACAATGCAAAGTCTATGACTGAATCTGGGTTCATTTTTGCTGCCTGGCCATTTTCCCAGCCAACTAAGTTGACCCTTGAGTTTTTCAGCAGGGTATGACTGCTTGTAGACTAAAGAGCTCTATGTTCCATGCTTGGGGGGATGCGCCAGCTCTGCCACACCAGCACTCCTCCTTCCCCAAGAACCCCCAACCCGGACTTGACTTAGATCTTCAGCAGGCTCTGCACTCCTGCTCTGATTCGCCTCTTAATTCCTCCCACCAGGTGGGCCTGGGGCCTGAAGCAGCTGCAGCTGTACTTCCGTAGCTGGCCCACCTCCACTGCCCCCTGGGCAGTAGCTGAACTGGGAAGTCCTTCCATTCCTGCAGCTTTTCCCACTAACCTTCTCTGTTGTCTTTGTTGTTTGTGGGTTAAGAAGTCTGGTAACTGCTGCTGCTCACTGATTCTGGGCAGTAGGGCACACTCTACCCACATCCTGGTCTGGTTGGTCTGCGCCACTCATGCTGGGCTCTGCTCTGCTATGCTCCACTCTGCTCCCAGCTCCATGTGGGATAGACCTCACCCAGAGACCATCCCGGCTGTCCTGGACTGGAGCCCTGCTTCCCTCTGCTGTTTTGTGTTTTCTGAAGTTCTAGAATTGGTTCAGAGACATTTTTATAGGTTTTTGGCAGAACTCGGTGGGGATCTCATTCTAGTCCCTGTTTTCCAGCTGCCATCTTCCTCAAGTCTAGATTTATAATCCTCATTTCTAAAATATATAGAGAACTGAGTTGAATTTACAAGAATACAAGTTTTTCCCAAATTGATAAATGATCAAAAGACTTGAATATGTAGTTTTCAGAGGAAGAAATTTAAAATATCTATAGTCTTATGAAAATATGCTCTAAATCACTATTGATTAGAAAATTGCAAATCATAACAACTCTGAGTAACACATCACACCTTTGAGATTGGCCAACATGACAAAACAGGAAAATGACAAATGTTGGAGAAGATACAGGAAAGTTGGTACACTAATTCATTTTTGGTGGAGCTGTGAGCTGATCCAACCATTCTGGAAAGCAATTTGGAACTATGTCCAAAGGGCTATAAAAGTGTGCATACCCTTTGACCCAGCAATACTGCCTCTAGGACTATATGCCAAGGAGATAATAAAAATGGGAAAAGTACCCACATGTACAAAAATATTTATAGCAGCTCTTTTTGTGGTGGCCAAGAACTGGAAATCAAAGGGGTGCCCATCAATTGGGAAATAGCTGAACAAGTTGTGATATATGAATTAATGTAATACTGTTGTGCTATAAGAAATGCTAAACAGGTGGACTTCAGAAAAACCTAGAAAGACTCTTTAAGAACTGATTCTAAATGAAGTGAGCAGAACTAGGAGAACATTATACACAGTAACAGCCACAGTGTGCAAGGACTGATTTTGATAGACTTAACCCTTCTTAGAAATGTAAGGTCCTAAAACATTTCCAAAGCATACATAATGGAGCATTGCATCCGTATTCAAAGAAATAACTATGCAGTCAGCATGCAGAATAAAGCAGACTATTTTCTCTTTTGTTTTGTTTTGTTTTGTTTTCTTTCTCATGGTTTCTCCCATTTGTTATATTTTTTTCTATTTAACATGACTAATGTGAAAATGTGTTTAATAGGAGTTCATGTGTAGAGCCCATGTCAGATTGCTTGCTCTCTTGCATAGGGAGGGGAAGAGAGGAGAAGAAAATTCAAAAATTAAGGAAGTGAATGTTGAAAACTGAAAAAAAAATAATTAATTAATTAATTAGTAAATTGGAAAACATTTAAAAAGAAATAAGGTAAAGTGAGGAGTTGGACTGGACTCTAAGGTCCCTTCAAAATCCAATTCCATGATCCTCTGTAATCTTAAATGTGATAATGATTAACAGGACTGTCTGGCCCTTATGAATAACTGTTAACTCTGAGAGTTTATTGCCTTTCTTTGTACCTCTAGAACTTAGGCAGTGTCCAGCACTTAATAAAGAGTTTTTGTTTTGTTGAAAGTAAAATAAAGGATTTACCACCTTTAGGGGACAGGATAAGTAAAGACGCTCTGCAGGAAAAATAGTTTAGAAGTGAAGTCATCAACAAAATACATTTAATTAGCATAATGTCATTATGATGCCCAAAGATTTTAAAATAATATAAAATGGCTCATTACCCCACATGCATTTTAATTTTTAATAAGATGTATCTACCCTGAGCCATATTCCAGTCTATATCTCAAAATAGTAAATCACAAAGATAGCTTTGAGGTTGTCTTTACTTCTTTGCTTTATAACTGCCAGTTCTTGCTTGTTGCCTAAATTTAGTGTAATTTTGAAACTATTGTAGGGTACATTGGTATTAATAACAAATCCTTTCTTAGATTTTGTTTCCCCAAATTTTCCAGGTTTCCCAATTTTCATTCTTCTTCTCCTTACAGAGTAACTACATTTGATGACAGGTCACTTGGTACATAAAGGTAATTAATTACATTCTACCTTTATCATTTTTAATCCAAAGACCATTTGATTAGATTTATAAGATGCCAGGTAACTGCCTTTTGTTGGATGCACACCATGGTGGGCTAAAAGCCTATTTTTCATAAACCACAGTCCAGAATTCCTCTGCCATTATCTTTTTTGCCAAATCTGATTTTCATTCAGCAGTGATTCAAACACTACTTCTGCTCCTACTGATGTCTTCAGGTTTTGCCCAAGGATTTGTAATTATTGATAATGCTTTCTAACTGTGTTGTGGCAGTATCATTTGTGTCTACTTGATTTATTAGAAATGGTCACTTTAAGTGTTTCTACTTTTGTAGAACATGCCAGAACTTTGTTCTATTAACACAGGCTTCAAGAGTAGAAGATCGATTCCATGTCACAATGACCTATCATGACTTCTGGGAGCAAAAATGGCAGAGTAAGCAGTAGATAACTGTCCCTCTCCTACTCTCAACCCCAAACACCCATAAGAAGTGTCCTCAAAAGATCCTGGAATAGCAGCATTCAAAGAAATATGGGGTGGAAAAGACTTTTGATCCAGAAGACTTAGAAGATCTCAAAATAAGGTTCATAACATTTGGGTAAAAAGAGAATTCAGTCCAGGAAAGGATGTGTCCCAGCAATTGTAATGGTAATTAGGGTGGGGCTTTTTTTTTTTACTGTTTTCTCTTTTGGAGGGCTGAGAAAATCAAATACCTTTGATGAGTCTTGCCTTTCATATATAATGACAAGGAAAGTGAACCTTTTTTTGTCTTTGTTTTAGAATGCTTCTCAGAACTAAGGAATCTTTGATTGAATAAAAAGTCTTTAATGGTAGGGTGTTACAGCAAGTGAGCTGCAGGCCCCACTTACACAAACCAAACAGGAAATCCTGAGTCCCAGATAGTTGGAGCAGGCAAATGACAACACCAGGACACCTCCCTCCCACATGCCTTAACAGAGCCAGGGGAACCAGCTGACTCCAGCTAAGACAACCATCACATGCACAGGCACAGACCTGGCAGGCAGGGATCCTCCCAGGCTTCAGTGCAGCCCATGTGAAACACAGAAGATACCCATCTGGCCTCAGCACAAGCCAGACACCACCACTAGGACCCCAGCTCAGCATCAGGTAAGCTTCCATACACTGACAGCCTTCAGGGGCAGGCACCTGGGGCCTCAGAACACAAAACTAGTGACCAGGCCTCTGAACCCCAATAGAAGAAGCTTGGGACAGTACCACTGCACTCCTGCAAGATAAATAAAGTTTAACAGCCAAGAAATCAGCAAAGAAAATAAAGAAAAAGCAAAAATGCACACTGAGGGGCAGGTACGTGGCACAGTGAGTAGAAGACTGGCCCTAGACTTAGGAGGACATGAGTTCAAATCTGGCATCAGACACTTCACACCCTTACTAGCAGTGTGACCTTGGGCAAGTCCCTTAACCCCAATTGCCTTGCCTTTCCCTCTAAAAATAAAAATGAATACTGACTAGACTGTTTTTATAGGGACAGGGAAGATCTAAACATGAACTCATAAGGGGACAATATTGTCAATATAATAGCATCTGAAAACTCAAGGGGGAATATGAATTGTTCACAAGCCCCAAAAGCCTTCTTGGAAGAATTCAAGAAGGAATTTAAAAGACAAGTAAGAGAGGTGCAAAAAAAAAAAATTGGAAAAAGAAATGAGGTATGCAAGAGAGAGTCAAAAGTTTGGAAAAGGAAGGACAAATATTGAACTGAAAAACACTTTCTGGGCAGTGCCAAAATGGCAGAGTAAAATCAGGAACTAGCTTAAGTTCTCCACAAAATCCCTCCAAACACCAGTAAAAATGACTGTAATCAAATTCTAGAGCCAATGAACCCACAAAATGACAGAGTGACAACTCCCCAACCCAAGGCAGCCTGAATGGTCACTGGGTAGGGTCTGTCACACAGTGTTGGGAGCTGAATGCAGCCCAGGGTGAGCCCTGCCTGCACAGACCATGCTAGAGCAGATGGGCAGGGCAGGTCTCAGGGCAATGAATCACTGAGGTTGGCTACTTCCACACTTCTCAACCCATGAATGCCAAAGACAACTTACCAAGACAGTGGGAAATCTCTTTTGGAGGTGAATGAGAGAAGGGCAAAGTACAGACCTGCTGGAGGGCAGTAGAGGTGATTGCAGATGCAGCAGCAGCAACACCAGCTTCTGGACCTCCAGGCACACAGAGGATGGTAAGGGAGATCAAGTGGCTGATCAGAACAAGGGTGTAGGGACTTCTTTGCTGGCTCTGAGGCAGGATTCTCTTGCTTTGCCCTGCCTGGATCTGGGTCACAGTCCTGGTTTGATGTCTCAGAGTGAAGAGGAGGTGTGGTGTGGCAGAGCTTGTGGTGGCTGTGGAGAGGGATTCTTCCTAGCAATTCCAAGGCAGAAAAGAGTACTTGTGGTCACTCAGAGACCAGAGCAGAGGCCAGTAGAGGAGTAAACATGACTCCTTCAATAATACTAACTTGGAAGAAAGGAAAATTTACAGGTACCTACAAGTAGCTCGAGAAAAAGAACCACAAAACCCCTGAAGCTTAATACAGAATACTCTCTACTATGGAAGCAGAGTCATACCTTGACAAAGAGTTCAAAGGTCAAGTAAATGGTTGGGAAATGAATAGACAGCTTAAAAAATCAGACTATAGAATCTTACTTTGGTGACAAAGATCAAAACATACAGCCAGAAGAAGACAACAAACTAAAAGATCCTAAATCAAAAGCCTCCAAGAAAAATATGAATTGGTCTCAGGCCATGGAAGGGCTCAATAAGGATTTGGAAAATCAAGAGAAATAGAGGAAAAATTGGGAAGAGAAATTAGAGTGATGCAAGAAAATCATGAAAAAAAAGTCAAGAGCTTGCTAAAAGAGACCCAAAAACATACTGAAGAAAATAACACCTTAAAAAACAGGCTCACCCAAATGGCAAAAGAGGTTCAAAAAGCCAATGAGGAAAAGAATGCCTAAAAAACCAGAAATGGCCAAATGTAAAAGCAGATTCAAATGCTCACTGAAGATAATAATTCCTTTAAAATTAGAATGGAGCCAAAAGAATCTGATGACTTTATGAGAAATAAAGAAATTATAAAACAGAACCAAAAGAATGAAAAAAATGGAAGGCAATGTGAAATATCACATTGGGACTACATGAAAGTCATGATCAAAAAAAGACACGATATAATATTTCAAAAAATAATCAAGAAAAGCTGCCTTGATTTTCTAGAACCAGAGAGTAAAATAGAAGTTGAAAGAATCCACCCAATCACCTCTTCGAAAAGATCCCAAAAGGAAAATTCCTAGGACTAGTGTAGCCAAATTCCAGAGTTCCCAGGTCAAGGAGAACATATTGCAAGTGGCTACAAAGACACAATTTGAGTATTGTGCAAACACAATGAAGATAACCCAAAATCTAGAAGCTTCTATATTAAGGGACTGAAGGGCTTGGAAAATAATATTCTGGAGGTCAAAGGAGCTAGAACTAAAAGCAAGAATCACCTACCCAGCAAAACTGAGTATAATATTTCAGGGGATAAAATCGACTTTCAATGACATAGAGGACTTTCAAGTGTCCTTGATTAAAAGAAAGATGATATTTATAAGTAATGAGAGGGTAGTTGAAAGGAATATACATTGTAGACAGAAGGCACAGGGTGAATTGAATATGAAGTGATGATATCTAAAAAATAAAATTAAGGGGGAGAGAGGAATATATTGGGAGAAGGATAAAGAGAGAGAAAGAATAGTGTAAATTATATCTCATGAGAGTCAAGAAAAAGCTGGTATAATAGAAGGAAAGAGGGAGGAGGTGAAAGGAATTCAGTGAACCTTACTCTCAAGAGATTTGGCTTGAGCCAAGATGGCAGCTGGAAAGCAGGGACTTCCATGAGCTTATAGAAATGGCTCTGAACAAATTCTAGAACTGCAGAACACACAAAATAGCAGAGTGAAGCAGGGCTCCAGTGCAGGAAAGCCTGGATGGTCATTGGGTAAGGTCTATCGCATGGAACTGGAGCAGAATGGATCAGAGCCCACTTCTCAACCCACAAACACCAAAGTCAACAGAGAAGGTTAGAGGGAAAAGCTTCAGGGGACAGAGTGAAAGGAGATCACAGTTCGGCCACCACCCCAGGGGCAGCATGGGTGGTGCAGCTACGGAACTACAGCTGCAGTTGCTTCTGGCCCCAGGCCCGCCTGGTGGGAGGAATTAAGTGGTGGATCACAGCAGGAGTGCAGAGCCTGCTTAAGATCTGAGTCAGGTCCAGGTTGGCAGTTCTTGGGGAAGGAGGAGTGCTGGTGTGGCAGAGCTGGCTGTATAGAAATAGCTCTGAAAATAACAGTGCATCCCCTCAAGCTTGAAAAAAAGTAATCTTTACTCTATAAGCAGTCATACCCCAATGAAAAAAGCAAGGGTCAACGAAGAAGGCTGGGAACAAGGCCAGGCAGAGAAAAGGGACTCAGATTCAGTCTCAGACTTTGGAATCTTTCTTTGGTGACAAAGAAGACCAAAACATACGGCAAGAAAAAGTAAAAAAAGTCAAAGATCCTACATCAAAATCTTCCAAGAAAAACATGAACTGGTCTCAGGCCACGGAAGAGCTCAAAAAGGATTTGGAAAAACAAGTTAAAGAAGTAGAGGAAAAAATTGGAAAGAGAAATGAGAATGATGTGATAAAACAACGAAAAACAAGTCAATGACTTGCTAAAGGAGACCCAAAAAATACTGAAGAAAATAACACCTTAAAAAATAGACTAACTCAAATGGCAAAAGAGCTCCAAAAATCCAATGAGGAGAAGAATGCCTTGAAAGGCAGAATTAACCAAATGGAAAAGGAGGTCCAAAAGACCACTGAAGAAAATAGTACCTTAAAAATTAGATTGGAGCAAGTGGAAGCTAGTGACTTTAGAAGAAATCAAGATATTATAAAACAGAACCAAAGGAATGGAAAAGGGAAGACAATGTAAAATATCTCTTTGGGAAAACCACAGACATGGAAAATAGATCCAGGAGAGATAATTTAAAAATTACGGGACTGCCTGAAGGCCATGATCAAAAAAAAAGAGCCTAGATATCATCTTTCAAGTAATTATCAAGGAGAACTGCCCTGATATTCTAGAGCCAGAGGGTAAAATAGAAATTGAAAGAATCCACCAATCACATCCTGAAAAAGATCCCAAAAAGAAAACACCTAGGAATATTGTCACCAAATTCCAGAGCTCCCAGATCAAGGAGAAAACTCTGCTAGCAGCCAGTAGTGTGGAAACACAATCAAAATAATACAAAATCTAGCAGCTTCTACATTAAGGGATCAAAGGGCTTGGAATACAATATTGCAGAGGTCAATGGAGCTAGGATTAAAACTAAGAATCACCTACCCAGAAAAACTGAGTATAATGGTCCAAGGCAAAATATAGATTTTCAATAAAATAGAGGACCTTCAAGCTTTCTCAGTAAAAAGACCAGAGCTGAATAGAAAATTTGACTTTCCAACACCAGAATCAAGAGAAGCATGAGAAGGTAAACAAGAAAATCACAAGGGACTTACTAAAGTTGAACTGTTTTGATTACATTCCTACATAGAAAGATGATGTGTATGATTCATGAGATCTCAGTATTAGGGTAGCTGAAGGGAATACACACACATATATACAGAACCAAGAGAACATTGTACACAACCACAGACACATTGCTTCTATAATAGCAAATGTTGTGAAAGACTAACTATAGCTTCCTCCATCTTATCCCACCCCCCCATTAATTCTGTTCTCTAGTTTGACCCAGTCCCTCTTCAAAAGTGTTTACTTCTGATTACACCCTACCCCCATTTGGCCTCCCTTCTATCATCCCCCCTCTCTTATCCCCTTCTCCTCTACTTTCCTGATGGTAAGATAAATGTCCATACTCAATTGAGTGTGTGTGTTATTCCCTCCTTAAGGCAAATCCCATTAGAGCAAGGTTCATTCATTCCCTCTCAACTCCCCTACGCGCTTTTGCCCACCACTATGAAAGTTTTTTCCCTCCAGTGCATTCCTCTCTCACCCTTTAATATTATTTTTGGAACACCCTTTCATATTCAACTCACCCTTTCCTCTCTGTCTGTCTGTGTGTGTGTGTGTGTGTGTGTGTGTGTGTGTATTCCCTCCAACTAAGATGATCAGTAATACAACTATCTAACACAATTCTGTCAACATAAGATGAAAAATGCTATCCATCCTCAGAGAAGAAGTAATAGAGAGCATTAAAAATTGTAAAATGGATAAAAATTCAAATAATTATCTAGGAAAACCAGAAAACAGTGAAAAAAACACCTCATACTACAAAATCTTACTTTGGTGACAAGGAAGATCAAAAATACAACCAGAAGAAGACCACAAAGTCAAAGATCCACATCCAAAGCCTCTGAGAAAAAATATGAATTGGTGTCAGGTGAGAAAATCATAAAAACCATGTCAGCAGTTTGCTAAAGGAGACCTAAAAAATATTGAGGAAAATAACACCTTAAAAATAGATGCAAATTGCAACAGAGGGCCAAAAAGTCAATGGGGAGCAGAATGCCTTACAAAGCAGAATAAGCCAAATGGAAAATGAGGCCCAAAAATTCACTGAAGGAGATAATTTCTTAGTAATTAGAATGGAGGAAATGAAATTTAATGACTACCAAACATCAATAAAGTATAAATCAAAACAAATCAAAAATAATATTTAAAAAAGAAGAAAATGTGCAATATCTCATTGGAAAAACCAGTGACCTGGAAAACAGATCCACGAGAGATCATTTAAAAAGTATTTGACTACCTGAAAGCCATGATCAAAAAAGGAGCCTGGACATCATCCTTTGAAAAATTATCAAGGAAAACTCTCCTGATATTCTAGAATCATAGGGTAAAAGAGAAAATGAAAGAATGCACTGAAAGAAATCCCAAAAGGAAAACTCCTAGAAACATTATAGCCAAATTTCAGAATTTCCAGATCATAGAGACAATTTTGCCAGCAGCCATAAAGAAAAAAAATTCAAATATTTTGGAAACACAATCAGGATAACACAAGATTTACCAGCTTGTACATTAAGGGATCAAAGGGGTTGGAATATGATATCCTGAGGTCAAAGGAGATATAATTAAAACCAAATATCACCTACCCAGTAAAACTGAGTATAATTTTTTTTGGTGGGGGAAATGGATATTTAATGAGATAGAGGATTTTCAAGCATTATTGATGAAAAGACCAGAGCTGAAGAGAAAATTTGACTTTCATATGCAAGAATCAAGAGAAACATGAAATGGCAAACAGGAAAGAGAAATCATAAAGGACTTATTAAACTTCAACTATTTATATTCCTGCATGAAAAGACAATATTTGTAACTCATCAGATCTTTCTCAGTATTAGGGTAGCATATAGATAAATAGATAGAGAGAGATAGATAGATAGATAGATAGATAGATAGATAGATAGATATAGATGGAGGGCACAAGGTGCAATGAATATGAAGGGATTGTATCTAAACAATAAAATTAAGGGATGACAGAGGAATGTACTGGGAGGAGAAAAAATTATTATTACATGCAACTGGGAAATTAGATATACAGGCAATGGAGTATAGACATCTATCTGGGAATAAGAGGCAGGGGAGGTGATAGAAGACAGGGAAGATTGGAAAATGGGGTAATCAGAATGCATGCTGTCTTGGGGTGGTGGAGGGGAGAGATGGGGAGAAATTTGGAACTCAAAATCTTTTGGAAGTGAATGTTGAAAACAAAAAATAAATTAATTAATTTAAAAAACCTTTGACTCCCATATTCTCTCCCTTCCTCTTTTCCAACCATCCTCCTCATGCAATTGAAAAGGCAATAAATTTCATACAGTCGAACTAGAGAACAGAATTCATACAGTATACACATGTGTAGTCATGCAAAACATATTCATGATAGTCATGTTGTGAAAGAAAATGTAGACAAGAAAAAAAGTCAGGGAAAATGAAGTAAAAAAGTATGCCTCAATCTGTTTTTGGACACTAACAGTTCTTATTTTGACAGAATTGTGTTAGATAGTTGTATTACTGATCATACAGGTGATGGGGTATAGAAGTCTATCCTGCACTACATGAAAATAGAAGGGAAGGAGATAAGAGAAGGGGGGTGATAGAAAGGAGGGCAGATTGAAGGAAGGAGTAAAAATAATGCATACCAACTTGGAGTGGGAGAGAGGAAAGATAGAGAGAAAAACTGGAACTCAAAATCTTGTGAAAGTGAATGTTGAAAACTAAAAATTAATTAATAAAAATTTTAAAAAATGAATTATTTTTCCATTTGAATACCCAATGGCAGCTCTTAAGTCATATTTCATGACCAAAATTTATCAGCGTAATGTAGACAAGTTGGGATGAATATTTTTAGATATTTTCTAAGATAAATGGTTTTCCACATTGCAAATCCAAACAGTTCTGCTATAAATTCAAGCTTTGCTAAATGTTCCCAGTCCCAATGATCCATGTTCAAATGATGTAGCTGAGCAGTGAAAGACCAATGAAGTCCAAGCCACACAAACAGCCAGAGTATGGACTAGGCTATATGCCATCAATAATATTTAAATTCAATCTCCACATCAAATATGCAAGATTTCTCCTGTTCTGCTAAGACCTCTTAAGACCCCTTACTTTTTTGTTTGCATTTAATGGACACAGTTTTAGAAACAGAAAAAAAAAAAAAACAGACCATCTTCAGTACTTTTGTGATTAAATGCACATCAGCAAATCTCTGTCTTGTCCTGATTCACTGTTGTATTGTATACGCAAAGGTGAGAAGCGTTGTTGGATTTTTGTGAAACTGTTTAAAAGCAATTTTCTAGTTCTCCTTTTATTTATTTCTCCCACCCCGAAAGTAGTTGTTGGTTAGTTGGGTATATCTTTTTTTTTCTTCCTGTTTTGTGGGCTCTTTTTCACTTTTTAATGCAGCTAACTATTTGTACTTTAGAATATGCCCTGTAGCCAATTCTAACTCCTTAGATGCTGTAGATTAACAAGCTTGGTTGTTGGGAAAAAAATGGGAACATTAAACATCACAGCCCCCACTAATATCATGATTCTGCTGTCAAGTGTAGAAACCTTCCTTCAGAAAAAGGTTGTGATCTTTTTGTATGACTTGTCTGGAAACTTCTGTAAGTCATATGTTTTAATATTTCTTTTTATTCTAAAATAAAGAACAAGTGGGTTAAACATTGCATCATAGAAACAATCAATAACTTCATTCAAGAGAATTACAATATTGAGACAACAGAGCAAAACTTATGGGATGCAGTGAAAGTGGTTCTTAGGGGAATTTTTATATTTGTAAATGCTTATATGAATAAGATTAAAAACAGAGGAGATTAATGAATTCGGCAGGCAACTTAAAAAGCTAGAAAAAAAACAAACATCCCCAATTAAATACCAAATTAGAAATTCTAAAATCCAAAGGAGAGATTAATAAAAATGAAATCAAGAAAACTATTGAACTAATCAATAAAACTGAGAACTGGTTTTGTAAGAAAAAACAATAAAACAGATAAATCTTTGGTTAATTTGATATTTAAAAAAGAAGTAAACCAAACTACCAGTATCAAAAATGAAAAGTGTGAAATTCTCTGCCAATAAAGAAGAAATTAAAACAATAATTAGGAGCTATTTTGCACAACTTTATGCCAATAATTCTGACAATCTAAGTGAAATGGATGTATTTATACAAAAATACAAAAATATAAATTGTCCAGATTAATAGAAGAGAACATAAAATACTAAAATAGCCCTATTTCAGAAAAAGAAATTCAACAAGTCATCAGTGAACTCCCTAGGAAAAAATCCCTAGGATCAGTTAGATTTACAAATAAATTCTACCATATATTTAAAGAACAATTCATTCCAATATTATATAAACATCTATTTGGAAAAAAAGTAGCTGAAGAAGGATTCTGATCATGATACAAATATGGTGCTGATGCTTAAACCAGGAAGAGACAAAACAGAGATAGAAAATTACAGACCATTTCCTTAAAGAATATATATGCAAAAAATTTAAATAAAATATTAGCCAAGAAATTACAGCAACTTATCACAAGGATAATACACACGGTCAGGTAGGATTTAAACCAGGAATACTGAGCTGGTTCAATATACTGGAAAACCATCAGCATAATTGACCATAACAATAACAAAATTAGCAGAAATTGTGTGATTATCGCAATAAACACAGAAAAAGCATTCAAGAAAATATAACACCCATTTCTGTAAAAAAAAAAAAAAAACACAAAAAAACCACTGGAGATTGTAGGAGTCAATGGAGTTTTCCTTAAAATGATAAGTACCACCTATCTAAAACCATCAGCAAAGGGATGAGTTAGATGTATTTCCAATAAGAACAGGGGTAAATCAAAGATGTCCATTATCACAATGAGCTACCATAGTTCAATTGGAGTCTCACTGTTTTGCCTTAGTCAGTGGGATAAAGACAATTTACCACATGACTTAAATCATAAACTGAATTTGAAAAGTTTGTTAAATTATTACAGTAGCCTTGAAATTTGGCTTTTGTGTGTCAATGGCCTCAGTTTTTAACTCTATATGCTATTAGTATTATTATCTTCTCCTCTGTTGTACTTCACCTCTAGTGCTTACATAATAATCACACAAATTATGGTCTCTAAAAGGAATTTAAGGTACTTTAAATGCTTTGACTCATTAATTACTAAAATATTGTATTGTTAGGAAACTGTGATACTCTATTAATTTTATAATTAAAACATGTAAAGATATACTCCTTAAGGATAATCCAAATTGAAATTTAAATCATCCAATTCAATCATTGTTCCTTTTTGAATACAACCTTATTAATAATCATTTAGACTCATTCATTTAATATGCATCCTAACTTTTGATATTGCTGATTCTGCTGGCCATGTTTCTTTAATGAAGAAATGAATGAATGAAGGCTTTTAAGCACTTACTATATACAAAACATTGTACTCAGCAATGGTGATACAAATAGAAAAGTAAAACAATGCCTGCTCTCAAGGTCATGTTATAATGAAGCAAAAACATATACAGAAACTTTCAGCTGCAAATGGGGAACAAAGGTCCCATATCTGAGGTAACAGTACAAAGTAATCATGCTTCTTTAATATCACTTCCATTGATAAAATCATATGATTTCAGATACTGACCATTTGACAGTGCCAAGGACATATCCGGTAAGAACTTTTTCTGGATCCTCAGTAGCTAAGAATGTAGCACCTGCAGTAACACTTGTCAGACTGTGTCTGCACAGGGCTTCTTTTCCAGGGTGATAGCTGCAGGGAGTGGATGTGAACACTGCTTATTCTCAAGGTTTTGGGGAATAGGATCCTGGGATGTGTCCATCAGTGTCTGAAGGAAGTTTATGGCATAGATAGCAGTAGTGTTTTGATCTGGCTGACACTTACTGCCTCCGGGAAATCCTCCAGTATTGCTTAAGCTAGGTTGGACTGCTTTCCCTGTGTATACTAAGTTGTTGTTGGAGATTGTTGGCCCTTTCAGCATATAAATTGCCTGTCTGGACAATGACTTTTATGGATTGGAGATTTATTGCACCAACTTTGTTGACTACCTGCCTTTAATTTAGAGTATTTGCCACAAGATGATGCTAGTGGCTTAGTCGTAACTAAAAGAAAAAAAAATAGATTAATGATTATCAAATAATTCCGTGAAAAATGACAAACTAAAATAGTTTTAAGCAATAATTAAAAATAGAATAATTTTTAGTTATTGTGTGCAACGTGCTCAAAGATAACTCAGCCATCAGCTTCATTATAATAGTATTTAAAATCTAGTAGAGGATAAAAGGGATGAATTAAATGTAGTAGATGTCAGAGGTAGGGAACCTGTGTCCTCAAGGCCACATGTAGCCCCTGAGGTCCTCAGGTATGGCCCTTTGACTGAATCCAAACTTCACAGAACAAATCCCCTTAAAAAAAGTATTTATTTCATAAAATTGGATTTAGTCAAAAGGCTGTACCCAAGGGCCTAGAAGGCCACATATGGTTTCAAGGTGGCAGGGTCTTGATCCCTGTGCTAAAGTATGAGGTGATAAAATAAACACTTAATAGGAATATTTTGATTTCTCAAATGAGATTATATTTATTAATATAATCAATAGTTTGAAGCATAGTCTTGAATGATTCAACGCCTACTTGGAAGGAGGTGTCTTTTACAGTAACCTTGGAATATATGCTTGGCTACACTTTATTTAGCACTTCTAAGAGTACTTAAATAAAGACATATATGGCATGTTCATTAGACCTGCAGATGATACAACACGAGGAAGGATAAATAATACAGTGTAAGACAGAGTCATGAAGATCCAGATTTGACAGTATTTTGAGCTGAATTAATAAGATTAAATTCAACAAAGATTGTGATGAATTAATATTCTAACAACCTTCTACACACCAACCCTCCACACATACTCCTATAACAGTTAAGCTAGATTTTTCCCCCTTTAGCCAGTAAAAGGCGTTTAATCTGAACATGAGATTTAATTGGCTTAGTGAACTGAATCTTAGGCCATACACATGACTTCCCAGTTGCCTGAGTACAAATTAGTTACTTGGAGATCCAATTGCTTTCTGATGCTTAGCTAACAAATCACTATGAGTAATTAGGAATCAGGGGAGCTTTGCTCTGCTGAATTAACATATGGTGTTCTTTATGCATATCTTGCTGATTATCTTTTCCCTAATTTGGCAAAGAAAATCTTTTATTAACTATTGGATGACCTAACACTATCTCATTTCATTCCAGCATGGAATCCAACTACCAAAGGACTGGTCTCACTCACGCCGGGCCTCTTAAAGTAATTAATATAAGATTTTACATTTACTATATAAAAAATCAACTTGACATGTACAGGATTTGAAATATTGGTTATACTGAAATTATACAGATATAGGAACTATCTAGCCATATGGATATAAGCCTCTAAATGAATAATAACTCAGGAACATTGCTACTACAACAATAACCTAAAGAGATCAAGGGAAAAGAAAAACAATCCATATTTTCAAAAGTAATACTTGTAACAGTTCTGTTTTGTAGTAATAAAGATCTTTAAACTATGGGGATACTCATCAATTGTGGAATGGCTGAACAAATTATGGTGTATAGAAGTGAATGGAATACTATTTTCATAAGAAATGAAAAAGGGACAGTATCAAGAAATGTGAAAAGACTTGTATGAACTAATGATGAATGTAGTGAGCGGAACAAGGAGTATAATTCATATAACAACAATACAGAATAAAAAAAATCAATTCAGTAAATAATTATGAGTCCAGTGCATTGTTGATGAACTGTACTATACAGCTCCTGATTAAAAAGTAATGGACTCAGGGTACTGGAGGAGACAAACATAAATGTATGCATACATATACATGTATACACATGTAAGTTTATGCATACATTTTTGTATAATGTGGCCAATGCAGAAATCAATTTCACTTAACATTGTGTGTGGTACAAAGGCCTTGTTTTCTTTTTTTTTCTTTTTCTCAATTGTGTGGATGGAGAGAGAAAATAATGTTTTTGTTAATTAAAAGAAGAAAATTTAGTTAAAATACATCAGACCTTTAGAAGTCTGAAAAGCTTGTGTATTTAAGTAAAAAAAAATAAGTTAGGGTAATTTTATGTTGATTAAGAAAGTAATCGCTTCCAAAAATGGAGAGTTGATCATTTTTATATTTTCTGTCCCAGTGGGACACCTGAAGTATTGGTTTCCAGTCTGGGTAGGGAAGATATAAACAACGGTGACAAGCTAAAGAATACATGGAAAGATACCAAGATCAGGAAGAACCTTGAATATATATTGAGTGAAGCTCTTTTGAAACAAATAAGGAGCCTGGAGATGTGAATTTTCAGAGGAGACATGGCGACTAAGTGTTTACGGATTCATCGTGTTAAACATGGTATATACTTGTTATATTTGATCTCAAAGTCAGACTAGGAGGAATAGGTAGAAAACGCAATTGGGGGGCAAAATCAATACAGGGAGAAATGTAGGACATCTGGATAGAAAAAGTAGATTGAAGAATAGAGAAATGGATCATATTCTCGGCACAGAGATATGACTGAAGATTCCAGTTATCTAAAAATCCAGTTCTCTTTCAGACAAAAGTAAATCAGTTAGTAACTGTTCTGTTAGTAGGCTACAGTGAAAAGAGCAACAAAATTAGAGCAGGAAACTTGAATTTCAAGTTTAGGCCTCATGTTGGGTGGAAAACCTTCTTAATAATTAGAGTTATCCAAAAATAGAATTTACAGATTCAGGGTGTAATGTTTCCTTCAATTAGAGGACTTCAGGAAAAGTGGAGGCCTCCTTGTGGGGCACATTATAATGGAGACTCCTTTTCATTATAGATTCTAATGTATTGCTACTGAGCTCTTTTGCAATGATCTCACTCAACGATTTTATAGGGTCACAGCCTAATGGACTTTCTGATTTGAAGCAATCTTAATCTAGTCCAAGAAATTCATGTAAGTGTTAATAAAAGTAAGACAGAATGGTTAAATTATGGGTCAAACTTACATATCAACCTTCTACCTTCAAACATAGGCCTCTTTCCACAATAATTCATTTTCTCCAGTCTCAAAATTTGCATGATTTCAGATATTTGAGGAGTTTCCCTTCTCTTGATCTTATTAGTTATTTGTTATACTCCTTTTCTTACTCAACTTTTGAACTCATCTTAAATAAAATAAAATCCCAAATAGCCATCTTACCCCCTGACTAGAGAATCAAGGAGCTAAGTTAGCACTGTCACATATAAGTTGGCAACTCTGTATCAACTTGAAAACTCAACCCTCAGGCCTACCTCTATGCTTCTGTCAGGTCTTAATTAGCTACTTCACATTGTCTGGGTTAGGAAATAGACTTCATATTTCTTTAATGAGTTATCAATGTAGCATTCATTTTCCTTTTCCAGAATAAAGCCTCTGCTACAGGTTATGAATTTTCTTTTCTTCTACAAAGGTCTTTAATTATCTAAAACTTTAAAAAATATAAAACAAAAGCATTGTTTTCTCTAATACCTAGGGATACATTTCTTGGTAATCTAACTATCTCAGTGACAGAGTAAACCAAGTGCTGTAACCTGCTTTCAGAAACTTACCTTTTTACTTTCCTTAATTTAACTGGTCATCTACTTAATATATCCCTTTCTCTACCTCAGTCCTGCCAATTTTTTTGTATTTTAAAGTAACCAAGATTTTTTCTTTTGAATATTCTTTGAATATAACATTTTTAACAGTTAAATAATATAATCCCTCACATATGCCTTTTTCACTATAACTATCCATCTGGTTCTCTTCTTTTATCTTCCCATTCCCTATATTTGGGTCCATTGACTCTGCTTTTAGGCACAGCTCTACTGCATTTTATGTGATCACTCTAACTCTTCAGCAAACACTTACATAAGGTGTTTCATGGTCAGTCAAGATGTTTGTTCCATTATGATTGCACAACTTTGATCAATTGTATGGGTTCTTATATCTCATGACCTAGCACCTATTTAATATCTCAGCTCTAGTAATCAGTCCTTACCAAAATCAATGTAAAGACCTAGCTTCAGATGAGATTCCTTAAGATCCACAGCACATATGGTTAAATGGTTTAAACAGCAATTCACCATCAAAGTCAGTTTACACCAGAATATTTGTCAGTTTGTCCAGATTCATATGTGTATGTGTATATATTATGTATGTATACATATGTGTATACATGCATGCATGCATATAATATTCCCCAACTCATGGATTTTTTGCCCTTGATTTTTCTATTATCATTCGGACTGCCCTATTTCTTTCCTAAATGGATTTGCACTTGAGTGCTGGTTTTCTTGTTTTTTGTTTAAACCAAATAATGTACTTGACCAGTAATCAGTTATTAATGCTCAGTAGGCTATGTGTCTCGTAGTATTCACCTGGACTGTAGCCATTCAAGCTTATTCACTATAAGTTATTCTCTCGGGATATCTATATATTTCCAGATTCTTTTGGTTTATCTTCTATTCTCCTTCAGGTATATCCTCTGCTACTGGTACCTTTCTTCATATTTTTCTTCCATTATGTTTGCCTACTCTCAGAGATTTCATTATAGCCACTCTGTTACCTTCTACCAGAGTGAGCCCAGAATCCATACTCAGAACAACCATACCAGATCATCTAAGATTATTTCAATCCCAAGATTCAGAAAAGAATAAATGAGTAATAAGACAAAAAAAATAAACAATACAAAGCCAGAATTTTTAAGTAGCAGAGAACAAGTAGCATTTTGCAAACCCCTTGACCTCGCTTTACATTTCATAACTGTTTCATGGATTGTTGTGACCATACAATTAGTTTTGAAGTGATAAGTTATTTTTAAATTAATGACATCATTCAAATATATTTCTGCTAAAAATACTATACATGAAAGATTTAGGATCTCCAAAACATTTTGAAAAGTAGCTCAATATGGTTAAATTAATGCAAATTATGGCCCAAATCTTTTTTTGATAAAATTGTTTTGAAATAAATGTTACAAATTCCTAAAAGCTTTGCTAATTGTCAAAGGTGAAGAGTAGACCACCAATATCTTAGAAACAATCTTTTCTAAGAGTCTTTTACTGAAATTGTGGGAGGTATAAGAAAAATACAAGAAGGAAAATAGGGCATATATCTCATGAGAAAAGGCTTTCTCATAAAATCTCTAGATTTTAACTAGGTGTGAAATGCTGTGAAAATAGCTCTCTTCACACTACTTCCATTTTCATCCTCACCAAATGTCAGCTGAGAGATTTATCTGAAAGGCACATGGCTTAAAAATTATCCCAAAAGTAAAAATGATTCAAGATTTTTCACTTCCAGCTTTAGAGTCAGCCTTTTTCTTACTGCAGATGAACAAATGTTTTATACTGTTTCCCCCCTTCAAAATGCTCTTCTAAAAAAATTCTCCAGATGATGTGATTTTGTTTCCTTTAGAATTTCTAGGCATGGCCAAGTATGAAAATTTGAATTGTTACCTGAGATACTGTCTATTGATACAAATGTTTCTTGATTACTTTTGACCTAGCATCTAGTTAAATTATTCATAATGATTGAACATTCAGAAGTTTAATTGAAGAATGTATAGAATACTCTAAGAGTGGAGTGTGGCCGGGCGGCTCGGACCGAGCAGGTTTTTCTCCACCGTGTGGATTGTCTAGTGTACACTGCCAGTCTCTTGTCATTCACCATGGCTTCTTCTGATATCCAGGTGAAGGAACTAGAGAAGCGTGCCTCCGGACAGGCGTTTGAGCTGATACTTAGTCCTCGTTCAAAAGAAGTAGTCCCAGAATTTCCCCTTTCCCCTCCAAAGAAGAAAGATCTTTCCCTGGAAGAAATTCAGAAGAAACTAGAAGCTGCAGAAGAAAGACGCAAGTCTCATGAAGCTGAAGTCTTGAAGCAGCTAGCTGAGAAGCGGGAGCATGAGAAGGAGGTGCTTCAGAAAGCAATTGAAGAAAACAACAACTTCAGTAAAATGGCGGAAGAGAAACTGACCCACAAAATGGAAGCTAACAAGGAGAACTGAGAGGCACAAATGGCTGCTAAGCTGGAGCGCTTGCGGGAGAAGGATAAGCACATGGAGGAAGTGCGGAAGAACAGAGAGTCCAAAGACCCTGCTGATGAGAACGGAGCTGACTAGCTGGCCAGGAGCTGGCTTCTCCCCCTCCCGAGCATCCAAAGACTGAACTGGCCAGTGTCGCTTTTATTTTATTCCTCTTGACAAATATTCTAGAAACTGATGTAGAATCCGAACCGTACAGATGTTGTTGGGGGCAGAGGGGGAGAAACTGCAAGTGTTTTGCTCTTTTTCTAAAGTGTTGAAGTCTTTCTAACGTAGCTATTTTTCTTGTTGCATCTTTTCTATTCCAGTATGCTCGGTGCTGGGTTAATGGCTAGTACTGTATCGGCTCTGTGAAAACATGTTTGTGAAAGGAATCTGTAGTATGCTTCTTTCCAGCTGTTAGATGCTGAATATATCTGTCTGTTCACTTTTGAAACCTGATCTTTGTCCCGGTCTTTCCAGATACTACTGTACTTGAATGGTTAATAAAACTGCACAGTGCTGTTAAAAAAAAAAAAAAAGAATACTCTAAGAGACTAGGTTCAAGTTCTAATTCTGCCCTTATTAACTGTGTGTCTATTTAAGTAAGATATTGAGTCTCTCCATTATAGGTCTATGATAAAGAAAGGAGTATTCACAACTTTATGCTACTTCTGTAATTAAACAAGTATACACTGATTGGAAATGTATAGAGCTATATATCCATCTTGACTATATTCTCACTTTTGGGATAACAGACACAAATTATACCTGCTTTATCTTTCTCAGGAGATACTCTAAAGTAAGCCCAAGGCACAGATTTACAATGGCTCTATGTATCATACTTCCAGGATTGAATCCAATCCTTTTTCTCCTAGAGTTCTAGAATGGATGCTGAACCTTGAGTACCATATGAATGACTGGGGTTATATTTAAGCACCATTTTGTCTATTGGAAATAAATTAAAATGCCTTGGAATTTAATTCAAGTGAGACCTGAATGAAACAAATAGTTTGAGGCTTTAAAATTGTTCAGGTTTGCATTTTTTTAAATTTAAATGTCAGTGCCAAATAAGATTCCTAAAATAATATGTCTATTTTTAACTAGCCACAAAAATGTTTAAAAGGCTATAAATGCTTTGTTTTTGCTGTTTTCTATCCACAAGGGAAATATTTATTATTCTTGATGTTTTCAGTGCTCAAAAAAACCCAAAATTACGTCACTATGTAAGGGTCAAGGAACAGTGGCCAACTGTGGCAGACCAAAACAATATTCACTTGGAAAGCTCTACCTCAGATCAGACACAAACAGTACACATGATTATTTAGAAGGGAGATGTCTCTAAATTTTCCTGTGTGTTGTAGCTCTTTTGGGCTACCAAAGTTCTGCTTTGCTCATTGATCACCACATCTTCTTTAATGCAGGCATGCCATGATGGGAAATCCTGTACCAGTGTCTCCCCTGTATCACAATCTATTCCAACATTATGTAGAGACCTTGCAACTATATTTGTATCACTTCTGCTGACCTCCATGTGAGCACTTGCCTTGTGTGAGTTCTCCATAAAAAGAGTTATTTAAGCAAACTAAAGTTTGGCATTTGAACAATGTGGGCAGTCATTTCAGTTGTGCTCTCTGCAGGAGAGTTTGAATCTTTGACAGTTCAGCTCAAGAAAGGACTGCAGTGTCCAGTATCTTATCTTGCCAGGTGATCTTCAGAATCTTTCTAAGAAAATTAAAATGGAACAATTGACTTTCCTGACAAAGAACTGCTATACACCCTAGGGTTCATAGACATACAACAAAGAAATCAGCACAATGGCTCTGTAGACTTCCAATACAGCAGGCAGCCTAATACCTCTTCTCTCTGACACTTTCTCTTCTGAGACTCCCAATCATTGAGCTAACTCTGACAATGCATCATCAACTTCATAATCTATGAGTGTATCCTTCAAAAGCATACTGTTGGATCATAGCTAAAATGGTGGAGAAAAGGCAGCAACTTACCAGAGTTCTGAAAATCCTTCCAAACACATTTAAATAAGGCCATAAAACAATTTATAGAACAGAAGACCCCACTAAAGGATGAAATGAAATAATGTTCCAGCCAAATGACTTAAAAAAAGTCTTCAGGAAAGGTCTGTCACACCTAGGTGACAGTGGAGCACAGTCAAGTACAGAATGCACCAGAACAGCCCCACCCCAGAAAAACAGGAGCTGGCCTTGGGAATGACTGAATCAGAAGCTACAACAGCTACTTCTGGAGCTCTCAGCCCATAGTCGGTAAGAGGGCCAAATAACTAGTCAAAATGAGATTACAGGGGTCTTTTGCTAGCACTGAGAGAGGACTCTTGCTTTACCCATACTTTGATCTGGGAACCAGTCCTTGGTGGTAGTCCCAGGGTTAGGAGGAGCACTAGGACAACAGACCTTATTGCCACAGTGGAGTGGGGACTCTTGTAACATTTCAAGGAAGAAAAGAATTCTTGTGTTCTCTCACCGACCAGAGCACATTCCAGGAGAGTAGTAAACAAACCTCTTTTTGATCGCACTACCATAGATGTGAAATATTATAAGTCCTTAGAAGTGTCTCTGAAAATAGCTGCACAAAGACCATGAAACGTAGGACAGTGCACCCTTCAACATGGAATTAAAGCCCTACTTTAACAAAGAGTTAAAAGGCAAGTAATAGGCTGGGGAAATGAGCAAAGAACAGAAAAAAAAATCTGACCATAGAAAGTTACTGTGGTGACAAGGAAGATCAAAACAGACACTCAGGAGATGATAACAAAATCAAAGCTCCTATATCTAAAGCCTCCAAGAAAAATACAAATTGGCCTCTGGCCATGGAAGAGCTCAAAAAGTTTTTGGAAAGTCAATTAAAAGAGGTAGAAGAAAAATTGGGAAGAGAAATAAGAGTAATGCCAGAAAATAATGAAAAACAAGTCAACAGCTTGGTAAAGGAGACACAAAAAATGCTAACAAAAGTAACACCTTAAAAAACAGACTATACCAAATGGTAAAAGAAGCAAAAAAAGCCAATGAGGAGGAGAAAGACTTCAACAGTGGAACTGGCCAAATGGAAAAGGAGATACAAAAGCTCAAGGAGAAAAATGAATCCTTAAAAAATAGAATTAAGGAAGTGGATGCTATTGATTTTGTGAGAAATCAAGACAAAATAAAAAATGGATGAAAAAATAAAAGACAATGTGAGAGATCTCATAAGAAAAAATAACTGTCCTGGAAAACAGGTGCAAGATAGAAAATTAAAAAAAAATATTGGACTCTCCAAAAGCCATGATCAAAAAAGGAAGAAAAAAAAGGGTCTGGACATCTTTCACAAAATTATCAGGGAAAACTTCCCTGAGAGTCTAGCACCAGAAAGTTAAAGTAGAAATTGAAAGAATCCACTGATCACCTACCAAAAGTGATCCTGAAATGAAAGCTCCCAGAAACATTACAGCCAAATGCCAGAACTCCCAGGTCATGGTGAAAAGATTGCAAGCAGCCAGAAAAAAATTTCAAGTATCATGGAGCCACACTCAGGATGACACAAGCTTCTGTATTAAAGCATCAGAAGGTTTCAAATATGATATTTTGGAGGACAAAAGAGCCAAGATTACAACTAAGAATTGCCTACCCAGAAAAACTGAGTATAATCCTTCAGGGGAAAAATGAATATTCAACGAAATACAGGATTTTCAAGTATTCTTGATGAGGAGACCAGAGCAAAATAGAAAATTTGATTTTCAAATACAAAACTCAAGATAAGCACAAAGAAGGTAAACAGAAAAGGGAAATCATGAGGGACTTAATGAGGTTAAACTGTTTATATTCTTACATGGGAAAATGTTACTTGTGATTCATAAGAACTTTCTCATTATTAGGGAGGTTAAAAGGAGTATATATTGACAGAGGGCACAAGGGTGAGTTGAGTATGAAGGGATGATATCTTTAAAAAAAATCAAAATTTACAGTTGCAAGAGGAATGTACTGGGACAAAGGGAAAGGGAGAGCTAGGATGTGGTAAATTATCTCACATAAAAAAGGAAAGAAAAAGCTTTTACAATGGAGAGGGAGATGGGAAGGTGAGGGGGAGTGAGCAAACTTTACTCTCACCAGAATTGGCTCAGAGAGGGAATAACATACACACTCAAATGGGTATAGAAACCTATCTTACCCTACAGAAAAGTAGGAGGGAAGGGGGATAAGAAAAGCTGGGGCTGATAGAAAAGAAGACAGATTGGTAGAGGGGATAATCAGTGGGCAAAGTACTTTTGAGGAGTGACAGGGCAAAAAAAAAGAGAGAGAATAGAATAAACAGGGGAAAACAGTGTGGAGGGAAATGCAGTTAGCAATAGTCACTGTAAAAAAAAAATTGAAGCAAGTTTCTCTTATGAAGCCCTCATTTTTCAAATGTAAAGAAAACTGAGTCAAATTTATAAAAATAAGATCCATTTCCCAGTTGATAAATGATCAAAATATGTGAACAATTTGCAAATGAAGGAATCTAAGCAATCTATAGGCATATAAAAAATGTTCTAACTTACTATTGATTGGAGAAATGCAAACTAAAACAATTCTGAGGTACTACCTCATACCTATTAGATTGGCTGCTAGGACAGAAAAGGAGAATGAGGGGCAGCTAGGTGGCACAGTGAGTAGAGCACCGGCCCTGGAGTCAGGAGGACCTGAGTTCAAATTTGGCCTCAGACAAATTTGCCTTGGGCAAGTCACTTAACCCCAGTTGCCCTGCCCCTCCCAAAAAAAAAGAAAAAGAAGGAGAATGACCAATGTTGGAGGAGATGCAGGAAAAATAAGACATTAATGGACTTTTGGTGGAGTTGTGAACTGATTCAACCATTCTGTAGAACAATTTGGAACTATTCCCAAAGGAATACAAATCTACTCACACCATTTAACCTAGCAATACCACTACTAAGTCTGTATACCAAAAGAGGTTAAACAACAATAAAATCAAAAAGGTTGTATATGTATAAAAATATTTATAGTAGCTCTTTTCTGGTGGCAAAAAATTGGAAATTGAGACAATGCCCATCGTTGGAGAAATGACTAAACAAATTGTAGTATGTGGTTATCCTGGAATACTATTGTGTTATAAGAAGTAAAGAGCAGGATGCTCACAAAAAAAAAAAAAAAAAAAAAACAAAACCAGAAAGTCTTGAATAAACTGATGCAAAATGAAAAGTACTGTGTACAAAGTAACAATGATATTGTAAGATGCTCAATTTTGAATGACTTAGCTTTTTTTTTTTTGGCAATACAATGATCCAAGACAACTCTGAAGGACTTAAGCGAAAAAAATGGTGTCCATCCCCAGACACACAGCTGATGATGTCTGAATACAGATTGATACAAACTTATCCACAGCATTTAAAATTTCTCCATTTGTTGTAACCAATGGTTCCATGCATAGATGATTCATTCATAGCAGGTGGAGAACCTGTTGCCTTGGTGTTGTCAGGCCACAATTACCGCTAGTAGCAGAAAACTTGTCCGTAGTCTTGCATCTTAGCTTCAGTGCACTGAGTACACAATCATCTGTGAACAAAACACGGCACACCACCCTGATTTGTAGATTTTTCAACTTAAATAATTTAGCAGCAATGTTTGCTGACCTTGATGCCATTTTTGCCCTCATTAAAGGCATCTGACAACACTGCTGAAATTCACATAATGCTAAAAAGCTTGGGAGCAAGCATAGAGCCCTGTTTCACTCCACTGGTAACTAGGGAAGTTTGAGAGCACTGACCATTATTTAGAACCTGTGTAAACATCCTATCATGAAACTATATTAGAGTACAGATGAACTTTTCTGTGCCACCAAATTTTTCCATGATTTCCACAAACCTTCTGACCAAAAGGATGAAAGGCCTTGATCAGATCAATAAACGGTGTATCCAGGCATCTGTTCTGCTCCTGGCAATTACCAGAGAGTTTTCAGGTACCAAATACTGTATCGACCATTCCTTGGCCCTTTCTGAAGCCACACTGGCTCTTGGGTAGATGACCATATTCCAGGTCAAGAAATAGCCTGTTAAGGAAGATTCTGCACGAGTCTTGCTAGTAATGACTTAGAGAGACCATGAAAGTCAGTGTTAGCGATGAGAAGATCATAACATGCACAAATCTTCAGTCGTAAATGAACATTACTGTTTCTGTTTCTGAATCAATTCTTCCCAAGGACTCCCTTCCATGTCTTATAGTCTATACCTACTCTAACATTACAGTCAACAACAATTACAAACAACCTCTTTTGGCACATTGATGATGAGTGTCCAGGTTTCATAAAACTTTTATTTGTCCTCATCAGGGTTTGTCATAGTGGAAGCATATGCACAGATGATAGTAGAATGGCCCTTTCCAACTAGTGACAATAGTGTTGTCATGAACCTGTCATTCACTCCTTCTAGGAGGTGTACAAGCTTGTTAAATAAATTTCATTTGATTGTGAGAGTAAAGCCAGCTTCATGGTGCCTATTGGCTTCTATTACAGAAAAAAAAAATGTGTATATGGCTTCAGTAAGCTGGGCTTCATCTGCCATCCTTGTTTCATTCAAAGCTGCTATTTGGATGCAGTACCTGCTGAATTCTCTCCCAACAAGAGCTGTTTGTCTTGGATTCTACATCATCAATAAGCATGCACACATTCTAAGAACAAATTGTGGGTAGTATCATCTTAGCAAGATTTTTGTATTTAGGGCAACTAGGTGGTGCAGTGAATAGAGCATTCAGCTCTGGAGTCAGGAGGACCTGAGTCCAAATCTGGCCTCAGACTCTTGACACTTACTAGCTATGACCCTGGGCAAGTCACTTAACCCCAATTGCCTTGCCTTCCCTCCTCCAAATTTGTGTGTGTGTGTGTGTGTGTGTGTGTGTGTGTGTGTGTGTATTTCAGACACAGGGTAGTATCCCAAACTGCTGCAGCATGCAAATCAGGTTAATTTAGGCAAAACGAGCAATTTTTAAGACCTCCTTTTTAGCCCCTTCTTCCTGCTGGGAGAAAAGCAGTGTGGCCCTTTAAAAAGGCTGCTCAGACACTGAGGACACTGCTGAATTCTACTGCTGCTTCAGTCCAGTGAGAAGACAACCCTATACCCTGGACCACCTGTGTTCAGGGTTTAGTACAGCTCCCAGAGTATCCAAACCTGCTGATTCATCATTTGTACCATTGCCACAGCACTCTGAGATAGGTAAAAATGGAAAAATTTCATGGGCACTTTCTTTTGACTCATGTATAAATTGGATTTAAGTGAGGCAGAGTCGTGTGAAGTCTGCAGCCTCACCCTCTCTTCCACAGTCATCAGAGTCCAAAGGCAAGGCAAAAGTCAAAACAACTGGCAATAACTTCACATGCAGTGGATGACCTTGGCATCATCGATATTTGACCAAGTTCAAAGGGCTACACAGCACTTTTTCAGCTGCACAGCACATTTTGGATGCCTGAATTACACAAATTCTGCCCAATTCTTCAAATCCACCCATTGTACAAGGGATGTCTTTACATGCTTGGAGTAGATGACTCACTCACTCACAAACAGGTTTGTGGCCCCTCTGTTACCCTCAAACTGTTTTAACACACTTGCTGACACAGTTTACTGGGCTGTGACCACTGCGTATGCCAGCTTCTTGGAGCCACAGGTGAGAGTTGAGTAGCAAGTGGGCAATGAAGGTGAAAAGCAACCCTGAAAAAGGTCTTGGCAGTCCTCACACCTGTAGTATTAGTCTTCTTTGAACACCTGTCCACACCAAATGTCTATTATATGAAATTGATGATCCCCCAAATGAATCATGGAAGTTTAATATGGGTAAAAATAATTATTTTCATTGTCCATCATAGCCATTTTGCCTAGCTTAAGTGGCTGTGGCTAATCTTCAATTCTCCCCTTCAACTACAGAAGGTTTGGCAAAAAAGTAGCTTGAATTTAGGACAATTAATTCATACTCTACAGCAGTATTTTCTAAATGCAAAAATCACTGCCTGTTGTTCAATGTATTTATTCCCTCAGATCATCAGAGGAATTATAAATCCATGAACTAAACTGATTTTAGAGTAACCCAATTTTCTATGCAAGTAATGTGGGCAGAATGAAACATTTGGTATGGGATGAAGAATAGTGCACTTTTACTGGCATTTGGGATACCAGGTTACAGTATAATTTCTAGCTTACTAGTCATGTGAACTTGGATAAACACACAATCAATCAGAAGCCCTTCTAATCATCAATATACAAAGGATGGTAGTATTTTCAATATCAGCTTCACAAGTGCTACACAACAGAAATCTTACATTAGGAATTTTTCCAGGTTTATTTTTTCATATTTTTAACATTACAACTTTTTTAATTAATTGCATTACTTGAACATGTTTAGATGTTTATGGGGAAAGAAAAATTTGGTCACTTCCTTGATAACTCATGGCTTTAGGAAAAGTATTAACTAATCAATGTCTAGTATCTACTTTGTAAACTCTGAACACTAACATCCGTATCGTTAATATAATTATTTTTATTCTTATTTAAGCAAGATTAATTATGAAATCTCTCCATATATGTCTCTTTGTCTCTCTGTCTCAAGTCCCTCTCTGTGTGTCTCTGCCTCTCTCTCTCTCTCTCTCTCTCCCTCTCCCTCTCTCTCTCTCTCTCTCTCTCTCTCCCTCTCTCTCTCTCTCTCTATCTGTCTCAGTCCATCTCTGCCTTTCTGTCTTTGCTTCTGCCTCTGTCTCTGTCTCTCTCAGCAAGGGAAGACCAAATGCAAAGTCCTTTCAGTACTATGTCACTGCATGGCTAAAACAGATCTCCAAAATCCTACAGGGTCAAACCAAACTTGAAAAGGCAAATCTGAGCATGTCATGGTCATTACAATAAGGAGAACAGACTAGACAGTCAAGACCTACACGCAAATGATCATAATATCCTGGCATTCATTTTGAGAAAGACTTTCTATTCAGCAATAAGTAATGGACAAATTATAAAAGATTTGGCAGAAAAAATGAATAATGCAGAATCTTTCTATATTGATCACTAAAAGTTCCAAATGTTTAGGATTTAAATGTAAAAGTTTGAATCATTAAAATCATATATAGTTCAGAATGAAGTACCTACCGATCTTGAATTAGAAGGAATAATCATGCAGTTACCAGACTTCTCAACCCACAAACTCCAAATACCATGTAGCAGGCTAATGGGAAAACTGTTGGATCAGGTTAGAGACCAGTCTGGCCCCAGCCCTAGGGGGTGGGAGAGCTGGCATGGTGGTGACCTCAGCAGCAGCAGGAAGCTCCTGCATTTGCTTCCAGACCTCCAGCGTCAGCTGCTTCCAGAGTCCCTGGCCCACATGGTGGGAGGAATCAAGCAGCCCATCTGAGCAGGGGTGCAACGGGTGATTTGTGGCACAGAGGCAGGTTTACTTGCTGTGCCCTGCTTGGAACCGTGTCACAGTCCTGGTTGGTGGTTCTTGGGGGAGAAGGAGTGCTGCTGTGGCAGAGCTTGCAGTTGACAGTGGAGCAGAAGTAGCTCTGAAAACAGCAGTGCAGGCCCTAAAGCTTGGGAAAAGTACTCTCTACCCTAAAAGCAGTCTTAACCTGACAAAAAAAAAAACTCAAGTGTCAAGTAGTTGGTTGGAACATGAACAGGCAGCAAAAACAGACTCGGATTCAGACTTAGACTTTAGTATATTTTTGGTGACAAAGAAGATCAAAACATAAAGCCAGAAGAAGCCAACAAGATCAAAGAGCCTACATCAAAAGCCTCCAAGAAAATAATGAGTTGGTCTCAGGCCATGGAAGACCTCAAAAAAGATTTGGAAAAGCAAGTAAGAGCAGTAGAGGAAAAATTGGGAAGAGAAATGAGAGTGATGCCAGAAAACCATGAAAAACAATTCAACAACTTGCTAAATGAGAAGCAAAAAAATACTGAAGAAAATAACACCTTAAAAAATAGACTAAGACAAATGGCGAAAGAATTCCAAAAAGCCAATGAGGAGAAGAATGCCTTGAAAAGCTGAATTAGCCAAATGTAAAAGGAGGTCAAAAAGACCACTAAAGAAAGTAGTTCCCTACAAATTAGATTGGAACAAGTGGAAGCTAGTGACTTTATGATAAATCAAGATATTAAAAAACAGAACCAAATGAATGAAAAAGTTGAAGACAATGTGAAATATCTCGTTGGAAAAAAAACACTCACCTGGAGAAGAGATCCAGGAGAGATAATTTAAAAATTATTGGGCTACCTGAAAGCCATGATCAAAAAAAGAGCCTGGACAGCACATTTCAAGAAAGTATCAAGGAAAACTGCCCTGATATTCTAGAGCCAGAGGGTAAAATAGAAATTGAAAGAATCCACTGATCACATCTTGAAAAAGACCCCAAAAAGGAAACTCCTAGGAATATTGCTACCAAATTTCAGAGTTCCCAGGTCAAGGAAAAAATACTGTAAGCAGCTAGAAAGAAACAATTTTAGTACTGTGGAAACACATTTAGGATAACACAAGATCTAGCAGCTTCTACATTAAGGAATCGAAGGACTTGGAATATGATATTCTGGAGGTCAATGGAACTAGTATTAAAACCAAGAATCACCTACCCAGCAAGACTGAGTATCATGCCAAGGCAAAGTATGGATTTTCAATAAAATAGAGGACTTTCAAACTTTCTAGAAGAAAAGACCAGAGATGAATACAAAATTTGACTTTCAAATAAAAGAATCAAGAGAAGCATGAAAAGTTAAACAGAAAAGAGAAATTATAAGCTAGTTAATAATGTTGAACTGTTTTGTTGCTGGGTGAGTTGAATATGAAGGGATGATATCTAAAAATATAAAATAAAATTAAGGGGTGAGAGAGGAATATGTCAAGAGAGGGAGAAAGGGTGAGATACAATGGGGTAAATTATCTCACATAAAAGTGGCAAGATAAAGCAGTCCTGTCAGAAGTGAAGAAGGGGCAGGTGAGGGGGAATGAGTGAATCTTGCTCTCAACATATTTGACCTGAGGAGGGCATAACATACATACTCATTTGGGTATCTTAACCCACAGGAAAGTAGGGGGAAGGGGATAGAAAGGGGGGATGATAGAAGGGAGGGCAGATATGAGGAGGAGGTAATCAAAAGCAAACACTTTTGGAAAGGGACAGGGTCAAGGGAGAAAACTGAATAAAGAGGGACAGGATGGGATGGAGGAAAATATAGTTAGTCTTTCACAACATGATTATTGTGGAAGTGTTTTACATAATGATACATGTGTGGCCTGTGTTGAATTGCTTGCCTTCTTAGGGAGGGCAGGTGGGAAGGGAACAGTGGAGAGAATTTGGATATCAAAGTTTTAAAATCAGAAGCTCACAAAATAAGTTGTTTTTGCATGCACCTGGGAAATAAGACATATAGGGAATGGGGCACAGAAATCTATCCTGCCCCTGAAGAAAGTAAGGGGAAAAGGGATGGGGGGTGGGGCATGGTGTGACAGAAGGGAGGGCTGACTGGAGAATGGGACAATCAGAATATATGCCCCCTTGGAGTGGGGGGAGGGTAGAAATGAGAAGAAAATTTGTAACTCAAAATCTTGTGGAAATCAATGTTGAAAATTAAAATATTAAATAATAAAGCTCTAAAAAATGGAATAATCATAAGCAAATAATATTAAGTGGACTTCATTATAGACTTATGGAATAAATAGACTATAGTATTATGTGTAATTATACAATGAATGGTCAGAGGATATATACAAAAAGCTATCAAATGTAGAAGTTCAAAATCTTATCAACCCTATAACATTCCAAATAACTAATGCAATTAAAAGCATATTATATTAGCTCTAAGTTTTTATATCTTATCTACGAAACAGATAAAAATAATTTTAAAAATCTATGGCTCAATTTGCAAGGGCAGTAGGAAGATGGGCATTAAACCATATTGAAAGAGCTGTAGAATGATGGAATTGTTCTGACAATAATTTGAATTTAAGCAATAATAATCAACAAACTATTCATTCTCTTTGGCCCAATGATCCCACTACTGTGAAGGTGTTAAGATATGGAAAGAAATGTCACAGGAATATAAAAAATATATAATATCACTTTTTTAATAGAAGGCAGGCAACAAAGTATAATGTTCACTCATTGCAAAATGAATGAACTCATAGTGATAGTCAAATTTAATAGAATATTATTGAAATCCAAGGAAATACAAATATTATGAATTCAGAGAAACTTGGCTGTTTTGGAAGTTACAGTTGAAGAATGAAAAAATAGAGCAAAAAAACAAAATACAGAACCATGATTAATGGTAACAAATACAAGAATAAAATTCAGATTAAACAGAATGACCTCTTCTAATTCAAGAGAAGTAATAATAAAACTCACAGCCCTCTCTAGGTAGCAATGGGATGACAGTTTAATTCAATATAATTCAAATAAATCCTCCCCCACTAGATTGTGATCTCCTTCAGGGCAGTGGCTCCTTTTACAATTCTTTGTATCTCTTATTCTTAGTGTGGCTCCTTTCACTTATTAGGCATTTAATAAATACTCACTGATATGAGTTAAAAAAAATATTTATTGAATACCTATGTCATAAGCCCTAGCTATCCAATGATTAAACCCTGCAATTAAGCATGTACTTTCCACACCACAGAAAATGGAACATGTTTCCATTGAAAAGTGCATGAATGCAGATAAGTACATACATTTAAAAAGAAATTATTCTTGTTTGTAGCATCAGAGTTCCCTAATAATGAAGATCAGGAAAAACTTCTAGTAGGAAGTGAAAGCTGTGCAGAAAGGGAGTTCAGGGTTTTAGGTGGAAGAAGTGAAGACAGAAAACATTTTAAGAATAAGGTAGGGAGGCTGTATAAATACAAAGAAGAAAAATGTAGTCATTCAAAGAGAAGTTTACATATGTTGACACATGAATATATGTTGTTTGATTTTGGAATATATTTTTTATTATATAATAAGAGAGGAAGGCTTCAGTAGGGAGACATTATTGGAAACTGACTTCTAAAAAAAAGTGCAAAAGCTTTAAGAAAACAAGTATAGAGACAAAGAAGGAAATAGAGACACAGAGAGAGAGAGAGAATAAGAGAAAGTCAGAGAATGAAAGTGATATAGAACTTATGTTAGGTTTTTTCTCCAATAATCTAGGTAGTCAATAAAAATGGATACAGTTTTAATGTACATAAATTATATTGGAACATCAATACATGCTATACACTCAAAAATATATTTATGGAACCTGATGACATAACTTCCAAAAGCTATATTGCCCTTAATAATGAAGATTGCTCACTAAAGTATAATTCTACAAGATGAGATAGGAAAAGGGAAATTAATATGTTTAAAGGATGGAAAGTATCTCAGAAGTCATCTAGCACAATCTCATCAATTTTTAATTGGAAATTAATATTCAGAGAGGTGTGGTTACTTGCCTAACAAAATTCAGCACTTATTCCATCATAGCATATTGCATCTTTCCTTAGTAACAGAGTAATAGAAAGTGACATAAAATACTAATCTAACTTATTTATTTATAGGGCAAGGAGAATTTTAAATGGCAGCACACCTTTAAGGCTATCCTTTCAATTCAGGACTCAAAAATTTGCAGGTTGGGTTCCCAAGGAAGAAGTGACTACTATGCTTTCCCTCAGTTCAGAAAGATTCTCTGAGGTTCTGTACTCCTAAACCTAAAACTTATGAGCTTTTTTTTTTTAAATACAATTACTTTTAGTGGACAGCCTGAGATACAATTAACTCAAGGAAAAGGATGATCAGAAGTGTGATTTAAAAAAAAAATCCCGTAAACCTGATACATACACCAATACATACAGTGTTGGTGAGCAGAGTGGGCACACTACATGTATGCACTACTGTTAGAATATTGTTACCTAGTAACACTGTATATTGTTAAATGAGACACAGAAGTGGAGACTAAGGCCAAATCAACTCACTCGAATGTAAGTGCAAATCCTTATTGTCCTTTCTTTCCTTTCTGTATTCTAGTAGAAAATCCAGCTCTAGGAACTATCATTCAGCAGAGCTTCATGGGACTAATCCTCTCTGCTGCTATATGCTTAAATGAGGAGTTTGATAGATAACTACCTAATCTACTGCCAGAAGGTATTTTTCCTCTTACCTATTGCCACATGTGCCTACACATTCTCTCTCCTTGACTCCTGGGCCTGTTCCCAGCTGTGTTTGTCATTTCTTATTTGTTGAGGAACTATATTTCAGAAAACAAAAAAGTTGCAATTTTTGCTCCGCCCCTACACACACACACACACACACACACACACACACACACACACACACACACAGACTGTGGTCCGTGTGGTCTCTGGTAGAGTAGAGACCCCTCAGAAAAGGCAAAGAACAATCTTCTTTTAAGAGATGGTTATTTCCTTCATTCCTTCAAAACTCACTCTCCTCTAGATTCCTCAGGGTCACACTCCTCAGATTTTCTCCTTACTTTAACTAACTCTGAAATGTGAAAATCCACTTTTTACTTGCTAAGGTGTGGATAATCTTCTCCCAAGCAATGTCAAGTTGTCTTTCAAATTCATCAAATATGGTTTCTGAGGAAACAGTATAGATACATCTTTATAATCTATTTCATAAACTAATATCTTGTCTTTAGGTATTATTCCTTTCATTATTTCATCATCTGGTGTGGGAGATCAGTTAAAGAGGCAGCAGTGTCCAGTACAACTTCTCTGTGATAAATGAGTGAGAAATTCCCCATTGCTTCAAGATCAATGAGATACCTCTCTTTGCTGCTGGGATAATGAGAGGAGAAACAGTTAATGACAGATCAATATTTCCTTTCTAGTGTTTTTGCTTCCATGTTGCTTCATATTCTCCTCACTTATGTGCGAGTTTGGAATAAAGTCAGCATATAGCAGTGGCATAAATAGCTATAGCAAATGCTAAAGCCTCATTGACTGTAAAAAGTGAGTAGTTTTTTTTTTTTCTCTCCGGTCTTCAAACTCCTTCCTCATTTTCTATGTCCATACCATTGCACTTCTGTTTAGCATTCATCTGTCTCCCACCACATATTCTAGGGGAGGAAGTTGTTTCAAGCAATAGCTTTGGTGTTGTCCCACAGTTTGGAATTTGAAAAATTTAAAGCAAATTATTAAGTGTAAACTTTTTATCAATACTTGAATATATAATCAAAATATTATAATTCATATGTCCTTATGCCTTTAGAGTTGAAAATTAATTTTTGTTTATTTTCTAATTTGAGGCAGCCAGATGGCAGCATGGGCAGAGCACTGGATCCAGATTCAGGAAGACCTAAATTCAAAGTCAGCTTCAAAAATTGCCAGTTCTGTGACCTTGGAAAAATCACATAGCCACTTTCTTCCTCAGTTTCCTCACTTGTAAAATAAGGTTAGTAATAGCACCTATCTTTCAGGATTGTTAGGGGGATAAAGTTAGTTAATATTTTATAACACCTTGCAAACATTAAAATATAACATAAATACTCTGTATCATCACCATTATTGTTGTTGCTCTGCACAACTTTTTGAGGTGGTTAAGGTTTAATTATTCAATTTTCTAAATAAGAAAATTAAGGATCAGTAAAGGCAAATCACTTCCTCAAGTTCATACTGCAAAAAGGGCCTGAAATGAGAATTCAAAGTTAGCACTTCTGATTCCAAATACAGTAGAGTCAAATAATCTTATCTTTTGTCTAATTCCCTTAAGAACCTGGCTAGCTAGACCATTGATATAGCAATTGAGGAAAGTTGTTAGTATCTACTAATGACTTGTATTACATATTCCAGATAAGATGTCCCTTTTAACTTGGAATTTGAATGTATAGCTTGTAGGTAAGTCAAAATTCCAGGTTCAGATTATCAAAGAGGATCTTTTCTTTTTTTAATTCCAAGTAAGAATCTCCTAGCATAAACAAAAGTCCTTCAGTAAGTTTAAGCATGAATATTTCATGTTCTTGTAGGATTGACCCTCCGTATTGGATGTAAATATCATAAAATATGTAGTTACTGATAGAACCTATATAATAGTTAACATATATATATATGACATATGATAATGATTATAATTTATTGACTAATCAAAATTATCTCTTTACAAGATTTTTCTGTTATTCATATCAAAGTCTTTATTATTGTTGTTATTATTTCAGGCTAGAAATTCATCATTTCTTAATTCAGTTTCTTTGCTGTTCATATTCTGCTCTGAAAAAAAATGGGAATGCTAAATGTACACTGAATAAGTATTGACTTTATACCCCCTCCAAAAAACATCTGCTACCATTTATTTTTATATATTTACTTAATATTTTTTTTCCAATTACATGTAAAAATAATATTTGATTTTAAATTTTTTGATATTTAAATTATCTCCAGACCTCTGTATTCTCCTTATTGAGAAGGGAAAAAAATTTGCAAAGGTTATACTTGTACAATTATGAAAAATATTTCTATATCAGTCATGTTATGAAAAAAGTGCATAAAAAAGAGGAATTTTTTTTTTTGTATGTTTTGATTTGCATTCAGATTTCATCAATTCTTCCTATGGAGACAGCATTTTTCATCACAAGCCCTCCAGGACTGTTTTGGATCATCCTATTGCTGAGAAGAGCTAAGTTATTCACAGTTGATACTAGAATATTGTTGTTACTGTGCACACTATTCTGATTCTGTTTATTTCACTCTGTTTCTGTTCATTAAGTCTTTCCAGGTTTTACTGGGAATATTCTGCTCATTAATCTTTATAGCACTAGAGTATAACATTAAATTACATATCACACCTTGTTCAGCCATTCCCCCAATTGATGCACTTTCCCTCAATTTCCAGTTCTTGACCACCACAAAAAGAGGTGCTATCAATACATTTGTACAAATAGGTCCTTTCCATATTCTTTGATCTCTTTGGGATACAAACCTAGTAGTGACGTTGCTAAGTCAAACAGTATGTGCAATTTTGTAGACCTTTGGGTATAGTTCAAAATTGCTCTGCAGAATGGATCGGTTCACACCTCTGCCAACTTTGAGTTAGTGCCTCAATTGTTCCATGATTCATCGAACATTTGTCATTTTCTTTTTCTGTCATATTAGCCAAGCAGATAGGTATAGAGCAATACCTCAGAATTCTTTCAATGTACCTTTCTCCAATCAATGTTGATTTGGAACATATTTTTCTTTTTTCACTTAAATCTTTTTTTTTTAATTTATTCAATATTTTCAGTTTTCAGCATTGATTTCCACAAGATTTTAAATTACAAATTTTCTCCCCATTTTTACGCTCCCCCCACTCCAAGATGGCATACATTCTGATTGTCCTATTCCCCAGACAACCCTCCCTTCTGTCACCCCACTCTCCCCCATCCCCATTTCCCTTACTTTCTTGTAGGGCAAGATAAATTTCTATGCCCCATTGCCTGTATGTCTTACTTCCCAGTTGCATTCAAAAACAATCATTTTGAACATCTACTTTTAAAACTTTGAGTTTTAATTCTCTCACCTCTTCCCTCCCCACACACCATCCCTAAGAAGGCAAGCAATTCAACATAGGTCACACATGTATCATTATGTAAATCCTTTCCAAAATACTCGTGTTCTGAAATACTAACTATATTTTGTTCCCTCCTATCCAGTCCCCCATTATTCAATTTTCTCCCTTTACCCTGTCTCTTTTTGGAAGTCTTGGCTTTTGATTACCTCCTCCCCCTATCTGCCCTCCCTTCTATCATCACCCCTTTTTTATACCCTTCCTCCTTCTTTCCTGTGGGGTAAGACATCCAATTGCCCGTGTATGTTATTCCCTCCTCAAGTCTAATCCAATGAGAGCAAGATTCACTGATTCTCCCTCACCTGCCCCCTCTTCTCTTCCAATGAAATGTTTTTCTTGCCACTTTTATGTGAGTTTATTAATTATATTCTATCTCTCCCTTTCTCCCTCTCTCAATATATTCCTCTCTCATCACTTAATTTCACTTTCTTATTTAAGATATCATCCCTTCATATTCAACTCACCTTGTGCCCTCTGTCCATATATATATATAAACATATATACATGCATATGTGTGTATATATATATATATATATGTATATGTATAAATATATGTATGCATATATGTTCCCTTCAGCTACCCTAATACTGAGGTCACATGAATTACACACATCATCTTTCCATGTAGGAATGTAAACAAAACAGTTCAACTTTAGTAAGTCCCTTGTAATTTCTCTTTCTTGTTTACCTTTTCATGCTTCTCCTGATTCTTGTATTTGAAAGTCAAATTTTCTATTCTGCTCTGGTCTTTTCACTGAGAAAGCTTAAAAGTCCTCTATTTTATCAAAAATCCATATTTTGCCTTGGAGCATTATACTCAGTTTTGCTTGGTAGGTGATTCTTAGTTTTAATCTTAGCTCCCTTGACCTCCAGAATATTATATTCCAAGCCCTTTGATCCATTAATGTAGAATCTGCTAGATCTTATGTTATTCTGATTGTGTTTCCACAATACTCAAATTGTTTCTTTCTGGCTGATTGCAGTATTTTCTCCTTGATCTGGGAGCTCTGGAATTTGGCAACAATATTCCTAGGAGTTTTCTTTTTGGGATCTTTTCTCAGGAGGTGATCAGTGGATTCTTTCAATTTGTATTTTACCCTCTGGCTCTAGAATATCAGGGCAGTTCTTGATAATTTCATGAAAAATGATGTCTAGGCTCTTTTTTGATCATGGCTTTTGGGTAGTCCAATAATTTTCAAATTATCTCTCCTGGATTTATTTCCAAGTCAGTGGTTTTTGCAATGAGATATTTCACATTGTCTTCCCTTTTTTCATCACTTTGGTTCTGTTTTATAATATCTTGATTTCTCTTAAAGTCACTAGCTTCAGCTTGCTCCAATCTAATTTTTAAAGTAGCATTTTGTACAGTGGTCTTTTGAACCTCCTTTTCCATTTGGTTAATTCTGCCTTTCAAGGCATTCTTCTCCTCATTGGCTTTTTGTCATTTGAGTTAGTCTCTTTTTTAAGGTGTTATTTTCTTAGTGTTTTCTGGGTCACCTTTAGCAAGTCATAATTTGTTTTCAGTGGTTTTCTCACATCACTCTCATTTCTCTTCCCAATTTTTTCTCTACTTCTTTCACCTGCTTTTCCAAATCCTTTTTGAACTCTTCCATGGCCTGACACAAATTCATATTTTTTGGAGGCTTTTGATACAGGCTCTTTCATTTTGTTGACTTCTTATGGCTGTATGTTTTGATCTTCTTTTTCAAGCAAAAAAAATTCCAAAATCTGAGTCTGAATCTGAGAGTGTTCTTGCTGCCTATTCATGTTCCCAGCCAACTACTTGACCCTTCAGCTTTTTGTTGTGGTATGACTCCTTGTGGAGTAGAGAGGACTTTGTCCCAAGCCTGAGGGCCTGTGCTGCTGTTTTCAGAGCTACTTCTACACAGCGAACTCTGCCACACCAGCTCTCCTTCTCCTCCAACAACTGCCACCCAGGATTGTGGCCCAGATGCAGGCAAGGGAAAGCAAGCTTTGCCCTATGGCTCTAATCAACAGCTTAATTCCTCACACCAGGTGAGCCTGGGGCTGCAAGCAACTGCAGCTGTAGCTCTGGAAGCAGCCTCAGAGCTGCACCACCTCCATTGCCCATGGGGTGCTGGCTAATGGCTAACTCCTTTCACACTGTCCCAGCAGCTTTTCCCACTAACCTTCTCTGTTGTCTTTAGCATTTGTGGGTTGAGAAGTCTGGTAACAACCACAGTTCACTGATTCAGGGCTTTAGGGCATGTTCAGCCCAGATCCCAGTGTGATTGGTTCTGGTGTGGCCAATGCTGGTCCCCACTCCACTCCCAGCTCCATGCGACTGACCATTCCCAGCCACCATCCAGATTTTCCTGAGCTGGAGCCCTGTTACCCTTTGCTATTTTGTGAGTTCTGCAGCTCTAGAATTTGTTCAGAGCCGTTTTTATAGGTGTTTGGAGGGACCTGTTTGGGAGCTTAAGCAAGTCACTGCTTTCCAGCTGCCATTTTGGCTCCGCCCCACTAGAACATTTTTAATAGGTTTGTAAGAATCTTTGATTTCTTCATGTGAAAATTACCTGTTCATATCCCTTGATCACATACCAATTGCAGAATAGATACTATTTTCATATATTTGACTCAGTTCCTATATGTTTGAGAATAAAACTTTTTTTTTGGAGAAACTTCTTGTCATTTTTTTCAATTATAATTACTAACTGTGTATTTCCCTCCATCTCATTCTGCCAGCCTTTACCATACTCTCTCTCTCTCTCTCTCTCTCTCTCTCTCTCTCTCTCTCTCTCTCTCTCTCTCTCTCCCTCTTTCTCTCTCTCTCTCTCATCTCATTTCAAGTCTATCCTCAGAAGTGTTTTATATCTGAATACCTCCTCCCCCAATCTACCCTCCCTTCTATCAGTTCCTCCCTAGTTTTTTTTTTTTTTTCTGCTCTGACTTTCCTTAAGGGTACAATACAGTTCTATAACATACTGAGAGTATATGCTATTACCTCTTTGAGACAACTGTAAGCACTTCCTCCATCCTCCCCTTCTCTGTGGAAGTGCTTTGGTGCCTTTTTACGTAAGATAATTTAAGGCATTCAAATACTTTCTTTCTCTTCCCACTGCATTCCTCTTGTTTTCAATTTTCTATTTTATTTTTTGAGATATCAACCCATTATATCAAATCACACCTGTGTTCTCTGCCTATGTATACTCCTTCTAACTGCCCTAATAATTATAAAGTTCTCAGGAGTTGCAAGTGCCATCTGCCCAAGTAGGAATGTAAACACTCTATACTTATGGAATTCCTTATGATTTATTTTTCCTGTTTATGTTTTCATGCTTCTCTTGAGTCTTGTATTTCAAAGTCAAATTTTCAATTTAGCTCTTGTCTTTTCATAAGGATTGCTTGAAAGTCCCTTATTTTTATTAAATATCCTTTTCCCAAAAAAAAATTATGCTTAGTTTTGTTTGACAGATTCTTTGCCTTCTGGAACATCATTTTCCATGTCCTCTGATACTTTAATGTAAAAGCTGCTAAATCTTATGTTATCCTGACTGTGGTTCCAGGACATGTGAATTGTGTCTTTCTGGCTTGCAATGTTTTTTCCTTGACCTGGGAGTTCTGGAATTTGTCTATAATATTCTTGGGAGTTTCACTTGGGGATCTTTTTCAGGAGGTGATCAGTAGATTCTTTTCAATTTCTATTTTAGCCTCTGGTTCTAGAATATTAGGACAGTTTTCCTTGCTATTTCCTCAAAAGATGGTATCTTGGCTCTTTTGTGGATGATGGTTTTCAATTAGTTTAATGATTATTTAATTATCCCTCCTGAATTGATTTTCCAGGCAAATTGTTTTTCCAAAGGGATATTTCATGTCATTTTTTTGTTTCCTTCTTTGGACTTTGTTTTATTGTTTCTTGATGACTCAGTTTACCCTTTTCCAATTCTAATTTTTAGGAAATTATTTTCTTCAGTGACCTTTAGTACTTCCTTTTCCATTTGGCCATGTCTCACTTTTAAGCAGTTCTTCAGTGATCAAAAAAGATCTTTTTCCGTGTAGTCAATTCAGCTTTTTAAGTATTTTTTTGTGAATTTGTGCCTAGCTATTGTATTTTCACTTGGCTGGTTCTGCTGTTTAAGGTGTTCAGTGGATTTTTGCGCCTCTTTGGACATTGGTCTATTCTGTTTTTGATGTGGTATTTTCTTCAGTATTTTTTTGTGCTTTTATTAGCAAGCTGTTGAGTATTTTTTCCCCATGATTTTCTTACAGCTCTCTCATTTCTTTTCCCAGTTTTTCCTCTAGCTGTCTTTGATTTTTAAATAGTTTCAGGAGCTTTCCAGGAATTTGGGGGGGGCCTGAGACCAACTCACATTTTTTCTTGATGCTTTGGATACAGCAGTTTTGACTTCATTGTCTTCTGTAAATTTCTATGGTCAGGTTATTTTTCATTGTTGATCAATTTCCCAGCCTATTTCTTAAGTTTTGATTGCATGTTAAAGATGGACTATGCTGCTATGGTGGAGGGGGTACTGTATCAAACTTTAGATGTTTTTGTTCAGCTCATTTTTAGAGATAGTCCTTGAGAGGGAGGTGTAGTCTATAAATTTTCACTTCTTCTAAGATGGTATGATCTAAGAATAGGGGTATTTACTACTCTACTGGCCTATGTTCTTGTCTGTAAATGATCACAAACACTCTTTTCTACCCTGAAACTGTGACAAAGGTCTCTGTTCCCCCCAGATACAAGCTCTGGTTTGTTAGTGCTCCTCTTCACCTTAGGATTGTGACTCAGAACTGTGACCCACACCGTCATCTAGGAAATGTAAAAGAGTCCTCCTCTCACAGCCAGCAGAGACCCCTATAAACTCTAACCTCCTTACCATCTGTGGGCTGAGAGCTGAAGAAGCGATTGCTGCTGATTCAGTTGCACCAAAGGCATACTCCTGGCTTGCTCGATTGCTCTATGTGTTGGACTGTGCTCTATTCTCACCAATATTTGACAGACCTTTCCTGCTGATCTTTTAAGATATCTTCAGCTGGATAAATGTTTCATCCTATTCTTTTGTGGGTACTGTCACTCCAGAATTCATCTTGATGTATTATTTAACATAGTTTGAAGGAGAATTTGAGAAACCTCCAGTGAGTCCCTTCTTTTTCTCCACCATCATGACTCCGCAATTCCGATGCTGGCATTTCTGACATTACCTCAGAGATCTACCATTTACCTTTTCATTTTTTTCTTAAAAAATTAATTACTAGATGTTTACAACATTCAAAGTATATTTTACTTTATTCATTATCACTTTCCCACTACTTTTTAAAAGAAATCAATACCAAATAATCACTCACTTATCCAATTTATCATGTTTCTTCTTTGATATAATGTATCACTTGTATAAGCACTTAGATCTAAAGTTATGAGTTTATAATGCCCAAAGAAATGAATGATCCTTTGAGAATCTATCTTTTTCATTTGGTTTCTTAACAGCAAGTGGCAGCAAAGAAATTAGAAATGCTTCATGAGATTGCCAGAGAAAATACATTCAACAAGTTATGTTACAGCTAGGACTACAACTAGTAGGGAGTGAAGTTTTGATGATTAGTGACATTTTTTTTAAAAACTTGAACAATCATCTTGATATAAAGTTACCTCTTTCATGAGTATTTGCTTTTTTGAAAAGAAATTATTCAATTGCATTTCAAAGTGAATATTTTTGGGCACATGACAAAGACTTGGGGCTCTGAGTGATTGAAAAACTGTGTTAAGCAAATGTAACACTGCTAATTCATTCAAGTGAGATTTATTCAATATAAAATAAACTTAATTATTATTGTAGTTTAGGTTCAGTTTAAAATATAAATTTTATTTTAACTGACTTGTTTTCAAAACTAACAACATAAAAACTATTTTTGCCAAGTACTAAAATGTTATATTTCCTGTATATATTTTAGATCATTCTGTAAAAATTGCCAAGAGAAGCTTCCCAATTTCAAAGTATTCTTGAACAGTAACTATGGTTATAGGAGGTAATTTAATAGTCTGGATAGTTTGCACCAAGAGCACAATTTTACTGAAAGTGCTCTTCATGTTAAGACAATCACTTGTACATATAATATTTTGAAAAGATACTGTGGGGATAACATAACAGGATTGTTATTGTCAAGGTCAGACTATCATTGGGGACACCTTTAATTTTCATGAAATAAAACACTACAGAAAGAAATAAATATCGAATACAGTCAAATGAAAGAGGGTGAAAGATTTGAATAAAACATAGTGACTTAATGTGACTAAGCACTACAGTCCCTGTAGTGACCAGAGAAAAAAGGACAATTCAAGCAGTAACCTAACAATTACAGAAATTACACACGAAAACACACACAAACACATGTGTGTATATATACACATGCATGTATGTACACATGCACATATACATACACATGCACATGCATATACACATGCACATCCACATGCACATACATATACACATACACACCAGAGATATTTTAGGGAGAAGAGAAGTAGTTAAACATAGAAATTGACTTATGTAGGGGATTATTGAACAAATGAATCATGTTTTCAAGTTCTTCTACAAGATGTGTTCATTTTCTGTTCAATTCAGCAAACATTTATTAAGCATCTATTATGTACAGGTTATAGTGCAAGGTTTAAGGGAATTCAAATACAATACAAAAATAACAGTTCCTCCCCTCAAGAAGCTAATATTCTTACTTCCTAACAAGTATGGACACAGATGAGTATAATAAAAAGTATAATGTAGTAAGGACAATGAAGAGGTCCAAACAAAATCACAGTCTCAGAGTTATTTGGGACCTAAGAAGTTGTTCAGCCAGTACATGAGCATATTCTCTAAAACCTGCCTTATAGGTTTAGCTAAACTTTGCTAAAAGGCCTCAAGTGAAGGAAATCCTACTATATAAAAAGAAAAGAAAGTTCCCATTTCAGTCTTGGACGAGTCAAAATTTTCTGAAGTTTTCCTTTTACATCAAGTCTACATTTGCTTCTTAGTAGCATCTGAGCTTTGCTCCTAATTGTATACTCTGGGACCAAGACGAATTAATCTAATCACACAATCACATGATTGACTGTACAATCTATATATTTATGTGTCTTCTTACCACTATGTCTTCTTTTTCAAAAGGTAAATATAAATAGATCTTTCAAGTAATGCTCATGTAGAACAATTTCAAGGCTCTTCCAATTTGTTCCTCTCTGCCAACTACTATAGCTAATCAATGTCTTTACTAAAATGCAATCTCCAAAAGTAAGCACAATAACAGACATATTGTGACCAGTTTAATACAATGGGAGTATCACCTCCAAATTTATTAACTCTCTCTATAAACTTACATATACATGTACATATACATACACATGCACATGTACATTTACATGTACATGTACACATGCACACACATGCACACATATATACATCTATACACATATATGTATATGCTCACATATACGTGTGTGTATAAATTTCACTTAAGATTGCATGCATTTTCTTGGCTAGCATCTGTACTCCGTGGTACCTTACAGCTGAAGATCTATGATCTTGTAAATATTGCAAAAATGCAGAATTATGTTGTTGAAAACTAATGAATGTAAAGTCTAACTTTGTATAAAAATTCACTTTTGTAATTACAACTTGAAAGAGACTTAATAGCCATTTATCTGAAAAAATTAATGGGGTCTGAACAAGCCACAAGCTCAAAACAAGTCAGTGGTGTTATATGGAGCCTAAAAAATTTAGCTCCCCTGCCTTTATTTCATATAGAGAGGAAAATAAATATGAAGAAATTAAATTATCAATCCAGAGTCTCACAAACAAAAGAAATGAAAGCATCAGGATTCAAACTCATCTCCTCTGATACCAGAGGCAACTTTCTTTCTACTCTACAATATTGCTTCCTTTTATGATCCTGACTTTGTCATGTGTATTAATTATCATTTTCAGTGTTGTTTCATTTGCAAATTCGATCCATTTCTGACTATGCCTCTAACCTTGTAAATTTTAAAAAGTTAAAGAATAAAGGACCAAACATATGTAAATAGAATCTTTACTGGTCTCAATGACTACACTTTGGATCCTGGCACATAAACAATTCTGAATTCAACTAAACATATTTGCATTGAGATCACATCTCTTTATTTTTACAAGAATGTAATATATACTTTACCAAATGCACAACTAAAATCTAAATGAATGCCATGTATGGAATTCCCCTGATCTGCATAGCCTGGAAAAATAAAGAGAGAAAGAATAGAAGAAAAGGAAGGAATAAAGGAAGGAATAAAGGAAGGAAAGAAGGGAGGAAGGAAGGAAGGAAGGGAGAAAGGAAGGAAGGAAGGAAGGAAGGAAAGAAGGAAAGAAGGAAGGAAAGGAGGAAGGAAAGGAGGAAGGAAAGGAGAAAGAGAAGGAGGGAGGGAGGGAGGAGGAGGAGGAGGAGGAGGAGGAGGAGGAGGAGGAGGAGGAGGAGAAGGAGGAGAAGGAGGAAGAGGTGAAGAAGAAGAAGATTATTTAGTGTGACAAGCTACTGTACTTGCTATATGTTCAGACTGGTATTTAAAGCTCTCCACCATCTAATTGCAATTTAACTTTTAAATCTTATTATACATTATTGCCAATCATTTGCTCTCTACTTCCATTCTAACTGGACTACTAGCTATTGTCTCTGAAGATAACCCATCATCCACATTTTTACCCTTGCACAGTTGGCATCTCATCTCCAAATACCCTTTCTCCTCTTTTCTACTTCTTATAATCCCCAGATTCTTTCTAAATATGGCTTAAGTTTCTCCTCCTAAAGAAAATTTTCCTGAAAATCCGAGATAATTGAACTCTCTTCTGCTTGAAATAATTTGTACATACAGTCATTTGTGCTGTAGCACTTATTTTGATAAGTCTGGTTTGTTCCAATGTGATTGATGTGGTAGGGATATTTTGAGCTTAACTCAAATGTTATGTTGGCTTATGAGAAATTTCTTGAGCAGAAAATTTCACAATGGTCCACAATTTGTAATCCTGATGCCTACTTCCACAAGCAAACTTCAGGCCTTTTTTAAGTAAGGTTGTTCATCCTTCAATTTTAAAGGGAACCAGTAACATTAGGGAGTGATGTCTTGACTTGTTTCTGAATTGGATTATGTATCTTCTTGTGCAGTAGGAAGTGTGGCAGAGGATGACAAGTTTCTCCTCCTCCCTTCTTTGCCCCTTTGGCCAGGGTGTCTGGGCCACAGGACCAAACAGTCCTAACTAGAGACTTTGACAGCCTTGCAGTGGGCTAGGAGGAATCATGGCTGAGGAGAAACTCAAGACTGAAAAATGAGGACTCTGCCTCTATTTTTTGCAGGTTTTAAATATCTCTTAACCATTCAACCTACATAAAACCACTGTAATATTTTTTTAATTAGTTTACTATCTTATTTTTAATGTGTTTAATTGCCAAGTTTTTGAATGTATGTTCTTTGACCCCACTTCCCCTGCAAGTTTTTTTTTTATTGTGAGACTTTGCATAGAGTGATATTTTTGAGGACACATATATAGCAGAACTGACTGTACTTTACATTTACATATCTATGTATATGCTATCTTCCCACCAGAAAAAAAATATGCTTTGCTTGTGATTTTATGTTTCTAGCACCCAGCATAGGGCTTTGTGGGCAGTGAATAAAAGGCTGTTGCACTGAATTGAAGTCACTCTTATTCATTGTAGTCATTAGCTTATTTCCTAAATAATCATTAATCATCCACTTAATACATTTTATGACTTTGCAAAGAACTAAAATTAATTTCCTGCCTGTTTTTGAGAGGAAAGAAGGATTTATTAAGATCATACTATTTGCACTGGGCCAATTGTTTTACAAATATTCTCATTTGGTCTCTATGATAGCCAGGAGAGGTAGGTGCTATTATTACCATCATTTTATAGTTGAGGAAACTGAGGCACAGGTTAAGTGGCTTGAACTAATTCTTTTTGAAAATTAGAATGTTTTTGGGACTTCCCAGAGTGGAGCTAGGAAAGCAGGGACTTGTGTGATCTCCCCACCACGTCCCTCCAAAAACCTATAAAAAATGCCTCTGAACAAATTGTAGAACTGCAGAACCCACAAAATAGCAGAGGGAAGCAGGGATCCAGCCCAGGACAGCCTGTATGGTTGCTGGATGAGGTCTATCGTGCATGGAGTGGAGGGGAGCAGAGCTCAGCCTAGGAGGCAGCAGGACCACCCAGACCAGGAGCCGGGCAGGACAGGCCCTGGCACCCTGAATCAGTGAGCTGTGGCAGTTACCAGACTTCTCAACCCACAAACACCAAAGACAACAGAGAAAGTTAGTGGGAAAAGCTGCAGGGGACAGAGTTTGCAGTAGGCCACCACCCCAGGGGCCTCAGGGGAGGTGCACGTACAGAACTACAGCTGCAGTTATTTCTGGCCCCAGGCCCATGTGGTGGGAGGAATTAAGTGGTGAATCAGAGCAGGAGTGCAGAGCCTGCTGAAGATTTGTTTCAGGTCCGGGTTGGTGGTTCTTGAGGAAGGGGGAGTGCTGGTGTGGCAGAGCTGGCTGTATAGAAATACCTCTGAAATCAATGGTGTATCCCCTCAAGCTTGGAACAAAGTACTCTTTGCTCTACAAGCAGTCATACCCCGACGAAAATCTCAAGGGTCAAGTAAGTTGGCTGGGAACATGGCCAGGCAGTGAAAACACACCCAGATTCAGTCTGAGACTTTGGAATCCTTCTTTGGTGACCAAGAAGACCAAAACATAAGCCCTGAAGAAGTCAACAAAGTGCAAGAGGCTACACCAAAAGCCTCCAAGAAAAACATGAACTGGTCTCAGGCCATGGAAGAGCTCAAAAAGGAGTTGGAAAAGCATAGAGATGTAGGAAAAATTGGGATGAGAAATGAGAATGATGCAGGAAAACCATGAAAAACAAGTCCATAATGACTTGCTAAAGGAAAGCCAAAGAAATACTGAAAAAAATATTGAAGAAAACAACACTTTAAAAAATAGACTAACTCAAATGTCAAAAGAGCTCCAAAAAGCCAATGAGGAGAAGAATGCCTTGAAAGGCAGAATTAGCCAAATGGAAAAGGAGGTCCAAAATACCACTGAAGAAAATACCACCTTAAAAATTAGACTGGAGCAAGTGGAAGCTAGTGACTTCATGGGAAAACAATATATTATAAAACAGAACCAAAGGAATGAAAAAATAGAAAACAATGTGAAACATCTCATTGGAAAAACCGCCAACCTGGAAAATAGATCCAGGAGAGATAATTTAAAAATTATTGGACTACCTGAAAGCCATGATCAAAAAAAGAACCTAGATATCATCTTTCAAGAAATTATCAAGGAGAATTGCCCTGATATTGTAGAGCCAGAGGGTAAAATAGAAACTGAAAGAATCCAGAGATCACCTTCTCAAATAGATCCCCCCCCCAAAAAATTCCTAGGAACATTGTCACCAAATTCCCAGGTGAAGGAGAAAATACTGCAAGCAGTCAGAAAGAAACAATTTGAATATTGTGGAAAAATAGTCAGGATAACACAGGATCTGGCAGCTTCCATATTAAGGGACCAAAGGGCTTGGAATATGATATTCCAGAGGTCAATGGATCTAGGATTATAACCAAGAATCACCTACCCAACAAAACTGAGTATCATGCTTCATGGCAAAATATGGATTTTCAATAAAATAGAGGACTTTCAAGCTTTCTCGGTGAAAAGATGAGAGCTGAATAGAAAATTTGACTTTCAAACACAAGAATCAAGAGAAGCATGAAAAGGTAAACAAGAAAGAGAAATCATAAGGGACTTACTAAAGTTGAACTGTTTTGTTTACATTCCTACATGGAAAGATGATGGATATGATTCATAAGACCTCAATATCATAGTAGCTGAAAAGAATATGCATATATGTATATGTGTATACATATATATACATATGTGTGTGTCTATGTATGTATATATGTAGGTATATATGTATATACATATATATGTGTATATATATATATATATATATATATATATATATATATATATATATATATGTATATATACATATATATACACACACCAAGGGCACAGGGTGAGTTGAATATGAAGGGATGATATCTAAAAAAATAAAATCAATTTAAGGGATAAGAGAGGAATATTTTGAGAGAAGGAGAAAGGGAGAGATAGAATTGTGTAAATTATCTCACATAAAAGTGGCAAGAAAAAGTGGTTCTGTAGGAAGAGATGAGGGGACAGGTGAGGGGGAATGAGTAAATCTTGCTCTCATCAGATTTGACCTGAGGAGGAAATACCACACACACTCAATTGGGTATCTTACCCCACGGGAAAGAAGGAGGAAGAAGATAAAAATGGGAGGATGATAGAAGGGAGGGCAAACTGGGGGAGGAGGTAATAAAAAAACAAGCATTTTCAAAAAGGGACAGGGTCAAGGGAGAAAATTCAATAAAGGAGGACAGGTTAGGAAGGAGCAGAACAGTTAATCTTTCACAACATGAGTATTGTGGAAGGGTTTTACATAATGATACACATGTGGCCTATGTTGAAATGCTTGCCTTCTTAGGGAGGGTGGGTGGGGAGGGAAGAGGGGAGAGAATTTGGAACTCAAAGTTTTAAAAAGAGACATTCAAAAACAACAACAAAAAAGTTTTTTTTTTATGCAACTAGGAAATAAGATACACAGGCAATGGGGCATAGAAATTTATCTTGCACTACAAGAGAAGAAGAGAAAGGGGGATGGGAGGGGAGTGGGGTGACAGATGGGAGGGCTGCCTGGGGAAAGGGGGAACCAGAATATGCGCTATGTTTGAGTAGGGGGAGGGTAGAAATGGGGGAAAAATTTGTAATTTAAACTTTTGCAATAATCAATGCTGAAAAGTAAATATATTAAATAAATATGTCTAATCAAGCAAAAAAAAAAAAGAAAATTAGAATGTTTTACCTTCTTTATTCCTGGGATTCTCCTCTAATTCACTGAAGTCTTGCAGAGTTTAGCAGCAATGGCTCAACACACCCACATTCTTTCATTTCCAAGGACATAGTATATCTTGGAAAAGTGACTTTTCAATTAACCAATTCTCGTTTATAATGTACCGATTGTGTTCTTTTGATGTTGTTCATCCTTCATTTAAAGGGAACCAGTAACATTAGGGGGTGATGTCTTGACTTGTTTCTGAATTGCATTTAAATGAGGTAGAGTTGCGTAAAGTCATTAGCCTCCCACTCACTTCCAGAGTCATCAAGGACTATTACAGCAGAGAGAAATAAGGGAGGTGAGCAATGGGCATTGTTTGAATCTTACTTTCATTAGTATTGGCTCAAAGAGGGAATAATATACACAATCAGATGAATATAGAAACCTATCCTAGCTGATAAAGAAATAGAAGGGATGGAGATTAAATAAAGTGGGGATGGGGACTGACAGAAGGGAAGACAGATCTGGGTAGGTGAGATACAGAAGCAAAACAATGGTGAGGTAGGAAAGAGTGAAAGGAGAGAGAGAGGGGATGAGCAGGAAGAAGGATAGGATGGAGAGAAATACAGAAGTAGTAATTGTAACTTAATGTGAATGGAATGAACTTAGCCATAAAACAGAAGTGGATAGTAGAGTGGATCTAAAACAAAACTGGACAACATGTTGCTCACAAGAAACACTCTTGAAGCAGAGAGACACAACACAGAATAAAGGTAAGGGGCTACAGCAGAATCTATTATGCTTCAGCTAAAGTGAAAATACCAGGGGTAGCTATCCTGACCTTAGAAAAAGTAAAAGCCAAAATGGACCTAATTAAAAGACAAGGAAGGGAATTATATGTTGTTAAAAGTTACCATAGACAAAGGAGTTGTCAAATTAGAAGAGCAAGGAATATTCTAATCATCATATCTATGGGGAGGGAAATAATTCATGACCAAAAAGAGATAGAGAACATTGCAAATGTAGAATAGATAATTTTGATCATATTAAATTGAAAAACTTTTGTACAAAGCAAACCAGTAAAACTGAGATTAGAAGGAAAGCATATAGCTGGGAAACAATCTTTACAGCAAGTGTCACTGTTAAAGGCCTCATTTCTTAAATATATAGATAACTGAGTCAAATTTAATGAGAAAAGCCATTAAACAACTGATAAATGGTCAAAAAATATGAACAGGCAGTTTTCAGATAAAATATCAAAAATATCTATAGGCATATGATTAAGTGCTCTAAATCACTTTTGATTAGAGAAATGCAAATTAAAGTAACTGGAATATTTCTTCATACCAATCAAATTGGTTAATATGACAAAAAAAGGGAAATGATAAATTTTGGAAAGATTTAGAAAATTGGAACACTAATGCATTGTTTGTGGAGTTGAGATTCTAAAGAGCAACCATTCTGAAGGGCAATTTGGAATTGTGACCAAAAGGCAACTAAACTGTGCATACCCTGGGTTCTTCCAGTACTACTATTAGGTCTCTATCCCAAAGAGAGCACAAAAAAGGGAAAAGCCTACATGTTTGAAAATATTTTTAGCAGCCCTATTCATTGTGGTAAAGAATTGGAAATTGATGGGATGCCCATCAATTGGGAAATGTCTGAAAAGTTGTGGTATATGAATGGAAAACTATTATGCAAATAGAAATGATATGCAAATTTCAGAAAAAAAAAACTTGGAAACCCTTGTTCTAACTGATCCAAAGTGAGATGAGCAGAACCAGGAAAACATGGTACACAGTATCAGCAACATTGTGTGATGATCAGCTATGAATGGCTCAGCTTTTCCCAGCAACACAATGATCAAAGACAAGTACAAAGGACTCATGAAGGAAAATACTATTCACATCCAAATAAAAAATTGATGGACTCTGAATGTGGACCAAATCATTTTTTCCTCTTTATTTTTCTTGTGGTTTTTTTCTTTTCATCTGTTTGTTCTTCCACATGAATGAAAATGGAAATATAGTTTACATGATAGCATATATATAAACTATATCAAATTGCTGGCCATTTTCAGAGGGAGGAGGGAGGGAGAAAAATTTGGATGTCAAAATCTTTTAAAAATGAATGCTGAAAAATTTTCTTGACATGTAATTGTGGGAAAAAGTAAAACTCTATTTAAAACAAAAAAAAATCGGGTGAAGGTGGAAACCAAAGGACAATAAACAGCCTTGAAAAGGGGCTCAGCAAACCCTTGTACCAGAGTGGGAATTTTTCTGAACACTATGTGTGAGGCAGTATGCTAAACACTGGCTTAAACACTTGAAGGTCAAACAGATGACTATTTCTTACTATTCCTTGCTTATTTTGACTATCAACTCTCTAATAATCAGATGTATTCTATTCTTTCTACTACAAAATTTATTCTCAGCAGGAAATAAAGAAACAAAAAGAAAATAGATGACCTCTCTCTCTCTCTCTCTCTCTCTCTCTCTCTCTCTCTCTCTCTCTCTCTCTCTTGTTATTCATTATCATCATCCATTCATGTAAAATAGAAGTCCTTTTTGTTATTTGATTCTTCTCTTTACCCAGTACAGCTTTTAAAACTTCTCTCTTTTGTTCTTAAACTTCTTAACAAAGCAAATTGTAGGATTTAGTAGTGATGACCCTATTGTTATAGAATTGTGCCTCATTTTTCTATGAATTCTCTCGTACTTGACCTTGAGTCTATCTTTTGAATATTGTTGTAGTTGCTGTTGTTTTACCTCTTAGTCTATTAGTTACTCATCCCCTCAGATAACTCCGCTGTAAATTTCTTTGCATAAGTTTAGTAAGTGATTCAGCATATACATAGTGTCCCCCCAGTAGAAAATACACAAATAGGAACAGGGATTTTTATTTTGTCTTTGCGTTTTGAGAGCTTTGCACATAAATAAGCCCTTCATTAAATGCTTGCTCTCGCTGTTATTGTTATGTTGTTATATTATTCTGTTGATTCTACTTATACAAAAAACCTTAGCTCAAGCCCTCATGCTGTCTTGTTAAGAGTACTGCAGCTGCCTTCTAAGTGGCCTCCCTGCCTCCCTCACTCCTTACATCCCTACTGTATTCCATCCTATACTCCAAGGTCAAAATAATTTTCCTTGAGCTCAAATCTGACCATGCTTCTGACCTACTAAATCAACTCAAGTGGTTACCTATAACTTCTAAGATTTATTTATTCATCTATTATTATTATTTATTTATAATCTGTTGTTACTTATTACTCTTCTATCTTTGCTGACTCTGGTCATTATTATCCCCTCTTTCATTCTGTCATCCAGGTGAGCTATCTACATATAATTTATATAGTATATATGTATTTATATGTACATACATTCTACAAGTGTGTATAAATCACTGTGTATATATCTACATAAAATTACATGTGTGTGTACCCTTCTCCAATTAAAATGCAAACATTTTTCCACTCAGCATTATTCCACTCTTTCTGCCTCTATTGCTGGCTGCCACTATAGTGGCTGACACATAGTAGCAGATTTTGTGAATTCTTTTAGATTATTTTTATGTTCTTTCTTCTTGTGCTAATCAAGTCTCTTTCTTGATTCCATGACCAGTAATTTTTCTAGTTTACCACATAGGGGAGACCCTAATAATACCTTATCTTACATAACTCTTTAAAGTTTACAAAGCATTTGAAGATAAAATCCTTTCCTCACAACAACCCACGCATTAGTACACCTTTTATTATTGTGATTTTACAGGTAAGGAAATTGAGTTTCTTTCAGGTTGCTACTTTGCCATGTTCTCATAGCTAATAAATGTTTCTCAGCAATGATTTGAAGAGCTGTTTTAAGATTTGAGGTCAAGTTTCCTTACCTATGTTCAAAATTTTGTCCTTGTGCTACATTGCCTTTCAAATAATTCTTATTCACTCATTCTCAACCAGGGACTTTTTGCATTTGAGATGATAGTGAAAACCACCAACTCATCAAATTCACCTACCAGGCACACTGATCTAGGAAAACTTGAATTGGAGAAAGGCTTCATAAAGGAGGCAATTTTGTGGGGTGGAGCGGGGAAGTCTTTTTATGACTGAGAAATGGGAATGTGAACAAAAGCCCAATGTTGCCTAAATTCATGAAATACAGAAAAACAAAGACCAGTATTCAGATATACTCAAAGGATATAACCCTGGATTCTTGATAATGAGGATAAATATAATTTTAATATAGTAACATGCTTTTTCTATGTCATGTAGCACAAGTGTCAGAAATATCCATTTAGAAACATCTCACCCCAAATTTACAATGATGAATTATTCCACTCAAATTTATCCAATCATGTTCTCCTTGGAGCTTTAATAAATTGAAATAATTTTCAGTTCTCATTCTCAGCACCAGGCAGTGCCAGCACCTTCTAAATTAATGTCACTATTTTGCCAAAGATTAGGAAGTAATAAGCTAAATATCAGACCCTATAAAGATCTTGGTGAAAAATAAGTTGTTTCTGTTGAAAACAACTGATGATAAATAGACCAGGATGATTGTGGGTGAAGTACAAAATATGTATTTCACCTGTGGAGCAGATTGTGCTTCATATATTAGGGGAAATTTCATTATACAATTAAATTTCTATATAGCAAGTGATTCAATATTGGGAAAAGCAATTACATTTGTCACATTATTCACAAGACACTGATGCATACATTTCAACATCTGTTCTAGGAGTTGAAAGCATTAGTTACTAAAAATTTTTGAATTTTCACCATCAACAACAATAGAAAGTAAAACAAGAATAGAATGTCAGGATATGTGAATATATAAATAATTTTGTGCATTATACACTAATTGTTTGATCATATTATGTTTTGTTTTTTGTTGTTATTTTTCTCCTGGGAATTTATATGGAGATTCACTTGTTCCATCATACAGTTTCCATTAAAGTCAAAATCCATCATGTCACTAGTATCTTACTTATCTATGTCCTACCTTCTTGGGATGAAATTAGTTCCTTCATCGTTCTTTTTCCATATTTGGTCATTTCAGTCATTGTAACCCTGCTGCCTAAGGAAGGAACATGCTACTATGACAATGTAGATAGTTAAACAGAAGTGTGAGGAGAAATTTTGGCTTTTATGTATTATGCTCTATGTGTATTTCTGAACTTCTAGCCAAATAACCATTTCCCTTGTATAAAGCAGTTCTGATTAAAATGCTTATTAATCAGAGGGGTTCTGAGAAGCCCTCAGGCTTAGCAGATAAATAATCCTAATAATAGATTTAAAAAAAAAAATAATATATCTCAGCAGTTCTCATCTAGCCAGAGAGACCTTCCTAAGGGGAAGCTTGCCAATTTTGACTATTCCAGTTTGAGAGGCTGATAAGTTTTGCTCCTCTATTTGAGTATGATAGAGACAGTACTGTCTTGATACCATAATCTCAAGGAAAGTATAGGTAAAATAGTAAGATGCCTCCTAAGTATAGGAGCAAAATGGTTCTCTTTCACTAAATACACCTGCTCCTTTGAATTTTAAGATAAATATATCTTTCACCCAAAGGTTTATAGTTCCCTGAAAAATTCTAGGATATTTCTAAAGAAGGAAATTTGATTGACCTAGCAACAATATTGATTTTCAGATGTTAAGAGTATCTCAGGAAATTTCAAGTATCTCTTGATATAAAACATACTGCTATGGCATAAAAGGACTTTGAAAACCTAAAAAGATATCTTTATCATATCATCATCATCATCACCATCATCTCATTTTTTTAATCTTTTTTCAATGGGGGTTCAGTTATAAATTGTCCAAGAAACAAATTAGTATTCTCTTATTATTATTTTTTAATACTCCATAGAAAATACTGCAAAGTAGATAAACTGAATGTTATGATTGCTGGCAATGACCAGTCATGTGAGAGAGCCTAAGATGCCATGCACTCTTATATTATCTAAAACAATGTCAGGATCTCCATGCCAAGACCACCCCACTCTTTTTTTTTAATCTTTTTACTATTAAGAGACACCCTGGTTTCCAGAGTTAAGACCCAGCAAACAAGCTGTGCCCTGATGTAATGTAACAACAGTTATTTGTACTCACATTTTGAATGATCTTTGCTGCAGCAAAATCCCAAAATTGTTTCACATTTGTCCCAGCTGGGCCCTGAGCTCAAACAAGTACCTTTAGGACCTATGTTCTGGTCATGAAGTCCTGCTATGAATCAGACTTGTTCCATTGTTGCTGTTATCCCTCATTGTCAGAGCTACAGCTCACTGAGTAGCCATTGGTATGAGTATTGAGTTTTGTCCACACTAATGTGGGTCTCCTCATTGTCAGAAGACACCCAGACACATTTGTCTAGTATTACTCCTTCAAAGGAACAAAGAAAGCTTTTTGCTTATGACTACTGTTAGCTCACTGGTTTTATTTTATATTATTTTTCAGAGTTAGCTGTGGTTGTGATAACCTATGCAAGCTCTTTGGTATTTTCCAAATTAACAGTGCTTGTATAACCTCTGGGACTCTTTGGTCATTTGTTTTCAGAGTTGAAAACAATAGAATCCTTGTGTTTTGAACATTCATAATACCCAACAAACCCTGAATATCGGGGAAATTAAACAACTTGCTGAAGATTACAACCCAATTTAGAACCCTAGATTTTTGTTTATTTTGTCCTGTTTTTTTTTTATTTTTGTTTTCCCAACTTAATTTTCTTTCCAGGACATCCACCATGCTATCTCCTTGTCATCTATTATAGGTGCTGACGTATTAACTTGTAGATTAGCTGAAAAACAATAATGTACCACCTTCTCTGTTCCTTGAGGAAAGTTAAAGTTATGAAAACAATTTGCCAGTTAATTAGTTTATATTAAATATCTTCTGTGTGTCTGTCACTATGCTAAGTAGAGGAGATACAAAGAAAGGGGATAGAGTCAATGCTTTGAAGGGGCTAACAGAATAATTTGAGAGAAAACACACAACAATTAAGTACAAACAAGACACATACAGGATAAATTTAATGTGTTCTCATTGGAAAGACACTAGAATAAAAGTTCTGGTAAAAACTCTGACAAAACAATAATCAAATACATGACACAACTAATAACTACAGATCTTCGTAACTGAGATAATGTGAATCTATCAACTAACCAAACATTTCTAATAAACTTCATCTAATACACAGAATTTCTCTTTAATCATCTTTAATCATTTTCTCTAGGAAACAATATACCAAGAACGGATATAATGCTCATTGCTAGAATATATATAGCATCCTGAGTTCTTATATTTGACAACCCATATGTCTATAGATGCTACCCCAATTTGGAAAGACCATTTTTCCAATTTGAATGCTCATCTGGTCGATGCCGCCTCATTAATTAAAATGGGGAGGAGGGAATTTGTGTGCACAGTAGACACAAAAAATATTAGACAGTTCTCACTCGAGTCTAAGAACTAGGAATGAACACTTCTAATTAAAAATAATCTCCAGCAAATTTGGGGTAGAAGAGTGCTAGAAATGAAATTTTTAATCTAATTAGCAAATCCCCTGTATCTCTGTACTCCATGTCCACATTATGTTCACCTGAAGGAGAGCAGAGAGAGAGAAAAGACATACAAATGCAAATGCAGTTTTAATGGTGTTACCTCTTGCCCTAATTCTCTACTTGTCCATATGCATGTGATCAATGAACATTGTTAATACCATGAATCAAAGAGGAGAAAAATAAACAAATTTGAATATATTAATAGCTAAAAGGGCCAATATGTTTTAGTGGATAGAGACATGGAATGGAAGTCGGAAAGATGTGGATTTTATTCCTGCTTTGTGATCCTTGCTGTATTTTCTCCTGACATGGGAGCTCAGAAATGTGGCTATAATATTTCTGGCCATTTTTGTTTTGAGATCTCTTTCAGGAGGTGATTGATGGATTCTTTTAATTGCTATTTTATCCACTAGCTCAAGAATATCAGGGAGTTTTTCTTGATATTTTCTTGAAATGTGATGAATAGTAGATTTCAGAAAATCTTGGAAATACTTTACATGAGCTTATGTTGACTGAGCTGAGCAGAACGAAGAGAACATTATACATAGTAACAGTAACATTGTACCATGATGAATTTTGATAGATTTATCTTTTCTCAACATTTCAATGACGTAAGAAAATTACAAAAGACTCATGATGGAAAATGTTATCCAAATCCAGAGAAAGAATAATGGAATACATATTAAAGCATGCTATTTTCTGTTCTTTTGATTTTTTTTTTTTTTGCTTTTCCTTTCTTGTGATTTTCCCTTTCATACTGATTCTTCTTTCACAACAAAACCGATGATGAAATATATTTAATATGATTTTACATGTATAGTTTAAAAAAAAAAAAGATGCCCAGGCCCTTTTTTTGATCATGGTTTTCAAGGAGCCAATAATTCTTAAATTTTCTTTCTTTGATCTATTTTCCAGGAAAGTTTGTTTCTCCAATGAAATATTTCACATTATGCGGAATTTTTTCATTCTTTTGATTTTGTTTTATTGTTGCTTCATGTCGAATAAATCCATTAACTCTCCAATTCCAATTTTTGTGGAATTCTCTCCCCTCTTCCCTCCCCACACACACTCATTAAGAAGTCAAGCAACTCACCATAGGCCACATGTGTATCATTATGCAAAACCCTTCCACAATACTCATGTTGTGAAAGACTAACTATATGTTGCTCCTTCCTAACCTATCCCCCTTTATTCAATTTTCTCCCTTGACCCTGTCCCTTTTCAAAAGTGTTTGCTTTTGATGACCTCCTCCCCTATCTGCCCTCCCTTCTATCACCCCTCCCCTTTTATCTGCTTCTGCCTTCTTTACTGTGGGGTAAGATACCCAATTGAGTATGTATGTTATTCCTTCCTCAGGTCAAATGTGATGGGGTCAAGATTCACTCACATCCCCTTACCTACCCCCTCTTCTCTCCCAACAGAACTGCTTTTTCTTGGCACTTTTATGTGAGATAATTTACCCCATTCTATCTCTCCTTTTCTCCTTCTCTCAATATATTCCTCTATCATCCCTTCATTTGATTTTATTATTTTTAGGTATCATCCCTTCGTATTCAACTCACCCTGTGCCCTCTGTCTATTATATATATATATATATATATATATATATATATATATATATATATACATATATATATATATATGTATATATATGTCTGTGTGTATATGTAAATATATATTCCCTTCAGCTGCCCTAATACTGAGGTGTCATGAATTACACACATTATCTTTCCATGTAGGAATGGAAACAAAACAGTTCAACTTTGGTAAGTCCCTTAATATTTCTCTTTTTCTTTACCCTTTCATGCTTCTCTTGTTTCTTGTGTTTGAAAGTTAAATTTTATATTCAGCTCTGGTGTTTTCACTGAGAAAGCTGGAAAGTCCTCTATTTTATTAAAAATCCATATTTTGCCTTGGAGCATGATACTCAGTCTTGCTGGATAGATGACTCTTGGTTTTAATCCTAGTTCCATAGACCTCCAGAATATCATATTCCAAGCCCTTTGATCCCTTAATGTAGAAGCTGCTAGATCTTGTATTATCCTGATTGTGTTTCCACAGTACTCAAATTGTTTCTTTCTCGCTGCTTGCAATTTTTTCTCCTTGATCTGGGAGCTCTGGAATTTCATGACAACATTCCTAGGAGTTTTCTTTTTGGGCCCTTTTTGAGGAGGCAATCTGTGGATTCTTTCAATTTCTATTTTACCCTCTGGGTCTATAATATCATGGCAGTACTCCTTGATAATTTCTTGAAAGATGATATCATGGCTTTCAGGTAGTCCAATAATTTTTAAATTATCTCTCCTGAATCTATTTCCAGGTCACTGGTTTTTCCAATGAGATATTTTACATTCTCTTTCCTTTTTTCATTCCTTTGTTTCTGTTTTACAATATTTTGATTTCTCATAAAGTCACCAGGTTCCACTTGCTCCAGTCTAATTTTAAAGGTGCTGTTTTCTTCAGTGGTCTTTTGGACATCTTTTTTTCCATTTGATTAATTCTGCCTTTCAAGGCATTCTTCTTCTCATTGGCTTTTTGGAGCTCTTTTGCCATTTGAGTTAGTCAGATCTCAATGGACTCTGCACTCCCTCTCTGATCCGCCACTTAACTCCTCCCACCAGGTGGGCCTGGGGCTAGAAGCAACTGCAGGTGTAGTTCTGTCCTCAGAGTTGCACCACCTCTTCTGTATCTGGGGTGGTGGCCAAACAGAGAACTCCTTTCACTCTTTCCCCACAGCTTTTCCCACTAACTTTCTCTGTTGTATTTGGTGTTTGTGGGTTGAGAAGTCTGGTAACTGCCACAGCTCACTGATTCAGGGCGCTAAGGCCTGTTCTGCCTGGCTCATGGTCTAGTTGGTCTGGGGGCGGCTCACGCTGGGCTCTGCTCTGCTCCCAGCTCCATGCAATAGACCTTACCCAGCAACAATCCAGTCTTTCCTGGGCTAGAGCTTTGCTTCCCTCTGCTATTTCTTGGGTTCTGCAGTTCTAGAATTTGTTTGGAGCCATTTTTATAGGTGTTTGCAGGGTCCTGGGGGAGAGCTATAGGTGAATCCCTGCTTTCAAGCCCTGTCTTGGCTCTGTCCCTCATAGTTCTTCTTTTGATTGAATTTTTGTATATCTTTTTACATATTTTTTCTTTTTCCTAAGGTTTTTTGTACTTCCTTTACTACTTGACTTAGTCTAATTTAAGTTATTTTTGTGAAGGGAATGATAATTTTCATATTAATGCATACGGTATGTGTAATTACTATGCTAATAATTTAGTTTTCTCAAAATCTGCCTCTCTTTCTCAGGAATCAGAGCTCACATTGCAACTTAAACTGATCAGTCAAAATTCTGACAATACTCCCAATCGCTGGAACTTAAGCGAAGCAAATCAATGATTGTAGAATGTCTTCCAGTCACAGAATTCTGGTTCTGTACCCTGGTGGAGGTGGTCATGACCCCCAAAGAATCCAAAATTGTTGTATTGTGGAATTTGTTGGTTTCTCATGGGAAACAACCAAATGATTAGCAGGCATGTCCTCAATTTAACTGTACTGTCTCTATTTAACCACACCACAGGCCCCCAGACTCAATATAGCCACTCCCCCTAGCTAGCCACTACCTCCCAAATCCAATTCACATATTTGAACATGTGTGTACTTGTACTCAAACACAATCTCATCATCCATTTAGCCCAAGACAGGACCACAATTCCTAAGTATCCATTTTGACCAGACAGGACCACAATAGCTAGCCAATGAGAAAGCACCATGACTAGGATGTTTGAAATTGAACCATAGAAGGGACCCCTCACCTATTACCTAATCCTTTAACAATTGGTTCCTGCCTTTTCTTCCCTTTTGGGATGCTAAGACTGTCAAGTCTCCCTTTTCTTTGAATAGGTGGGAAACCTTTTTGCTGTCTTTGTCTTGGAATATTTCTCAGCTATTTCTCACCATTAAGACAAACAAGAGTCATTGAATTGTATATGATAGGATACTAGGGATGGGGAACTTTCACACACCCAGCCTGGGTGAGGTCAGAGCCCTCAGGCCTCTGAACAAGATATAATTGAGGGGAGCTTTGTGATTGACTTTTGGGGTACATTCATAGAAGGTATGTTGACACCGGCCAAGCTGTAATTGTCCCCCAGCTTTGCTAACCCAGATGTTCATTTGTATTTGGTCTGTTTATGTTGGATTTTTATACTTTGTTTGGATTTGCATTGAAGTTCAGGGGGCTGATCCTTTCCCCCTGAACAAAGTAAATGATATATGTGTGTTTGATTAAACTGAGATTGTTAACCCCTTAAAGTTACTTTGCTTAGTAAAGGAGATCAAAAGAGCCTGTGTTAGCAATGTTCTGTGTGCTGGTTGTTGGTTGGTCTTACACCCCTACAGCAGCTGCTAGGAGATTGTTGCTACAGTCTTTTTAATATTTATAACTTCTGTTGTATAATCAGCATCATTACACTGTGAATTTGCCTAGCTTTCTTGCTAAGTTGCTGGTTCCTCTAAAAAGCTATCTTACTTGTGAGGGATATTAATTCTCAATAAATTTCTATATTTTGATTAGACTGATTAGTCTGACTCTGAATTCTTTGACAAGACTCCCACAGCACACCATGAAAAAACAACATGAGCATTCTTAGGTTAGAGACTGGCTCAGTAAAAATCCTTTTAACATATTCCTCAGTATTTTTGATGCCTCCTTTGCCACTTTGTTGACATTTTTTTTATGATTTTCTTTCATTAATCTCATCTCTCTTCCTAATTTTTCCTCTACCTCTCTAACTTCATTTTTAAAATATTTTTAAGGTCTTCCATGGCCTGTATATATATATATATATATATATATATATATATGTATGTATATATATACACACACACACACACGTATATATACATGTATATGTATATGTATATACATGTGTATATATGTATATATGTATGTATGTATGTATGCTGCCACTGATCCAGTTGCCCCCAAGGCCTACTGCCAGTTGTTTGCTGGGTAAATCAACATTATCTCAGTTGATGATTCCAAAAACGTCCATGGATTACATTATCATCTGTGTGTGTGTGTGTGTATGTATATGTATGTATATGCCTTGAATGTTGTACTTTTTACTTTGCTGTCCTCTTCTGTCTTTGTGTTTTGACCTTCCCTGTCACTATAGTAACTTTTTCAGGATCTTTTTTTGTTTGCTTATTTTTTCAGCCTATTTCTTGACTTATAGCTGTATGCTAAAGTGGAGCTCTACTTCCAGGGTAGTAGGGACATTGCCCCAATCTTCAGGTTTTTTATGCAGGTATTTTCAGAGATAATTCTGGGAATCTGTAAGTTTTTAGTTTTTCAAGGTGATATGATCTAGGAAGAGACTGTTTACTATTATAAACCAAGACACCTGAAGGGAAGAAAACTACAAGGAGACTGGGATTGTAAAATCAAGATTAATGTTCATTAAGCATGTTACAAACAATATTATGTGGAAGAGTCTGCCTAATGTGAAAACAGCTCAACTTGAGGAAGGTGGGAGGGATTTATATTTTTTTCAGACAAAGGGAGGTGTGAAATGGCTAATCCAAGAAGGAAATGGGGTTTATGATGGACAGAGAATTTCAGGAACAGGGGAACTGAGTTCTTGGTAACAAGAAAACCTGATGACACAGATAGTCCAAGGATTGAGTTCAGACCAGATGTTCAGGATGCTTAGAAAGTCCTGAACAAGGTCTTGAGTCTGTAGCTTTTGCTCAAGGTTTCCCTTAAGCTGATCAATGTTGATTCTGTTATTTCTGGAAGCTACAGGCATCTCCAAATTTGATTAGAGTTCGTTCACCAAGTAGGTATGTCAAGCAGCTCTGAGCCTCAGAAATCCTTCTAATTGGCTGGTTGTTGTACACCTCCATTGTCCTGCTCCCCTGTGAAGAAGGGAAATTCCAGCATATTTAATTGAGAAGTACAGTAGTTACAGAGTTCATGTCCATACTACTCTCCTGGCCTGTGCTCTGGTCTGTTAGAGATCACAAGCACTCTTTTCTTCCCTAAATCTGTGGCCACAGTCCCTGCTCCCCTGTTGCTGTCATCTCTGGTGTGCTAGTGCTCTTCCTCAACCTGGGACTATGATCCCAATCTGAATATGGGCAAAGAAACAGAGCCTTGGCCCTGGTTCCAGCCAATGAACCTCTGTAACCCAGATCTGATCTATTGTTCTACTCCCTTACCATCTGTGGGCTGAGAATTCTGGAAAACACCACTGCTGTCACCGATCCAGTTGCCCCCAAGGCCTACTGATAGTTTGTTGGGTCCATCAACATTATCTCAGTTGATACTTCCATAAATGTCCATGGATTACATTGTCATCTCCATGCAAATGATTGTTGGAGTTATTTACCCAGTACAAATCTCAATTTGCAGTTTTATAACTTCAATTTGATATTAAGTATCTCAAAGTGGATTTCATATAGATTTAATTCACCATGTACTAATCAGAACTCAACATCTTTCACCAAAAATCTCCCCTCTTCTGAACTTTCTTATTAATATTTTGGGTAATGCCATCTTCCCAGTCACTCAGGCTCACAATCTAGGTTTCATTCTTACCTCCTATCTCTCACTCATCTGACATGAGCAATTAATTGCTAAGTTCTGTAAATTCTATCTTCACCACATCTCCTACATATTCCCCTTTCTGTCCTCTACCACAGCCATCTAGACTACTATAATAATGTTCTCTCTCATATTCTTTCCTCAAATTTCTTCTTATCCCAGTCCATCCTCCAATTTAGCTGCTAAAGTGATATTCCTAAAGTACTGTTCTGACCATTCCACTCCCCTGCTGAATAAACTCTAATATCTCCCTATTACCTCCAAAATGAATTGTAAATTCTTCTTATTTAATTTTAGAGACTTTCACAAGCTGACTCCTTTAAAACATGTCATCTTGTCATAGTTTAATTCCCTCCATGAACACAATGATCTAGAAACAATAGACTTCTTGATCTTTCTATGTATATGACATTTTTATGAGGACTTGTTGCCTTTTCATTGGCTTAACAACATTCCCAACACAGTCTCCTTCCTTTCCTTTTCCTCCTGACTTTTCTGATTTCTTTAAAAATTTAACAAAAGTCTTACCTCATACAAGAATGCTTTCCTTGTCACTAAAGCCAAATAATTCTACTACTGTTTTCCCTCTAGTATTGTCTTTAACTTACCACATTTGTTGATTTTATAGACACACACACACACACACACACACACATATACACATGCATGCATACATACACACACACATCTCTAGATATTGTCTCCTCCATTAAAATGTGAGATCCTAGAGGGAATGAACATTTTGTTTCTTTGTATGATTGAATCCCCAGTGTCTAACACATGCTAAGTGCTTAAACAATGCTTATTGATTGACTAAATAAGGTGAAGATGTTTGGATTATTCTTACCACAAGTATCAGTCATTCTGTAATCTATTCATCATCATTCTCTCTATTTTTCTCTTCTCTTAGAATTTCTGCTAGTTACATTCTTGTCCTTGCATTTAATCACTGCTGATCTCAGCCATGCCCCCCACCCTTAATATTCCCTTTGTCTCATTTCTATTTTCTATCTCTTGTAACTTCTGCCATGCTTCAATGTTTCCAAATACAAGAAAAATTTTATAATGTAGACATCACCAGTCCATCAAGAGATTGTTTTATCCCCCTTACCAAAGTGGCTAGTAATATTATTTTGGATGAAATGTGCTTGTCTTTTCTTGTCTTAATCATTTCCATTCATTGTTGGGTGCTATAGAGTTCTGTATTTGCTGCCAGAAAGGACTTCCTTCCTACCAAGCAACCTGTTTATTTCTGAACACAATGTGTGAGGGAAACATGTCTGCTCCAAAATATTGTTTACTAGATAATAAAGCTTTACAAAATTCTGAACTGCCACAATGCAGAAAACCTGAGTTCACCAGAATCCAAAGAAAATGGAGCCCTTAAATAACCCCTCCTAAGGTGAGATTTTAAATTATAGACAGATTGCCAGGAGATGCAACAGTCTTCCAAATGCAAGCTGGCTGTGTAATGCCAGCAAATGAAAAAAAAATAATGCTGATAAAATTACTCTGAATGGCACTACCTTCTCCCCACAAGTATTCAACATAATTCTAGAAATGAGAATTGTAAAAATAAGATTAAAGAATAAAATTAAAAGAATAAATATGTTCAAAAAGTACAGATGATATGAAGAAACTAGTTAATATAATCTACAACATTATCTAATAAGATAAAAATAAATTTTAAAAATATAAATTCAGCCAAATTTACATACACAACATGGTTAGTAGCAGCCCACATTCACAAAGTGACATCCCTGAGAACAACTGTTCTATTTTTGAGATACTATTGGCTTTACATTACATAACATCTTAGCTCACATACTCTCATTGATTCATTTGCAGTTAGTATGCAGCATGGAAACACAATTAGTTCAAAGTAAGGGGAGTTCGCGAAATAATATGACAACAAATGATGCAACAAAACATTTCCCCTTAAGTAGAGATCTATTCTCCCATAAATATGCAAAAAGTTGTTGTCCTCAGAGAACAACTATGCAGATCCTACACATAAGTAAATAATTGTAACCGAGGCCAATCTGTAATGCTGTTGACAAATATGGACTTCTTATGATATCATGCTGTTCATACTGGGCTTGCTCCTTCCCAGTCTTCGGGCATCTACCCAGTGCTACCTGAAGAAGTGCTGCTCCACTATTGTGCCTCTAGAAGTGCTGCCCTGGGCACTTATTCTAAATGATGATCTGCTGGATGACATTTTATTGTGTATGTGGCTATGGAACTTAATTCCTCCCACGCAGTTTTTCATTCCTCTTAAATCTTTGGCAAGCCCTTCCTTTGAGTTAGGTGGGGGGTGGGAGTGGGGAATGAAGACTGCTAGAATATTTTACCTTAAAGCCCATAGTAGTTTCCTTACAACTACTTGTTTAGATAAGGAAGAACTGTTTTCCTTGCATCAGGTTTTGCTGTTCCTTTTAGATACTTATTTAGGCCCTTCATTACCAATGCTTGGACAAGGTACCAAAACTTTGCTACCAAAAGTACAGTCCACCTAACTAATTCTCATAAGTTCAAAAATTTTTTTGGCATTCTTTTTGTGTTTTTATAGTTTTACTTGGGAGCTTGAGCCATTCTCTTGGAGACTTTACCCTACAAACATTAAAATCATAATTTCATATATCTCCTACTTTTTAACTGGAAATTTCATTGACATATTTCATTTTTATATCACTTCTATTTCTTCCTATATCACTTATTCTGTCTCCTTCCCCCTTTCTACTCCTCTTTCTCCTCCAAGAGAAATATCTTTGATAACAAATAATAAGGAGGAAATATTTTAGCATCAACTAAGTCTGACATTCCATGTAGGCCATTACATGTATATTTCCTCGCTTCTCCAAATAAGGGGATGAAGGTGTTTTATGTATATTCTTCAATGATTAAAACTGGTCCTTATACTTTCAAAATGTTGTTTCATTTTTGTCATCCTTACTCATTTACGTTCCATTTTCATTCTTGTGCTAATTTTTATATTGTTTTGCTGTATTATTTTACTTTGCATTTTTTCATTCTGCCCAATTTTATATACTAGACACTCCCCACTTTTAATCTCTGAAGACTAGATTAAATTTTAAATTAATTTCTTTTTTCTCTTCCTTTTGTTTTCCTTTAACTTGCCCCAATGCCTGGAACATAATAAGCTTTTAATAAATCCTGGTTAACTAACAAAAACTATGAAACAGTTACAGGATTAATGATTTCTGCTCTCTCATTTAGATAAATAAAGAGATTTAGAAAGAAACAAGCAAAAAATCTGCCCTGGCAGTCATTTTTTTCTTTTTATTCTTTCCAATCACCAAATCAATTTCATTGTCTAAAATTGCAACAGCAACAACAACAACAACAACAACAAAACAACAACAACAAAAAAAAACAGAAAAAAAAGAAAAAAAATACCAGGGGAATAGTTTTTTTTCTTCTCATCATTGTCAGATGTCCCATCTCCACTGAGCAGTGGTCCTATCCCTTAAAAAAAATCTTCTTTTGTTTAATATAGCCAAAAAGAAACAAATAAAAAACAGAGAAAAAAGTTTATATTTTTTTTCAGGAACTTTCTTGTGAGCCATTTTCTTCCACAAATGTTTTGATAGCTCTTAATTTCCTAGCTATGTATTTAAAGAAAACAATCTCTTCCCCCACTATAAGATGTAACTTTTTTGAATTTGAAATTATCTATTTTAAAGGGCAAAGACATAACTTGAATTAAAGAGTTCTATTAAAAATGTTGCCTGTAATGGAGAATTTTTTTTAAATAGCCTTATTAATTTAATGAAAAAAATGAAATTTACCAATGTCAAAGAAATTCAGTAAAACAAAATTACATTCTTTTTGAACTAATAAGGGTTATATGGTTTCTGGAGTGTCCTTTAAGTTACTTATTTTTGGACCAAATTTTAAAGCAGCACAGTCAAAATGTCCTTGAACAGTGGATCTGTCTTATTTCAATTAGCTATTTCTCTAGCCAAAACTCTTATTTTCTTTCTTCGTATCATTTCTATAACTTTATATAAAAAAAAACTTTCAGATATGTCAGCCAAATTTCTTAATGTATTTGGTAATGGTTCTCCTTCAAATTCATCACTATGCATACTATTATTACTTATTACTATTTCTTTTGCTGATTGTTCCTTTACTCTTTCATTTCACTAAGATATTGACAATCAATTGAATATCTTCTCATTATTTATTCTTTCTTTTTTTAAGCACTGATGTTTTTGAAGTTCATTTTCCCCATTTTTATTTCTCTGTGTCTTTTCACATTCATCATCATGGAACAATGATTTCATTTGTTTTTTCTGGAGTTACCAATTCTCATCTAAATGAGTACATCCAATAGACTCTTTTTTCTTACATTTTTTTATGAGAACACAAATACAGAATAGAGAAAAGAAACAAAAACATATCATAAACTTAAATATTGAAACTCAAATAGAAAGTAAGAAATAAAAAAAACATGTAATATACATAGCAGAATGTGGGAGGATTCAAAATATGTAACAACAAATTTTCATTTCAAGAAAGCCTGTACGATAAATAATATACAATGTATTGAGAATTGCCCATCTTTTCTTTGCTTCCCTGTTTTTTCTTTTGTTCTCTGCTGTGCACTTTTTAACTTTGTTCTTTTTTTTCTTTCTCCCACCCAGAAGGCTACAATATATTTTAGATATGTTTCCTGATATATACATACACATACATATACATAAACTTATATATACATACATATATGTGTATGTAGACATATATTTTCCCAAATATACTCTACTCCTGATCTTTGTTTTTATGTTTGTACATATCTCTCATCTCCTATCCTTCCTGCCTCCTCTACTTTACTTCTACCTGCTACCTTGCCCTTCTATTATTTGCCTTCCCTGCTCCAAAGATCCCTCAACTATCCTCCCATTCCCATTAATCTAAACACCCTTCTATAATGCTCTTTTACCTATTCCCTCATTGCTGCCTCTAAGGTTCCTTGTTTTCTACCCCCTCTCTATATTCCCACTATTTTATTTCTTCTAAATTCAGAAGACTTTTACACTCTTTTAAATATGTATGTATTGTTCCCTCTTAAACCCATTCTTGATGAAAGTAGATTACCAGAACTACCAGCCCTCCTCCCCCACATAATTCCTCTGTATCCTTTCTTTGTCTTGTACCTCATTTGTATAAAATGATTAATCTTTTTAGATGTTCCTAAATGGTTTTACTTTTTCAAATTCATATCATAGTCAGGTTTACCCCAATCTTTCTTATGAACTTGCTAATTATTAATAAGAATCTTAGACATACATTTTACATTGCATAAAAGGTAAACAGTCTGTTCTCATGAATCCCTTATGATCAGTCTTTGCTATATACCTTATGTTTCTCCTGGTTCTTGTATGTTGAATCTTCTATTAAGTTGAGGATTTTTTTTTTGCAAAGTCTTGAAAGTCTAAGAGTTTATCAAATGTCCATTTTTTTCATTCAAAATAATACTTAACTTTACAGGGTATGATATTTTCAGCCAGAGTCCCAGATCTTTTGCTTTTCAATACATGGTGTTCCAAGATCTGCAATCCTTTAATGTCTCTGCTGTTAGGTATTGTGTAATTCTGATTGTGGCACCCTCTTATTTAAATTGGTTTAATCTTGATGCTTTTAATATTTAATCTTGAGCTGGGGATTTCAGAATTTGACAATGATATCTCTATGAGTTTTCCTCATAGGATCTCTTTTACATGGTGATGGATGATTTTTTTTTCTATTTCTACTTACCCACCTTAATTCTAATGCTTCAGGACAATTTTCTTTAATTATTTCTTGTATTATTTTATGAAGAATTTTTGTTGATCATAACTCAGTTAGCCCAATTATTTTTATGTTTTCTTTTCTTGCTCTGTTCTCCAAATCTGTTGTGTTTCCTATAAGATGTTTCACTTTCTCTTCTATTTTTTTTCATTATTCATGGTTTGTTTAATTACTCCTTTATATTTTATAATTTTGCTGACTTCACTTTACCCAGTTCTAATTTTCAAGGTGTCATTTTCCTCCTTAAGATTCTGGATTCTCTTTCCTAATTGGTTAGCTTTCTTTTCATAACCTTCTTGTTTTTCTTGGATTATTATTTTTTTTAGTTTTTCCTACATCTCTGTCATTTGATGTTTAAAGTCTTTTTTAAGATCTTCTATAAATTTGTTTTGGGCAGGTGACCATTTAACATTACTCTTTAGGGAATTCTTCACTTCAGTATTCTCCTCTGAAGATGAACTCCAGTCATCTCTATTCCCATAATAGTTTTCTATGGTTGGATTCTTTTTCCTTTGCCTTTGCATTTTTTGTGGTAATAACTTGATTTTTGTAATCACCTCTAGCCCTGGGATATGGGAAATGGTGCCTCTTGCCCCAGAGCTTCAGTTCTCCCCTCTAGCATGGAACCAAAGCCAAACCTCCAACCTCTTGTAAGTGCCCGTAGCCAGGGGCTTTCTGCCCCACAGCTTCTGCATTCACTGGGCCTGTGGTGGTTCCTTCTCACTATACCACTCAAATGCCCAAATCCCCTCACTACCCCAGGGTGAAAAGTTCCAGTGGCTGGGGCCAGAACAACCTCTCAAAGCAACTAAACCAAGGACTTCCCACTTGTTGTTAAAGGAAACCCAGTATGGAGGTGTCTACTCTTTGTGGGCTCAAACCTGCAATTTTTCTTTGAATCTTCTCAAATTGTCCAGGAAGACCCTGGGTTGTGCCCCTATTCTTCTTTGTCTACATCGAAACTTTACTCACCCTTTGGTGCTATTTTAACTCTTTTGTAGGGGAAAATCTTGAGAGCTTGGAATTTTCTGACATACTCTGCCATCTTCCCAGAATCCTCTCTCATCCAATAGACTTGAATATGTTTTTATAATATTCTTTTATATCAATATTTTTAAGGATATTTTAAAAAATCTGTTTATTTGAATATGAAACCCCACAATCTAGAGTTTTAAAAATACTTATTTAGATTAGGTAAAATATCTCAGAATTAATGTAACAAATCATTATGATATTTTTATATAGCAATGGCTCTAAATTCAAGTCATCTATACTTTCTCCAATTGTGAGCTTTTTACCCATCCTCTTCCAAAAATCTCTTACAGAAGTTACTATCTTACAGAAACTATCTCCTAATTATTCTAGAAATATGGGACTATCAATATAACCATGTAAGAGCAAAGTGGGACTTTTCACTTTTTTTCCCTTTTGGAGTGATTCTCAGCACTCAGGCAATGAAGTCTTTTGATTGAATCTTACCTTTGTTTCAATCAAGACTCTTTGACTGAATCAAGTCTTTGATGACCTTCTTAAGTCACAAGAAAGCCTAAGTCACATGAGCTTCAGTCACATGGTTGTGACACACTCTGACCCTGAAGAAGTGTATATATACCTGAAGTTGCCATGTTGCTTTGGGCCTCACTCAGTGGAGGAGTGTTCCCGTGATTTGGACAAAAAAGACTCTGGGTGGCCATTAAGGAGACCCCCCAGTTTTGAAAATCCAGAAGTTGGGGCTTCTCTCTCTCTCTCTCCTCTCTCTCTCTCTCTGTCTCTCTCTCTCTCTCTCTCTGTCTCTCTCTCTCTCTCTCCCTCTCTCTCTCTCTCTCTCTCTCTCTCTCTCTCTATATATATATATATATATATATATATATATATATATATATATATATATATATATATATATATGTTTTACTATGGATAGATGGTTAGAAGCCCTGTCTGCTAATTTGTGTTATTTGCTCTCTTTATATAATTTCTGCTCGTAATTTCTGTTTGTGTTTTCTCTGAAGTTCAGGGTGCTAACTTTTTCCCCTGAAATATGCAAATGATATATGTATATTTAATTATAGTGAGACTGTGAATCCCTTAAAGTTGTTTTCCTTAGAAAAGCAGATCAAAGAACCTGTGCTAGCAGCCCTCCTGTGTGCTGGTGTTATTGGCCTTATACCTCCACAGAAGCTGTAACCAGCATTGTTGTTACAAATATAAGATCCATCTTCTTTTTCACTATATGCATTCATATATTTACCATCATACATGCCCATGATATGTGAGAAAGATAATATTTATTAAGAGCTTTGCACAGTGTCTGCAAATTCTGTGAATTTTCTCTCCATGATATTTAATTTATGGCACTTCCTATACCCAAATAATCATTGATAGAATAGTACATATTCTCTTACAACAAAGCTAAAAATATGATTTACAGAACACAGATAGGGAGGAGGTTTTGAATGAACTGTCAGGCCAAGTTTAAAAATTTTATTTTTTTCTGAGAAGTGAGGAAGTCCATGGCACAGATATAGTTTAATTATGTTTTCTTTTTTTTTTCTTTATTTGATATTTTAGTTTCCCTCAGTTACATATAAAATCAATTTTTACACTTAATTTAAAACATTCAGTTCCAAATTCATTCCCTTCTTCCCTCCCCAAGCCCTCATGGAGAAGGTAAGCAATTCTATATAGATCATACATGTGTAATCGTGCAAAACATTTCCATACTAGTCATACTGTGAAAGAAGATATAGACAAAAAAAATCAAGAAGAACAAAGTTTAAAAATGTATGCTTCAGTCTATATTCAGACACAATAAGTTCTTTCTCTGGAGATGTACAACATTTTTCATCATTACTCCTTCAGAGGTGTCTTGGATCACTGTATTGCTGAGAATGGCTGTTACTTATAGCTGACCATCTTATAGTATTGCTGTACCTTTGTACACAGTATATTCACTTTGCATCGGCCAATGCAAGTCTTTCTAGGTTTTTCTGAGATCTTCCTGCTCATCATTTCTTATACTACAATAGTATTCCATCATAATCACATACCAAAACTTGTCAGCCATTCACCAATTGATGTGTATCCCCCAAAATTCTACTTTTTCCTCCAGAAAAGAGATGTTATGAAAAATAATTGTACATATAGTTCCTTCTCCATTTTCTTATTTCTTTTTCGGATACAGACCAAGGAGTGATATTGCTAGGTCAAAGCCTATGCACAGTTTTATAAAACTTTGGGCATAGTTACAAATTTCTGTACAGAATGGTTGAATCAGTTCACAACTTAAACAACAGTGCATTAAAGTCTCATTTTTTTCTCACATCCCCTTCCAGATTTTGTCATTTTACCATTCTATCCTGTTGGGCAATCTAAAAGGTAAGCGAGAGGAGGTGGAGCCAAGATGGCGGCTGGAAAGCAGGGACCAGCCTGAGCTCCCTGCTGAGCCCCTCCAAAAACCTATAAAAAATGGCTCTGAACCAATTCTAGAACGGCAGAACCCACAGAACAGCAGAGGGAAGCAGGGCTCCAGCCCAGGACAGCCTGGAGGGTTTCTGGGTGAGGTCTATCCCACACAGAGCTCGGAGCTGGGAGCTGGGAGCTGGGAACGGAGTGGAGCAGAGCCCAGCTTGAGCGGCGTGGACCATCCAGACCAGAAGCCGGGCGGAGGGGGCCCTAGCGCCCTGATTCAGTGAGCTGCGGCAGTTACGAGACTTCTCAACACACAAACACCAAAGACTGCTGAGAAGGTTAGTGGGAAAAGCTGCAGGAGTGGAAGGAGTTCGCAGTTGGGCTTCCAGCCCCGGGGGCAGCGGAGGTGGGGCAGCTACGGCTGCTGCTGCTTCCGGCTCCAGGCCCACCTGGTGGGAGGAATTAAGTGGCGGATCAGAGCAGGGGTGCACAGCCTGCCGAAGATATGAGCCCAGTTCGGGTTGGGGGTCCTTGGGGAAGGAGCAGTGCTGGTGCGGCAGAGCTGGCACCTCCCCCCCAAACGTGGAACATAGAACTCTGTAGTCTACAAGCAGTCATACCCCACTGAAAAACTCAAAGGTCAAGTTAGTTGGCTGGGATTATGGCCAGGCAGCGAAAACACACTGAGATTCAGTCTCAGACTTTGCATTCTTTCTTTGCTGACAAAGAAGACCAAAACATACAGACAGAAGAAATTAATAAAGTCAAAGAGCCCACAACAGATACCTCCAAGAAAAATATGAACTGGTCACAGGCCATGGAAGAGCTCAAAAAGGATTTGGAAAAGCAAGTTAGAGAAGTAGAGGAAAAATTGGGAAGAGAAATGAGAAGGATGCGAGAAAACCATGAAAAACAAGTCAATGACTTGCTAAAGGAGACCCAAAAAAATACTGAAAAATACACTGAAGAAAACAACACTTTAAAAAATTAGATTAACTCAAATGGCAAAAGAGCTCCAAAAAGCCAATGAGGAGAAGAATGCCTTGAAAGGCAGAATTAGCCAAATGGAAAAGGAGGTCCAAAAGACCACTGAAGAAAATACTACTTTAAAAATTAGATTGGAGCAAGTGGAAGCTAGTGACTTTATGAGAAATCAGGATATTATAAAACAGAACCAAAGGAATGAAAAAATGGAAGACAATGTGAAATATCTCCTTGGAAAAACCACTGACCTGGAAAATAGATCCAGGAGAGATAATTTAAAAATAATTGGACTACCTGAAAGCCATGATCAAAAAAAGAGCCTAGATATCATCTTTCAAGAAATTATCAAGGAGAACTGCCCTGATATTCTAGAGCCACGGGGCAAAATAGAAATTGAAAGAATCCATCGATCGCCTCCTCAAATAGATTCCAAAAAGAAATCTCCTAGGAATATTGTCGTCAAATTCCAGAGCTCCCAGATCAAGGAGAAAATACTGCAAGCAGCCAGAAAGAAACAATTTGAGTATTGTGGAAACCCAATCAGAATAACCCAGGATCTGGCAGCTTCTACATTAAGAGATCGAAGGGCTTGGAATGCGATATTCTAGAAGTCAATGGAGCTAGGATTAAAACCTAGAATCACCTACCCAGCAAAACTGAGTATCATGCTCCAAGGCAAAATATGGATTTTCAATAAAATAGAGGACTTTCAAGCTTTCTCAGTGAAAAGACCAGAACTGAATAGAAAATTTGACTTTCAAACATAAGAATCAAGAGAAGCATGAAAAAGGTAATCAAGAAACAGAAATTGCAAGGGACTTACTAAAGTTGAACTGTTTTGTTTACAGTCCTACATGGAAAGATGACAAGTATGATTCATGAGACCTAAGTATTAGGGTAGCTGAAGGGAATATGCATATATATATATATATATATATATATATATATATATATATACACATATGTTTATGTGAATAAGTGAATGTGTATGTATGTATATATCTATGTGTATATATATGTGTGACACAGGGTGAGTTGAAGATGAAGGGAAGATATCTAAAAGAAATAAAATGAAATTAAGGGATGAGAGAGCATCATACTGAGAGAGGGAGATAGGGAGAGACAGAATGGGGTGGATTATCTCACATAAAGGTGGCAAGAGGAAGCAGTTTTGTGGGAGGAGGGGAGAGGGCAGGTGAGGGGGGAATGAGTGAACCTTGCGCTCATCAGATTTGGCCTGAGGAGGGAATACCACACATACTCTGTTGTGTATCTTACCCCACAGGAAAGAAGAGGGAGGAAGATAAAAAAAAAATAAAAGGGGGGGAATGATGGAGGGGAGGGCAGATGGGGGCGAAGGTAATCAAAAACAAACACTTTGGAAAGGAGACAGGGTCAAGGGAGAAAATTCAATAAAGCGGGATGGGTTGGGAAGGAGCAAAAGGTAGTTAGTCTTTCACAACATGAGTATTGTGGAAGGGTTATACATAATGATACACATGAGGCCTAGGTTGAATTGCTCAACTTTTTAGGGAGGGTGGGTGGGAAGGGAAGAGGGGAGAGAATTTGGAACTCAAAGGTTTAAAATTAGATGTTCAAAAACAAAAAAAAATGTTTTTGCATGCAATTAAAAAATAAGATACACAGGCAATGGGGCGTAGAAATTTATCTTGCCCTACAAGAAAGGAATGGAAAAGGGGATGAGAGGGGAGGGGGGTGATAGAGGGGAGGGCTGACTGGGGAACAGGGCAACCAGAATATACGCCATCTTGGAGTGGGGGGGGGAGGGTAGAAATGGGGAGAAAATTTGTAATTCAAACTATTGTGAAAATCAGTGCTGAAAACTAAATATGTCAAATAAATAAATTAAAAAAAAAGTTAAAAGGTAAGCGATAGTAACTCAGAATTATTTTATTTTGCATTTCTCCAATCAAAAGTTAGAGTACTTTTTTTATAAGACTATAGATAGCTTTAATAAATTCATCCGAAAAGTGATCATATTTTTTGATCATTTATCACTTGGAGAATAGCTCCAAGTTTTATAAATTTTACATATTTCTCTATCTGTTTCAGAAATGAGAACTTTGTCAGAGAAATACACATATATACACGTATATGTGTATATATGCTTGTACATATATGTGCATATAAATATATATAAACACATGTGTGAATACATATATGTATATATACATGCACACACATTTGTGCATGTTTATATATATGTATGTGTGTACAAATATGTGTGTATGTATGTATATATGTATGTATGTATGTATCTATGTACATTCTTTCTAAATACCTTAATAATCAGAAAGGTCTTAAGAGTTTCAAATGTAATCTTCCCATGTAGGAATGTAAACAATTTAATCTATTAAGTCCTATATGAGTTCCCTTTCTTGTTTACCTTTTTATGCTTTTCTTGAGTCTTGTATATGAAAATAAAATTTTCTATCCAACTCTGGTCTTTTAGTTAAGAATACTTGAAATTCCTCTATCTCATTGAATGTCTTTTCTTTTTTTTCCTCTGGAGGACTATATTCATTTTTGCTGGGTAGATGATTCTTGGTTGTAATCCTAGCTCCTTTGCCCTCAAGAATATCATACACCAAGCACACCAATCCTTTGTGGTGAAAGAATCTAAACCTTTTGTAATCCTGACTGTGGTTCAAGGATATGTGAATTATTTCTTTTTGGCTGCTTGCAATATTTTCTCCTTGACTAGGGAACTGTGAAATTTGGCCATAATATTCCTGGTAGTTTTCATTTTAGGATCTCTTTCAGAAGGTGATCAGTGGATTACTTTAATTTCTACTTTACACTCTGGTTCTAGAATCCTAGGGAAGTTTTCCTGACAATTTCTATAAGGTTTTTTTTTTTAAGAAAAATTTATTTTTTTTTAGTTTTCAACATTCATTTCCACAAGATATTGAGTTACAAATTTTCTCCCAATCTCTACTCTCCCTCCACCCCAATATAGCATGTATTCTGATTGCTGCTTTCCCCAGTATGCTCTCCCTTCTATGACCTAACTGCCCCCACCCCATCCCCTTCGCCTTACTTTCTTGTAGCACCAGATAGATTTCTATAGCACATTGCCTGTATATCTTATTTCCCAATTGCATGTAAAACAATTTTTAACATTTGTTTTTATTATTTGATTTCTGAATTCTCTCTTTTCTTTCATTCCCACCACCATCCTTGAGCAGCAAGCAATTCAATATAGGTTATACATGTATCATTATGCAAAATACTTCCATAATAGTCATGCTGTGAAAGACTAAGTATATTTCCCTCCTTCCTATCATGTACCCCTTTATTCAATTTTCTCCATTGACCTTGTCCCTTTTCAACAGTGTTTGCTTTTGACTACCCTTTCTCCCAATCTGCCCTCCCTTCTATCATCACTCCCTCTTATGCCCTGTATTGGTAATTAAGTTGGGACTTTTTAATTTTTTTTTACTGTTTTCTCTTTGAGAATGTTAAAGCAATCAAGTACCTTTGATTAAGTATTACTAGGTGCACAGCCCCAGGCCTACACCATTTTTCTAACTAGGTGTAAAGCTCACAAACTTTTGCTGATTAGGTGTTAAGACTTCAAGCTCTAAGGATGTAAAAACTCAGACATTAGCATTTTGCTTGGATCTCTCACTCAGTGGAAGAGTGTCAGTGTGGAGACTCTGGGAAGTCATTGTGAAGAGTGCCCCATCTTTGAAGGAAGAGAAACCAGGTGTTGATGTCTCACTTTTTGGTAACTGATCAGATAAAGCCTGTCTGTTGCATTGTGTTATTTGATCTGTTGATATTTTCTGTTCATAATTTCTACTTGTATGTGCTCTGAAGTTCAGGTTTCTGTCTTTTCTCCTGAAGTAAGTGAATGATATTTGTAGGTTTGATTAAAGTGAAATTGTTAACCTCTTAAGGTTGCATTCCTTAGAAAAGAAGATCATAGAACCTGTGATGGCAGCTCTTTTTGCCAGACCTGTTGGGTCCAGCAGCAGCTGGGAACAGCATTATTGTTACATTCTGGTCCTCCCTTCTTTCCTGTAGGGTAAGATACCCAATTAAGTATGTATGTTATTCCCTCCTTAAGCCAAATCCCATTTGAGCAAGGTTCTTTCCTTCCCACTCAGGTTTGCTCATTCTCTTCCACCTACCCCCTCTTCCCTTCCATCATAACAAGTTTTTCTTGCCTCTTTTATGTTAGATAGTTTAAGTTAGATAGTTTACTCCATTCTCTCTCTCCCTTCTCCTTTTCCCAATATATTCCTCTTGCAACTCTTAATTTTATTTTGTTAGATACTATCCCTTCACATTCAACTCACCCTGTGCCCTCTATCAATATCTAGCTATCTATCTATCTATCTATCTATCTATCTATCTATCTATCTGTCTGTCTGTCTATCTATCTGTATGCATGTATATCTATTTATGTATCTATATCTATATATCTACATCTACATGGATATATATACATATATATATATATATATATGTATATATATATATATATTATATATATGTATGTATGTATGTATGTATATGACCTTCAACTGCCCTAACACTAAGAAAGGTCTCATGAGTTACATAGATCATCTTTCCAGGTTGTTGAACTTTCACACACCCAACCTGGGTGAGGTCAGAACCCTCAGGGCTCCCAACAGAATGTAATTGAGGGGAGCTTGGTGTTTGACTTTTGGGGTCTCACTCATGGAAGAACTGTTGAGACTCTGGACAAGATGTTGTAACTGTCCTCTGGCTTTGCTAACCCAGACCCATTGGTTCTTCTCTGGTAACTATGAATTGTGTAGGTCTGTCTGTTGATTTTTTTTTAATTTCTGCTTGTATTTGCCTTGAAGTTCAGGGGGCTGATCTTTTCCCCCTAAACTAAGTGAATGATATATGTATGTTTGATTAAACTAAGATTGTCAACCCCTTAAAGTTGCTTTCTTTACAAAAGCAGATCAAATAACCTGTGCTGAAAGCTTTCTGTGTGCTGGTTGTTGTTGGTCTTACACAGTCACAGTAGCTGCTAGCAAGATTGGTGCTACAATAATAAACTATTATAAAAATTATCATTATATTATAAGGAAAGAGATATACAGAGTTGACCAAACAGTAAATTATGTCACATTGTACAGTATGTAGTATGAAGATAGATAAATGACTTTGGAATAAATAATCATTTAATAAATAAGGGTATTATATCATCAGTTGTTCCCTTTCCATTCTCTACTTCATTCTCCTCTTACGCATATAGAACTACTCAGGTCTACACTACAGGTTTCTTTTCCTCTCAATTTTGACTCTCTCTTTATCCATCATACCATCTTGCTTCCCAATTTTTATAATATTTGAAATGATCGTTCTATGTTCATACCCTTCATTTCTTTACCATTCACTCTTCAGGCTGTTATATGTCTGTCTTCTCCATCATTCTATGGAAACTGTTCTCTCCAAATAAATATATACAATGACATTTTATCAGTTTTCATCTTCTACACCTTTTTTACTTTCTTCACTACCCTAGCTTCCTTTACATTCTCTTATCCCTTAGTTTCCATAAGACTTTTTATTAACATGTTTTCTTCTTCTTTGCTGGATCCTTTACAAATAAAATCAAATTAAAATTGCAATCAATAAAGCAAATATGAACAAAAGACATAAAATTGTATTTAACAATGTCATCCTGAATAAGAGAGTAAAAAACAATAAATACATATGTCAAATAAGATTATGGCTTTCAGTGATGTATACTTTTAAAAAAAAATAAGTATAAGGAACAAATTTTAAATAAGAAAAAGTTTAAGCAATTCTTTGAGAATTTTTTTTTTATCTCTGAATGGAAAAGAAAGAAAAAAAGAGAAAATATATGCATTGATCATAGCACTGAAAATACAAAACAAATTTATAATTCACAATTGCACAAATATAATTTAAAATTCCCAATTATACAAATATAAATTTTGAAAAATCAAAGGAGAGAAAACCAAAATCTAAAAGAAAAATATTTTGACAGATGAAATGAGAATTTGTTTAAAATTGGGGAAACAAGCAGTGTATCAATATATTCATATAGCAGTAAGCCATCAGGTAATTTGAGTAGATTGTTTAAAAAAAGAAATAGTAACTATCAAAATGAAACATGAAAAAGGGGTCTTCACACAAAATGGAAATCAAATAAATGAAATTATTAGAAATTGCTTTAGGTCATGAGTACGACAGTGAAGGACCATGGATAATTCTAAGTGTCGTCAGGTACATGGCAAATTTAGTTCACACAATTATAATGATGGTATTTAATTCTAGGCAAACTACCTGATAGTTTTCTAATATACAAACTCATTTTACCACTTCTGTGCCTTTGCACAAGTGATCGCCCATAATTGGTACATGTTTCCTCCTTATATCTACCCTCACAATATTCTTAACTTCCTTCAAAGCTCAGCTAAAATGTCATCTCCAGTATAAAGACTTTTATGACCACTGAGTTATTACTACTCTGATTTTCTTAAAATGACTTTTTATCTATTTATACATGTACATGTTAAATAGCTAGTAGTATGCAAGTTTTGTGAGGAAAGAGACTGTTAGGTCACTTTCTTTGTATCCCTAGCACCCAGCATAATACCTTGTACATAGTTATTACACACATGTGTTGCTGTTGTACTTTTCAGTGTATTGTTGATGGATATTTTTGTTTGAAAGTGAATTAAATTAAATGTCCCTCAAAATATATTGCTTTTTTACTAGAAAAGAAAAATAGTAGAATCTGGTTACCAAAAAATGAAAACTTTTATTTGACTTAAAGTGGCAATAAGTTACTTATTTTATTTATCTTTATCATACTTATTTTTTTTATCTTTATAATCTGTGTAGTACTAATTAGATGATCTCTCTAAGCTTCAAAGCAATTAAGATAATTTTCCATATGAAAAAGAAATAGAAATTCAGAAATGTACTTGCAATTATTTAAAATAGCTTCTAACTTTCATCATTTGGAACATACTTTTGGATATAGTAGCTTTATAATTGTGGTTAAATTATAAGAAATTAATGCCTTATAGTACAATTATTGATTTATCATATGATTACTGAAATCCAACAAAATAGTAAAGTGTATTTATATAGACAATTACACAAAATATATAATACACTGATTCTCCTATTCCATGTTTTGCATACAGACTAATTAATTATGTTTATTGAATAAAATTAGATTTTCCTTAGGCTACTAAACTAATTAGAATTGTGATTGCAAAATGGAAAGCAGAACCATTATTTTAAAAGGAAATATGAATGAAACACAGATAAAAGATAAATTTTCAAATAAAAATTTATCTCAGTTAAACTAAATGAGATAAAACACATTTAATTAGCTCCCTTACAATAGAGGCAGAATTTGTAAAAGATTCAGAAGTCTTTACTATAGTAACCATTAATTGTGTTGGTATTTTGCAAGCTGGCTCCTCATGAAAGATTTGACTTGAGAAGATTTGCTTGTTTTCTCCAGAGTTAACTTTCTTGCCATAAGAGAGTATGTAGAGCAGAACAAAATAAAGTGGTTATTAAGAAGAAAGAAAAAGAAAAAGAAACCCTGCTTAGAGATTAAAGGAGAAAGTTTTCCTATGGTATTCATAAGCTGAATAAATAATCAAGATGCAATTAGATCTTGCACAAGTTTGTAGCCATGGATGATTAGCTTAAAACGCTCTTGCTTCAATTTTCCTAATCTGCAAAATGGGAATGGTTAATAACAACCTCATTTAGAAAGGTTATTGAGATGCTTGAATGCAATAATGATGCATTTTATACAAATTTAAAATTTTAAAGCTTTCTGATATATAATTGTGTATGCATGTGTAGATATACAGATATAGATATCTAGAGAGATACACACTCATATAAATATATGTATATAAATTAATATTATTATATTAATGGCTAATTGTTAATTTGTGATCCATCCTTTTCCTGTATTTCTATTGAGACCCCACCTAACCCCACCCTCCCCCCCAAAAAAAGATTAGTCTCTGAAGGGCATGATTGAGTGATAAGATTACTCCTAGTCCCAAAGGCAAATGCTCATTAACTAGGTTGGGCAGGTAGGACCCCACCCAAATGAGAAACCCAATATCTGTTATAAGCATAAATAGAATCCAGTCTGGGCCAGTCCTTTTCCTGGGGGAAGGAAATCCTGTCCCTGACTCCCTCCATTGTCCTTCAGAGAAAGCAAGATCATGGAGAAAACTAGCCACAGAAGATCCATAGAAAATGTCTTCCCCAGACCAGATTGCTGGAGGCCGCTGAGTCTCATGATCAATTCTCATTCTCAGCTGGAAGAGCTGAAGACTTTTAGTAATCTCCAGTCAAGACTGAGTTTCATTTATGAGAGGAGTTCCCTGTCAGAAGATACGCACCTGATTTAGGGTGTTTGAGAGTCTCCCTTGGCATTTTAGGTTAATGAGAGAAACCACTTCCCAACAATTTATTAATTAATAGTTAGTCTAATTAATAAATTAATCATTAATTAGTTAAATCAAACATTAATTATTGATTACCTGGAAACCATTAAGGTTTTTGTGTATACACACACACACACACACACACACATCCATAAAAATGTATGCGTGTATGTGTGTAGTCAACTCAAAACGAATGACCAAAGAGTCACAAAGGTTATACAACTACTATTAACCCTGGAAATACCAAAGAACTCACACAGGATATCACAACCCCTGTTAACTATAGGAAATAAATTCAAATTTTTTAAAAATGAGCTAGCAGTGGTCATATGCAAAAGTTTTTTGGTTTTTGTTTTTTTTATTCCATGGGAGGAGGGAAAGTCGATACATTTGCCTGGGCATCCTGTAAGAGGAGACCCACTTTAGCAAGGCCAAAGCTTGAGCCATATAATAGTGGGTATGTAGTGAGTTCTACTCTTGACAATGAGGGGTAACATCAAATATGAGATAAGCATGTTTTATAGTGGGGCTTCAGGACTAAAACTTGGTTCTGACAGGTGTTTATCTGAGCTCAGGGAACACCTGAGGCTGGTGTGAATCAATTCTGAGATTTTGCTACAGTACAATTCATCCAGAGGTTGAGCACAAAGGATTGTTGCTTTGCCAAGCTTAGGGAAGCGCTTGATTGCTGGGCCTTAGCTCTGAAAAACAGGGTGTCTCCTAATAGTAAAAAAGAGAGAGAGTAGTAAAAAGAAAAGGGCAGTCTTGGCATGGAGCTCCTGAATAGTATGTAAATATGCATATATGTATATGTTTGTATACCTATAACTATATCTGCATATGTATATAGAACTTTTTTCTTAAACTAACAGGCAACAAATTCATTTTTCTATGCATACAAATCTCAAAAAACTGTTGAAAATTAATCAAATGCAATAATGGAATAAGAACATAATCACAGAAAAAAAGTTCATTTGCAATTTTTTAGACTCCTAATATTGACTCAAAAAAAATTTAGAACAACACTTTTAGTATATCTAATCATACCAAATACACATAATTTTCAAACTACGGGGAATTAAATTTCTCAAAAAGTAAGGATTTAGGAAAATAAATTAAAAGTGCATGAAGAAAAGGAAACATTTAACATCTTCATTGTTGTGTTTCCTTCTGGACTTTGCTAAGGATGATTTCAGTAATAAATTTTCATCTTAATGTCTTTACTCAACTACAAAAAAGGAAGTATTTTTGTTAAGCTTTCAAAAACCCCTAAAATGAGATAAGATATAGCAGAAAAATAAGATATTGGTTTGCCTAGCTTCTTTCTAAAATTGTACAAAAATATGCTTACAAAATATAGACATTTTTTAAGAAAAGATACAAAGCATGTGGGTCAGAATAATGTCTATATAATACCTATTGTTTTACTTGCTGTTAGAATCATGTAAAACATGGTTGCGATGAACTCGATAATAATTAGCTTCAATTTCAATTTTACATTTTCAATACTTTATTTTAATTTCAATGCTCTTCATTTTTTTTATTTCAACACTGTATTCAATTACTAAAAAGTGGATATTTTGTCCCACTGTTCAAATGTCTACAGAAAATGAAATACAGCAGAATTTTATGATAACAACTTTCCCAGGAAAGTGTCTATCTTGAGGTTTTTGGTCTTTGTTTTTATTTTTGTTTTTGTTTTTGTTTTTTTTTTTTAATACAAAGCAAGGTTGGTGATGCTGCTGCTACTCCTACTACTGATAATGATGATTATGATACAAGTTTCCCTAAATATCATCAAATTAGTGAACCTAAGAGTAGGGATGATTCTTGTCTGTAAAATTTGTTTCAGAAGAGAATCCCATGTTGATCTCTAGAAGTTGACTGTTATGCATTACTTTGCTTAATATTAACATATAATAGTGCCAATTTTTATGTTTTTATATATTGCCACCTTGGAAGACCATCTACTCATGCACCCTCTCTCCTTATCACCACCCCAGTTATTACCTTGCCCGCAGCTTTAAGATATGGAAAATTAAAATCTATTTGATTGTAGTTGCTTCTGTGTTTTTATAATAACTGAAAAAATGTAGTCCAAGTCATATGATTTACTGGCAAACCAGGTATCATAAATGGGTCAATTGACTCTTTAGTAGCCATAAAGACTCTAAATACAGAAGAAGACAGATTTTCATATATTACATGAAAACAATTAACAGCACACAAACCAATAGGTAAGATTAAGTAATCTGATTTCTCCTTGGAGGGAAGATTAGAGAATTTCAAAATTGGAAGGGAGAAGAGTGAGTCTGGGACTTTCCCAGAAATCAGGCAATTTACAGGAAAACAACAAAATTGGGGGTATTAACAAGATGGGGTCAGTGCATCAACAATTCGCACACATTTAACATTTTTAGCATGTTCCATGACCAAGTAAAACCATCTGAGCATATGGGCTAAAACAGGTCTCAAACCTATTTGTGAGGTAGGGGGATGTGAAGACTTCTGCCAGTTACAATGGGTAGATGAGAACAATTTGTTCCAAGGGCCATGAAAGTGGTTGAAGCAAGTGCTGTGGAGCACTTAGAGCTTGGTCAGAAGTTAAAGACATCAACATCCACTTCATCCTAGGTCATCGCTAATCTTCCTGAATTTTGTCTTACCACTGGACTTTGATGACTCTGGAAAAGAGAGTGAGGCTGAAAGCTTTATCTTCACTTGAATTGGTCCTCTTTTTTCAAAGAGGACAAGAACAGAACTACCAGAACTTGATGTGGCTTAATATTCAATAATTATAAATATTTTCATTTATTTTTAATTCTTCTCTTTCTCAGAAAACTGTTTTTAAGTATATTTTGACACATATCCAAGTTTTCTGATTTTTCCAAATAAAGTATAGTGTTTAGGTAGAGCTGTGTGACCCTGGGCAATCACTTAACCACTCAGTCTTGTAAACAACTCAATAAGACTGTAAAATGCAGATTAAAGTGTTGAACCTTATTACTGAAGGATTTTTTCCCCCTCTCACTTTTCTCTATACTAATGGAATTATTTGCCCAGTAACTATCATCATGTAAAGTTTGCAAATAAGATCTTTATTTATGTTGCTCGTCTTCCCCCAAGCTTTTCCTAACACAAAGATTAGTAAAATAGTAGAGCCTTAAAATATTACTTGTTGAATCATCTTTTTTTTTGAAAGAATAACAGATAATGTTCACATCACTTTAATTATATTACCTCACTCTATCTGCCCTTAAGGGACTTTTTGCTGGTTTTTTTTTTTCTTTTGGAGTCCTAGTTCTTCTTAGCACTAAGGATATGAAGTGTCTTTGTTTGAGCCTTGCCTTTGTTTGAAAGAAATCTTAGAGTCAAAACTCTTTGATGACCTGCTTAATTCTCAAGAAAGCCTAAGTCACATGAGTTTAAGTCGCATGGTTGTGACACTCTCTGACACTGAAGAAGTGTATATACACTCTGAGATTAGCATTTTGCTTTGGGTGGGGGGGAGAGGGGGTCACTCATTGGAGGAGTGTTCCTGTGATTGGCCAGACAAGACTGGATAACTATCAAGGAGCCACCTCACTTTGAAAACCCAAATGTTGGTGTTTTTCTCTCTCTGGTAACTGTGTATGTGTTGCTATGGACAGATGATTAAAAGCCCTGTCTGCTGATTTGTGTTATTTTCTCTGTTTATGTAATTTCTTCTTGAATTTCTGTTTGTGTTTTCTCTGAAGTTCAGGGTGTTGACTTTTTTCCCCTGAACTAAACGATTGATATATGCACATTTAATTAAAGTGAGATTGTAAATCCCTTAAACTTGCTTTCCTTAAAAAAGCATATCAAACAACCTGTGCTAGGAGCCCTCCTGCATGCTAGTGTTGGTTTTACACCTCCACAGTAGCTGCTAGTAACATTGATGTTACACTGCTCCCCAACAGTGGGTAGTACAAATAATGTTCCTTCCATTTTACGTGTCACACCTGGTTAAATTAAAAAAAAAAAAAGAAAAACACAGGTACGGCTTGTCTTTTTAATTCATTTTCCATTTGGCATCAAGGAAAGATTGAAGTAGGGAAAGGGAATATGGTTGGATAAAATAATAAACACATAAAAATGGCAAGAAAAAGCAGTTTTATATTGGAAGGGAAGAGGGGGCAGGTAAGGGGGAATGAGTGAATTTTGCTCTCATCAGATTTGACTTGAGGAGGGAATAACATACACACTAAATTGGACATCTTACCACACAGGAAGGAGGGATGATAGGAGGGAGGTCAGATCAAGGGAGGAGGTAATCAAAAGCAAAAACTTTTGAAAAGGGACAGGGTCAAGGGAGAAAATTGAATAAAGGGGACAGGATAGGATGGAAGGAAATATAGTTAGTCTTTCACAACATGAGTATTGTGGAAGTGTTTTATATAATAGTACATGTGGCCTATGTTGAATTATTTGCATTCTTATGGAGGGTGGGTGGGAAGGAAAGAGGGGAGAGAATTTGCAATTCAAAGTTTTAAAATCAGATGCTCAAAAGAAAAAGTTGTTTTGCATGCAAATGAGGAATAATATAGAAATTAAGGGGAAAAGGGATGGAGGGGGGAGTGGGGTTAAAGAAGGGAGGGCTGAATGGGGAATGGGCAATCAGAATATATGCCCTCTTGGAGTGGGGGGAGGGTAGAAATTGCAAGAAAATTTGTAACTCAAAATCTTGTTGAAATCAATGTTGAAAACTAAAATATTAAATAAATAATAAAATTTTAAAAATGGAAAAATACAATAAAAAGATTTTATTGTTAAAAAAAGTAAAAAAAAGTTAAAAATAAGTAAGAGGAAAAAATTAAAGATATCTAAAGTCATAATGAAAAAATGCTCTAAATCGCCATTGATTAGAGAAATACAAATCAAAACAACTCTTAGGTACCACATCACACCTGTCAGATTAGCTAACATAACAAAACAGGAAAGTGATAAAGGCTGGAGAAGTTGTGGAGAGTAGTTTGGAACTATGCCCAAAAGGCTTTAAAAATGTGCATACCCTTTGATCTGTCAATACCACTTCTACAGCTGTATCCCAAAGAGATCATAAAAATGGGAAAAGGACCCACATGTACAAAAATATTTATAGCAGCTCTTTTTGTGGTGGCCAAGAACTGGAAATTGAGGGGATAACCATCAACTGGGAAATGGCTGAACAAGTTGTAGTATATGAATGTAATGGAATACTATTGTGCTATAAGAAACAATGAGCAGGCAGACTTAAGAAAAACCTGGAAAGTCTTACGAGAACTGATGCTGAGTGAGTGGAGCAGAACCAGAAGAACATTGTACACAGTTACAGCCACATTGTGTGATGACTACTTTTGATAGACCTGGCTCTTCTCAGTAATGCAAGGTTCTAAGTCATCTCCAAAAGGCTCATGATGGAAAATGCTATCCACATTCAGAGAAAGAATTGGGGAATCTAAATGCAGATAGAAGTATACTATTTGCTCTCTCTTTTTTTGTTTTGTTTTGTTTTTTCTTTCTTGTGGTTCACTCCCATTGGTTATAATTATTCTTTACAATGTGACTAATGTGAAAATATGTTTAATATGAATGTATATGTAGAGGCTATATCAGATTGTATACCATCTTGGGGAGGAGGGAGGAGAGGAAGGGGGAGAAAATTTAAAACTCAAAAGCCTGAGTAACTGAATGTTGTAAACTAAAATAAATTTATAAATTAAAAAAAAGAGTAAATCAGAAAATAAGAGATTCAGAGCTCTGCAAGGGATATTTAAAATAAGTGAGAGAAAACTTTCTCATATCTGTCTAGCTAAGAAGATACTCCACTCTTTATGTGAGGGTTCATTTTTTGTTCTTTCATGATTCTAATCACTCAGACTATGCTTGCTTTTTTGGCTTGAATGAGTTCCCACAAGGTTGATGAGTCAGATGAGCAGCAATAATGCAAAATTTTGTGTCACCTTGTCCTGAACCGGGATGTTTCACAGCTAAATGTGGTAAGGGTTCCTGGGAAATGACAGTGAAGGAGCACCTAAACTTAGAACCCCTGGTAACTCACCTTCTGAAGCACCTAATAGGTTTCGGCTGATAAGTTTGCCTGAAACAAATGCCATCCATATAAAGATCAGGGTGGATGATAATCATTGTCCAGAGTAATGAGGCTCATGGGAAAGTGATGAGATGATAATGATCTCTTTCCTGTTTGTATTTATGACTCATAGAATAGGAATGCCATAAAACCCTTTGCCGTGTATGTATGTCAGTGGTGATCATGCTAGGTAAAATGATAAGAAATTGGGTGGAGAAATGTGAAAGTTTAGGAATTTTTCCTCAAAATTGGAAGATTTTTCATACTAAGTCAACATCATGTTTAAACCTCTTGGAGTTCAGCTTTTCTTAGTTATGCAGTACACAAAAAATTTGGTTCAGATTCTGGCTTAGTCACATGCTACCTGTGTGTTCTTAAACATTTCAAGCTCTCTAGGCCTCACTTTTTTCAACTCTAAAAATGAGCTTTGATATAGATAACTTCAAATGACCATTCCACCTCTAAATCTGTGGCCCTATGGTGCCTGATGTACTTAACTCTACCAAAGAGTGAATAATCTTTTTGGATCATGAGTAATTGGGAAAGAAAATAAAATTCTACAGAAATGGGGATGATACAAATACAAGAAATATGAATTTTCATTAGATCAAAATCATATTCTTAGCAGATATTGAATTCTAGGCTAAGGCACTGACAGGGAAAAATAAAAGTCTCATCCATGTGCATACAGTTGGATTTAGAATATATGGAATATTTAAAGCTCTGAGGATATTTCCTTGCTAAGTTGTGATGTTAAGCAGGATGGGACTTTTTTATTGTTTTCTCTTTTGGAGCACTTATATAATGAAGTGCCTTTGAGAAGCTTGGCCTTTGTTTCTTTGATTAAATCAGGAGTCTTTGATGACCTGCTTACCTCATGGGAAAGCCTAGTTTACATGGGTTTGAGTGCATGTTTGTGACACTCTTTGATCCTAAAGAAGCTTTCAGGTCACATGAGTTTAAGCTGCATGGTTTTGATACCCTTTGACCCTGAACAAGGTATTTAAATTCAGAGGTTAGTGTTTTGTTTGGGGCTCTCACTCACTGGAAGAGTGTTGGTGTGGGGTGTCAGGGTAGCCATTGTTAAGAACCCCTGGGCTTTGAAGAAAACCCAGGTATTGCTGCTTCTCTTTTTGGTAACTATGTATGTCATGTCTTGATCAGACCAAGCCTGTCTGTTGAATTGTGTTATTTGATCCATTGATATTTTTGGTTTGTAATTTCTATTTGTATTTGCTTTGAAGTTTAGGGTGCTGGCATTTCCCCCTGAACTAAGTGAATGATACATGTATGCTTGATTAAAGTGAGATTGTTAACTCCTTAAAGTTGCTTTCCTTAGAAAAGCAGATCAAAGAACCTGTGCTGGCAACCTTTCTGCATGCTGGTGTTATTGGCCTTATGCTTCCATAGCACCTGTTAGAAACATTGTTGTTTCAGAAGTTCTAGTAGAATCAAGCTGTTTCATCTTGAGCATAGAATGACACTTCATGGCTTACACACACTGCATTGTAAGTTGTCAGCTAGCTTAGCCCCTTTCCTTTAAGACCAATATAAAGCAAATTTTTCTGTGAGGGGAAGAGGTAACCCCTCTTACATCAATATAAGTAAATTGAAATTTAAGGGATTTGTCCACGGCCATGCAGTTATAAAATATCCATTCAGGATTCAAACCCCATTCTCTCTACAGTTATTTCAATTGGTGATCTCATTGCCATCCCTATGCTGAGGATGCTGAAATCTACCTATCCTGCCTAGGTCTCTAATCTTGCATCTGCAATTGCCTTTAAGACATCTTGAAGTAGATATCCAGAAGACATCCTAAACTCAACACGCCAAATGTGAATTCATTAAATTGCTCCCTAAACATTTCCATACACTTTCCTTATTATTATAGAAGACATCACTATTCTTCCAGTCACCCAGGCTACAGAGTATGTATAATTTTTGACAACTCACTCTCTTTCACTCTACCACCCTTATATTCAATCTGTTGCCAAGGTTTGGCAATTTCACCTTTATAACATTTCTCAAATATCTCCCTTCTATCCTCTGAGACCACACCACTCTGATGAAGCCCTCATCGTCTCACACCTGCACTATTGCAATGGCCTGCTGGTGACTCTGACTGCCTCAAGTCTCTTCCCATTCCAATGCATCCTCCATCTAACCTCCAAAGTGATTTTTCTTAAGTTATAGGTGTGATTATTTAACACCCAACTCCCCATCCATGTACATACAGTCAGATATAGAAGATATTCATTACTTAAAGCTTTGAGTATATTTGCTTGCTAAGTTCTAGTGGAATCAAGCTGTTTCAACACCCATAAACTTCAGTGGTTCTTTATCATCTCCAGTATCGAATAGAAAATTTTCCAGTATTCAAACCCTTCATAACCAAATCCCACTTCTACCTCCTAGTAATTTTACACCTTATGCTTTGTCACATATTGTTTGATTCAGTGCACTGGCCTCATGACTGTTGTATGAACAAAACACTAACTAAAATCCCTTGTACTATAAGAAACCTTTCTCAATACCTCAACACCTTCTTTATTCCATGTATAGTTTATGCATATTTTTTGATTGTGAGCTCTTTGGGGGCAGAGACTGTCATTTGCCTCTTTTTATAGTCACCACTTGGTGCAGTGCCTAAAATAAATTAGGCACTTATTAAATCTTTATTGACTGAATGAATGACTGAATATGTGCCCAATTTACTATAAGTCAGTTCAAATCAACAAACATTTGTCAAATATTAACTATGTACCCAACACAGTGAAAAGAGTTAGAAACCAAAATAAAAACAGAAATATAGTCCTTGCATTCAAGGAGCTTACATTCTAATGGGAGAAGACAAGAAAGGGAAGCCATGAAAGGGAATGGGAGCAGTTCAAGAGTGAATGGTAGAATAATTCAAGAGTATAGAAAATATATCCTGGAGAAAAATGAAGACACGATTGGGCTGGGCATTTTCCTTAAGATAAAAGTCCTGGGAGAAGTAGTCAAACAGAAAACAAGGCCTCAGGGATGTAAGACAGTTTCAAAGTGTGAAGTTGAAGGATGGAATGAGCTCCCAGAATAAAGAAGTTTCTAAGGGATTGTAAAGAATGTCAGGAAGACAGTCCAGATTGCAGCCTGGAAAGAAATGGTTTTTAGTATTTATTTGTTCTACTGTCAAATGCATTCATTAAAAATCAAAGTATTCTCCTTTATTGATATCTTCCTTGCATGCAATTCCTCCTGTTGTCACAGGGGAAAAAAGTAGTAAGCCAATTAGCAAGCAAATATTAAAATTAGTTGTAGTGATATGTCATATTGATCTTTAGTCTGAAGGTCAATATTATATATTCATTTTGTATAACTGATTGACAATTAGCTTCTCAGTGTTTGGTACTTTTCCTCTGGAAAACAGTAAATTGTCAAGAGCAGTATCAAAGAGAAAAGGCCCATGTGAAATTACATTACAATTTGCCATCAGGATGTTTATTCAATTTCTTAAGATTTACAATCAAATTTAATTGTCCTGATTGTCAGCTAATTGTCAGCTAACATTTGTGTTTATGATAAAAGTGAAGGAACTTCAAAATTTGTCCATTGACAATTGGGTTTCCATCTCACTAGTTGGACAAATTCACTTCATCCTACAAAAAGGATATTTATCTCAGAATATTTACCATTAATAATTGGCTTATTAGGAAAAGCTCTTGTAGCTTACCCTTTATCAATTTTATCATAATTCTAAAGTACATAGAATTTATGATATTGTAGTGGTAATCAGGGCAGGGTTTTTTGCCCTTCTCTTAAGTGCCTTTAATGAGTCTGGCCTTTGGTTGAATGGGGCAGGTAAAGTGGGATGCTTTTTGTCCTGGAATGTTTCAAGAGTCATTGAATTGTATATGATGTGGAACTGGTGATTTGAGAGCTCTCCCACACCCTAAATGGTGAGTCTCAAGGCCCCAGGGCCCTGAAACAGTGTATAAGACCTTGGGTATTGTTTTAGGGGTCCACTCATTGAAAGAATGTGGGTGATGAGACTCTGGGCAAGCTGTTGAAGTTTCCTCCCTCCCCGACCCTGCCACCCTCCCTCCCCCACCCCTGGCTTCGTAAGTGAAGTAGATAGATGTTGGTGCTTCTCTGTAACCATGTATTGCTATGGATGTATTGTTTTTTGTTAGTTGATCTTTTCATAATGTACGTTTTAATTTTTCTTTGTATTTGCCTTGAAGTTCAGGAGGCTGATCTTTTCTCCCTGAACTAAGTGAATGATATATGTATGTTTAATTAAACTGAAATTGTTACCCCCTTAAAGTCGCTTTCCTTAGAAACCTGTGTAGGCAGCCCTTTCTGTGTGCTCCTGTTATTGGTTTTCTATAGCCACAGTAGCTGCTAGCAACATTGTTGTCAAATCTATCTAGATCATATATTTGGCTTTCCTTAAACTCTATGTAGTTGGCTACAAATACTATAAGTAGTTATTTTCTTTTTTTGGTGGAGCTACATGACATGATTTGCAATTGCTTATACCTATTTCTTGTAAATGTCCAGTGAAAAATGAACAAAGAAGAAAAAAAAAATTTTGTGTCTTTCTTTTTCCTTGCTTTTTTTTAAATTAAGATTTTTTATTTTTAGTTTTTAATAGACATATACATATTAAAGTATAATTTTATCTATACAGATATATAGCTATAATTAATTTAGGGCTAGATTTATTTTTAAAAGAGAAAAACATAAGGAAAAAAAGGAACCAAGCACTTATTAAGCAAATTCTATGTGCCAGATACTGGTTTAAGGGATTTATAAATATTATCTCTTTTGACCCTCACAACTAACATGGGAAATGATTTTTATATTCATCTTATAGTTGAGGAAATTGAGGAAAAATAACTTGCCCAAGGTCGCACAGCTAATAAGTGTTAGAGGCTGGTTTAGAATCGAAGCCTTCCTGACTCTATGCCCAATACTCTGTTCATTTCACCACTCCACCTGGCTGCCATGACATGAAGTAAATGGTTAATGGTTAAATGAATCCATTCTATTATTTTAAGTTAAATATTAATTAATAAATCAGAAAAAAATATATAGAATTAAAAATGACCAATGTGACAAACTAATTGTGAATATATTTGAAAAAACAAAGGCCAAATACAAACAATAGGAATATGATCATTTTTCCTGAAAATATTTAAATGACTCAATTATATATAACTCTCTAAAGTTAAAGAAATAAGCTGGTAGAGTTTCAGATTAACACAGATGGAGCCTAAATTTTTTTACATCAATGAGGATCTAAAAGGAAATACAGGTGGAATAGTCACCAAAATTTATAAATAAAATAATTCAGAAAATATTATCATTTGCCACAGGACTACACAAGATCATGGCTAAAATCTGTGGAGACAAAAAGACAAGTACTGGAAGAGAAGCCAGTTACAACTATGTCACCAAAGAAGTTTGAGGCAGTTTCCTGACTCGAGAAGCTCTAGAGAGTACTGAGACCACATGGTGTCCTAACTGAGGAAAATGAAGGAGGAGAGGAATAAGGTGTCAGGGCCATGCCTGGAGAAGTCTCAAGAGATATCAGAGGACAACTCAACACCCTGACCAAGAAATCCACAAAGGGAATAAAAGAACCCTCAATACCCTTAGTGGAGAAGGTACATATGGGACAGAAAAGGCAACACTCAATCAGCAGACACCCAGGAAGACCATTCAGCATTCTGGAAGCAAGAATGGGGACAGATATCACCTGGGAAGTATAGAGACCATGCATTGACCTGATCAGAGAAAGCTTGAGAAAACACAATACCTTCAACAAGGGAGACCAGTGGTGGTGGTGGTGGTGGTGGTGAACAGAAGACCAATGAACCAATGCATACATACTTATTTTTAAAAATATTATAAAGCCAAGGATACACAAACTATGAACACATAAAAATATTTAAAAAAATGAAATCAAAGAGTATACACAAACTTTGCTAGAATTCATAAGAGAAATGAAATATTTTTTAAAAAATAATCATATAAATGATGTTCACTGTGGAGGATAAGTGGGAAAGGAAATGAGAACTCTAGAAGAAAGAATCATCAGTAGAAAAAACAAAGTAGAAAGGAGATTCAAAGCCTAATTCAAGTAAAATACTCTTTAAAAATTAGATTAGACCAAAAAGAGATAAATGACTTTATGAAACAACGATTCTTAACTGAATCAAAAATAAGTAGTTAAAAAAAAAGACAGAAAATGTAAGACCTCTCTTAAGAGCAAGCAAAGTTGAAAACAGGTCAAGGTCAAGGTCAAGGAGAGAAAAATCTAAAAATCAAAAGGCTACCAAAAGGAAAACAAACAAAAAGAAACACAAACCAAAAAAGCTTAGCTATCACATAAATTCTTGCTTTTTTTTCCAAGAAATTATGAATGAATAATGCCAAGACCTATTAGTACTAACTAAAGGGAAAAGTGAAAATAGAAAGAATAATCATCTCTTACTTGTTTTTATATTACATTCATACCGAACCTATTATAGGCCAGGCATTGTTTTGTATTTTACAAATTTTATCTCATTTGGTATTCATTGTTGTTTATTCTTCTTTTATGATGTGAACCAATGACATCATAAGATAATATCTTAACTCGCCAATGAATTGCATTTAAGTGAGTCAGGATCGCAAAAAGTCATCAGCCTCATGCTTTCTTCTACAATTGTCAAAGTCCAGTGAAAGACAAAAGTTGGAACAACTGGTGATAGTCCTGGATGCAATGGATGACTGAAATCTTTAATGTCAGACCAAGCCTTAAGCATTCCACAGTACCACCTTCAGTTGCCTTCACTACTGTTGAAACAAAATGTTCTCATCTTTTCATTCCACCATGGAAAGTCTTCACATACTTGGAGTAGACATTTCCTAACTCACCAAAGGTTTTGAGGATTGTTGGTTTACCCTCAAACTGGTTTAGTCCATCTACCAGAACAATTTAAGTAGGATGTTGCTGTTACGCATGCTGCAGTTTTTTTTTTTCTTTTGGAGCCACAAGTACTAGTTGACCCTCATAATAATCCTAAGAAGGAGACACCATTATTATTCTATTTTACATTGGAAGAAACTGAGATAAACAGAGGTAAAGTGATTTTCCTAATGGCCAAAGTTAGCAATGTTCTAAGCCTCAATTTGAACTAAGGTTCTTTCTGACTCTAGGCCTAGTGTTCTATTTGCTACAACCTCTAACTATCCCTGAATGAAAAATAAGGTTAAAACTCTTAGGAAAAATTCAGCCAACATGCAGAGAGTCCAATTAAAAGTAAAAGGAAGGGAAAGAAATACTGAAATCAGCAAGAAGAAACACTTTAAGAATTAAACTTCTAGTGATAGGATCATAGAAGACCTGTTAGCAATGGTCATTAAAGAGAGCATTTTGGAAGTGTGCATCATAATGAGAGGAATTAAAATAAGAAAGAAAACTATAATAAGAACAAGTAAATGATGATTAGCCAAAGGAATAGGAGGATAATTAGAACATAAGAAGATTTTAGGAAGCATTGATCACTAATATGTGTACACTCTTATCTTAATACCATTTACTTTGTTGTAAAGAAAAGGATGCATATCAATGAATTAACACTAGTAACAATCATAACTGAACATGGATAAGATTAAATTATACATAAAAAGGAAGAGGGTAGCATAATAAACAAGAAAGCAGAATTCAACCTTATAATGTTTAAAAGAAATACATTTGAAGAACATGTTTTTTATAAAAATATATCAAGAATGTACATATGCATATACACACATCTCACATCTAAGTATAAAAAATACAAACTACAAAACATATCCTTTATCAACTTAAATACAATAAAAGAATATTCATTAAAGGACATTTGAAGAAAGGATTAAAATTAATCAAATGCAAAAAAACTCAATCCAACTGAATATGCATCAAAAAAATAATAGATATACTAGGAAATTTCACAAAGTGAAAACAATGATACAACACGACAACTGTTTTTAGATAGAGCCAAAACAGTCCTGAGGGAAAATTCTTTATCAGTAAAGAACATGGCATGAAACTAAAATGAAAAAAATTCGGAAATAATTTCTAAAAATACTAAAATAAAAATTTTGAAAATCAGACAAAACAAAGATTTTTTTTTTCTGACAACTTATTATTTTAATTTGCACAGATGTAAAGACATCTATTTGTGAACTGCTCTTCCCACTAAGGCAGGCACCACTCATCAATTGTAGCATATACAGATATCCTCCATAGCTTGCGAAGAAAGAAAATCCAGAGACCACTCTTAATTTGCCTACTTTAGTAGACAGAGGGACATCGTAGCTTCTGATAGAAACCAACAAGGGAAATTAAGTGATTTAGACCTGGGGCATCTGATCATTTATATAGATTATGAAGAGAGCAGCTAAGTACACTCAAAATTCAGATGAATGAGAGACTTGAAGGACTAGAAAATGCTTTAGTAAAGAAAAAACTAACAGAAAACTCAAGTGACTCTGAAGAACAAGCTTATTAACAGTGACCAAACTCTGGATGTAAATTGAAGAATGGATCATCACTGGGAAAGTAACAATGAAAATGCAAACCTTCACTTTTTTAGATAAGAACTGAATCCCTATTGTTACTGTGTGACTTTGGAAAAGTCCTTAACCTCTCTCTGGCCTTCAGTGATCAGATATTCCAGTTCTGCTTAACTATTCTTACTGGTTCCCATGTGGAGTCATGATATCCCTCTGGATAGCTCTTTAATGTACCAGATCTCTTTTATCTATATTTAAGACTAAATACAAAATTACACTTTTTAAGAATTCTTCGGGCGTTGGGGATGGGAAGCATGCACAGTAAGAAAGTAATAGACCTTCTAAAAAACTTGACTTTGGATACTCAAAAAGGAAGCTATCTTCTTGCACAACAAACCTTTTAACTTATTTACTGATTTGGGTCATGGAAGATAATATCAAAAATCTTCCAAGCAACTGTTTCCCTTTATGCTGCTCCACTGTGGCATCAAAATGTTGCCATGTACTCAAGTTCTGGATTTAAACCATGACGCTGGTTGATGTTTGGATGGGAACAAAGTTTGATATGGATGGTCTGATGAAAGATACCAAAATGCCAAAAACAAAGAATTTTTAAATCAAAAACAAATCTATGAATATTTATGTTTATGTTTACATTTACATACATTATAACCCGGTAATATCTTTATCAAGAATGGAAAGGTGTTTTTTTTTTCAATATTCAGAAATTATAAACATTATTTATATTATCATCATCATTTTACTATCCTAATCATCATTTTCATCAAAACCTGCATAATCTTCGTCATGAATATTGACAATATTAATATGGTATATTGTAGTTAGGATTTCCTAAGTTTCCTAAGTATTACCAACCACCATCACCACCACTGCTACTACTACTATTACTATTACTAGCAGTAATACTACTACTATTACTACTACTACTACTACTACTATCTCTACTACTTCATCTACAATAACTATCACTTATATTGCACTTTGAGGCATGAAAGTAATTTTTAAAATATCTAATTATGCCCTCATAAAAACACTGGGATGTGGATAATTTTCATTTCACAGATGAGGAAACTGAGGCAGATAGAGGTTAAGTGACTTTCCCAATATCACACATTTAGGAAGTTATTGAGATCTGATTTGAACTCAGTCTTCCTTTCTCCAAGTTTGGCATTCTACGTAGAGGCAGTACCAGTTACCCTTGTCTAAAGCAAATAATAAAAAAAAAAGTCCATGTGATTATTTCAATGAGGGGCATTATTAAAAAAAACAAACTTTTGGCATGCTACAAAATCATCTTTCTTTTACAATGGCATGACTTACTGAAAATAACTCCTCTATTTATAAAGTACTTGGGAGAATACTGATTAAAACAAATATTGAAACCATATTACTATAACCAGAAAACCTGTTTTGCAGAAATTATTTATTTGGTGGCACCACTTGATATGTCAAAGGCTTATCTTATAGATCTTATCAGAAAAAAAATGATTTCATCATTAAGGACAAAAGATAAACATTCTTAAGGGAAATACTGTAGAGAAGGAAAAGAAATAAGGGAGCCTTACATCTTAATCTACAGTAGATTTCTACTAGATCTCCTACATATACTAGATATAAGTATATATTACAATATAATGATCACAAAAATTATTTGTTGCCAGCTAAAATTTAGAAAAGTTGATCCAATTCTCCAAATTAGTTTCACTATATCCAGAAGCAAATAAACATAAATGCATACTATATGAGAAAAATAGTGCTGAGTGCTGTGAATACAAATAAGGTCAAAAGACATTCCCTGCTATAAAAGAACTCACAGAGGGAGACAGTATAAAACCAAACAAGAAGTACACTTGATAAATTACAGATAATCAATAGAGGGAAGGAACAGTAGCATAATGTTTGATAAACTCTAAGTCCTCAAATACTAGAGAAAGGGGACATTTCCTAAAAATGTTCAAAAATGAAAAAGGATAGTAGTGCTCACCGGAGACCTGCAAATCTGAGGTTAACATATTGGCAAGAATGATTTAGAAGGTGTTTCTAATTAGGCATTGTTAAAACTAGGTGACATGCAAGATGCCTTTTTTTAAGATTCTATGTAATCACATGACATTATCAGAATCTTCCTTACTACTTGCCTCTACTCTTCTTCCTGAATCCCTATAAGCTCAGAATTACAGTATCATGACATGTTAAAGCTTGTATTGCTCCTAGAGACCTGTTATTCCAAATTACTCATTAGGAAGATGAAGGAGTTAAAGCTAAGAGTGATTAAGTGACTTACTCAAAGCATCAAAATTGAATAAAGGAAGAGCATGGAACAAAACCCACGTTTTCATCATTGATCCACTGTTTCTCCTACACCACTGGTAAATGTGGAAATTGAATGTTTGTGCTAGTACAAATGGATGAGTAAAATTGAATACATTTGTATGTAGGCCACTGTGTACATGTGAACTTTTTAGTTGACAGGCTCTTGCTGCTAAATTATGTTTAAAAAACAATTTTTTATTTTATCCTTACCTTAATCTCATATATTATGTATCATTGTGTGTTGGCAATCAAAATGGGCTCTTAGCACTTAGTTAAAACAAGTGCCCTTGAAGAGTTTGGCTTTTATTTCCTTGATTAAATTAGGAGTCCTTGACGACCTGCTTGCCTCAAGGGAAAGCCTAGTTTACATGGGTTTGAGTGACACGTTTGTGACATCAGAGGCTTTTAGACCACGTGGGTTTAAGTCACATTTTTGTGTGTGTGTGACTCACCCTTGACCCTGAAAAAGATCTAAAACCAGAGGTTAGCTTTCTCTTTTTCTGGAGCTTTGACCCACAACAGTGGTGGTGCGCATAACTCTGGGCTAGCTGTTGTTATGAGCTCCTGGGCTGAACTGAGGTGTCGGTAACTATGAATTTGGTCTGTCTGTCAATGTTTGTAATTTGCTTGTATTTGCTCTGAAGTTCAGGGTGCTAGATTTATCCCCTGAACTAAGCAAATGATATTTATATGCTGGATTAAGGTAAACTTGTCAACCCCTTAACATTGTTTTCCTTAGTAAAGCAGATCAAAAGAACCTGGGCTTTTGCAGCATTCTGTGAGCTGGTTGTTGTTGATTTTACACCTCCCACGGCAGCTGCTAGATGGATTGTTGAAACACATTGTCATAATTAATGATATTGCTGATCTGAAATGCTAATATGTTGCCTTGATTCTAGGTATTACGTGAAAACCAGTAGTGTTTCAGTTCAATCATAGAACTATTCTTTAAAGATCTCCAATAGATTTGTGGGATAAATTACTAAGTCTTTAAATTAGGCAAATTAATTGCTTTTATGGAAATTTAGGTGATGTATCTGCTTATTATGAAAACACAATAATAAAGGATTTTAAGTTAAGCTAAATCTGAAAAATATATTCATATAGAAAACTAAATTACGTAAAATATGAAACCATTGGAGATGACTTCTGGGAACCTAGATGGCAGAATTAACAGCAAGCCATTCACTCTCTCTTATTGACCTTTAAAAACCCAGAATATATCTCTCCAAGGAAAAATATCTAAAACAGTAGAGCCAGCAGAAAGATGGGGCGAAGCACTCATTTTTAGCCCAGGAGGCTTGAGAGGTTAACAGGAAAAGTCCTTTTAGCTCTGGTCTCAGGGAAGCAGTACAGGATGAAAGGCATCCAACAGCAATCCCCACATCAAAAAACCAGGAAGCACTCATTAGCCCCAGGGTAGTGGAGCAGACAAGGACTAAGGCAAGAACCCCAACATGCCTTGGCAGAGCCAGGGGAACCAGCAGATTGCAGTTCAGAGAACCACCACCAGCACCAGTGGTCTGGCATCCTACAACAGCTGAACTACCCCATGCTTCAACCCAGCTCTAGGTGGGCATGTGTCCTGCAGCAGCCAAACCTCCCTTTTCAGCACAGCCCAGGTGAGCAAGCACCCTCCAGGGTCAAGAACCCCCCACCCCCACCCCCACCCCAAGTATTTCAGTGTAGTCCTGGAAAAATGCAGAAAACTCCACCTAGATTGAGCACACACCAGACACCACCACTAGGACCTCAGCTCAGCAACTCATAAGCTATATCCTCTATAGCCTCTAGCTGCCAGAACCTGAGGCTCCATCATACAAAGCCAGTGTCCAGGCCCCAAGTCCCAAGCACAAGTAGCCTGGAATTGTTTGCCCTGTGCTCCAGCAAGGGAGTTCAACTTTAACAGCCAAGAAATAGGCAAACATCAGGAACAAAAAGCAGACAAGGACAATGACCATAGATTCTTTCTATGGGAAAAGGGAAGATCAAGACACAAATTCATACTAACAAAGCCCAACAGCAAGAGATAGAAAGAGAGATTCCATTTAAAGTTACTGTAAACACTATAAAATATTTGGCAGTCTATCTGCCAAGACAAACTCAGGGCCTATATGAACATAATTATGAAAAACTTTTCAAGAGAATAAAGTCAGGTCTAAATAAATAGAAAAATATCAGTTGCTCATGGTTAGGCCAAGCTAATATAATAAAAATAACAATTTTACCAACATTAATTTATTTATTCAGCACCGTACCAATCAAATTACCAAAAAATTATTTTACAGAGCTGGACAACATAATAACAAAATTCACCTGAAAGGTCTAGAATATGTAGAAAATTAGTAAAAATAAATACTGGGGAAGGTGGCCTAGCCATGCCAGATATTAAACTGTACTATAAAGCAGCAGTCATCAATACTACCTGGTACTGGCTAAGAAATAGAGTGGTGGATCAGTGGAATAAGATAGGTACACAAAATGCAGTAGTCAATGACTATAGGAACCTATTCTTTAATAAACTCAAAGAATCCAGCTTCTGGGCTAAGAAAAAGCTGCTGGGAAAATTAGAAAACGGTAGGGCAGAAACTGGGCATAGACCAATATCTTATACCATATACAAAAATAAAGTCAAAATGGGCTCATGATTTAGGAATAAAGGCTGATACTATAAGCAATTTGGGAAAGCAAGGAATAGTTTGCCTATAAGATATATGGGAAAGCAAAAAATTCATGACACAATAAGAGATAGAGAGCATTACAAAATGCAAAATGGATAATTTTGATTACATTAAATTGAAATGTTTTTGTATAAACAAAGGCAATGCAACAAAGATCTTAGCTTTAACTCCTTCATTTTACACAACCATAGATATATTGACTCTGTGATGACTAACCTTGATAGACCTCACTGTTCTCAGCAATACAAGGCTCAAAGACAACTCTGATGGACTTATGATGGAGAGAGCTATCTACATCCACAGAAAGAACTATGGAGTCTGAATGCAGATTGAGGCACAATATTTGCTCTCCTTTTATTTTTTTAATTTGTTTTTTTGTCTTTTTCTCTTTTTTTTTTGCTTTTGGTTTTGATTTTGGTTTTGTTTCTTCTTTCTCATGATTCATTCCATTGGTCATAATTCTTCTTTACAATTTGACTATTGTATAAATGAGCTCAATGTGAAATTATATGTAGAAGACATATTGGATTCCATGCCATCTTGGGGAGGGAGGGGGAAGGCAGGGAAGAAAATCTGGAACTCAAAATCATCTGGAACTGAGTGTTGTAAGCTAAAAATTAAAAAAAAAATCTTAATATGAAAAAAGAAATGTAAGAATTGTGAATGTACAATTTATGATCTGCATAGCAGAAGTAATTGGCAGAAAAACTTGAATCCACTGTGATAATCCTCACCAAAGAAACAAAAGAGAATAACTAATTGGAAATTCAAATGCATACAGGTAAAGGGAAATCTGGAATAAGAGGAGCAAAAAGCAATAAGGTAAAAAGAGAACATGATCTCCATACAAGCAAACTCAAAGACGAAATGCATAGACAGTTTAAGGATTACAGATACCCCCAAAGAACATATCAAGTAAAAATAAAAACAACACCCAAACAACATAATAAAAACAAATTCAGTTCTGTAATTCAATTCAGTTCAATTCAATAAACAGTTGTTAACTGTCCCCTATGTATCAAACACTGTGCTAAGAAGGAAACTGCTCAGAACTTCCGAACGCAGAAAATATCTGGAAAGAATGCACAAATTAATTCTGTTATGGGGGACTGGTTTTGGGGAGAGATGGGGAGAACCTATGGCTCAAATGCCAAAAAACATATTGGTTAAATTTTAACAATTGAAATGACAAGAAACTAATTTTGCAAGCAGCCAGGAGAAATGTCTTCAAACATAAGTGAAAGGAAATTCAAATAACACAAGACTCTTTCTTACCCATCAAAAATCACAGGAAGGAATGGAATAATCTTTGCAAGATAACAAGGAAGTTCAGTAGGCAACTCTAGCTGACATACCTGGCAAATCTGAGCCCAAGAAAGAGAACAAATAGAAAGCAATCAAAACTAAACCTATGTTGAAAACCTGTAAGCAAAATAAATCCATACTTGGACCATATCATCCCCAAAACATGTCTCAGTATGAATTCTAAGTCCCTCATGTCTTTATCTGGAGGTGGGCAGCATGTTTCATTTTTAAGTCCCTTGGAATTATGATTGGTCATTATGTTGATCAGAAAGAATAAAAAACAGAAATTCAGAAGAGGACAACATTGTCAATATATTCACATCCAAAATGTTGAAGGGAATATGAATTGGTCTCAAGCCCAAGAAGCCTTTTTGGAAAAGCTCAAGAAGGATTTTAAAAGCCAGAAAAAGGGAGGTAGAAGAAAAATTGGGTAAAGAAATGAGAGATATGCAAGAAAGAGTGAACAATTTGGAAAAAGAAAGACAAAAATTGAATGTAGAAAACAATTTCTTATGAAACACAAATGGCCTAATCAGGGGGAAAAGTACAGTGAAGAAAAGAATTCCTTAAAAAGTAGAATTCCCAAAATTGAAAAGGGGTACAAAAAATCACTAAAGAGAACTCCTTTAAAAGTAGAATTGACAATATGGAAAAGGAGGCACAAAAGTTAACTGAAGAAAACAATTTGTTAAAAATTAGAATTGCACAAGTGGAAGCCAATGATCCTATGAGATATCAAGAATCAAACAAAATCAAAAGAATGAAAAAAAGAAGAAAAAAATAAAGTATTTACTTGGGGGGGGGGACAAAACACCCAATCTGGAAAATAGATCCACCCTAGTTAATTTTAGAATTATTGGTCTAACAGAAAGCCATAATCAAAAAAGAGCCTGGACAGCAACTTTCAAGAAATCATCAATTTCCCTGAGGTCCTAGAATCAGAGGGTAAAATAATCAGGGAATCCACAAATCATCTCCTAAAAGAAGTCCCAAATAGAAAACACCAAGAAATATTGTTGCCTAATTCTCAAAGTATCTGGTCAAGGATGGAGTACTGCAAGGAGGAAGCAAGAAACAATTTAAAAATTGCAGAACCACAGGGAGGATTACAGAGGACTTTGCAGCTTCTACATTAAAAGATCAAAGAGCTTGAAATATATTTCAGGAGGCAAAGAAACTTGGATTACAACCAAAGATCAACTACTCAGAAAAATTGAGCATAATCTTTCAGGGAGAAGATGGATATTCAATGAAATAAAGGACTTCCAAACATTCCTGATGGAAAGACCAGAGCTCAATAGAAAATAAGATTTTCTAATGTATGATTCAAAAGAGGTATAAAAAGGTAAACAGGAAAGAAAAATAAATATGTTATTCAAAAAGGGCAAACTAGTTACATCCCTACATGGGAAGATGATACTTATTACTCTTTAGAATTGTGTCTTATTATGACATTTAGAAGATATATGCATAGACAGAGGCATAGATAAACATTGACTTTGATATGATGAGACAAAATCTAATTCAATGGTGAAAAGGGACTGTACTGAATGAAGAGGAAAGGAAGAGGCAGAAAAACATAATGTCCATCCCATGAAGAGGCACAGAGACCTCTTATAGTAGAGGGAAAGAAGGGAAGGAGGTGAGCATTGTTTGAACATTACTCATCAGATTTGACTCAAATTAGGATTAACATATTCAGGCAGAGAAATTTAACTTTCCCTAGAGGTAGTAGGAGGGGAAAGGGGAAAGAAAAAGGAGTGGTGGATAGAAGTGGGGGAAGAAATAGTAGGGGAAAAGGGAAGGAGCTAATAGAAGGGAGGGCAGACTGAGGGTGGCAGTGGTTAAAAGGAAAACTCTAGTGAAGAGGAAAAGAGAGAGGAGAGAGAAAAGCATAAATGTTGGGGTGGGTGAGGGGATGGGACAGAGAGAAAGAAACAAATAGTAATCATAACTGTGAATGTGAATGGAATGAAGTCTTCCATAAAAGAGAAGCAGATGACAGATTGGATTTAAAAAAAGCATAATCATACAATATGTTGTTTACAAGAAACATATTTGAAGCAGAGGGATCCACACAGAGTAAAGATAAAAGGCTGGAGTAGAATATATTATGGTTCAACTGTAATAAAATAGAAAGCAGGAATAGCAATCCTAATCTCAGACAAAACAAAAGCAAAAATAGATCTAATTAAAAGAGATAAGGAAGGAAACTATCCTTGTAAAAGGCATCATAGGTGATGAAGTAATATCAACACTAAATGTATATGCACCAAGTGTTATAGCATGCAAATTCTTAGAGGAGAAGTTAAGGGAGTTAAAGGAAGAAATAGAAGGGAAAACTATACTAGTCAAGGATCTCAACCTTCCCCTTTCAGAACTAGATTGATCTAACCACAAAATAAACAAGAAAGAAGGAGGCGAATAGAATTTTAGAAAAGGAATATACTTTTTTCTCAGTGGTACATGGCACCTACACAAAAATTTACCATGTACTAGGGCATAAAAACCTCACAATCATTTCCTGAAAGGGAGAAATATTAAATACATCCTTTTCAGATCATGACACAATAAAAATTACATTTAATAAAAAGCCATGAAAAGATAGACTAAAAAGGATTGAAAACTAAATAATCTGATCCTGAAGAATGAGTGGTCAAACAAGAAATCATAAGCATAATCAATAACTTCAAGAGAATGACAATATTGAGATAACATACCAAAAGTTACGGGATGCAGTGAAGGTGGTACTTAAGGGAAGTTTTAGATCTCTAAATGCTTACATAAATAAAATAGACATCAATCAATCGGGCATGCACCTAAAAAAACTAGAAAAAGAAAAAATTGGAAATCCCCAATTTAATAACAAATTAGAAATTTTGAAAACCTAAGGTAAGATTAATAAAACTTAAGTCAAGAAAACTATTGAACTAATAAATAAAACTAAGAGCTTGTTTTATGAAAAAAAATAAAATCGATAAAGCATTGGTTAATTTGATTTTTTTTTCAAATAAGAAAACCAAATTACCAGCATCAAAAATGAAAAGGGTGAATTCACTACTAATTAAAGCAATAATTAGAAGCTATTTTGCCCAATTTATGTCAGTAAATTTGACAAACTTAGTGAATGAATGAATACTTACACAAATATAAATTGTCCAGATTAAGAGAAGAGGAAATAAGATACTTAATCGCATTTCAGAAAAAAAAAAAAAAGAAATTGAACAAGCCATCAATGAACTCCTAAGAAAGTTTCTCCAGGGCAAGATAGATTCACAAGTGAATTCTATCAGACATTTAAAATGCAATTAATTCCAATACTATAAACTATTTTAAAACATAGCTGAAGAAGGAGTCCTACCAAATTCTTTTTAAGATACAAATGTGGTGCTGATATTAGACCAGGTACAGCCAAAACAGAGAAAATAAAGTATAGAGCAATTTCCCTTAGGAATATTGACGAAGTAGAATTTATACCAGGAATGGAGAGCTTGTTCAATATTAGGAAAACTATCATCATAATTGGTCTTGTCATAAACTAAACTTAGAGAAATCATGTGATTATTTCAATAGATGCAGAAAAAATGCAACACTCATTCATATATATATGTATAAATGCATATATGTATATATATATATATATATGTGTGTGCGTGTGTATGTGTGTATGTTTGTGTGTATATATGTATATATATTAGAGAGAGAGAGAGAGAGAGAGAGAGAGAGAGAGAGAGAGAGAGAGAGAAAGAGAGAGTTATGTACACATATACACATATAAAACAACCAAACAGTTAAGTGGATAGAGTCAGAAAGACCTCTGACAATTAATTAGCCATGTGACCTAGGCAAATCACTCTAATGTATTTGCCTTGGTTTCTATATTTGAAAAATGGGGATAATAATAGTACCCACATCCCATTGTTATTGTGAGGATAAAATGACTAAATATTTCTAAAACACTTTGCAAACCTTACAATGTAATATGAAGCTGTGTTGTAGAATGGTGAGAGTGATGTGTATTGCTGGAACAATCTTAGCACCCATTAATGAGGTAGTATCTTTAGAATATTTATAAAAGAAAGTAGTAGTCACAAAAAGCCGTCGTGATTTCAATCAATCACCATGGTTTTTTTATAAGCATTTAAATATTTGCATTATTTACACTGGAAGACTATAATATAATTTTATAATCTAAATGCACGTAAGATGTTCTATTCATTTCTCTATTTACCACAATATATATTTCAGGATCCCACATATTTGAGCCACTCTTATAAGTGGAAATAATTTTTCACATTTTTTAAAATTTTAAACTTAAATACCATATATGTATGTGTGTGTATGCATATACATATATGTATGTGTGCGTGTGCACATGCACAGCAGAACATAAAAGGGGATTCAAAATGTAAAGTAACACATTTCCATTTCGAGACGGCCCATATAAGAAATACTGCACATTGTATTTTCTTCTTGTAGGTTTTATTTTGTTCTCTGTTTTTTTTAACTTTTTATTTTATTCTTTTTCACCATTTCCTCTCCTACTTCCTTCAAAAAGGCTACAATTAAATGTGAATATATACATACATACATTTTGTATATATGTATGTATATATGTAAATGAGTATATATGTATGTATATGTGAACAGGTGTGTGGATATGTACCTACATAGGTATCTGTACATTAATATATACTATACACATTCATATTCATATAAACACACTTACACACATACATATGTATATATGCACACATGAATATCTATAATCATACACCTATATGCACATATACATTCATTTGCATCTATTTAAGACTGTACTATACTTGTCTGTGCTCTATTTCTCTTAAGTTGGATAATATCTTCCTTCATAAGTCCAAGTGTTTCCATATTTTTTCCAAGTCTACCAACCCATCATTTCCTATATCACAGTCATTTTCCAACCTTATACTATCTAGTTATTTTGAATAATCTAAAACAATACAAATATAGCTGACATATAGTGTAGTTTCCCTATTTTTTCTCTTTTGATTAATCCTATTTTAGCTTTAACTTTGTCTGAGATAATGATTACTAAGCCTATTTTTCCCCTAATATATTCTACTCCTGATCTTTATTTTATGATTGTATGTATCTTTTATTTTCTATCCTTCCAGACTCTAATATTTTACTTCTACCTACTATCTTGCCTTCCTATCACTTTACCTACTCCCCCATGTTCCCTTCCTTGTCCTTTCCCCCCACCTTTCCCTTGCTCTCTTGTTTCCATCTGAATTTAGAAGACTTTCATAGCCTTCCAAATATAGATTTTTCCCTCTTTATCTCATCCCCATTAATCTAGACACCCTTCTATATCCCCCTAATCCTATTCCCTCATCTTCTTATCTCTCTATAAATTTGGAAGCCTTTTATTAGCTTCTAAATATTTATATTGTTCTGTCTTTAATTTACATCTGATGTGAGTAGGGTTCCCTCCCAAAACTCTCCACCCTTCTTAACCCTTAGGTTTTTATTTCTTTCTAAATTTAGAAGACTATTATACACTTCTTTATTGTTCCCTTTTTAACCTACTCCAACTGAGAGTAGGGGTCCAGAGCTACCAGCCCTCCTCCCCCATCTAATTCCACTATCTCAATTTTTCCTCTCACACTTCATTTGTGTAAAATAATTGCTCATTTTATCTTTTTCTAGTTGGTATTACTTTCCACAATCACATCGTATTCAGTTCTACCCCAATCTTTCTTTCAAACTACCTATTTACTAATCACATTCTTGGACATACAGTTTACATTTCATCATATAAAAGTCTGTCCTTATTGAGTCCATTGTAATTAGTCTTTGATGTCTACCTTATATTTCTCTTGGATTTTGTATATCAAATTTTCTATTAAGTTCTGGTCTTTCGGCAATAAAATCCTGAAAGTCTGTCAATTCATTGAATGTCTTTTTTTCATTCAGGACTATCCTTGACTTTGATAGGTATGATATTTTTGGCTGCAAACTCAGTTCTTTCACTCTTTGATATATAGTATTTCAATACCTCCACCCTTTTTGCATAACTACTGTGAGGTCTTGTGTAATTCTACCATATTTGAATTTTTGTTGGGGTTCCTTTTAATATTTTCTCCTTGAACTGGGGGTTACAAAATTTAGCTCTGATATTTCTGTTGATTTTCCTTGTAGGATCACTTTTATGTGGTGATTGATGGATTTTTTTTTTCTATATCTACTTTTCTCTCTTATTCTAATACTTCAGGACAATTTTCTTTAATTATTTCATGTATTATTGCATCAATGTTCTTTTTTAATAGCAGATTTATGGTAGTACAATTATTCTTATGTTTTCTCTTCTTGATCTGTTTTCCAGTTCAGTTATTTTTCTTATAAGATGTTTAATATTTTCTAACAATTTTTCATTCTTTACATTTCATTTTATCATTTCTTGGTCTCTTATAACTTCACTGGCTTCCCCTTGTTCAATTTTAATTTTTAGTTAAGGATTTTCTTCCTTAAGATGCTGAATCTTCTTTTCCACTTGGTTAACTTTTCCATACTCTTTTTGTTTTTCTTGGAACATTTTTATTTCTTTTTAAATTTTCCTCAATCTCACTTGATTTTTAAAGCCTTTTAAGTTCTTCTATGAATCCTTTTTGGTCACGTAACCATTTGACATAAGTCTTTGGTGGTAGGAGAGGCTTTATTTGCTTTAGTATCCTGCTCTTAGAATTAACCCCAGTCTTTTCAATTCCCACAATATTCCTTCCTTCCTTCCTTCCTTCCTTCCTTCCTTCCTTCCTTCCTTCCTTCCTTCCCTCCTTCCCTTTTTCCCTTCTGACAGGGCAATTTAGTTTAAATGATTTGCCCAGGGTCACATAGCTACCACAGTAACTTTCTATAGTAGGTTTTTTTTTTTTCTTCTTTGCCAGGTCATTTTTTAAAAATTTTTAAATTTATAACAACTCATTATTGCAATCACACCTAGTCCTGGTGGATGGGGGATATTTTCCTCTGACATTAGTTCTCCCCTCTGGCCAGGAAATGAAGAACTCCAATCATTTGTAAGTGCCTTCAGCCAATGGATTCCCCACTACTTCTGCATTCACAGGGTATGTGCTGGTTCTTTCTCTCTGAGGGCTATATTTGGGCAGCATAGCTGGGCCTGGAGTCCTCTATCAGCCAAAGTTCCTTCAGTCTTCCCCTACTCAGACACCAGACTCTCCACACTGCCCAGGAGATGAATATTCCTGTGGCTGGGGCTGAGGTTACTCCCAACCCAGGTAGCCCCAGGGCTTGCCACTAGCTGGTTCAGTGGAACTAGCCCAGAGGTGTTTAAACCCAAGAGACCAAACATTGGTAGTAGGATTTTTCTTTTGATTATTTCCAGGAGGACTACTGCTCTGTCACAAACCTTATTTATTTTTTACTGCTCTACATTCACCCTGGGGCACTATTTTGTCTTATTTGTGGGGGAAATTTACAGAGTTTATAATTTTCTGATCTACTCTGCCATCTTCCCAGAATCTCCTTGAAATAAAATTTTAATTCAATATATTGCTATACATTGATTTCAGTGTTCTTAAAATTTGGAGTTTAATCTTACATTTCCCTGCTCTTAATAAGGTTTTATCTTTCTGTCTCTTTAGAAGCTTGTAAAAAAAAGAAACCAATAATTTTCAGTTAGACATATGTCTCTTACACAGAAAAAAAGAAAATATAAAATGCTGATTTTTAGTTTCTCCAAAAAAATACTCAAGCATGTGGTGTAAGTGGCAGGAAAACACAATGATTTCTTATGGGCAGGATACTTAGAATTTATTAAGCCATATCATGGTCAGAAAGTCAATTCTGGAAAATTCCATCCTTATTCAATACATTTAAATGATTTCTGAAAACATAAAACATACCCTAGAGTTCCAGGGACACTTGCCTGCACTTGCACTCTGCTGATTGCATTGTCTTAAACAATAATTATGGTTTTGACAAAGTCATTGGCTTGAAAAATGGAAAACTGAATATTGGCAGGAAGAGATCAGATTCCCAGATGGCTTCATGCAGTATTTTCCTAATTGTGTGATTGGACTCCCCTCCATATGGATAAAAGTTCTAAATTTTGCTGTGTGCTTAAAGAAGTGCACAGGGGATAAAATAAACAGCAAGATAGAAGGAATACATTTCAATTGTCTCAACCTTCTTTGTAGTGAACTGCTGATTTTATGGAGAACTTTAATAATTAATCCAAGCACTCTTGCTCATTATGATTTTATTGTGTAATCTGAACTACTGCCATGATACAGAGCTTTGGTTGATGAATGTCTCAGCCATTTCACTTCCCCACCATCATTCCAAAATCATGTCATCTGACTATCATCCTTGACTCTGTCTCCAGCCTCAAAAATGGTTTTCACCTTACTTTGACTAGAAGCAGGGTCTTATTTACATATGTCTGTCTGTCTGTCTATCTATTTACTTTTATGTACCTTATCTCTATCATTTTATCTCTACAACTAGGTAGTACAGTGCATAGTAAGTAAGACCTAAGTTTAAATCTGCCCTCATTCTCTTATTATATGTGTGACTCTGGGGAAATCTATTAATCTCTGTTTGCCTCATTTTCCACATCTGTAGAATGAGGAAAATAATAGCACCAGGGTTATTTTGAGGATCAAACAAAGTAATAATAATAAAACTTTTAGCATGGTTTCTTGTACATTGTAGGTGATAATGTATGTATGTATGCATGTGCATATATATGCAAAATATACATATATGTATATGTACACACAAATATGTACACATTATATGTGAGTTTAATATTCATATGTACATATATTATGTATATACATGTAATGAATAAAGAAAACCCCTGAGATTGTTCATGGGTAATTAATAACCAATTTATTAATTAGGCTAGCTAATAATCAATAAATTGATGGTCAGTGGTTTCCCTCAGGGACCAAGACCCCCCAAGAAAGACATCAAATGTCTTAAATATTTTTTGAAAGAGAATGCTTTTGATTAGTAAATATTTAAATGAAGAGGGAAGCTAAAAGTCTTCTGCTCTTACTGCTGAGAACATTGCTTTATTATGAGACTCAGTTCCCTTCAACAATCTGGGCAGAAGAATCCATCTCTATCCAGAGTACTTTGGTTGGTTTTCTCACTCATGAGCTGGGTCACTCTAACCTCCAGAAGAGAGGTACAAGGACATTGGCTTATTCCCTAAGGGCAAGAATTCATATAAGTTTACATTCTAAACAGAAATAAGTTCCCCTAGTTGATAGTCTTGCCCAAAATCAAAGAGCATGTTCTACAAAGATTAGGGCAATCTCATCTATCAGTTCAGTCCTTCAGAGACTAGCTGATTGGTCTATATGGAATAGTTCCTAAATTAGGAAATAAAAGGCCTGGTTCTCAGTTTGCAATGACTTATTTATATAATAGAAAATAATAGTTGATTTCTCCTGTCAAGAGCATTCTCTTTCCAAAAAAAAAAGAAAGAATAAAGCATTCAGTATCTCTACTAGGGGTCTTTCATTACTGTGAGAGACCACTGACCATTATTTTATTGACTACTCGCTTGCCTAACTAATAAATTGATGATAAATTACCCAGAATCTCTCTCTCTCTCTCATGGTTTTTCACTCATCACATATGTGCATGTGCATATGTGTGTGTGTGTATGTGTGTGTGTTAGCTATTGTTATTCTGTCTAGTTAAATCATTCTAGGGCTTCTGGTCAAATTCATGGCAATTTCCTATCAAAATTTTGGACAGCACTTGCAGGAAATTTAACAAATGGACAAAGTTAAGGAAAATAACCTAGGAAACATACAGGGAATATAGAAAAAGTTTTTTTGGGCTTTCTTCAATTTCAGTAGTTTAATGTTTAACTGCCCTCATCTACTTCAACATCCTAATCTAGTTCATGTTATTCCAGCCAAGAAACAAACGCTTGTTTGTTCTACTCTTCAGTGCAGACCTTGGCAGTGTCTGAGAAAATAAGCAGTGACCATTATCTCTGAGAACCTAAGCACTGAAGTCTGATAAAGCTTTGACCAGGACAGAACTCTTCAAAGTTCCCTGAAGTTCCTAACCTTATAATCTGAGATGCCAGAGAGAATCTTGAAGATTCTTCAATCTAAGCCTCAAAGATCAAGGAAGGAGCTGACCTCAAGGGAAGGAGGCCAGTGAAGAAGCAAAAGTGATGTAGGCCAAGAAAAGGAGGGGCAACTACCCACAGAGCAAATCAGCAGGAGCAGAGAACAGTTATAGCATGAAATTTTAATCCAACAAACCAAAGTTGGAAAGATCAGTAAATCAAACAAAATATATAGCATTATAAAAATTTCAAATCTAGAAATCCTCTAAACAGAATAAGTAACTCCATCATAACTGCCAGCAGCTTATCAAAGGTTTATTTTCTGCAAGGACTATAAGAATACCTAGAAGAAAAGAAGGAAGGGACAAAAAATGAAATAAAAGACCTTGAGGAAAGAATTAGAAGAATAAATACTTAAGAAGAAAAAGTGATAAATCTTAGGCAAGAAATGGAAATCCTATAAACTAAAATAGGACAAACAGAAATTCATAACTCCACAAGAGTATTAAAAATAAAAATATTAGAAAAATAAAAGATCGTGCACATTTGACAAAAATAATTGAACTGGAAAATAGTCCAAAAAAAATTTAAAAATCATTCGCCTCCCTGAGAGCAATGATTTTTTTTAAGAATCCTATAACCAATTTTTTTTTTTAAAAATCATATGTGAGACCTACTGAAATCTGTTGGAATAAGAGGGCAAAGTAAAGATTTAAAAAGAAATCTATCATTTTTAAAATAAAAAGGGAATTTTGCAGTAATGCCGTGGCCAAGATCTAGAGCCTCTATGTTTAAAAAAAATACAGAAGGCAAAGTAAAGGCAGGAAGTTGACAGAGTTCTACCCAACTCCCATTGAAACAACTTTAAATTATGCTTCAAAATGAATTCTGGAACAACAAAATACACAAAAAGATGGAGTGAAACAATTTTCCAGCCCAAGATTACTTCAAAGAACTACAAAAAAGGTCTGTCTCACTTAGGTAAAAAGGAAGTCCAGTAAAGGAAGGGTCCAGGCAAGCCAGCACAAGGCTCCTAGTCCTAACACAGATCAGCAACTGAGGTCCCATGGTCATGACTCATAGGACCTTAGCAGTCCAGCTAAGATACCTCCAGCCCTAACACAGCAGGCTATTGATCAGGCCTGGCAAGCCCCACCCTGTGCATCCAACTGGGCCAGGCCAGGCAACCCCAGAGAAGCAAGTGAGCTGCTAGCCCAAATGCCCTAATGGAGAAGGCCAGTGGTCAGCCATATGTTCCAAATTTTTTTTCAATATTCTTATTTGAAGGGCTATCATAGAATCTCAACATATACGATGCTGCTTGGCTTGCAGTTATAAAAGAGTTGGATTCAAATCCCAATCCTTACATTTATTAATTATGTGACTGGGCAATTCACTTAACTTCTTTGAAACTCAACTTCCTAGTCTCTAAAATGGGGATAATAATGGCATTAATTCCTAACTTATACAGTTATTGTGAGGATCAAATCATATAATACATATAAAACTCTTGACAAAACTAAAAAAAAATTATATATAAATGCCAGCTGTTATATTTCTTTTTTTATTTATTTCCTTAATAATCTATCAAGTGCAGTAATATGTGTAAATTGTGTGGCAAACCTTAAAATACTACAAACATAGTATCTGCTATCATTTATAACCATGGTCATCATTATTATCAGCTAGGTGGCAAAGGATAGAGCATTGGGGCCTGGAGTCAAGAGAAACATTTTAAATTTGGTTGTAGATTATTATCTGTATTTAATCTATGCATTCTAATCTTATCATTTCTACCTCCACAATTTTTTTTTCACATTCAGATTCTTCTCTACACTCATATGACCTCCACCCTAGTTCAGGTCTTCTCATCGTACTTGTATTTTTCTTATCTAATCAGTCTCCCTGCTTCCAGTCTGCTATCCTCCTTCCACCAAATCATTTTCCACAGTTACCAAAAGTCTTCTTAAATGGCAAGTCTTCTACCAAAGAAATTTAATTTGCTTATGTTTGCTGCTAGGGTAAAATTATTTTTAATTGAATTTAAAGTGCTTCACAATCTTACAGTTTACCTTCCCAGGATAATATGTTTTTTTTTTTTTTAATCAACTCAACTTTCCAGTCCATACTACCCAACTCTACTCCAAACATTTCATCTTCTGGTTTTTGTGACTAAGAATGGAATTTCAAACTACAGCCTTTAAATGTATCCCTTCCTTCTTTGAAAAATTTTAATTCTGTGTAATTGTGATTGTTATTGTTATCATCATTATTATCTTCATCCAAAGCTATAGTAAGTCTTTATTAATTCCTTTAACTCTTCCTTTTCTCAGATTTTCTCGTATTTATTTCTGACTTACCTTCCTATCCTGCCCCTCCCTCCCAGGAATATGTAAACTTTTTGAGGGAAGGGAAGACTTGTAATTTCAGCTTTGTATCCCCAGTGCCTAGCAGCGTTCTGTGTATTTAGTGGGAACTAACAGTTATTTGTTATTTTGGATTGGCTTAATTCTGTTCTTTTGCCCAAATCTTCCAGTACGTTGATCTTAACCCAGTGGCTCAGAGCTCTGATCATTACTATTAGATCATCTACATTTCATCTAATTGCCCAATTGTAATTCTACTGATGACCTTTCTTGTATTTGTTTGTATTCAAACTTTGAATTTTGAAATCTAATATACTATAAGGTATATACTATGTCTCTTTTCTCCTAGACTAATCTAATCTACCCTTACCAATACAAATGTACTAAAGTTCAACAAATGATAGTCGCTGGTACAAGACTCTATGGAAGGGATAAGACTTGCAGGTAATAATAGCTTTTATTGTGAATATTAGCCTATGCAGAATAAAGTTGAGACTGTGTTTATGGCAGCTGGTAATTGGAGGAGTTGGGTGGATTTCCTGACTCGTGAGGTTGAAAATCAAGAAAAATCTAGTGAGCTGGGAAGAGATGAAGGGTATATATTAGGGTTAGGGGATCATATTCTGTGTGATACACATATTCTTCAAGTTTTTCCTACTGTGACTGCTTTCAAAGGACTATGTATTTCATTTAGGAAACTTTATAGTGTTCCAAAGTTCTATGCAACAAGTAAGCAGCTAAAGCAGCCCTCATACTTAATATACATATAAATATATATATGTTTCCATATATGCAGTGCTAATTTTCATATTCATAAAATAGTATGATGTTTCTATAGGATAATGTGTATGAACTAAATTGCAAATTCTTAAACTACACATATACACACACTAATATGATTATGAAAAACAATATAAATAGTCTTACAAAGAATAACACTATATTGAATTGGCATACAGTAGGTAACTGATCTGTTCTAGTAAAGATCATGCTCATTCTGAAACTGATATGGCAAGAGAAAAGGCAAGGATTTCCATGAGCTTTCCCAAATTCCCATTCAAAGAATTAAAATAATGCCTCAAAACAAATTCTGAAGTAGCAAAACCCACAAAAGCACTAGGAAAAACAATCTTCCAGGCCAAGCCATCATAGAAAGTTGGCAGGATATTTTTCTTTTCACACCACAGTGGAAGTGGAATACAGTCAAGCATTGGCTGTTCCAAAAAAGACTACACCCAAGCAAACCTGCAGCAAACCTTAAGGGCTACTGAATCAGATGTGGCAACAGAGGTTCTGGAGCTCTGAGCCTAGAGACAGCAAAGGCATTCAACAACTGGTCAGAAGGATATTATATGGGTCCCATTGCTGTCACTTTTGACAGGATCCTGTGGTATTGCCCATATAAGAATATGGGTCCCAGTCCCCCACAGGAAAAAGGAGCATTAGCACACACGAGCTTGTGTCTGTAAGGGAGTGGGGGCATTAGTCACAGTTCCAGGGCAGAAAAGAGTACTTGTTGTATCTCACAGATCAAAGCTCAGGCTAGGTGAGTGGTTAACACACCTCTTCTTACATCAAAACACTATGGAAGAACTGAAAACTTGCAGACCCCCAGAACTACCTCTAAAAACACTGACATAAAAAAACTAAAGCTTAGGTCAAAGGCCTCTTTACTTTGGGAGCAGAGCTCAATTTTAACAAAAAGTTAAAGTCAAGAAACATGGGGCAAAGTGAACGAACAACAATAGAAGATCTGAACCATAGAAAGTTACTATGATAATGAGGAATATATATTAAAAAAAAACCTTAGGAAAAGAAAATAAATTAAAACTGTTACATTAAAAGCTTCAAAGAAAAATGTGAATTTTCCTCATAAGCCAAAGGACCTCATGGAAGAGCTAAAAAAGAAAGAATTATTTTAAAAATAAAATAAAGAGGTTGAGAAAAAAATAGGGAAAAGAAATGAGTGATGCAAGAAACCATGAAAAAAAAATCATCAATTTGGGAAAGGAAGCACAAAAAAATACAAAAGAAAATTACTTTAAAAACACAATAATCCAAATGGTAAAAGAAGCATAAAAATTCACTGAAGAAAAATAATGCTTTAAAGAGCAGAATTGGCCAAACAGAAGAGGAGGCACAAAAGCTCACTAAAAAAAAAATTCCTAAAAAAATGAAATTGAAGAAGTGAAAGCTAATAACCCCATGAGACATCAAAGCAAAAAATTAAAAAATAAAAATAAAAAGAGCAAAAGAAAAATTAGAAAATGTGAAATACCTTATTTGGGGGAAAAAAAAACTGATCTGGAAAATAGATCAAGAAGAAATCATTTAAAAATTAATGGAGTGCCTGAAAGGTATGATTAAAAAAAATAAAACCTAGACAACATGTTTCTAGAAATTATCAAGGAAAGCTCCCCTGAAATTCAAGAACCACAGGGCAAAATAGAAATTGAAAGAATCCATTGCTCATTTCCTGAAAGAGATTACCCAAATGAAAATTTCCAGGGACATTATAGCCAAAGTTGAGGTCCCAGGCCAAGAAGAAAATATTGCAAGCAACCAGAAAGAAAGAAGTCAGATATCATGGAGCCATAGTGGGAATAACAAAAAAAAAATTAGCATCTTCTATGTTGAAGGATCTGAGGGCTTGGAATATGATTTTCAGGGAGGCAAAGGAGCTAGGATTACAACCAAAAATAATTTATCCAGCAAAACCAGGGGGAGGGAAACAGATGTTTAATGAAATAGAGAATATTTCAGCATTCCTGAAGAGAAGACCAGAACTGAATAGAAAATTTGACTTTCAAAAACAAGACTGAAGAGAAGAATAAAAAAGTAAACATTTAAGAGAGATCATAAAAGATTCAAAAGTATTAAACTTTTTACATCCCAGCATGGCAAGTTGATACTTGTAAATTTTAAGAACATTCTTATTATTAAGGTCATTATAAGGAGTGTACATTGATAGAGGCCATGGGTGTGAGTTGAATATGATGTGATGATTATCTAAAAATAACCTAAAATTGGGCGGTAAGAAAGAGGAATGCAGCAGGAGGAGAAAAAGAAAGGGAGAATGGGCTAAATTAACTCACAACAAAGAGCATTTACAGTGGAGGGGGAAATGACAGAGGTGAGAGGGAGTGCACATACTTATTGTCATCAGAATTGCCTCAAATGGGGAATAACATACATAACAATTCAGTGTGTATATATATATATATATATATATATATATATATATATATATATATATATATATATATATATACAGATGATAGATAGATAATTAGATAATCTACCACTCTGTATCTATATACATACATACACACATATGTGTGTGTGTGTGTGTGTGTGTGTGTGTGTGTGTGTTACCCTACAGGAAAGAAGGAAGGGAAAAGGATAAGAGAAGGGTGTGGCTGACATAAGGGAGGACAGATTGAAGGAAACAATAGGCAGATGCAAAACACTTTCAAGGATGGATTGGGTGAAAGAAAAAAGTGTAGGACAAACAAGGTGGGAAATTGAATAGAGGGAAACACACAATAAACATACCTATAAAAAAGAAATTTACAGAAAGTTTCTCTGATAAAGACTTCATTTCTCAAATCTAAAGAGAACTGCATTAAACTTACAAAAATAAGACCTATTCCCCAATTAATAAATGTACAAAGGATAGAAATAGGAAGTTTTCAGAAGAAGTAATCAAAACTATCTATAGTAATAAGAAAAAAAATGCTTTTAATCTATTAACTAGAGAAATGTGAATTAAAACAACTCTAAGATGTCACCCCACATCTATCTGATTGGTTAATATGAAAAAAAGGAAAATGATAAATGTTGGAAGGAATGTTGGAAAATTGAGACACTAGTCCACTGTTGGTTGAATTGTGAAATGATTCAACCACTTTGTAAAGCAATTTGGAACTATGCCCAAAGGGCTATAAAACCATACTTACACTTTGACCCAGAAATGCCACTATTTGTGATGTGTTTGTCCTTTGTTCTCAAAGAGGACCATGACATGGGCAGAGGGGTGATGACATGACTTCCAGTTGACTTTGATTTGAGTGAGGGAGAACTGTGAAAGATCACCAGCCTCACTTTCTCCTCCAGAGTAGTCTGGGTCAATGACCAGATATTCATTCAGTTCCATAGCCATCACTACATGGGAAGGAAATTGGTTAGTTGAAGACTGTCCAGAAAAGGAAAATCAAATATCAAAGGTCTTCAATGTCATTCCATTGATTGAAAGAAATGAGCATGTTTAATCTGGGGAAGAGAGGCCTTGGGGCCTGGGGTGGAAAGGGGGTATGGTATGGGAATGTCATAGCATTCTAGTATTTAAAGGGATGTCATGTAGAACATAGATTATACTTGTTCTGTTTGACTCCAGAAGACAGAAGCAGGAGTGATAGACAGATGCTGTTGAGATAAATATGGGCCTCATTCTTTGCAGATGACATGATGATATACTGAGAGAATACTACACAGTCAAGGGAAAATCTATGTGAAATATTAAACAATTTTAGCATATTTGCAGGACATAAAATAAACCCACATGAATTACTGGCATTTCTATATTTTACTAAGAAAGTCCAGTAGCAAGAGATCAAAAGCAAAATTCTTTTAAAGGTACTGTAGACTTTATAAAGTATTTGGGAGTCTATCTGACAAATCAAAGTCAGGAACTATAGGAATACAATTACAAAACACTTATCACACCAATAAGTTCAGGTCTAAATAATTGGAAAAACATCAGTTGCCCATGCATAGGACAAGCTAATATAACAAAAATGGCATTCTACCTAAATTAATTTACTTATTCAGTGTCATACCAATCAAGCTACCAAAAATATTTTACAACACCTAGAAAAAAATAATGAAATTTTTGCAGATGAACCAAAGTTCAGAATAGGAGGGGAATTAATGAAAAGAAATGCTAGGGAAGATGGCCTAGCCATACAGGGTGTTAAAATGTACTATAAAGCAGCAATCATCAAAATTATTTGATACTGGCTAAGAAATAGAGCAGTGGATCAGTGGAATAGGTTAAGTACACAAGACATATTAGGCCATGACTATAGTAATCTACTATTTGATAAAACCTAAGACCCCAGCTTCTGCGATAAGAACTAACTATTTGAAAAAACAACCTGCTGGGAAAAGTGAAAAATAGTGTGATAGAAAGAGAACATAGACAAACATCTTACTCCATATACCAAGATAAAGTGAAAATAGGTACATTTTTTATATTTAAAACTTAATACTATAAGCAGATTGAAAGACCAAGGAATATTTTACCTATATGATTTATGATGATTGGAAGAGTTTCTGACCAAACAAGTGATAGAGAAAATTATGAAGTGCCAAATGGATAACCTGATCACATGAAATTGAACAGGTTTTGCATGAACAGAGGCAATGCAACCAAAATTAGGAAGGAACCAGAAAATTGGGAAAGAATTTTTACAAGCAGGATCTCTTATAAATGCCTCATTTCTAAAATATATAGAGAACTGAGTCAAAATTATAAGATTACACATCATTCCCCATTTGACAAATGGCCAAAGGATATGAACAAATGGTTTTCAGAGGAAGAAATTAAAGCCACCTATAATCATATGAAAAAGTGCTCTAAATCACTATTGACTAGAATAATGCAAATCAAAACTACTCTTAGGAACCACATCACACATATCTGATTGGTAAAAATGACAAAAAAGGAAAATGATAAATACTGGAGAAGATGTGGGAAAATTGGAACACCAATGCATTATTGGTGGGCTTGTGAACTGATCTAACCATTCTAGGGAGCAATTTGGAACTATGCCCAAAAGACTATAAAAATGTACATACCCTTTGAACTAGCAATACCACTTCTAGGGCTATAACCCAAAGAGTTCATAAAAATGGGAAAAGGACCCACATGTACAAAAATATTTATAGCAGTTCTGTTTGTGATGGCCAAGAATTGTAAATTGAGGTGATGCACATCAACTGAGGAATGGCTAAACCAGTTGTGGTATATGAATGTATTGGAGCAGTAGTACTTCAGAAAAATCTGGAACCACATATATGAATTGTAGCTGAGTGAAATGAGCAGAAACAAGAGAGCATTGTAAACAGTAAGAGCCACCTTGTGAGATGACTAACTTTGATTGACTTAGGTCTTCTCAACAATGCAAGGATTTAATACAAGTTTAAAAGACTCATGATGGTAATTGCTATCCATATCCAGAGAAAGGACTATGGAGTCTGAATATAGATCAAACCATAGTATTTGTGCTCTCTCTCTCTCTCTTGTTATTTTTTTCTTTCTCATAGTTTCTCCCATTCATTCTAATTCTTAACAACATGACTAATGTGAAAGTGTTTAATAAGAATGTATATGCAGAGCCTTTATAAGATTGCATGCTGTCTTGTGGAAGGAGGGAGGAAGACAGAAAATTTAGAACTTAAAAGCTTATGGAAGTCAATGTTGAAAACTAAAATTAAATAAATCAGTTTAAAGGGAAAAATTACATTTACACTATACTGTAGTCTATTAAGTGTGCTATATTTTATTTTTTTTCTTTAAAAACAATGCACATGTCCTAATTAAAATACTTTATTGCTTAAAAATTCAAATTTAATTTTCTTCAAGAACTTCTCTTTGCATTCACAAATGGGCTAACTCTTTGTACAAGAGGCCTAGCTTTCAGCCTATCTCAGCTTCAGACATTCTTTCCTCATTAAACTTAATCATTTCTACCTTTAGATTTAAAATGAGAAATGTAGAAGCTGTTGGACAGAAGCCATCAAGTTGCCTTAGCTCTTTCCAGTTTTCCTCAGAAATAACATTAAATCAACCTTCTAAAGGAATTCTGGAGCAACAGAACCCACAAAAGGATTTAGTGAAACAATTTTCCCACCGAAGATGACTTAGAAGAACTTCAGGAAATGTCTATCTCAATTAGCCAAAAGGGAGCACAGAGCAGCACAGACAGTGTCCAGGCAAGTCAGTGGCAGGTTCTTAGTCACAGCACAGATCAGCCACCACCTGGCTCAGCAAGCTAGTGGCACAGCAGACCAGCTGCATGGAGTCCAGCCCCAGTGCAGAAGGCAAATTGCCAGCCTTGGAAAACTGGCACAATAGGTGGGAACTAGGTTCAGCCAACACACAGTGGGTCACAGTGGGCAAGTCTCAATTACCTGATACCCTGGCATAAAAAAACAGTGAGCAGGTCCCTGGCCCCCAGTTTGGGACAGTGCCTCTTATGCCACAGGAGCATAGCTCAAACTTTAAAAATGAGCAAAAAACTAAAAAGAGTACCTACCATGAAAAATTACTGTAGTGACAGGGAAGACCAAAACATAAACTCAGAAGACAACAACAATGTACAAATACCTATTTGTGAAGCCTCAGAGGGGAATGTGAATTGTTATAAAGCCCCAAAAGGCCTCCTAGAAGAGGTCACAAAGGATTTTGTTTTTAAATCAAGTAGAAGGGCTGTAAGAAAAAAATGGAAAAGAAATAAAAGTTATGCAGGAGAATTATGAAAAAAAAGATGCAGCACTTAGAAAATGAAGCACAAACATTGACTGAAAAAAACAATTCCTTTAAAAGTAGAATTGGCCAGATCAAAAAGGAGATACAAATGCTAAGGGAAGAAAATAATTGCTTAAAAATTAGAATTGGGAAAGTGGAAGCTAATGACTCTATGAGATATCAAGTATCAGTTAAAATAAAAAAAAAGTGAAAAAAGATGTAAAACACCTCATTGCAACAAACAACATTGCTGGAAAATTGATCCAGGAGACATAATTTAAGAACTATTGGACTACCTGCAAGCCATGATAAGACAGAGAGAGAGAGAGAGAGAGAGAGAGAGAGAGAGAGAGAGAGAGAGAGAGAGAGAAGGAGGAGGGGAGGGAGGGAGCTAGCACAACATCTCACAAGAAATTATCAAGGAAAACTGCCCTGAGGTCCTAGAACCAGAATCCATTGATCACCTCCCAAAAGAGATCCCAAAATGAAAATCCCAATTCATACTGCAGCCAAATTCCATAACTCTCAGCTCAAGGAGAAAATACTGCAAGCAGCCAGAAATAAATAATTCAAATATCAAGGAGCCATAGCCAGGAATACCCAAGACTTAGCAGCTTCTATGTTAAAGGACTGGAGGGCTTGGGATATAATATTCTGGAATGCAAAGGAGCTGGGATTTCAACCAAGAATCAAGTACTCTACAAAACTGAGCATAATATTTCAGGGAAAAACATGAACGTTCACTGAAATGGGTGACTTTCAAACTTTTGTGATGAAAAGATCATAGATGAATAGAAAATCTGATCTTCAAATACAATATTCAAGAAAAACATTAAAAAGAACATAGGGGGAAAAAGTATGGTATTCTATAAGGTTAAACTGCTTACATCCCTACCTGGGAAGATGACACTTATAACTGTTAAGAACTATGTCTCTATTAGAGCAGCTAGAAGGAGTATACTTAGAGAGAGAGTATAGGTATAAGTTGACTTTAATGTGATGATTAAAAAAGATAAGTTGTGGGAAAAAAAAGGATTGTAGTGGGAGAATAGGAAAGGTGGGTGCAGAATGAGGTACATTATATCACATGAATATGCATGAAAGATGTACAATGTATTACACTAGAGGGAAAGAAAGGAGGATGTGAGCATTGTTTGAAGTTTACTCTCATTGGATTTGACTCAAAAAAGGAATAACATACAAACTCAAGTGGATAGAGAAATCTATCTAAGATTTCTTGGGGAAATAGTAGGGTAAAAGTGAGAAAAGGAAAGCGTGGCTGATAGAAGGGAGGAAAGATTGTGGGAGGTGATGGTCAGAAGCAAAATACTGGAGGGGATACAGGGTGAAAGGAGAGAGAAAAATATAAAAAGCAGAAAAACAGAATGGAGAGAAAGATGCAGATAGTAATCTAACTGTGAGTGACCTCTCAAATAAAATGGAAAGGGATAGTAGAGCAGATTAAAAACCAGAATCCTATAACATATTGCTTACAAGAAAGACATTTGAAAGAGAGGAACACACACAGAGTAAAGGTAAGGGGCTAGAGCAGAATATATCATGCTATACAAGTGAGGGACCTCAACCTCCACCTCTGAACTAGATAAATCTAATAACAAAATAAACAGGAAAGAAGGAGGTGAATAGAATTTTAGAAAAGTTAGATATGATAGACCTCTGGAGAAAACTGAATTAGCATAGAAAGAAATACATCTTTTTTTCCAGTGGTACATGATACCTATACAAAAATTCACCATGTGTTAGGGCATAAAAACCTCACAATCAAATGTTGAAAGGCAGAAATATTAAATGTATACTTTTCAGATTATGATGCAATAAAAATTCAAAAATTTTGGAAATTGCAGGAATGCCCATCATTCAGGGAATTGCTGAACAGGTTGTGGTATATGAATGTAATGAAATACTGTTATTCTATAAGAAATGATAAGCAGGCAGATTTCAGAAAAACCAGGACAGCCTTACATAAACTGATGTTGAATGAAGTGAAAAGAACCAGTAGAACATTCTATACAGTAACATCAACATGGTGCAATGATCAACTATGAAAAACTTCATTCTTCTCAGCAATACAATTATACAAGACAATTCCAGAAGTCTCATGATAAAAAATATTATCGACATCCAGAGAAAGAACTATGGAGTCTGAATGTACATTGAAGCAAACTATTTTCCTTTTTTTATTTTTTGTTTTTGTTTTTGGTGGATTTTCCTTTTTGTTATGTTTCTTCTTTTGCAACATGACTAATATGGAAATATGTTTACATGATTGCACACTTATAACCTATATCAGACTTCTCACATCTTGGTGAGGGGGAGGGGAATGATAGGGGGAAAAAATTGAAACTCAAAATCCTATAAAAATGAAAGTTGAGAACTATCTTTACATGTAATTGGAAAAAATAAAATACTATTTACCAAATAAAATAAAATGAGACACGTAAGACTTTTCCATTCACTTAAATACGTAGAGCTCATTGTAGGGTCATCAATTTGCTTAATTTCAATATTGTTGTCTCTCAGGGAATAGGGAAGACAGAGGAGAAGGAAAGAGATTGTGAATGGCCAGGATGTGGAGCAGTCAAAGTACACAGAACATAAATTGTCCATCTTATATGAACACAATTTGTGGTACCCCAAAATTATTAAGAATTACCAAAATATGACATACAGAAACAATGTGAGCACTGGCTGTTGGGAAAAGGTTCCAGTGGACTTGCTTGTTGAAGACCTGTCACAAATACTATATATATAATATATGAAAGTCATTATTAGCAAGATGCAATCAAATGAGGTGTGCCTGTATAATACAGCATGATTTCAAGAGGCAATTTTCCCAAAATTTTCTGGAGCTCTTAGACAAAACAGGAACCAATTTATTTTAAGACCATGACAATTTCAAGTTTAAAAAAGCTGAAGAAGTACCAAAAGAACATTCTATTTGGGAACGATTTCTCCCTCAAATGAACAAAATAACTTCAGGAGAGGAAATTACAAATATTGGGTGAGGGGGTTACTGGCACCACTGTAATTTTCTTTGAGAGGTGTGGAAATTGCATCATAAGATCATACATAGAGAAGTAAAAAAAAAAAATAATACCTTACGGGTCATTTAGTCCATCTTTATTACTTTATAGACAAGAAACCAAAGTCTGGGGAGATAAATTACTTGTCAAATACCACACAATTAACATGTCTTAGTAGTTTTTTTTTTTTTTTTGTCACAGAACAAGAAGGGAAAAGGGAAATATATTGGAAAGGGAAGAAGGAACAATGGGAGTGAAGTTCCTGTTACATAATAGAGATACATGAAATGAAGACTATAGAAATGTGAAAGGTTTGGAGGAAATGGGAACTCATGATGAATTTCTTCTATTCTGCACAAAGGAAGCTTAAACACATATATGTGTGTACACACAGAGACAGTATGGTGTAGGAATGCATTTTATTTTGCAGAGAATAAGGATACTGGGAAAGGGGGAAGGGAGAGCAGAATCATCAATTAAGAAGAATAGTAAGTAAAGGAAACTACAATGTGGGAGGGTGGAGCAGGAAGTGAGAACTTTAAAAAAAAGGAAGGAAGAAAGGGCAAAAATCTACTAGAAGTGTTGGACAAGATCAAGAAAAGGGGTGCAAGAGAGCAGAATCGGATCACCACTTAGAGATCACTTCTGTAAACATTCTTTCTCATCATCATCTTCTTTCTATAGAGGAGGACACAGGGAAAGAAAGGAGAGGGAAATTCCAAGAAGAAAGGATTTAATAAAATATACAAGTAAATGTAAGAACCATGTAATTAAAAGAGATAAACTCATTCATAAAATAGAAGTGAAAAGTGGAATGGATTAAAGAAGTAAGTCCAAAACTATATTGAATATTAAAAAAAAAATACAACACTCAAAAGATAAAGACTCACACAGAGTTAATATGAGGGGTTGGAGTAAAATCTACCTTGTATCAAGTGTAGTAAATGAAAGCGTGAGTAGCAAGCATGATGGAAAAAATGAAAGAGATACAGGGAAAACACAATAAGCTTAAAGGCCCCATAGATAATGAATAAATAACAACACTTCAATATTATGTGTAATTTAATAATATATACACCAAATGGTAGATCAAAAAAATACTTTATAAATGGATTTCAGGAAGAAATGCATAGTTAAATTATCAGAGTGCAGAAAGTAAAACTTGAAATTACCTCTTTCCATCCTAGAAAAAAAAAAAACATAATGAAAGCAAGGAAAGAAGAAAGGAAGGAAAGAAAAGTAAAAGGATAATCATAATACCTTACCATTGTGCAAGATGATAAATCCTAAATGATTACTCAATGAGAATAGGTAGAAATTTATATATTTCTCAGTGAGATATGTTGCCTTTTTGTACTCCAGGAAGTGGAGTATTCAAACAGAAAAAACTCAGAAGAGCAGAAATATTAAACAAATCATTTACTAATTATAATGCAATGAAAAGTGTATGCAATAAAATTTCTTTTCAGAAAGTAATAAAATTAGTTGGTGACTGAATAACTTAATCATAAAAAAATCAGTGAATCAAAGAACAAACCGGAGAAGCAATTCGAAAGGTCATCAAAGCAAATAGCAACAAGTTGACAGCATTAAAAAAAAAAAAAACCTTAAAGAAAACCAGTAAAGAAGTCATTGAGAATATTATATACACGTTTAAAATTTTCATATAAATATTCTTTAAATATATTTATATAATGTATCATATATATAATATGAAACTCAGATTAACATAACAGAAAAAAAGATTTCTTTCAAATAATTTATTTTAGAAAAGAAAGCAAAAATAAGGACTGGATAGAAGAAAGATCAATAGATTGAGAGATGGATAGAGGGATGGATGAATGGCTATAAATTAAATTTATATCTATATCTATGTACTTTGGTATATATTTGTATATATATACATATACACACATAATATAAATATAGATGTGGTTTCATCAACAAAAGAATCAAGGATTGGATCAACAAAATAAAATAAAAACTAGAAAAAATTAAAAATCTAAAACTAAACATGAAAGCACAAATTCAACATATCAAGAAAAAGATTAATGAACCTGAAATGTTAAAGAGACAACATTGAATTAATTTTAAAAACTCAGTTGTTTTATAGTTATATAGTTATCTAGTCTAATTTAAAATACAGAGATGAAATGATACCAAAAATTAAAAAGAAAATTCATTATATTTAAAGATGAAACATGAAATTTCAGAACCTATTTTCCCATTATGTACAAAAACCCCAACATACAAAAATCATTAATTTCTTTAAGAATGCATATTTCCAGATTAATAAATCAAGAAAGAGATCTTTTAAACAAAACTTAATATCATGGAAAAGAAACTGAAGAAGCCATACATGAACATCCAAAGGCATGTGTGTGGGGAGTGGGAGGGGAGATCAGATAGATTTACAGGTGAATTCTATCACTCATTCAAAGAAAAATCATCACACAGAAAACTGCAAAGAAAATAATAAAAATTAAGGGAATTTTTTTCTAAACTGTTTCTATGACATAAATATGGTCTTGATAATTGATTTAAATAGAAAAATTAACAGAAAGAAAATTGTACATAAATGTGCATAATGAATTTTGACATAAATTATTACAAAACAGGCTGATAAAACAGAACATTGAAATGAAAATATCTGAATATGATGGATTTTTACCTGGAATACCATATTCATTTAATATAGGGGTGGAAGCTATAACCATAAGGAAACATACTAGCAGCAAAAACATCATTTTATATCCTTAATTACATGAATAGGTACTGTATATTTACAAAGTCCATAAGAATCAATTGAGAATAATTTAAACAATGAATCAATTCAACAGTACTGCATAACATAAAATAAATCAATATAACTAATAGGCATTTCTGTATGTTATCAACAGAAAGAACAGAAAAAAAGGAGAATTTTTTTTCTCAAAATCATCATGGACAATAAAATATGTGTTTGTATATCTACTATCTATCAAAAGATACATAGCAATGATATGAACACACACACACATACACACACACACACACAGACACACACACACACACACACCAGAAGAGCAAAAATAAAAACAACCCTTAGAAAATTAAAGAGACAAATAAATATTTAATTAATTAATCATCAGCAAGCTTTGCCAGTATGATAAAATATTATTACTAACTGTAATAGTGACTTTCAGAAGAGGACTGAGTTTGGAGGGAAAGATGAGGTACATTTTGAACAGGCTAAGTGTGAGATTAATGTGAGATATACAGTTCAAGATGATGGAAAGGCAGTAGGCAATGACTGGAACTTTGTACAGAGGTATAAATAGATGTGGATATTATCTTCTTAGAGATGATAATTGAATGAATGGGAGCTAAAGAAATCATCAGGTGATAGTAGAGGGAGAAGAGAAGAGAACAAATAAAAGATTCTTGGGGGACAGTCATACTTCTTGGGTATAACATAATAAGTATCCAACAAAGGAGACTAAGAGGAATAATCATACACATAAGAGGAAAAGACATATAATGCATTGAGCTTTCTGTAGGAATTTATCTGTGTAGGGGAGGAGAGATAACAGTCAATAGCTAGTGGAGATAGTATGATCAAGAGAGGGATTTTTATGATTTAAATTTGACTAAAACAAGATTTGACCTAGAGATGGCACTGCTAGACCTATAAGGAGTTAAGTGAAAGAAAGAAAAATTTCACAGCATCCATAACAGTATTTCTTTAGAGTGTAGCAGGAAAAAAATAAAGAGAAACAAAGAGTACTCATTGATTGAGAAGTGTTTAAACAAAGTGTAGCACTTTGTGGCACAAATTAATGGAACATTACTATTATAAGAAATGATGAACATGAAAAATTCAAACAATTGTAGAAATATTCATAGAACCCAGAAATATTATACACAATGGTACAATGGAATAAGTAGAAAGAAAAGGAAAAATAACTGAATGCTATGTATTGTAATGAACATTCTTCATTTTAAAAGAGAGATGTATGAAATATGGCTTGTGATTTCAGATGTTAATATTCCACTTGGTTTGGCTGATTTGATGAGGACAAAATGAGACAATATTAGTAAAGCACTTCAGAATCCTTAAAATCATATATAAATGCTAGATATCACAATTTTTAAAATCTTTATTAAAAGGGAAAGCTTTCTGGCTATGAGAAGGGGAGAAAGACTCACAAATGAAATACAATATAAAAACAAAAGTTTTTTTTTAAGGATGTAAAAAAGATAGAAGCAAAGGTAATTAATAAAGGATAAATACTGAAGTCCAAAATGGAATAATTTACATAGAGTCAGGAGTGCTAATTTTCAGCATGTTCTGAGGCTAGTGAGAAAAAAAAGAAAGTGAACAATGTGTAACTATATTGAGGGAAAGTGGTGAATTAAAGCAATGATAAGAGGGTGTCCAAGAAGAATGGGGAAGTGATAGCTGATGTCAGAGAATACAGAAAGCTTCCTTTACTATTCTTTTTTCAGTTTTCTCCCAAAGAACAATAACTTTTGGAGTAGAAAGGACAGAACACAGGTGATTAATGGGCAGTAGATAAACAGGATAGGAAAGGAGGTGATAAGAATATATATAGCTCCCCTTGGTGAAATCAAGTCTCCTGGGTCCAGATAAACCACAACTTAAGTCCTTAAGCTTTTCACTTGTTTTCCTAGGACTTCATAATCCTTAAACTGAGTTTAGTAGGTTCCTTTTATCAAGTCAGTCAAAAAAAATGTCTCCCATAGTACTCATGAAGGATTCACTACCAATCACATCATGTATTTTCTGCTAATGATTCATACTATGTGTCTTCTCTCTTGTTCTGACATTCAATCTTCATCATTTTATGGAATAAATAAAAAGCTGCTCTCTCCTTAGACAACCCAGCTCTGCTTTCTGTGGAAAAAAATTCTCAAAACTATTTTATAATCTCAAAGAATTCATCTTCTGTGTGTTTGTGTGTGTGTGTGTGTTGGGGGTGGGGGCTATACGCCCCCCTCCAGTTTGTAATTCCCTCTATCTCTTCAGATTCATTTTCCTCTTTGATTCTTCCTTAATGCATTACTTCCACCACCCCTCTCCATCCCCAGGATCCATTCATTTCCTCTCTGGAGCTTGATAATAAAGAGGTCCTTCTCCTGGCTCTGGCACTAAGTATCAGTATGACCATGTGGCTTTGGACAAATCATTTAATCTCTCTGAGCCTCCATTTCAATATCTGTAAAATGAAGGATTGGGTTTATAACCTCTTAGGTATTTTACAACCCCAAATCCAATCATGTCCCTCTCCATCTTTACATGTGGAGCTCCTATCCATCCCACAAACCCCTCCCCCTCAAATTCATCTAAGAAGCCTTGTCCAACTTTCATCCCCTTTGAATCTTTCTTCCTTGGTCTTAACAATGCATGTGGTTTTGGAATTCTCAAATGTACCTGGTTTATTTTACCTATTTGTGTTTATATCTTGAGAAAAAGAACCAGAAGACACATCTGTGTGATGTAAATTTTGTCCCACAACATTTATCTCTCCGGCCCCACCCATGCCTAAGGCCATATTCTGCCTCTGATGGGTAAATACTGGTTTGTATTTGAAGTATCTGTATGGTGTAGTGAACAGCTGTGTATTCCCTTTCTGTAAATGCAGATGAGAAAACATTCTGAAACTTAAAGTGTTAGAAAGTTGCCCAGGGCACTGAGATATTAGATGACTTCTCCAGGTTCCAAAAATCTTATCTCCTTGAACTTTCTTCTCTAGAAAACTGCATCAAAGAACCTGTATTCTCCCTTTATTTGAGACTCTGAGCCTCCAGTTAGACATATTACCCCGGCATGACATATTTTGTTATATATGTTCTTCTCTGGGGATGTTCCCCACAAAGGCCTGTGTTTAACAATCTTTATAAAAAACAAACAAATTAAACACATACACACACACACACACACACACACACTTCCCCATGCTCAGAAAGATGAGGTTCAATGCACCTCTAGAGCTAGATTCCTCTTTCTATTTCCTACATAGGTTAAATGTACAGGTTACCCCTAAAGTGACCTATCATTTTAGTCCTATACCATTTCTTCCCTTTAATTGGTACAAGTACCTACTCAAATCTCACAAAATGATTGCTAGGATATGGTCACATTTTTATAATTACTTTAACATTACTTTGTGGAACTATTTCTGTGATTAGATCCACAGCTTTGAAGATCCATCCCCATAAGTATTGTGAATACAGAGACAAGTAGGGTCCCCTAATGCTAAGATTACCATTTCAGGGACAATCACTTCTAATATAAGAAAGACTGTAATCTTTATTCCTTAAAGAAACTCTCCAAGATAATGGATTGTTTTATCTTATCTTGAGAAGAGGTCTCTCTGGGCTTGAAAACTCTAATTTAATGAAAAATATTACTGTCTTTTTACTGTGGCTTGACCTAAATACTGTAAGAATTCTGTCTGTCTCTCTTCTTACCTAAAACATAGTGATAGGCTCATAACCTCTCTTTCTACCTCTACTAACTGTATTCTCTGTGCTGTTACTCAGGAATTTTCTGTTGCACTATTATTTTGGATTATATCGCTACACAAAAATCTTCATTATTTTATTCACCTGCTATTTTCTCATTTACCCCCCATTGTCTCTTGGGTCTTTAAATTATAGAATTCCTACCCCCACCTGGGACAGGTTTTTTTTTCCTCACATACCCACCTGTATCTCTACCTACTTCGTAGTTTCTTCAAGATCCATATCAAAGACTATCTCCTCCATAAAACATTCCCTTATGAAAGTCATTTTTTCCCTCTTTGAATTTCTTAATTCACTTTCACTAAACTTCTTTATATTGATCTCAATTTCTCTTATATCTTACCTTTTCTTGTGACTAGTCAACCTCAACTAGAATCCCCCTTAGCCCTCCTTCTCCTCACTGCTACTGAAATCTCATTAAATGGTAAAGTTCAGAAGGTAGCCAATGACATATATATATATGTATATATATATATATACACACACACATATATATTTACACATATATATGTGTATATATACACACACATATGTACACACACATACACACATATGTGTATATATACATATATATGTATATACACAGACACACACACACATGTATATCTTTGTATCCTTCAGCCCCTATGTCTAACATCATTCTGCATTTTTCATTTTCTTTGAGAGAAGAGATGTTAGGCATTCAGAACCTTGGAGTTCATCGCTTATTATAATTCTCCATGGGGAAAAAAAAATCTAGACAGGAAAGAAAAATCATTGTGAACTCTAGAGATTCTTAGAGAGGTATTTGGAGAACTGAGAGCTTGAATAAATTGCTGTACTTTATACCATCAGTATGAGTAAAAACAGGACTCGAACCCAGGTATTTTTTGACTCAAAAATCTTTAGCTAATATACTGGGGTGATTCTCATGATATGTTTCATATTATACATATCACAGAATATATTTATTTGTTTGATCTTCAAGGAAAGATATAATGTTTATTCTTCCCAACAAATATCAGCCATACAAAAATATTTGTCCAACTCACATGACTTCTGGGTCCAAACGTAGGAAATAGAAAAATGAATGTTGCTCCTCCTTGGTAATGATGCCATGAGAAGCAATGTTGGTGAGAGAAGTATAGAGAAAGGGATGAGGATGGCAGTTGGATATAAGGAAGAATAATTGGGAAGAGAGCTATTTTTCTGCCACATAGGATAGACTTAATTAAATATTGCAGAATCAATAAAAAGATAAATGAATGATCAGATTTTTAAATTGATTCATTATGGGAGAAGATGGCTATCTTAAGTGACTATATTCATCCATTTTATGAAGTTTTACCTTCTATCAATAATCCCAGAAAGAATGATAATAATGATGCTGATGATGATGATGGCAATAACATTTATGTAGGGCTTTGAGGTTTATATTTCACTATACATATAGTATATCATTTAAAGTGTCAAGTTGGTCTTCCTAAAGCTCAGAGGTGACCATGTCACATTTCCCAACCTCATTCAATAAACTCAAGTGGCCTCATATTACCTCCAGGAACAAATATAAAATCCTGTTTCATGTTCAATGACTTTCATAACCTTGTTTGCCTTTTGACACCTTGCTCAGTTCCATGTACTCTGTTTTTCAATGACACTAGCCTTGATTTCTCTTCCTACAATATATGATGCTCCATCTCCAAACTCCAGGTGTTTCCACTGACTGTCCCTTACAACTGAAGTTCTCTCCTTCCTTTTCTATGTCTTGGTTTCTGTGACTTCCTTCAAGTCCGAGAAGATATCCAATCTTCTATAAGTAATCTTTCTCAATAATGGACAATGCTCTTGTTCTTTCCCACTCACCAATGGAGTGAAACAAGACTGTGTGCTTGCTCCCATGCTTTTTAGCATGATGTTTTCAGCCATATTGTAATAAAATGCCTTCAATGAGGACAAACACAGCATCTGATGAATACTGTGCTGATGGCAAATTCTTCAACTTGAAGGCTATAAGCCAAGAACAAAAAGGAGGGAGTGTTGGTGCATGATTTTCTGTTTGCAGATGATTATGCTCTCAATGCAACCTCTGAAGCTGATATGCAACAAAGTATGGATCAACTCTCTGCTACTTGTGTGAATTTTGGCCTAACAACACCAAGAAAACACAGGTGCTCCATCAGCCACCATCACACCATCCATACACGGAACCATCAATTACAGCAAATGGAGAAGTTTTGAATGCTGTGGATAAGTTCACTTACCTTGGTAGTGTACTTTACAGGGTTGTACATGTGGATAATGAGGTTGATGTGTCCATTGCCAGAGCTAGCTCAGTGTTTGGGAGGCTCCAAGGGAAGGTATGGCAGAGGACAGGTATTAGACTGATTACCAAACTGAAGGTCTACAAAGCTATGGTGCTGACTCATTGTTGTTGATCTGTGAAACCAGGTCAGTCTACCAGCACTATTCCAGGAAAATGATTCACTTCCATTTGAATTGTCTTAGGAAGATTCTGAAGATCACTTGGCAGGACAAGGTGCCAGACACTGAGGTCCTTACTCAATCTCAACTGACAAGCATTCAAACTCTGCTTCAGAGAGCCCAACTTATATGGGCTGGCTACATTGTTGAAATGGAAAATGTCTACTTGCCAAAAAGACTATTTTACGGAGAACTCACACAGGGCAAATGTTCACATGGTGGTCAGAAGAAGTGATACAAGGACACTTTCAAGGCCTCTCCCAAGAACTTTGGAATTGATTGTGTGACATCGGAAACACAGACACAGGACTGCTCAGCATGGTATTCCCAAATCAGAGAAGGTGCTGTGCTCTATGAGCAAAGCAGAATTGAAACAGCTCAAAGGAAGAGCAGGATGCACAAGTTTGTTGTATCCACCCCAAATGCTCTGAGGGAGTATTTGTGCCGATCTGTGGCAGATCATTGAGAGCTCATTTTGTCCTGATCAGCCACGGTTGGACACACTGAATCTTGACTCAAGCATACTGATGTCATTTTGGTCCTCTTCAAGAATGAAGGACAACAACGAACTAATCCTGAAACCTCATAAAATTTCTTGAAATTTATGGGCAAGATTTCTTTCTTAAGGACCCAATTAAAACCCAATTTACTCTGGTTCTCACTGATTGGCCAAAAATAGCTTACGCCCCACTTAGTGGTCATTATTTGGCCTCTGATTGGCTCAGAGTAAATGTAAATAGCAATTGTTTCTGTTTTGGTCAGGGTCTTCCCTTCCAAGAATTATTTGTTTTTTGACTAGGTAAAAGAGGCTGTTTTTTGGTCTCATTTCTTATCTAGCCTTGATCACTGAATGGGTGCTCCCTCAGATAAACTGAAACCTGGGAAAGACCTTAGCATAAAAAGACCAAGGTGACTTGCTACATCCAAGGGCATCTCCAATAGTTCTGACTTATATCTTGCCACTGGACCCAGATGGCTCAGGAGAGAACGTGAGACTTGTGACTATGCACAGTTCTCCTTCACTTAAATCCATTCCACTTACCAGTCATGGCATCACCTTCCTGATGCCATCATCCTTGTTGTGAACAAAGGATAAACAATAACAACAAAAAAAACAAAAATGCTAGTGACTTTCCTCTGTTGATTAATTCCCCTTTATCCTGTATATCCTTGCTGGTATATATGTTTTCTCCACCATTAGAATGTGAGCCCTTTTAGGGCAGAAAATGACTTTTTCTTTTCTTTGTACCTCCAAAGCTTGACACAGAGCTTCATCAATACCTGTTGATTTAACTTGATAGGTAGTCACATATGAAGGCCTATCCAAAATTCAGTTTAGTATTCAAAAGTCTTATTCAAAAAGTTTTATTTTTTTTAAATTCTGAATAAGTGATTTAAAGAGATTTCATTTGAAAAATCCTTCAGAATACTAAATCCCACTGTAATAGATGTTGGAGGACTTGTAGGTTTGTTTATTTCATATACACAGTATTTTGAGTGAAAATCCTATAATCATTTTAGGTAAAGCTTACTGTGGAGGAAACTCCAGAAGTTTTATGGTACAATAGAGGCCATTCCATTATGAAGAGGAGATGCCCTAAATTGTTTCCTCTTTTCAAATAACGAATATAGCAGTAATTAGCTGAAAAGAAGAATCAGCATCCTCCACAGTTAGCAATTCTAAGCTAAGGGGCACACTTTAAATTCAACTGAGGTCCCTCCTTTCTCCACAGATGAACTATGGCCCAGTGGCATTTTGGATGTTAGTGACCCTCTTAGCCATATGTTTGTGCCAGGCTCTGCACATCTTCCTTCTATAGTTGTCCCTACTTGTACCTGGAACAGAATTTGCTCTGAACTTTAATCATTGAAACACTCCCTAAATGTGCAGATATCTATCTAGTCTGAGACAGTAGTATTAGAAAACTGCCTGTGGGAACTGATAAGGGATCACATATCTCGTATTTCAAATTGTGATTGGCTCATAGAGGAGAGAAGTTGTATGGTTTATAAAAAATCATTCAAACAGTCACTAATGTAAATATTTACCTTGTTTTCAGGATTCACAGCTAAAAAAAGAGCTAGACACATGAATAGCAAGCTGACCCCATCAGTCTAAAAAACTAGTCTTCAAATTATTTTTCCTTATAGAATTTATAATTTACAATCCCCCATTAAAATGCAAATGCTAGAGGGAAGGTTAATACTGCAGGCCTTTGGAGGCAGGATACATAGTGAAAAGATGAATGTTTTCCAGGCAGCGGACACAGATTCAAATACAATCTCTGCCATTTACTCTCTGGGTGTCCATAGGCAAGATGTTCAAACTTTTGGAGCCTCATTTTCCTTACCTGTAAATCTAAAGGGTTGAAATACACAATCTGTGAAAGTTCAATACACTTATCAATCTATGATCCTAGGAACATCAGTTCTTGAAATGTCATTTGTTGATATGATGTTTGTACCAGGAAGGTATGAAGTCAGTGCCAATCAATCCAGACATCAGATACAGTACATAAAAAGGCAGTTTGTCCCTGGGTTGCAACTATACCACAATGTTTTCTTAAGAGTTGAAGTTATCGAGAAGAGTAATTTACACAATGAGCAAAATAATGTAAAGAAAAAAAGACTTCAGAATTTGCATGATATCTGTAAACAATCATGAATTCAGATGATTGATGTTGAGGCATGTTTTCTACTTCTCAGGAAAGGGGTAAACTACACAGGTAGAATGAAGCATACATTTGTTAACATAACCAGTGTGTTGATTTTCTTTTTTTCTTTTTTTTTTTTTTTTGTTGGATTGTGTATATTTTACCAGGGAAGTTTCTACTGGGAAATGAGACAGGAACTATTGGAAATAAAAATAGCAAATATAAAGAATAAAGCATCATTTTAAATGAAAGAAAAAGCTTAACAGTATTCTGCATGTTGTTTGAAGAAGGAATGGAAGAGAAGGAATAAGAGCAGCTTGAGGCTTCAGAACTTTCACAGTATCCTGATAAATATTTCATCTCTCTTCATAAAGAACACCCATATCTATCCTTATTTAAAAGGTATACATCATGAAAGACATTGCACCCAGTATATCCAGTCCTTATAACAGCAGCCAGTTACAAAATGGTTTAAAAAGTATGGGTTGTGGTGCGGGAGTGGGCAGTGAGTACGTTGTTGTTAGATTCTAAGATTTGAGATTTCTTTTGACCAGGGATTAGATGGGTTTGCCACCTGTCCCTATGGGAATATGTCTATATTTTTCATGAGAGCCTTCACTAGAAAAATGTGTTTCAATTTACATCAATTTTTAAAGTAGGAAATCTCTTGGGTAAAGTGAATCACTCCTTTCTGTGAATATTAATTAACATAGACCCTTCAAAGATCTTTGAGGTTGTGAATGCTCCAAGTTATATAGCAGTCTTGTTTCATTGTCTACTATATAGTAGAGTGGAGGTGTTTACTTTCACCAGATAATTAATATAGCTGCAATACTTAATGTTGAAATTAAAATATCTTCAGGCTTTTAATAGAATTATAAAATGATGTTTTGTTAAGTTTCTCAAATAAGGGGTTTAATATGGCTGTTTATAAAACCTAAATATAGCATGACTGTTGAATTTATAGTAACATGAGTCTTTCCAGATATTATTTAGTCTTTATAGGATTATAGGATGTATAGCTGGATAGTACATAAAAGATCAATCTCACATAAAAGGAAATTGAGGCCCAGAGAAGATAAGTGACTTGACCAATGTCATAGAGTGTATTTAACTGAGCTTGTATTTGAGCTCAGAATGATACGAGAATGTAAGTTAATTCAAAAACTGGAAATGTAATTTAAAAATACCTCTATCTGGTGGATGAAATTTAATTATTCCCAAACTACAGAATGAGTGGCCTAAAGTGAGATATTTCATATAAATCTGAAAACATTCTAAATAAATAAGCATTTTTTACCCTTTGAATCATGGATAGATTTTAAGGGAAGATTGGGAAGGTGAAATCATTAACATAGAAATGAATTCTTCTTTCTTTATGCACAGTCTTCCAGGTGTGTTAAGTAGTTTATAGATTTTCAGTATGTATTTATAACTTCCTCAGTGACAGTGGTAACATTTTTTAAAGGAGAGAGGGTGTGGGGGGAAACCACTGATTTAGGAAGCCATTTTCTGCATCTGATTGACATGTAGTCAAGGGAATTCTAGGTACACTAAAAATGTCTCTCAAGTGCCTCGTTAGCATAGAGAAAATCTGTGAATTACTCCTGAAGTATTCCATTTTACAGCAGATTGCTTAACATGCTCTGAGGCTGAGCATTCAGGTGAGCTGGATTAATCTGTTAAATGGTGTGAAAAATTAGGTATCTCTAGCTGGGTTAGGACAATGAAGCGAGTCCTATAACATTTCAAGGAACTTCTAATTTCCGCATTTTTCAAGATAAAACAAAGGTAGAAAACAAATCTTGGATTCTTTTTTGTTTGTTTTCTTCAGATTTTTACCTTACATATCAGATTGGAAAAAGCAGAACAAATACTCTTTGTTCATAAATAGATGCACTTCCTGTGTATAATCAAAGACTCAGAAGACCCCTGAAAATGCCATTTGCTGAAATACCTTATCCCAAAAGTCTTAGTGAAGTTTTAAATGATTAAGGCTTAATACATTAAAATGTGTTAACTTAAACATTTCTCTAATTCTTTTATAGATATAACTCCAAAGGCTTCATAAAAAAAGTAACAAGCATCTTATACTTTCATATCCTCTGAAGAGCTTGGAAAGATATACATCTAAACCAGTTAAGTAGTAAATGACTTGTTGATTGACAAAGCTATGACTAGGCTTTCATATCTGGGACAAATAACACAAATGGCATTAAAATTAGGTAGGTTAAAGCAAATCCTCAATTTGGTAAATGCTGAAGAGGGGAAGAGCTCATCTACATTTCTGAGCTTCAAATTCCAACTAAGGATCTTTACTAGCTATATGCTAAACTCTATTTTGTTAGTTTTGTTTCTTTTGTTTTTGTCCTTGGCTAAAAAAAAGACTTTGAGGGCTGTCTGTGCCCTCTGAATTCAGTGTCCTGTGGCAACCCCACCCTAGTTGATTGATGTCTTATGGTCTAGTCCCCTGTAACTAAATAACAGTCAGTGCAGAAACCATGTAATAGGATTATTTTAAAAGCCTTAAATTGGTAACCTGTTGCCATCTTTAATCATCTTTACAGTTGAGAAGTGTTATTATCTAACCTAATTCTTCCTTCCTTCAATTTAATACTTCTTTCAGTTCAAATTACTGTCCTTTCAATGTTAGCTAAAAATGAAGATTAGAGAAGAGGTCTTTGTTTTAAATTGAAAATATCAGCATTATCTAGTAACTGGACACTAATAACCTGTTAAGACACTTAAATTCAGCTATTCACTTAGACCTCATCATTGTAATGGATATCTATACTGAAAAGGTTATTCCAGAATTCTCATTTTATTAAGAAGGCTACTGAATTATAAAGGCATTTTTTAACAGGGTCACCTAGCAAGTTATGACATCAAAGTGAGATTTCTTAGTGAAAGTATTCCTTTTTTCTCTGACTATCTGGCCAAGTTTTTTTTATCAGGCTCCTGAGATACGAACACTTAAAATGTAGGGGGTAATTTTTTCTTACCCAATTTTCTCACTCCCCTTTTCTGACTATGGATTTTACCACCATGAATCAGGTTCCAGATCCCTTCTCACTTTTTCAGCCTGGAAGATCTCTCCTCTTCTCTCAATCCCTTACCTCATTGATGAGTATTTTCCCATAACCTGCATTTTAAGGAATAGCCCAGGACCACAATTCTTCAGTCGCTTCCTAACTCCAATTCTTCTAGGGCAGGACCTGTTATTCTCATGACTCAATTTGTACCTACAGAATTAAACACATTGTCTGATACACAGTAAGGGCTTAATAAAAGTTTGTTAATTTGACTTGTTGATTATCATGAAGGAGGGAGAAACAGCATTTTAAAAGACTATCACTAGTGGAAATCAGAATCCTCCAATAGAATATATTCTACATGAGGGTAGGTATTTTTTGGTTTTCTCTTCATAGCCCACGAGCTTATCATAGTGTCTTAGATTGAATATTCAATTAAGAAAGGATAATACTTAACAAATATAGCATTTTAAAATTAGAATACTTTTTTTTTTATATTACATGTTCATAAGGATTAGAAGACAAATTGGAATCAGGAAAACTGAGTTTTAAATCTTGACTGAAACACTACTTAACCCCTCTGAGTCTGTGTTCACTTATTTGATTAAATGTAAATATCATAGCACCTATTTCAAAGGACAGTTATGGGGAACCAATGGGAAAATGCATTTAAAGTGTTTTGAAAGCCTTAAAACACTATGTAAATCTGAACTTTTAGAGCTATCTCCCACCCAAAATTCACACAAACTATTTGTGCCCAACCTGTGATAGAGCCTTCCAGCATTGACCCCGAAATTGTGATGTCATTTTGGTCCTTTTTGAGCAGGAAGGACAAATAATAACAAAACAACAAATCTGAACTATTTTATAACTCTGATTTTTCTCATTCCAACTGAGGAAACGTTAAATTTTACTCCATTTATATTGTTATTAAAATATTGCTTTAGAGCAAAGCTGTAAGTTAAGTAGCATGAAATTATCACTGCCACGTAGTTTATAAGAAAACAGAGGTTTGGAAAAGTTAAGAAAAAACTGGTCCATGACCACTGAACTATCAAGAGTTGGAGGTAAGACATCAATGCAAATCTTGTTTCTAATTTAGACATTCTATCATGCTCCATTTCCACCGCGTTCCTACTCCAATATTTGTTGGATTGAACTAAAATGACAAGTAAACATTTTTTATTTACTGGGATTGAACCAGCATAGTATCAGGATATATAGAAGAAAGAATGTAGTCTCTTTTTGGTCTCTTTCTGTTTCTGGTCTTGGTGGGAAAAAATTCAGACATGTAAAGGAAGGCAACTTAAGTCTAGTCTCATAAGTAGCATAAAACTACAGACGAAAGGAAGCCAAGTGACTTGGTGAGTGGAAGACTGGAAAAGTAAATATTTCAGAGCTAATTGGATGTGCAAAAGAAGCAATTTAATATCTCTCCAGTAAGTTGCAACTTTGTAGCTAAAGGCTTTTGTGGCCAAAGCTTCCGTACTTGTTAACTCAGGTGGGACAAAGCAAAGTTCATAGTTTGGGGGCAGCTGTAAATAAATCCCAAGGCCTGTGACTTATTGACATATGAAGCAACAAAAGTGGGCAAAGTACTTTTGAAGTGGAATGCATAAAGTCAACAGTAGATTTAGCTGCAATTTATTAAAGCCATCTGTGTACATACCACATCTTTCTTGTTGCATTATTATTTCATTGAAGCCAGGAGGTAACATATTTTTCTTCAAAGTCCCTATAAAACAGTATAAATTGCAAATATTAGACACTTTTCAAAATATGTTTATTGAGCAAAATGATGAACAAATAGATTAATAATAGTTTGATTTAAGAAAAGAACTACATTTCACTGAAGTGAGGGCATTCCTTTATTTTTTTTTCTGTGTTGCCTCTTGACTTTTAAAAGTGTCCATAGACATTACTAATTTGTGAGAAATTGAATGTTTGTTCAGTTTACTTTGACAGATTTATTTAGATTTGACAGATAGATTTAGAAAGGACAAGAGATTTAATTGCATATTAACATATGAACTCTCAGTCCATGAGATTATATTTTTAGAGATTCACGTTATCTTTAAGTTCATCTCATTAAAAAAATCTTATTTTATAAATGAGGAAACTGCAATCCAGAGATATTAAGTGCATTGTCCAAGATCACACAGATATTAAATGGCAAAGCTAGACTTTGAAATAAGGTCTTTATAAAACAGAACCAAAATAACGAAAAAAAAAATAGAAGACAAAGTGAAATATTTCATTGGAACTGACCTGGAAAATAGATCCATGAGAGATAGTTGAAAAATTATTGGACTACTTGAAATCTATGATAATAAAAAGAGCCTAGATTTCATCTTTCAAGAAATTATCAAGGAAAACTACTCTGATATTCTAGAATCAGAGGGTAAAATATAAATCCAAGGAATCTACTAATCATGTCTTGAAAGAGATTCTGAAAGACAATCTTGTAGAAACATTGTAGCCAAATGCCAGTGTTCTCAGGTCAAGCAGAAAATACTGTAAGCAACCAGAAAGAAACAATTGACGTTGATTTAGCAACTAGTACATTAAAGGACAAAAGGACATGAAATGTGATATTCTGAAGGTCAAAGGAGATAGGATTAAAACCAAGACTCACCTACTGTTAGAGTAATTAGGGTGGGACTTTTCTTTTTTTTTTTTTTTTTTTACTGTTTTCTCTTTTCCAATACTAAAGTAATCAAGTGTCTTTGATTAAGTCTTACTAGGTGAAAAGCCTGAGGCCCACACCCTTTTGCTAACTAGGCATGAAGCCCCAGGCTCACACTCTTTTGCTGATTAAGTGTGAATCCTTCAGGCCCTAAAAAGGGTAAATAAACTCAGAGTTTAGTGTTTTGTCTGGGCCTCTCACTCAGTGGAAGAGTCTTGGTATGGACACCCTGGGTAGCTGCTGGAACCCCCCCCCCCCCCCCCGGACTTTGGAGAAACCCAGATGTTGGTGCTTCTCTGCTGGTAACTATGTATTGCTATAGATAGACTGGTTTGTGTTATTTGCAATGTTTTTACAATGCATGTTTGTAATTTCTGTTTGTATTTGCTCTGAAGTTCGGAGTGCTGGCTTTTCTCCCCTGGACTAAGTGAATGATATATGTATGTTTGATTAAAGTGAGATTGTTAAACTCTTAAAGTTGCTTTCCTTACAAACGCAGATCAAAGAAGCTCTGCTGCCGCTCTTGTTGATGGTCTTGTTGGGTCTTACATCCCTACAGCAGCTGCTGGCCAAATCATTGTTACACCTACCCAGCAAAACTGAGGGAAAAAATGGGAATTCAATGAAATAGAGAACTTTCAATCATTCTTGATGAAAAGACCAGGCTGAATAGAAGATCTGACTTTCAAATACAAGGATCAAGAGAAGCATGAAAAGGTAAACAGGAAAGAGAAATCATAAGTGACTTATTAAAGTTGAACTGTTTACATTCTTACAATATTTGTAACTCATGAGACCATTCTGAGTATTAGGGTAGTTGGAGGGAATATATACAATATATATGTATATACTGTATATGTATATGTGTGTATACATATATATATATATATGTACATATATATGTATATATATATTGACAGAGAGCACAGGGTGAATTGAATATGAAAAGATGATATCTAAAAAATAAAATTAAGGGGTAAGAGGAATGTATTGGTACAAGGGGAAAGGGAAAGGTAGAATGGGGTAAATAATCACATAAAAGGAGCAAGAAAAAGCTTTTATAGTAGAAGGGAAGAGGTGGGAGGTGAGAGCGAATGAATGAACCTTACTTTCTTTGGATTTGGCTTAAGGAAGGAATAGCATACATGCGCAATTGGGTATGGAAATCTACCCTATGCAACAAGAAAGTAGGAGGGAAGGGAATGGGAGGGGATGATAGAAGGGAAGGAAGATTAGGGGAGGGAGTAATAAAAAGCAAACAATTTTGAGGAGGGACAAGGTCAAAGAAGAAAACAGAAAAAAGTGGAGGGAAAGATAGAATGGAGGGAAATATAGTTAGTATTTCACAGCATGACTATTATGGAAGTGACTTGCATAACTACACATGTTTAAACCTATATTGAATTGCATGCCTTCTCAATGAGGGTGGGTGGGGAGGGAAGAAGGGAGTGAATTTGGAACTCGAAGTTTTAATTAAAAGTTAAAAATTGTTTTTACATGCAACTGGGAAGATATACAGGCAATAGGGTATAGAAATCTATCTTACCCCATAACAAAGTAGGGGGGAAGGGCATAAGGAGGGTGATACAAGGGAGGGTAGACTGGGGGAAGGAGTAATCAGAATACATGCCATTTTGTTGTGAGGGGAGCAGAGAGATGTGGTGAAAATTTGGAACTCAAATCTTTTGGAAATGAATGTTGAAAACTGAAAATAAATTAATTAAAATTTTTAAAATAGAGAAACAAGGTCCTCTGATGACATATGGAGAACAATTTTCATTGAACTATGCTGCCTCAACAAATAACTATAGCATATACGTAATGTGAAAGTTTACAGTAGGATTTCTTCATAATTACTCCCTGATAATAGGTAATAAAAGAATTATTGCCTCAGTTTTATGGATAAAGAAACTGAGCCTCTGAGAAGTCAAATATTATACCCATCATCACAGAGCTAGCGACTGATAAGGAATTCAATTCTATCCTGCCTGCATTCTAGTATAAGAAATGCGTTTGTGTGTGTGTGCGTGCGTGTGCGTGACTATATACTATTGCTATATAGATATATTATCTATTTGTATATATCATCATCAACAATATATATGTAATACCTAATATACTTTTGGTCAATATATTGGGAAATAAGAACCCATTACCAATATCAGTGAAAGAGGGTACATGTTTATAGATTTAAATCTAAGACTTTAGAAATCAACTAGTGCAACCTCTTAATTTTACACGTAGAAATTGCTCTTTCCTCTCTTGACACATGCCGCACTTGAATGCTACTACAGGTTCAAGGCTCATTATGGGTGGGGGGCAATGTGTACTGCCCCAAACAATTGTGAGTTCCTTAAATGGAGGGAATTATTTTTCTTTTTTCTTTCTTGTCTTTGTCTCTCTTTGTACTCCTAGCACCAAGCAAGGTGCATGGTATGTAACATGTGCTTAATAAATGCTTGTTGACTGATTAGCACAAAAGAGCATTACTAATGAGTCCTTATTGATTTGTTCCTTTTACTATTCAAGTAGTCAATACATTATTTCAAAGCAAAAATATAATGAAATGTATATGTGAGAGTGCAGGCCTCAGAAGCAGCAAGACTTGGTCTAAAGCCTTGCCTCTAACACTAATTGACTGTGGGACTCTGGGCAAGTCATTTAAACTCTCTGTTATAGGAAAATTACCAATGCACATTTGAGGAAGTACCCCACCAGAAGCTGCATGTACCAATGAAAATCACATGCGTGAATAATAACAACAATGAAAATAATAATAAAGAATACCAGAAATAATAGCATCATCTATTTTTTTTTACCAGAAAGATTGCATTCATATCACAAGATTATACTCCCCCATACATTAACACATTACCAGTGAGGGAGGACAACCATAGAATGAATAAGGAACATCATGAAATGCATATTGTTGTCACAGCTAGGTGGCGCAGTGAGTAGAGCACCGGCCCTAGAGTCAGGAAAACCTGACTTCAAATCCAGCCTCAGACACTTGACAGTACTAGCTGTGTGACCTTGGGCAAGTCACTTAACCCCAATTGCCCTACCTTCCCCACCCCCAAAAAATATAAAAAAAAAATAAATAAAAAAATAATTAAAAAAGAAATGCATATTGTTTTTGCAGTTACCAAACTCCTTAGGTAATCTCTTAAAGCAAACCATTTCCCATGCTGAGAAGGCTCTTTTCTTGTCCCTGTTTTCTCTCATGATCTTCTCTTTAAGACCCCTCCATTGCTGCTCTGGGATGCTAAGGCGGCTGCTTTCTGTGGCCTCTTTGGGAATATTCTGCCAGCTCTTTACCTTCATAGCCCCTGGAGATGTCTTTAGTAAATTTCTATTGTAACTCAGCCCTTCCTAACAATTAGCTATTCAGCATTTTGAAAGTCTGTCTTCTGAGTTCTTATGGACTCTTTAAGCATGCATTTTGAGCAGTTTTTCTTCTGCTGGAATTACTGGTAGGACACTGTAAATTCTTATCTGAGGTTTTTATCTAAAATTCCTTTTAGCTCATAATATGTCCCTTGGCCACTAGCCTAGTTCCCCTTCAAATCATGCCAGGGACTACACTTAGCAATTCTGCAGAAGTACTGGCTAGAACAATGGTGAAGGGATTCCTTTCAATGCCCATAATGCCCCTGTTTGCCATGCAAATCAATTTGGAGCAAATCCAAAAGAGGAGCAGGTTACATGGCACTGTTTTTCATTCCCACCAATAACAAATCACTGCTTTCTGTGCATACAGATGAGGAAATGAAGTCTATAGAGGTTAAGTGATTTGGGATAGGTCATATAGATTGCAAAACAAAGCCAGCTTTGCATCTGAATCTCATCCTATTTCCACTTTATCTTACTTCCTTTAACCAAACTTTTTCTTACTGACCCTACTCAAGGCTCTCTCTCTCTGCCAGGTCTTCAATGTTTTTGTAGTAATCATGCCAGCAGTCACATCTTAGGATCACAGAACATTAATATGATACTGACCATCTACAATCTCCAGTACAGTTAGTACAAACTATATTTTCCAAGATCTGCTTGGTACTAACAGGCTACATATACATCTAGCCTGATACCATCATGATGCGGTGTTGTTGAGGATGCTATTACCTGGATATTGCAGATTGTACTTTTATTACCTGCCCCAGCCAAGAGTAAACATTTCACACTAACAAGGGAAACAAAGAAAGGGTTATAGGCAGCAGAAAATAAAAACAGCTTATTTGCTATGTCGAAGTTTTTTCTCACACTTAACCTAAGGAAAGACATAGGTATTTTTTATCAGTGTCCTTCAGGGTACCTTGACTCCTTAATACTACAAGCACCTTGCACTTATCAACATGTATATCCTAAAGGACTTTCAAATTTAATGTCTTCCTCCAAGCCTCAGAGTAAGGTGTTCAAGCCCTATGTGGTTTAAACTTTTATATTCCTATTATCTTCTCCCCTCCCCCTAACCAATAGTCTAAATTTAGGGTAAAGAATTCAAGGAATATGACCCTTTCCCCCAAGGATTACTCAAGTCCTTGATTCCAAGTGAGACTGTGTAACATTTCCCAAGCTCAGGTAAGGGAATCTCAGTATTCACTGAGGGAATGAAATTGTAGACAAAAAGGTATATAAGTAGAGAAATGATGAGTTGGGAATGAGTAATAGTCAGAAATGAGGAACCTAATAGTCAGAAATTGAGAAATTCAGCTGCAGAACAGTTATGCCACAGCTGACCAGGCATCTCCTATACAATGAAGTCACTTTGGGATCAAGGGAAAAGCTGTAGTTCCTTGGATAAAGATTCTTTTGTCATCTTCTTATAATTTGATACATCGGATGAAAGATATTCCAAAGTACTAGAATCATAGGGAACAAACGAATCAATAACCATTAATTGTACCGAGGTATTTAAGGGAACCAGAAAGTAATAAGAGTTTCTGTATCTCTTGGGTCAAATCAGCCGACATTTGGTGATATGTCATTGGATGTTATAGTGAAAGCATTATAGACAGGGTAAACAAAGTCTAGATATCAGTTGAAACTTGAGAGCCACAGGAAAACATTTTACAGGTGATTTTGGTGTGTTTTTGCTTTTGTCTTGGAGGAGGTGGAGGGCTGGGACAGTGGTAATCTGATCTAATGACTGGAATACTTGTTTCTGAATGATTGATCCAGAGACTAAAAGTACTGTGATTCAAACACAGAATTTGTATACACCTTGATCCTAATTGCCACCTGGAAACAAAATATAATATGATATTAAGTGTAAAAACAAAATCATATTTATTTGACAAGTATCTAAAGATTCCAAAACTCAATACAAAGTTCACTTACATGTGGTACCAACACCTTGCAAAAACCCTTGAAAGATTTTTTTAAAATGATCAATGAATACTTCTTACAATATAATTGTGTAATTAGGCAGAACTTCTAATGCCCAACCATAATGTAATGATGTATTCTAACAAAGTAGAGGGAAAAGAATATTTGGTGGACTAGGAAGGGACTTCAGAGGCCATATAAAAAAAATCTCCACCTTTTATAGTAAAAGAAGCACAGGTAATAAGAAGTCGATTGACTTGCCCAAGGTCATACAAGTAGTATTAAAGATAGGCTTTGAACTTGAGTCCTCTGTTTTCAAAAAATACACTCTTTCTACTTGATTTCAAAGCATCCCATGAATGATTTCTTAGGTTCAGAACTTTATGAAATGGAAGGCCAGGGGGAACTAAGTGTGTGTAAAATTGTGCCATATATTTGACAGTCTATGATTTGCAATGTCATTAAACCAGATTATATGCCAAGACTTCTTCATGGCACTGACATGAACTACTGAAAGTTCAACAAAGTTGTACATTGTGTAAGAGTTACTGATAGGTCTAGACTCCAGGCATGCATATAATCCCATCAACCTTCACCCATAAAAAGCTGAAAGATTTGGTCATATATTGGAAAATTATTAAATATTCAACTTCAAGGACTCATTTTCAGTTGTCTACATGAAGCCTTTCTCTATAACAACCAGAAACACAGCTTCTGTTTGAAAACAACAAGTGATGGGGTCTACATATGGAGAAACCTATTGCATTTTCAGAGGGTTTAATTGTTAAGAAGGTATTCTTTATATTGAATTGAAATCTGACTTACAGTACAATTCACCCAGAGAGTTTATTGCAATATTTGACATTAATAAATTCCTTGTCAGAACATGATGTCCTAGTTTCGTTGCTTAGGGGAAAAAAAGTAAAAAAAAAAAAAATCCAAGGTTAAAGTATTAGATGTCATATAAGTTAATCAATGATTTCTTCTAAGAGAAAAAAATACATTATAATTATATGGAGAGTCAATAATTCTTATCAAAATTAGAGCCCCATGTATTTTTTTTCATGAATATCAATATCTTTACAATCACCCAACCTCAACTTGAATTATGCTTGATTCTTTCCCCTCCATCATACCCTATATCCAAGAAGTTGCCAAGTCTTGTCAATTCTACTTTTCAGAATATCTGACATTGATTCCTTCTCTCCACTTACACAATTATTCCCTTGGTTCAGACCCCCATTGCCTCTTATCTAAACTATTTCAATAGCCTCCTAATTCAATTCCTGGTTTCCAGTCTCTACTCTCTTTGATTTATCTGGCCTGTTCGAGATGCTTCCCTGCTTAATCATCTTCTGGGTCTCTTTGCTGCCTTTAGTATGAAATACAAACTCTTCAATTTGGCTTTTATAGAGCCTTTCATATCCTGGCTTTAACCTACCTTTAATATCCATTATTCCCCTATATATCAGATGAGTTGCTTCACTATAGTTTTCTTCAACATGGTACATCCATAATTTTACGCAGGTTGGCCTATATCTCTTGAATGTACTCTCTTTTCCATTCCTCCACTTAGAATTCCTCACTCCAGGGCTAGAAAGCAGGGACTTGCATGAGCTCCCCCTCAGGTCCCTCCAAACACCTATGAAAAATGGCTTTGAACAAATTCTAGAACTGCAGAACTCATGAAATAGCAGAGGGAAGCAGGGCTCCAGCCCAGGAGAGCCTGGGTGGTCACTGTATAAGGTCTATCATGCACAGAGCTGGGAGCAGAGCATAGCAGAGCTCAGCGTGGGCTGCACCGGGACCAACCAGACTGGGAGTTGGGCAAAACAGGCCTTAGCGCCCTGAGTCAGTGAGCTGTGGCAGTTACCAGACTTCTCAACCAACAAACACTTAAGACAACAGAGAAGGTTAGTGGGATAAGCTGCAGGGGAAAGAGTGAGAGGGGTTCACGGTTCAGCCACCACCTTGGGGACAGTGGAGGTGGTACAGCTACAGAACTACAGCTGCAATTGGTTCCAACCCCAGGCCCACGTGGTGGGAGGAACTAAGTGGGGAATCTGAGCCGGGAGTGCAGAGCCTGCTTAAGATCTGATTCAAATCTGGGTGAGTGGTACTAGGGGGAGGAGTGTGGCCAAGCTTGCTGTGAGAAATACCTCTGAAAACAACAGCACATCCCCTCAAGCTTGGAACAAAGTATTCTCTACTCTAAAATCAGTCATGCCCCATGAAAAACTCAAGGATCAAGTAGTGGGCTGGGAACATGTCCAGGCAGCAAAAACTGACTCAGATTCAGACTCAGACTTTGAAATCTTTTGTTGGAGACAAAGAAGACCAAAACATACACCCAGAAGAAATCAACAAAATCAAAGAGCCTACATCAAAAGCCTCCAAGAAAAACATGAACTGGTCTCAGACCATGGAAGAGCTCAAAAAGGATTTAGAAAAGCAAGTTAGATAAATAGAGAAAAAATTGGGAAGAGAAATGGGAATGATATGAGAAAACCATGAAAAACAAGTCAAGGACTTCCTAGAGGATACCCAAAAAATACTGAAGAAAACACCTTAAAAAATAAACTAACTCAAAAGGCAAAAGAGCTCCAAAAAGCCAATGAGAAGAATGCATTGAAAGGCAGAATTATCCGAATGGAAAAGGACGTCCAAAAGACCACTGAATAAAAAACTACCTTAAAAATGAGATTGGAACAAGTGGAAGCTAGTGACTTGATGAGAAATCAAAATATTATAAAACAGAACCAAAGGAATGAATAAATGGAAGACAATATGAAATATTAGAAACCACTGACCTGGAAAATAGATCCAGGAGTGATAATTTAAAAATCATTGGACTACCTGAAAGCCATGATCAAAGAAAAGAGCCTAGATATCATCTTTCAAGAAATTATCAAGGAGAATTTCCCTGATATTCTAGACTCACAGGGTAAAATAGAAATTGAAAGAATCCACTGATTGCCTCCTCAAAAAGATCCCCAAAAGAAAATTCCTAGGAATATTGTTGACAAAATCTAGAGCTCCCAGATCAAGGAGAAAACATTGCAAGCAGCCAGAAAGAAACAAATTGAGTTTTGTGGAAACATAATCAGAATAATCCAAGATCTAGCAGCTTCTACCCTAAGGGATCGAAGAGCTTGGAATACAATATTCTGGAGGTCAATGGAGCTAGGATTAAAACCAAGAATCACCTACCAAGCAAAACTGACTATCATGCTCCAAGGTAAAATATGAATTTTCAATAAAATAGAGGACTTTCAAGCTTTCTCAGTGAAAAGACCAGAGCTAAATAGAAAATTTGACTTCCAAACACAAGAATCAAGAGAAGCAGGAAAAGGTAAACAAGAAAGAGAAATTACAAGGCACTTACTAAAGTTGAACTGTTTTCTTTACATTCGTACATGGAAAGGTGATGTGTATGATTCATGAGACCTCAGTTTTAGGGTAGCTGAAGGGAATATACATATATAGAGAGACAGAGGGCACAGCTGAATATAAAGGGAGGATATCTAAAAAAAAATCAAATTAAGGGATGAGAGAGGAATGTATTGAGAGAGGGAGAAAGGGAGAAATAGAATGGCATAAATTATCTCCCATAAAAGTGGCAAGAAATAGCAGTTTTGTTGGGAGGGAAGAGGGGGCAGGTGAGGGGGAATAAGTGAATTTTGCTCTCATCGGATTTGACCTGAGGATGGAATAACATACACACTCAATTGGGTATCTTACCCCACAGGAAAGAAGGAGGAAGGAGATAAAAGTGGGGGATCATAAAATGGAGGGCAGGTAGGGGGAGGAGGTAATCAAAAGCAAACACTTTTGAAAAGGGACAGGGTCAAGGGAGAAAACTGGATAAAGGGGGATAGGATAGGAAGGAGCAAAATATAGTCAGTCTTTCACAACATGAGTATTGTGGAAGGGTTTTACATAATGATATGAATGTGGCCTATGTTGAATCACTTGCCTTCTTAGGGAGGGTGGGTGGGGAGGGAAAAGGGGAGAGAATTTGGAACTCAAAGTTTTAAAAGAAGATGTTGAAAAAAAAATTTGCACACAACTAAGAAATAAGATATTCAGGTAATGGGGCATAAACATCTATCTTGCCCTACAAGAAAGTTAGGGAAAAGGGGATTGGAGGGGAGTGGAGTGACAGAAGGGAGGGATGACTGGGGAAGGGGGCAATCAGTATATAGGCCATCTTGGAGTGGGGGGAGGGGTAGAAATGGGGAGAAAATGTGTAATTCAAACTCCTGTGAAAATTAATGCTGAAAACCAAAATAAATAAATAAATAAATGATGATTAAAAAAAAAAAAGATCTCTCACTCCATTCAAGGGTCCACTAATGTACCTTTTTCTATCAGAAATGTTTTTCTAATTACTGCTAGTTGCTAGTCCTTTCTTCCTCCTCAAATCATCATGCATATAATTATCTATATATCTATTACATCATCACAAAATTGGATGTAATTTTCTTCAGATCAGAGGCATTTTTTCCCTTTCTTTGTATCCACAGAACAAAGTACCATGTCGTATATATTAGGCATCTAATAAGTTATTTTTGAGTTACATAGAAAACATAAATGATGTATACATTATTGCTCAATTAAGTACATTAAATATTTTATCTACTTTGTGTAAGGCATATGTTAGGTGCTGTGGAAGATGGTCTTAGGTGGAGAGGAAATTTGGGCAGAAGTAAATACAAAACATCAGTAAACATTAAGTATTCTATCACTGTTACAGGAGCAAGTGCTTTTAAGTGCCCAAATGAGAATGACCACTTTTTCTACAAGAAAAGAAGAAAAACTTCTCAGAGGATGTGGTGTTATCATAATAATAACTGAAATTGACATAATGCTACAAGTTTCCAGAGGCATTAAAGATATTATCACATTTTATCCTCATAACAACCTTAGGAGGTAGATGATATTATAATATCCATTTTATAGATGACAGATCTGAGGCAGAAAGAGATGAAGTAATTTGTCAAGGGTCATACGACTAGTAATCATCAAGTTCACATTTTAATTCAAGTTTTCCTCACTCTAGCTCCAGTGCTATATCTGCTGTGCCACTAAACTATAATTTCTTAGTCTATTATGAAACTAGACCTTTAGAACATATCTGATATAAAGTGATAGAGATGAGAGGAATATGGAATGGGAATAGGTAAATTTCTGATATGTTGCGAAGTAGTATAATTGCTGTGGTTCACGGTAAATAGATGGGACAATTGTCTTAGAGACATAAGGCAAGGTGATGTGAAGAATTTGTTACCCCTTTCATGTGTACAGTGTGCATGTTGCTAAGTCGATACACTGTACTAGAGTCTAGAGCACAGGTTTTGATGACCATTTTCAAATTTATCAGTAACTCTGTTAACTAATTTCTGAGATGATAGGATCTAAGATGACCCTTTAATTAAAACCAATCCATAAGATCACAAGAGATGATACTGGAGCGTCACCTTGAAGGCTTACAAGAATTTGGGTAAACAAGTATCTGGAGTAAGTTCTTTTAAGGTAAAGAGAATACTGTGAACAAATATATAGACATGGAAAGCCACAAGGTATATTTGGGGCAGTGGATACACCAATTTTGCAGGAAGAAGGACTTAGTATGGGAAAACAGAGGAGATAAAAGTAGTTGTTCTTCAGTTGTTTCATACTCTTCATGACCCCATTTGGGATTTTCTTGGCAAAGATGCTGGAGTAGTTTGCCATTTCTTTCTTCAGCTCATTTTATAAATGGGAAACTGAGGTAAACAGGATTAAGTGACTTGTCCAGGGTCAGATACCTGGCCAGTGTTTAAGGCCAGATTTGAACTCTTGAATATGAGTCTTCCTGATTCCAAGTCCATTGCTCTATTCTCTGTGTCACCTAGCTGCCTATGGAGATAAGGTAGAGAAAGTGAAAAAAGTATCAAGATGGTAGAGAATATGAAATGCTAGGATGAGGAACATGAACTTTATTAAGTCAGTGACAGAGAGTTACCGGGTAGAGAAAACAATGTCATCAAGCTGTCATCTTAGTAAGACTACTTGGGTGGGAAGGGGTAGTTTAGGGGAGCAGAAAAGATGGGAAGCAAAGCAGATAAAAGTCTCTTGGAAAAGTCTGAGCATGAAGTAAAAAGAACTGAAAATAAGGTAGTATCGACAGAAATGTAAGAAAAAATAATATATATATTTTTGTACATATACACATATGTACACACATATATATGTATATGTGTGTATGCATACACACATATATGTATACATGTATGTATATGTGTGCTTGTGTATGTGCATGCGTATATGTATGTACATAAAAAATGCTTGATTTCCAACTTCTACAAGAAGCCTTTTCCTGATCTCCCTTAATTCGAGTGTGACCTTCTTATTATCTCTGTTACTAATTTATTCCTCTTTTGAATTATTAGCTTGTTTGTAGCTTGTCTGTACACAGTTGTTTGCATGCTGAATTCCCCTTTAGACTGTGAGCTATTTGAGACCAGGGACTGTCTTTTTTCTTTGTATCCCTAGCACTTAGCAGTATTTGGTGCATAGTAAGCACTCAATAAATATTTTTTGACTGAATGTAAATAATAATTGTACATACAATGGTATGGTGGGAAAAATAATGACCCAGATTCAAAAAACATGGGATTTGATCAAAATCTACTATTTACTACCAATGTAAGCTTGGGTATATTATATCACTTTTCTGGGATTCAGTTTTCCTATCTAAAATTGGGTATGTCAAATTAGAGCTCCCTTCTTGCTAAAAACCTAATGACATAGCAGAAACAACTTGTACACGTAATTCAGAAGACATTTTGTTATGCAAATAACTTGCTGTGAAATTTCATACAAATTTACCATTTGCATGCCTTAATTTACCCAGCAAGCAGGCATGATTATGTATACCCTACAAGCTTCAGGGGATAGACGCAAGAATCAAGTGAGATATAAAAGTGTTTTTGTAAAAATCAAAAGCAGTATACAATGTAAATTATCATCCATACTTTATATCTTATCTCTCTATATCCATATTCTTTCACACTAGCTGTAATTCCTTCTCTCTACACTGTTGCCTCTTAGTTTCCCTGCTTCCCTTCAAATCTCAGGTCAAATTTTACTTTCTTCTTCAGATCTTCCTGGTTGGTACAGTTGATAAAGATTACTTTTACCTCTTCCTTAGAAGTCTTCTATATACCTGGTTATTTACATGTTTTCTCTTCCTTTGATATGACCACTTCTTGAATATAGATACTATCATTACCTTTCTTTTTGCACTTAGTAATTATTGGCATCTGGAACCTTTTTTGTTTGTTTGTTTGTTTGTTTGTTTGTTTCTAAACTGATGCAGTAGAAGAAGCAGATAATTGGCAACAATAATATACACAGATATGGCTGCCAAATGGAAAAAAATGTCACCAAACTTTCCTTCACTTGCTATTTTGTCAGCAATTGAACTTCACTAATCAATGATATCTAAAGAATTGATGAAATATTAAGAGCTTAATTTCCCCAAAACATTTTCTTTTGAATTGATGAGATAATTTCCCTGACTTTTGAAATGATTTATGAATCCCAAAGGTCCTGAGTCAAGGGCACACAGGCCTCTCATTTATACACCATGTTGGGGGACCCCAAGAGCAGAATTCTTTGATGATGTTTAAGTATACTTCTCCACAAGGCATTGAGAAGGCCTAGGAGAATTCAGGGAAATTTTTCTTAGGCCTGACTTTGTGGCAGAGAAGCCTAGCCTAGCTTTTGATCTCAGAATAACAAGAAGGACAGTAATATTTTATGATGTGGGGAAGAGATTTTTAGTGATCTTCGGTCTATCTTTGTGTAAGGATGCACATTTTCTAATTAGGTGGATCCCCTGAACAACTCAGATCTTGGCAGATGGGAACAGCTCGGGTGACACTAGCTGGAATTAACATTCTATAAGTATATAAGAAAGTATACCTTTCTTCCCTGTGCCTCCAATTACCTGAACCTAGAGGGAGAAAGTTACCACCTTCTGGAATGAAGTAGTTTCTTCACTGATATACTATTCAGTGAGAAACTTTGGTGTTCTAACCAAGTAATAACTTCTAGAAGAGATTCAGATGTCAGATTAGCCAGCCCTAAAGATCGTTTTTTAAGCTCTCCCTGACTCAAAAGTGGCTCAAAATAGAAACTGTCCCCAGAAGATCAGTTCATAAATCTAGAAAGTCAAAGGTAAAATCTGACAGGCTGTGATAGTGTAATGCTAAGAGAGAGATGTTAGCCTCAGATCAACTAAAAACCCTGAAGCTGAGCTCTCTCCTTTTTTATGCCTTAAAAAAGTTCTTCACTTTAAATCAATCATTTGAGCTTGGATAAGGAGGGTTATCACCAATTAAACAGCTGTTTTCTTAAGGTGAAAAATAGAGGTTAAATGCAGGTCATTGAATTAATAGTGACTTTTTAATTAGTTGAGAAGTTTTGATAAGAGCAAGTTTAAAACTAGTGAAATACCTCTGGTTTAAAGGATAAGATATAAGATACTAGCTGGCAGCGTTGCTAAGATCATATCAGGGAAGTGAAATGCCTTTTGTGAACAACATGCAAATTCAATTGTTGATTAAAAGCTAAGAGCTTTTAAGAAAGTGTTTCTCAGGTCTTTTTTCCACTGCTTATATACAGAATCCCACACAATAATCAATATCTGAAAGTGTTTTAAAATTCAAAATTAAGGAGGAAAATAATATGGAGCACTAAATCTGATAAGGTCTATAGGCAATAAATATGGGTTAGAGGTAAAGTTTGACCCCATGTCCTCTGATTCAAGAAGTCTTTTCTTCCCCTGTACCAGGCTGCCTTCCTAATGCTCTGATCCAAATTGTATATGGACAGGACACTCTTTTTGTTGCAAGTGTCACAAAAGCACGTTTTCCCATTCTTATAGAAGCATTTCATGGGCTTGTTTACTCAGATTTCTCATGACATGGCTAGATCTCCTCTCTGAGAACCGGTTACATTTTCTGCTAACGTCTTTATGATAAGACTTTTTCTGTGTACGATGAAGCTTTCTAAGTTGGAAAATTGGTGCTATCTTTTTTTTTTTTAAAGAACTCCAGGGTTATGACCTTGACTTAACATCTAAGCAAATTAAATAAATGATTAAATGAAACAACCTGCTCTTCATAGTAGCTCCATATATCACCCAGCCTTGGCTGAGAAGGCCTTCTGCTTCCTAATTATCTGTATCTTTCACCCTAACCTACAAACACTCTATTTCCTGTGTGCTGGACGCTGCACTTTGTGCTATGTAACATGCCACAGTTCTATAGCTCTCAGGAAAAAAAAAATCAGCATACTTTTAAATTGAATCTACTTTATTAAATATTTTCACCACTGATTTCTTAAATGAAGCACTAATTTGAAGAGTTTTGTTAGGTGCAAGTTCTCTTAAAGAAAATTTAATAATCAGCTTTCATAAGCAGTTCAAGCTACTCCAGCAGCTTAGACTACAGAAATAAGTTACGGGTCATTTTTTCTCAAATTCTAGATGAAAATAACAACAAAAAGTGACAGCCCTAAAGGGTGAGTGTAATCTTTTGGACATTCAGAGGCATTTCTGGAGCTCTTAACTCTTTTACTTCATTTTCCTTTCCACCTAGGGCAGTGCCTATCAGCAGCAGAGAATCACTAATGCTTACAAAGAAGAGAAAATCATACTTTTTTTTTTCCTGAGCAACAGTCTCTTTTTTCCCCTACCTCAGAAGATAGGGACGATAGCCTGATGGGAAAATCAGGCATCTTTTGTAATCCCATTCCCTGGTGCCAATTGGTGCTGACATTCTATGATCACATCACTTGCCCAAAGGAGCCCTCCAAGTGCTTGCTGATGTTATTTTCTGTGAAAAAGTTTCTACAAGGTGGGGACCATCATAGTGTGGTAGAAAGATCCCTAGATTTGACACCAGGAAACCTGGGTATGAATCCCACTCTATGGCAATAGTTAAGTCACATTATTTACTAAGTCCAGTTGTAAACACTCTACCAGGGAAATATTTGTAAGACGAGAGGATTGGATAAGGTATTTACAAATTGAATTTAACACCTTTTTTAACATCCTACTATGTTCCAGAACTGTGATAGGAGCTGGGCATATAAAGATGAAAATGAAGTGGTCCTGGACTTGATAAGCATATATTATACTGGAGGGACTGGAGGGAGGATGAGAATGAAATAAGTATACAGTAAAACACAAGGGATAAGGACTGTGATTTCATTGCTACAGGGAACTCCAGGGTAAGAAAAATCCCTCTACCAAAAAGTACAGCAGCACCTTCTTTGCTACTTAAAATCTTACAGAGCTGCCTAGTACATTGAGAGATGGTACTTTGCTTAGGATCACAAAGCTAATAAGTATCAAAGATGGGGTTTGAACACGTCTTCCTGGTTTTGAGGCTGGCTCTCTATCCATTTTACCTTACCACCTCCACAATAAAATAAATAAAAATAATTTCCAAGGGAAGCCTATTGCCTAGGGGAAGTAGGAAAGCTCTGTAGTCATAGGTACTTCTGAATTGTTAGATTCAAATGCTGCATGAGTAAGTATAAGGAATATTTTTTTCCTTGTAGAAAAAATTGAACTATGAGCTACAAAATATATATGTATATAAAATACATGTGCATGTGTGTATATATGCACATATTTCTGTGTATGTATATATGTGTATATATGCAAATATGAATATGTGTATGTATATATGTATGAATTTGTGTACATGCACATACATATATCTCAGATTTCATCTTTGTGTTGCCTGTACCTAGCCTGTTATTTTTAATATAACAGAAACATAGTAAATGAATGATAGACTTATTTCTTAAGAAGAATGTTTGAATTTATTTCTGGCAGTTGTAAATGTAGTACTTTAAGAAAAACTCAATTGAATTCAAGAGACCTAGATTTTCATTATGTTAAAATTGGATGGGCATGATGTCACGTAAGGTAACTCTAAGCCAGTCATTGATGAATAAGCAATGGCCCAGGAATTTAAAAAACAAGAATCTGGCATAACCTATTCCTATTCTCTTGATAATTGAATAACCAAAAGTAAATTACTTAAACTCAGAATTTTTTTTTACCTATAGAATTTAGGGTTGGGCTAGATAATCACCAAGATGTCTTATAGATCCAAAATACTATTATTATGTGATTTTTCTACCACTCAAGATGCAGATAAGCTAAGAGTAAATTAGGAATCTCATCATGTATTGGCTCAATAGGTGCTAGATCTCTTATGAAATAAGTTAAATAATCAAAGAAATAGAAAAAAGACAATTTTGATTTGTCTTTCAATTTCAAATTGTCCTGGCTACTTATATGAAAAATACAATATACAACCCTGGCACCATTAGGACTCAGAGGAGATGGATAAAATATGTTGATATAAGTAGGTGTGTGACATAGTGAAGAGAAGATGAGTTAGGAGATCTGGGTTCTATTTTTGAATCTGTGATTTTGTTTCAGGTTAGATCACTAGGCCTTGGTTTTATCATCTGTTAGGTAAAGAGTTGGACTAGATATATTTTTAATTTTTCTTATAGCTCCAACATTCTATTATATAGGAAATATTTTTTTTGAAGTATAAAGCAATAACTTTTTATGAGGTGAGGTTTGATGCCAGATGAAATGCCCTGTGGCATAGCCTAGATTAAGGATATGCATGAGTTACTGACCAAGATACAGGATATGATTCAAAGTTGCTTCATTTTGTCTGAGACATTATGATTTGTTTGGAGCCAGAAGAATAACATCCACAATAGTATTTATTTTTAGTGTAACAAACTCAAAGAGATGAAAATTTTGGTTCGTGTCAGTTTATCATAACTCAAAGTAACTTCTGGAAAATGTTTTTTTTTTAATTTTGCAATTCATTAGAATGTAGGAGTATATCATTGCTTTAATTTCTTTAGAGAAATTATAGATAAGGTCATAAATTATCACCTGGAAGGGACCTTAAAGGTTACCTGGTCTATTCTCATTTCTTTGGAAACACAGGCCTAGAACCATTAATTAAGTAATGACACATATAGTAAGGGTCATAACAGAACTCAAAACCATGACCTTTGACTCCAGCATAGTGCTTTTTCCTATACTCTTTCAAAAGACACCTTCAAATTTTTTCCTACTAGAGCCCTCATTCCCCTTTTCTCCTACAAATTTAGTATGAATATAATTTTAATTAACACAGCAATGATAACAATGTCATATTTGCCTAGCACTCAAGGGTTAATAAAGTGCTTCATTAAACATTATTAAATTGGAGTATCACAACAACCTTGTCAACATAGAATGAGTACTGGCATACATTTTTTTTTCAGAAAAGGAAAATAAGGAAAGCAAGTACATGATTATCTCACAAAGAAGTTGGTGAAATGTTCCATATATTTTACAGTCAATCACCCTCTTCTCCTTGACATTTATTTCTCATGAGTTTTTCATAATATTTTTCTCTCTTGGTTCTCCTATTACAAACTTTTTTTTTCAGCTCTTTTCTCTTCTCTTTCTATACTATTTTGCTTGGTGAACAAATCAGCTTCCATGGAGTCAGCTATCATTTGTAAGCTGATGATTCTCAGATCTATTTGTGCAGCCCAAGTATCTCTCTTGCATATCCAACTGCTTATCACAAACAAGTCTTCTCATGGAGGACATCTAAAACAATACATCTAAAACAGAACTGCTTATCTTTTCCCGAAATCCCATCCTTTCTTCCTAAATTTTTACCACTGTATATCCCTGCCTCCTTACCCTATGTCCTTACTTAGGCTCAAAACCTACTGTTGTCAAACTGCTCACTCTTTCTCACTCGGCATATCAATCAGTTCTCAAGTCTTAGTGTGTTAATAAACATGCTTTCATAAATCCTAGATAATATGCCCCCCTTCTTAAATTCTGTTACCAATAACCACTTTGCTACAGTCTTTTACCACCTAATGCTATGCCAAAAAAAAAAAAGAAAAATATGAGAACTGGTGACTCAGCTCAGCCACTCACAATTCCATTCAGGTATCAAATTGATCTTCCTGGGGGTGGGGGTTTACTGCAGAGCCAAAATAGAGGAGTAAAAGTGGCAATGCACTAGAGTTCTCCAAGAAATTCTTTTGGGTATCTTTAAGAAGTGAATTTGAAAAAAAAAAAATTGAAGTGGTGGAATCCACTGAGAAACAGAGTATGGCAGATTTCTAGCCCAGGACAGGCCTGGAAGGTCAACTGCAAGGATCTGTTGCCCCAGGCTAGGAGATAGCAATGTGAAGGCAGCACCAGTGCAGAGTGGGAGTGGGCCTCTGTGAACTCTGTGAACTACCTGCAGCAATAGTAATTCCCAAACCTCTCAGCACAGGACAGGGGTAAAATAGTCATTGAAAGAATCAACCAATCACCACCTCGAAGATCCCAAATTGAAAACATCAAAGAATATTATAGTCAAATCCCAGAATTATCAGGTCAAAGAAAAAATATTGCAAGCAGTCAAAAAAAAAAAAGAAACCAATTCAAATACTGAGGAACTTTTGTCAGGGTCACAAAGGATCTTGCAACTTCTACATTAAAAGATTAGAGAGATTGAAATATGATATTACATAAGGCAAAGGAGCTTGGACTAAACCAAGAATCAACAACCCAGCAAAACTGAGCATAATCTTTCAGCCAAGGAGATAGACATTCAATGAAATAAGAAATTTTCAGACTTTCCTGATGAAAAGGCCAGAAATCAGTGGGAAATTTGATCTTCAAATGCTGGACTCTAGAGAGGCATAAAAAAAGTAAACAGGAACAAATTGAAAAAAAAACCAAACCTTGTTATCCAATAAGGCCAAATTGTTTAAATTCCCATATGGGAGAATGACACTTGTTATTCTTGCAAATTGTATGTTTATTACAACATTTAAAAGGGATATACATAGATAGAGGGTGTGGGTATAAATTAACTGATGTGATCATAAAAAAAAAAAACTACCTAAGGGGTGCAAAGGTATTGTATTGGGAGAAGGGAAAGGAGGAGGCAGAAAAGGCTAAATTACATTTCATGAAGAGGCATGAAACATATTAGAGTAGAAGGAAAGAAGGGAGGAAGATGAGCATCGTTTCAGCTTTACTCATGTGATTTGATTCAAGGAGGGAATAACATACTCTTTTAAGTATAGAGATCTGGGGCAGCTAGGTGAGGCAGTGAGTAGAGCACTGGCCCTGGAGTCAGGAGGGCCTGAGTTCAAATCAAGCCTCAGACACTTGACACACTTACTAGCTGTGTGACCTTGGGCAAGTCATTTAACCCCAATTGCCCTGCCTTCCCCCTTCAAAAAAAAAAACAACACAAAACAAGTATTGAAATCTAACTTGCCCTACAGGCAGTAGGAGAGGTAAAGGGAAAGAAAAGGAGGTTGCCAGAAGGGAGAGAAGAAGTAATATGTAAAAAGGGATAGAAAAAGGAGGGGGACTGAGAAAAGGGAGGGAAGATTGAGGGAGGCAGTCATCAAAAGCAAAACTCTTTTGAGGAGGGGAAAGGAGAAGGAAGAAGCAAAATCATAAGTGGATGGAAAATAAGATGGAGAGAAAGACACAGTAATCATAACTGTGAATGTGAATGGGATGAGCTCTCCCATAAAATGGAGGCTGATAGAAGAATGAATTAAAAACAATAGTCCTACATTGTGTTGCTTACAAGATACATATTTGAAGCCAGGGTACTCACACAGGGTAAAGATAAAAGGCTGGAATAGAATATATTATGCTTCAGCTGGAGTAAAAAAAAAAAAAAAAAGCAGGGATAGCAATCCTAATCTCAGACAAAGCAAAAGCAAAAATAGATCTAATCAAAAGAGATAAAGAAGGAAACTATATCCTGCTAAAAGGCACCATAGAAAATGAAGCAATATCATAATTAACATATATGCATCAAGTGGTATAGCATCCAAATTTTCAGAGGAGAAGTTAAGGGAATTACAGGACGAAGTAGACTGCAAAACTATGCTAGTGGAGGACTTCAACCTCTCCCTCTCTGAACTTGATAAATCTAACCTCAAAATAAACAAGAAAGAAGTTAAGGAGGATAATGGAATTTTAGAAAAGGTAGATGTGATAGACCTCTGAAGAAAACTGAATGGAGATAGAAAGAAATGTAGCTTTTTCTCAACAGTACATGGCACATATTCAAAAACTGACCATGTACTAGGGCATAAAAACCTCATAATCCAGTGCAGAAAGATAGAAATAGTCAATGCATCCTTTTCAGATCATATGCAATAAAATTATATGTAATGAAGGGCCATGGAAAGATAGACTAAAAATTAATTGGAAACTAAATAATCTAATCCTAAAGAATGAGTGGGTCAAACAACAAATCATAGAAACAAACAATAACTTCATTTGAGAGAATGACAATAATGGCATAACATGCCAAACTTATGGGATTCAGTGAAAGCAGTTCTTAGGGGAAGTTTTATATCTTTGATTGCTTACATGAATAAACTAGAGAAAGAGGAGATCAATGAATTGGCAATACAACTGAAAAAGCTAGAAATAGAACACATTGAAAATCCCCAATTAAATACCAAATTAGAAATACTGAAAACCAAAGGAGAGATTAATAAAATTAAAATTAAGAAAACTATTGAATTAATAAATAAATCTAAGATCTGGTTTTATGAAAAAAACAATAAAATTGATAAACCTTTGGTCAATTTGATTTAAAAAAAGAGAAAGAAGAAAACCAAATTACCAGTATCAAAAATTAAAAGGGTAAATCCACCTTCAATGAAGAGGAAATAAAAACAATAATTAAGAATTATTTTGCCTGACTCTATGTCCATAAGTTTTGCAATATTAGGTAAGTAGATAAACATTTACAAAAATATAAATTGCCCAGATTAACCAAAGAGGAAGTAACATATTTAAGCAACCCTATCTCAGAAAAAGTAATTGAAAAAGCCATCAGTGAACTCCCTAGGGGAAAAAAAAATCTCCAGGATTTGCAAGTGAAATTTGTCAAACATTTAAGAATGATCAATTCCCATACTTTACGGACTATTTGGGAAAATTGGTGAAAAAGGAGTCCTGCCAAATTCTTTTTATGATACACATATGGTACTGACACCTAAACTGGGAAGAATCAAAAAAAGAGAAAGAAAATTATAGACCAATTTGAGTAGTGAATATAGATGAAAATTTTTAAATAAAATATTAACAAAAAGATTACAGCAACTTATTTTGACAACAATGCACTATGAACATGTAGGATTTATTCTGGGAACACAAGCCTGGTTCTATATTAGGAGAATTATCAATGTAATTTATCATATCAACAAAAATATGATTATCTCAATAGATGCAGAAAAAGCTTTTGACAAAATACAACAACCATTCCTATTAAAAATTCTAGGGGCAGCTAGGTGGCACAGTGAGTAGAACACTGACTCTGGAGTCAGGAGGACTGGAGTTCAAATTTGGCCTCAAACACTTGACACATGTACTATCTGGGGGACCTTAAGCAAGTCACTTAACCCCAATTGCCCTGCCAAAAACAAAAAAAATCTAGAGAACAAAGCAACGAATGGAGACTTCATTATCTACCTAAGGCCATCACCAAGCATTATATGTAATGGGATAAGCTAGATGCATTTCCAATAAGATCGAGGACAAAACAATGATGTCACCATTGTTATTCAATATGGTACTAGAAATGCAAGCTTTAGCAATAAGAAAAGAAAAAAAATCAAAGGAATTAGAATAGGCGAAGAAGAAATTAAGTTACCACTCTTTCAGATGATATGATGATATACTTAGAGAATCCTAGAGAATCAAGTAAAAAACTACTTGAAATGATAAACAACTTTAGCATTGCTGCAGGATATAAAATAAACCCACATAAATCCTTGGCATTCCTATATATTACTAATGAAGTTATAAAATATCTGGTATTCGATCCAACAAAACAAACCCAGGAACTATATGAACACAATTACAAAACATTTTTCACACAAAGAAAATCAGATCAAAATAACTGGAAAAACATCAGTTGCTCATCATTAGGCTGAGCTAATATAATAAAAAGGACAATTTTGCCTAAAATAAGTTACTCATTTAGTGCCATACCAATTAAACTACCAAAAATTATTTTATACAGCTTACTTAAAACGAAGGTGAAATCAAATAGGCAAGAGAAGGATCATTAGAGGACATTGTAAGAAAAAGTCATGGAAAAACACAGTATTTAGATATAGACAATAGTAAGAAAAGATGTTCAGAGGTCAAGAATGAAGACTGGAAAATAGTGGAGGGGAGGGGAGTCCAAGGGAGGGAAAGGGAAGGGAAAAGATGAGAAGGGAGGAGAAGGGGAAAATTCCTTTCAGCAGATAAAGTTTAACTGGGGCAATATAGTCTATCTTCCATGAATTCCCTCTTCTCTTTAGTCCTCACCTTAATATTCCTCTGCCTCCTCACCCATACTTTCCTTTATTCCCATCTCTCAGGAAAAGATACAGGTGGGGAACATAGCATAAAGAGAGGTAGCTACAGATAAGAGATTACAACTCTGAATCCCTGGAATTAATAGAGGAGATATAATTTTATTAGCCTCAGAAACCAGTTTATTGGTCCTCTACCCTTATTGAGTCCCATGATGCTGGCAGACAACAATGTTGTAGTGTTATCTCTCCAAACATATGGCAGCTGAGGATGAAGGCAGCATGTAATACAGGGCAGCTGTCTCTAGAAACTGGCCTGGACTAACAAGTGGCACTGATTCAATAGCTACAGATTTGTGGACTTAATGATCACATGGAAGATATTACAATGAAGCATGGACTCAATTCTGCATCAGTTCTGCTGTACAAGGTCCTTATTCTTTGGCATTCTAGCTGGCATTTGAGACCTAGTTAGGTCAAAGAGGGGCCTTTGGTGAGAGCCCAATCTTTCTGGTTCCAAACTAGGTGACTGATGCCTGATGGAGCAGTGCTAAGTCTTTGTGACTTTCAATACGTAGCTTTATGTGTTTATGACACTGCTTCAAAAATTTGATCTGAAGCAGGTTTGGATGAAGATTCCAGGTAGAATAATGGCAGTTCTTGTGTTTCTAGTTAGACATTTTTCAATATTATTTTTCATATGTCAAAAGATAATGTCAGATTCAACAATCTTAAAGCTGTTTTATGTACAAACAAATCCCTTCAGGAGACAATGTGAGAAAACTTTGGAAGAATGTAGATCTTTTTTCATGCCCAGAGAATATAGATGTAATAGAGCCTAAGGGAGGAGAATCAAGCTTTGGGAGAATGATTTATATATTAATTTTAATTTTTAATTCTTTATAGGATTAGAATTTCTTCAATTAAAGAAATATAACAATAGTTTATATTTTATTTTTGTCTCACAATATCCTTTTTTATTATAGTCATTTGCCTCTAAATTCTATTATGTTGTGTGGTAAAAACATTATAATATAATCAATCAGAAATATTTTTGTCAGTTTTTGAGAGAGAAGTTTAAATTAAGGCAAAAGAAGTGGCTTGAGAAATGCAACTCTATTTTATTTTCTCAGTGCTTAAAAGATAAAAGAAATAAAAGAAAAGATTTAGAAAGTTGGTAAGCACAAATCTAAATAATAAACATATTTCAAAATAGTCTATGGTTATTAATGTAATATAATTGATTTTTTTTTCCTTCAGAAATTATTAGAAAGGAGGGTTTAAATGGAATTATGTGTCCAGTACCTCTAGTATAGTTTCAACAGATACATTTGGTAAATGCATTTTGTACAGATATTTTATTTTTAGCATCTAGTATAGTTACTTATAAAGCTTGCAATAAATTCACTGGCACTTGGAATAGCTAAATAATTCTGACTAAGGGGGAAATTGATTAGAGTAGATGTGATGGAATGAGATTTCTTCAACATGTAGAGGAATTAGCCTTGGTGAGGAGTAAGGCCCCATCATCATGTGAAATAAGGGTGAAAGAGGAGAGTGTGGACAAAGGCAATTAAGTGCTTAGAGATAATGTATAATTTCATTGCTCATAAAGATTATGTGTGTGTGTTTGTTTGTTTGTGTGTGTGTGTGTATGTGTGTGTTTGTGTGTGTGTAGAGAGAGTGAATCAATGATTTCATTTGTTTTAGAAATTCCCAAATGAGGGAATTTATATTGCTGAATGGTATGCAATTTGCAACTAATATCAATAAGAGTTAGCATTTATAAAGCATTGTAATGTTTACAAAGCATTTTAAAAAGACTATTTAATTATCATTAAAAGAATGCTGGGAAGTAGATGCTGTTATTATCCTCACTTTATAGAAGAAGAAACTGAGGAACAGAAAAGTGGGTAGCTAAAATTCCTTCCAAATTAGATTCTGTAATAATGACTTGGTAAAATCTGGGCACGGGGGAAGATGCCAATGCATATTTGTATGTATTTAATAGAAAGATAGTAGTAGCTAGATTATGTGTTTGTATATATGGACATACATAAAAACATGTGCATATTTATATGTGTATGCAAATTTATGGATATATGTGTATGAACATATGGATATAGTGCATGAGTATGTATGTGTAACCAAACATGCTTCACAGATGGGAAATGGAAGAGGTAAATGGCCTATAAATTATTCAGAATCCTAAAATCTGAATACCATGAATAATTATTTTCTTTAGGGAAAGAGTTAATGGGTACTGTATATGGCAAGGAAAATGTCTTAATAAATAGGAAACAACTGTAGGAATTATTTCTAAATCACCTGTCTGAATTTAACATTGAAACCAAATAAGAAAAAAGGATAAATATGAGAAGGCTGTGTAAGCAATTAAAATAGTTCCAAAATCACTTATCTAAAGAAGTTATTAACAGAAAAAAATGGAGATAGATAAAAAGTATACTCTCTCTAATACTTTTCCTTGGGGAAATCCAGAAAGGTGTCTACAAAAGAAATCAGCTTGATTAGTAAAAAAAAAATAGTTGAATTTTTAATTTTTTTAACATTTTTTATTTAAGGTTTTAAGTTCAAAATTTTATTGCTCCCTTCCCTTACATGGTAAGCAATTAGATATAGGTTATATATGTGAAATTATGTAAAACATTTCCATATTAGTCATTTTGTACAAGAAGACTCAGAAAAAAATGAAAGAAAGAAAATGAAAATAGGATGCTTCAGTCTGTACTCAATATCAGTTTTTTCTCTGGATGCAGATAATATGCTTCATAATTAGGCCTCTGGGATTGTCTTGGATCATTGTATTGCTAAGGATAGCTAAGTTATTCAGAATTCTTCATCGAACAATATTACTACTACTATATACAATATTATCCTAGTTCTGTTGACTTTACTCAGCATCAGTTCATAAAAGTCTTTTAAGATTTTTTATGAAACCGTCCTACTTGTCATATTTCATAGCGTAATAATGTTCCATTACAATCATATACCACAGTTTGTTTAGCCATTCTCCAATTTGTGAGCATCCCCTCCTCCCCTCAATTTTGAATTCTTACACACCACCAAAAGACCTGATAAAAATATTACATATTTATATACATATGTGTGTTCATACATACATGCATATACATATATTTATAACATGGGAAATATATAATTTACTATGACATAATATATTATATATATTTTTTCCACTTCTTTAGTTTTATAGGCCTTTGGGCATAGTTCCAAATTGCTCTCCAAAATTAGTGTCCAAGATTTCCCATGTCCTCTCAAACATCTGAACATTTTCCGTTTTTGTCATATTAGTAACTCTGATAAGTGTAAGGAAGTACTGAAGACTTATTTTAATTTGAATTTCTCTAATTAATAGTTATTTAGAGGATTGTTAATGACTATACATAGTTTTGATTTATTTGAAAATTTCCTGATCATATCCTTTGATCATTTACCATTTGCGGAATGACTTTTAGTTTTAAAAATTTGATACCATTCTGTATATATTTGAGAAATGAGGCCTTTATTACAGATGCTTGTTTCAATTGTTTTCAGTTTCCTCTATTCCTTTTGACCGAATTGGTTTTTCTTGTGCAAAAACTTTTTAATCTTATGTAATCAAAATTATCTATTGCACATTTTGTAATGCTCTCTGTATCATCTTTGGTCCTAAGTTCTTCCCTTCTCTACAAATCTGACAGATGAACTATTCCATGCTCTCTTAATTCACTTATGTTTTCAGTCTTTATGTGTAAATCATTTATCCATTTTTACCTTATCTTGATTTATGGTGTGAGTTGTTAGCCTAGTTTCTGACTTACTGTTTTCCAGGTTTCCCAGTAGTTTTCATTCAAGTAAAGAGTTTTTGTTGCAAAAGTTTGGATCTTTGTAGAAATATGTTTAAGCAAAATTTAGTCCTAGAATAACACTTGAATTCTCCTTCATATCATCTCAAAATTTTATTAATCTAGATTGTTTATTTTTTAAAACATATTGTTCCTCTTTTAATTTTACTCATCATTGCTTTTTAGCTTATAATTACTTCTGTTTTCTTTTCAGAGTAATCAGTTTCTCGAGCATTAATTGTGGAGTACATTAACTAGGTTTGTTAGCTTAGTATCTTGTGAAACATGAAGTAAATTAGCCTCCACTTCTTTTTTCCTGTATGACTTGTTAAATAGTTAGTTTGTTTGTTTTTACTTAATATTTTAGAATCTTATTTTCTTCTCAATTACAACTTATTCAATTGTAGCTGTTCAGTTTACCTTTGTTTAGGGTTATGTTCTGAGATACTGTACTACTTGCACCCACAATACAAGCCACCATTCTCATTTGGGTCACCAATAAGGTTTATTTTTTGGAATATTCTTCTTTAAAATGGTACAATTTTTAAAAATTGTATTTTTTCTCAATTGAAGGTCAAAAAAATTTAAGCATTCATTTTTACAAGATTTTAAGTTTCACATTTTTCTCTCTCCCTCCTTCCCCTCCTCTCCTCCAAAAATGGAAGGGAAATTATTCATGTGCTCTATGTAAAATATATTTTCACATCAGTCATAGTTGTGAAAGAAGAAATAGGTAAAAAAGAAAGAAAACATGAAAAAGAGTAAAGTAAGTAAAAATGCTTCAATACGCATTTAGAGTCCATGAGTTCTTTACCTGGATGTGGATAACATTTTCCTTCATGAGTTCTTTGTACTTGTCCTGGATCACTGTGTTTCTGAAAAGAGGAGTCATTCATAGTTGATCATCATGCAATATTGGTGATACTGTGTATGATGTTTTCCTGGTTCTGTTCATTTTACTTTGCATCAATTTGTGCAAGTCTTTCCAAGTTTTTTTTTTCTGAAATTTGCCTGTTCTTCATTTCTTATTATACAATAGAATTCCATTATATTCATAAACTATAACTTGTTCAACCATTCCCCAACTGATGGGCATCCCCTTAATTTCCAAAATTTTGTCAAAATGAAAAGGGCTACTATAAATGTTTTTGCACATGCAGATTCTTTTTCCCTTTGATACTATCTCTTTGGGATACAGCTGATCCTAGTAGTGGTATTGCTGTATCAAAGGGTCTACACGGTTTTGTTGCCCTGTGGGCATAGTTCCAAATTACTCTCCAGAATGGTTGGATCCATTCATACTTCCACCAATAGTATGTTAATGTCCAAGTTTTCCCATCTCCTATCCAACATTTATCATTTTCCTTTTTTTGTCATATTGGTCAATCTGATACTTTTCAGTTGATACCTCAGAGTTGTTTTAATTTTCATTCCTCTAATCAAAAGTGCTTTAGAGCACTACTTCCTATGCCTATAGATAAATTCAATCTTTTCATCTGAAAACTGCTTCTTCATATCCTTTGACCATTTATTAATTGGAGAATGGCTTGTATTCTTATAAATTTGACTCAGTTCTCTATATATTTGAGAAATGAGGTCTTAAAAGATTGTAAAGATTTCTAAAAATTGTTTTCCAGCTTTATGCTTCATTTCTAATCTTGGATGATTTGGTTTTGTTTGTGCAAAAGCTTTTTCATTTCATATAGTTACAATTATCTATTTTACATTTTTTAATGCTTCCTATCTCTTGCTTGGTCATTAATTCTTCCCTTCTCCATAGATCTGACAGGTAGACAATTCCTTGCTTTTTTAATTTTCTTATGGCATCATTCTTTATGTCTAAATCATGTACCCATTTTGACCTTATCTTGGTATATGATGTGAGATGTTTGTCTATACTTAGTTGGTAGCCATTTTTATTTCAGTTTTACCAGCAGATTTTGTCAAATAATGAATTCATAACCCAAAGGCTGAAATCTTTGGGTTTCTCAAACCCTAGATTACTATGATCATTGGGTACCGTGTCTTGTGTACTTCATCTATTCCAGTAATCCACCACTCTATTTTCTTAACTAATACAAGATAGTTTTGATGATTACTACTTTATAATATAGTTTGAGGTCTGGTATTGCAAGGCCACCTACCTTTGTATCTTTTTTTTTCCATTAATTGCCTTGATATCCTCAACCTTTTGTTCTTCCAGAAGAATTTTGTTCTTATTTTTTTTTTTAGCCCTATAAAATAAGTTTTTAGTAGTTTCAATGATATGGCACTGAATATGTAAATTAACATAGGCAGAATGGTCATTTTTATTATATTGGCTCAGCCTATCCATTGGGTTATTGATATTTTTTTAATTGTTTAAACTCACTTTATTTGTATGAAAAATGTTTTATAACTGTGTTTATACAGTTCCTGGGTTTGTCTTGGCAGGTAGACTCTGAAGTTTTTACATAGTTTAAAATTATTTTAAATGGAATTTTTCTTTCTATCTCTTCCTGTGGGGCTTTGTTGGTGATATAAAGAAATGCTGATGATTTATGTGGGTTTTATTTTATATCCTGCAGCTTTGCTAAAGTTTTTAATTCTTTAAAATTGTTTTTTAGCTGATTCCCTAGGGTTCTCTAAATATACCATCATGTCATCTGCAAAGAGTGAATTTTTTTTCCTCATTGCCTGTTCTAATTTCTTCATTTTTTTTCTTTTCTTATTGCTATAGCTATCATTTCTAGTATTAAATTTAATAATAGCAGTGATAATGATACTCCTTGCTTCACCCCTGATCTTACTGGAAAGGTTTCTAACTTATTCCCATCACAGATAAGGCTTAATTATGGTTTTAGATAGCTACTGCTTATCATATTAAGGAGTGCCTCCTCTATTTCTATGCTCTCTAGGGTTTTTAATAGGAATGGGTATTGTACTTTGTCAAAAGCATTTTCAGCATCTATTGGGATAATCATATGATTTCTTTTGGTTTTGTTATTGATTTGGTCAATTGTGTTGATAGTTTTTTGTGTTTTGTTTTGTTTTGTCTTGTTTTCTTCAGAATACTATACCCTACATTTGTCAGATGGCATTGACAATTACTTCCAAGTACTTAATATGAAATACCAAAATCTTTCTTTGAATGTCACATGTTATTATGTACAACACATTTGTTGTTGTTCAGTCATTTCAGTCACGTCCAACTATTGGTGAACCCCTTCAGAGTTCTTTTGCAAAAATATGGAAGTGGTTTGCCATTTCTATGTACAGATCATTTTATAGATAAGGAAACTCAGGCCCACAATACTAAATGACTTGCTAGGGTCACACAGCTAATAAGTGTCTGAGTCCAGATTTGAGCTCATTAAGATGAGTCTTCTTGGCTCCTGGCCTGGCACTCTATCCATTGTGCCACCTAGTTTCCCCCATAGATCACATAGTACATAGTTATTTACCAGCTGAGTTCACTTTAATTCATTTTACAAGGACACTATTGACAAGTAATCAATGAGACAGTGAGATAGAAAGATTGTGGGAAGTGAAGTCTTTCTAAAAAAAATTAAGGGACTGAACTGATACATATAAAACCTTACATATACTTCATCCTCTCTTTATCTTTGAGTATATATTTTACTTTCTTTTTGTTTTCCCTGTCTTTGAAAATTCCCCTTTATTATATATTACACACATTACCTCAATCCTTCATGGACCTATGATATCTTCATTACAGGTATTATTTTATTGATGTAAATTATAAACCATCTGCATTTTAGTAGGCAACATGCATGAATTTCTGAGACAAAAAAAAAAGTCATCACCTGTTAACCAACAATTCAGCTAGGCTGTTTCTCATAAACAGAGAAGTCACTGAAATTGAAGCCTTTCCTGGTTTGGAAGATCTTCTGGAGCCTTCTTTTTACTTATGTAGTCTTCCAGAACAGAAGGTAAGCAATATTGTTTTCATATGTCCATTGGTAAAACATATCTCCCTCCAATCACTAGAAGACTGGAGGGTTAAGTACATCTGCCAAAAAGTAATATACATTGACAAAGTGTCACAATGATGATTCATTTTATTTTGTTGTTTTTTGTTGTAGTTGTTGCAATACACTGCTTTATTGGAGGATGTTATATGCAATATACTAATCACGGAATCAAAAAAAATTTAGAGCAGGAAAAAAGACTTTTGAGGCTGACATTGAATTGGTGGGTGGAGCCAAGATGGCATCTGCAAAGAAGGGACTTGCTTAAGGTCTCCCCTTAATCCCTCCAAACACCTGTAAAAATTGGATCTGAACAAATTCTACAGCTGCAGAACCCAAGAAATAGCAGAGGGAAGCAGGTCTCCAGCCCAGGACAGCCTGGATGGTTTCTGGGAAGGGTCTATCAGAAGAGTCTTGGGAGTGGAGCAAAGCACAGCATGGGCTGTGCCAGTACCAACCAGAGCAGGAGTTGGATGGAACAGGCCTGAGGGCCATGAATCATTGAGCTATGGCAGTTACCAGACTTCTCAACCCCAAAATGCCAAAGACGACAGAGCAGGGTAGTGGGAAAACTGCTGGATTGGGGTGAGAGCCATCTGTACCTATTCCTGTGTTTGGCAGAGTTGGGCAGAATTGGTAGAGGTGTGTGACAGTGGCAGCAGCATGAAGCTCCTCCAGCTGCTTCCAGAGCACCAACATCAACTGCTTCCTGAGAACCTGGCTCACACAGTGGGTGGAATCAAGCTGCAGATTAGAGCAGGCATGCAAGGAGAGCTTTGCTGGTGCAAAGGCAGGTTTTCTTTCTGTGCCCTGCTTGGATCTGGGTTGCAATCCTGGTTGGCTGATCTTGGGGGAGGAGGAGTGCTGCTGTGGCAGAGCTTGTAGTGATGATGGAATAGAAGTAGCTCTGAAAACAGCAGCACAGCCTCTAAAGCTTGGGATAGAGTACTTTCTACTCTACAGGAAGTCAGACCCTGACAGAAAGCTCAAAGGTCAAGTAGTCGCCTGGGAAAATGAACAGGCAGTGAAAAAGAACTCAGACTCAGACTGTAGAATCTTTTTTTGGTGTCAAAGAAGATCAAAACATACAGCCAAAGTCAAAGAGGCTACCTCAAAAGCCCCCAAGAAAAATGTGAATTGGTCTCAGGCCATGGAAGAGCTCAAAAAGGATTTGGAAAAGCAAGTAAGAGAAGAGGAAAAATTAAGAAGAAACATGAGAGTGATGTAAGAAAACCATGAAAAACAATTCAATGACCTGCTAAAGGAGACCCAGAAAAATACTGAAGAAAATAACACCTTAAAAATAGACTAACCCAAATGGTAAAAGAGCTCTTAAAAGACAATGAGGAAAAGAGTGCCTTGAAAGGCAGAAGTAGCCAAGTAGAAAAGTAGGTTCAAAAGGCCACTGAAGAAAACACTACCTTTAAAATTAGACTGGATCAAGTGGATGCTAGTGAATTTATGAGAGACCAAGATATTATAAAACAGAACCAAATGAATGAAAAAAATGGAAGACAATGTGAAATATCTCATTGGAAAAACCACTCACCTGGAGAGTAGATGCAGGAGAGATAATTTAAAAATCATTGGACTGCCTGAAAGCCACAATAAAAAAAAAAGCCTAGATATTATCTTTCAACAAATTATCAAGGAAAATTTCCCTGATATTCTAGAACCAGAGGGTAAAATAGAAATTGAAAGAATCCACCAATCACCTCTTGAAAAAAATCCCAAAAAGAAAACTCTTAGGAATATTGTAACCAAATTCCAGAGTTCCCAGATTAAGGAGAAAATATTGTAAGCATCCCGAAAGAAACAATTTGAGTATTGTGGAAACACAATCAGGATAATACAAGATCTAGCAGCTTCTACATTAAGGGATTGAAATGCTTGGAACATGATGTTCTAGAGGTCAAATGAGCTAGGATTAAAACCAAGAATCATGTACCCAGTAAAACTGAGTATCATGCTCCAAGGCAAAACATGAATTTTCAATTAAAATAGAGGACTTTCAAACTTTTTCAGTGAAAAGACCAGAGCTGAATAGAAAATTTAACTTTCAAATGCAAGAATCAAGAGAAGTATGAAAAGGTAAACAAGAAAGAAAAATCATGGGGCACTTAGTAAAGTTCAACTGTTTTGTTTACATTCCTACATGGAAAGATGATGTGTGTAATTCATGAGACCTTTCTCAGTAGTAGGGTTGTCGAAGGCAATATAAATATATATATAGACAGAGGGCACAGGGTGAGTTGAATATGAAGGGATATCTTAAAGAAATAAAATAAAATTAAAGGGTGAGAGAGGAATATATTGAGAGAGGGAGAATGGAAGAGATAAAATGGGGTGAATTATCTCACATAAAAGTGGCAAGAAAAAGCAGTTCTGTTGGAAGGGAAGAGGGGGAAGGTGAGGGGGAATGAGTGAATCTTCCTCTCATTGGATTTGACTTGTGTAGGGAATAACATACACACTCAATTGGGTATCTTACCCCACAAGAAAGTAGGGGGAAAGAGATTAAAAGGGTGGATAATAGAAGGGAGGGCAGATAGGGGGAGGGCATAATCAAAAGCAAACACTTTTGAAAAGGGACAGGGTCAAGCAAGAAAACTGAATAAAGGGGGCCAGGATGGGATGGAGGGAAATATAGTTAGTCTTTCACAACATGATTATTGTCAAAGTATTTTGTATAATGATACATGTATGGACTATGTTGAATTGCTTGCCTTCTTAGGGAGGGTGGGTGGGAAGGGAAGAGGGGAGAGAATTTGTAACCCATAGTTTTAAAAGTAGATGCTCAAAAAAGTTGGTTTTTGCATGCATAGAAATCTATCTTGCCCTATAAGAAAGTAAAGGGAAAAGGGAAGAGGGCAGGGGGGTGACAGAAGGGAGGGCTGACTGGGGAATGGGGCAATCAGAATATATGCCATCTTGGAGTGGGGGAGGGTAGAAAATTTGTAACTCAAAATCTTGTGGAAATCAATGTTGAAAACTAAAATATTAAACAATGAAATATGAAAACAAAAAGAAAAAAAGACTTTTGAGGCTACCCAAGCCATAATTGAAGAAAATTATCTATGGTATAATTGAAATGTGGTTATCTAACTTTATTTTATGATAACTATTGAGGGGAATACCACTAACAATACCCATCTCCCTGAGGCAACTTTCCTAGACTGGTTTAGTTTTTAAAGCTGTCTTTTTATACTCTTAATACATATTCAACTTATACTCCCCCAAAATATACCATCTAAGTCAGTATTTTTTCAATAGATTTTCTCCATTTAAGTATGACTTTGACAAATCTATCAAATTTCATTTTATTTAGGCCATTGTTCTAGTTTATCAAGCTACTTTTTGTTTGTTTGTGTACTAAAATTTTATACAATTTTTTACTCTCCTTAAGTCTGCAAATAATTTTTATGACATGATCTGTTTCACTGTGGTTTGAGCACAAATATTGATCCTCCTTCTACTGAGGGCAAGGGCAAATAGTAATATTCTCCTCAGGATGTTCTTCTGCCCCACCAAGTTCATGATCTATGCCTGCTCAACTGGCCAATCTTATTAGCTTTCTGTGAATGTATAATTTCTTCAACTTATGTTGTTAATGTCTTTCCTAATAAAATGCTAAACAACATAGGCTCCAGCAGACGTCTCTGGACTATTGTACAAAGCTCATTCTGACATTAAAAATATATTTTTTTTGTTTATTTTCCTCAATTTTCTTCAACGTTTATTTCCTCTTACTCAAGATAGTATTTTTAAACCTGTTCACACATTTTTACATTACCCAAGCATTCACTGAAAACTATTGTAAATGGACATCATGACTCCTCTGTAGAAAAGCTTCCACATCCCATCTAAGGTCCAGCATAAATGTTTCTCGAAAAGGAAATTGTTAATAAGTTTTGAGATCCATCCAATACATTCAAGCAATTGGAACAGCAGATTAGAGAAAAGTTTTAAAGATTTCCCAATGTGTGCCTAAGGAATGCAAAAGGTTTGAAGGGAATCCCATTCTTATTTATTTATTTTTATTTATTTGTTTCAGGATTCAGATTTTCTATCAATAGACTGGAAAATTAACAATTTGCTCTGAGGTATTTTTGAAAAACAACAGCATCTAATCAAAGGATCTTTTAACCAGTAACACATACTCAATGAGCAACATCAGTTATGTTGCTTAATGAGCTATAGTGGAGAATACAATTGTGTTCATACTAAAAGACTTAAGTTGCTCACATATCCAGTGTCTAAAGTCAATTGACTGTTCAACAATATTATAGAGAGGAAGGTCTTAACTAAATTTGACTTTAGTCAAGTTTTGTCACAATTTAAAGTCAGTGGTATTACCCAATCAATGATCTCTAACTAAGAGGAATCCCAACATAAATGTATTTGTTTTTTGAATTGCCGTGACTTTTGTATAATATTGAGCTCTATTCTGCTTTCTACAATGCTAGATATGGTACCATATTTTAATGGTTCTCTAAATAGAGTAGCGATAGAAGATGAAATCATGGAAAGTCTGCAGGAAGCCTAAATTGTTTCAAGAGGCAAAACTTCAAGCTTTTCTCTGACTATTAAAAGCCCCCATGGTTTTTTTTCCACTGAAAATGGCTATAGTTGAAGCACTTTATCACCCACTGAAAAAAGTACATCCCATCATGTTGCGCTCACCAGCGTGAGGTTGCCTTTGCAATGTTGTCATTATTTATTTCTGACTCTGTGCAAGTATATTTCAATGAATATAAAGTGCTGTTTCCTGCCACAGATACATCTGCTTGATGGTGTCTAAACTAAAATTAACCACAAAATGCCAAAAACACAGAGGAATTATTATTATTTTTTAATCAAAAGGGACAGTATTTTAAAAACAACCGTATGCATCAATTGTAGAACAAAATATTGCTACTATAACAAGATTTACTAAGCATCTCTGTGGCAATGTTATTGTGATTAGTACTAATCATAGGCCTCTTGTAGGACTCTTTCTCTAACCAGAAGCTTCCAAAAAGTAATTATTTTAGCGCATATGGAGATCTAGAGGCTTTTGCTCAGTACAAGATTCTCTACATGCTTGAAAGAACAATATATAATATGCATCTCTCAATTAACTGTTACTAGAAATAGCAGATTATATTGTTTCACCACCTTTTGAAGTTTTTATGTTAGGTCACTAACATTTCTCTAAGTCAAATGGCACTCTTAGCTGCATAAAATACAGAACTGCTTCATATATTAAACTGGATTTGGAAAGGATGTTCAACATAGATACAGTAGGAACATATGCAATAGTATATACAAATTTAAACCCAGACTTCAGGGATTTTATGGAACTACTTTGGTTCCTTTGCCATTTTGTTGTGACTCATAGGAAATACGTTGAGTGACATGAACTACTTGTAAATCTTGGTTTACCTGCATAATCTCATTGCATTAGGTAGACAACAAAAGAGCTTGAGGTAAAAATGCTCAAAGTATTAAATTAACTAGAGGCTGATGATAAAAGTTGTCAATTGACAAATGCCAATGCTGCCAAACTCCCATCAAATGCATTGGTCAATATAGGATCCAATCAGAAAGTAAATACTTTGGGACAGCAAATCATCATCACAACACTTCTCAAAAATTATTGTAAGCTGGAGATTTTTATGGGTATTGGTGGCTGTTATTGGAGAATTGTAATGAGCTATGATATTGTTACAAAGCTTCTTAATGACCTCACCCATAGATATATGACTGAGAAGAGTAGAAGGGGCAATCTGGTTTGAACTCCCTGAAACCTTTGGAAGATTGCCAAGATAACAAATATGATACAACCATAAAAACTTAGCTGCCTAACAAATGCACCCAGTTGGCTTTTGCTGATCCTAATGATGTAGAATGCCTGAGGGTAATATTGCACCACAAGAACAAAGGCCATCAAAAGTCTATTGCATTAGTTGGTAGGAGACATAATGACATCACATTACCATTATACAATCTAGAGTGGTAGAACTATTGTGTTAAAGTGAACTGTCCTTCAGAAGTTTATAAATTTGTATTTTGGTTATAGAAGGAGAAAGAACTCAGAAACCTATGATTTTTTCTCATAAAGAAGGGAAATCACTGAGTATGAATCATATTCTTAGAGAAGGAAATGGGGCTCATCTAAAGAGACTCTCCAAATTGCTTTGCTAAGGACAGTATGTGAGTACATTATGTGTTTTGCAAATGTTGTTGTTGTTTTGCTTTAAATAAACTTGTTGTATGGTCAATTTGAACAAGTATAAATTAAGTAACTACTATCTTACTATTGTTGTAGAGAGAATACAAAGACAAGCAGTCCTTGACTTCAAGGAGATTACATTTCACTGGGGGAAAATATTGTGCACACATAGTATGTCAGTCTGTCTATCTATCAATCTATCTATCTATCTATCTATCTATCTATCTATCTATCTATCTACATATATGCATGTTATCAGCTATTTTATACCAATCAGCAATTCCCAGTTTTACACAACAGAAATGTAAAATATTAGCAATGATAAATAATCACGTTTTGAATCTTTGCTCTGCCACTTTACTATCTATCTCCTTGACAAGTCACTTCTCTGAGCCTCAGTTTTCAATCTATAAGATCAGAGTTGACCTCCTAGGGCTTTTCCAGTTATAATTCTGTGATTCTTTGTGCATAAAATGGATGTTAGAGTTTTGGTGTTGTCTAATCTCTTCCCTAAGCAGAGTAAATACATCTGTTGTATCAGATGTATATAAAATTACCCTTGCTTAATTACTGTCATGATTAAATTACAGAAATAAAGCTAACCTACATAAATTAACAAATTTTGACTTCATTCATAGCCAAACCAAATAAACAAACCAAAAAAAAAGCATGCATACATAATTGCTGTTGGCAATAGAATTGGATGGTCCATTGTTCAGTCAAAATTTATTAAGTACCTACTATGTGCAAGACATCAGACTAATCATTGGGGATATTAAAAAGAGGAAAAATCTCAGACCTCAATGGGGCTTATAATCTAATGGGTGAGTCAATATGTAACAAAACAAACTGCACACAAGATACCTAAAAAATAATTAACAGAGGGAAGGCACTAGAATTAAGAAGGATTATGTAAGATTTCCAATAAAAGATGGGATTTTAATAGAGACTTAAAAGAAGGCAGAGAGGCGAATAATTTAACAATGAAGAATGTGTATTTTAGGGATCACAAACAAAAGTTGGTGGGAGAACTTTTGAAAGTCCAAGGTTCAATTTCAGAGAGAACCTAGATATCATATACTCTGTTTTCCAAAGAACATTGACAATACATTAATAGAAGAAAGTTGATAGTTAAAATTTAGCTTCAGTTATCTTCAAATCTTTTCCTATAATTTAAGAAGGCAATAAATTTGTAGGATGCTAATTATTTCATGAGCAAAAAAAAGTCTATTTAAAGCTTTTTAATGAATTGGAGTGAATCACTTTAATCAAATTTATGGATCCATCCAATGAGGTGAAAATACAAACTGAAGCAAAGCTAACAGGACTTAGAATTTATATTATTCTACTTAAAAATAAGATATTTATAGTTTCTCACTTAAACTTCAGGATTATTTCGACATCAAACCCATTACTTATATGTAAAATAGAAGAGAAAGAAAAAAGGTAGGCTAAATAAACATTTCTCAAAAGATAAAAAAGTTGTCTTATACATTGTTTTGGTGACTTTCTTATACTGCTTGGAAAATAAGGCTCTTAATCCTCCAAATTAAATCTTTGCTGGGTTGTATAAATACCTTTTTAAGCTTAATAGATCCATAGCCTTAACATGCTAAATCAAATAATCAAATGATGCTTACCTTCACTTATTAACCATTCAAACTTCTGGGTAACTAAAGAAAAAGTAATTGTGTTTGGGGAGAGGAGGGTGGTTCTTTCTTTAGTTCATGTGCTCCCTAGGAACAGCTGCCTTTTCCAAATTGACAATAATAATTTGAAAGAAGTTGTCTCTACTGCTATAGAATCCTTATACTATCAATCTTCCGCTCAATTTACAACTACTACTTTCTGGCCTCCTTTTCCTCATCTGCAAATGAAGACGCTATAGTAAAGGAATTATGGAGTCTGTATAAGCTATATGTATATACACACAAACTTATACGCAGATAGATTAGATATAGATATGTGAGTACACAATGGATATATGTGCATACGTGTGTGTACATATGTACATACATGTAAACATGCACATATGTATTGTGTATATATGTATCTATGTGTGTATAAATACATGCGTATGTGTGTATACATACATATGTGAATAAGTGTATATATATGCATGTATATATTATATATACATACAGACACATATCTAGAAATGAATATTTATCTGCCAAGAATATAGATATAAGAAAAGATGTATAATTTACAAGCCTTAAAATATAGCGTACTATTTCTCTCAAAAACAAAGGCTGAACTGAATCATAAAATTTTAGAGTTGAAAACATTCCTTCCTGACGACTCCTCCCAGCTTGTAAATTCCAGGCAATATTTGTATCGAAGGTCATAAGTGTCATAGACATGGAGCTTGAAGAGCTCTAATAGCTCCTCTGGTACAAACTACATGCACACACACACACACACACACATACACACACACACACACACACACACATATATAGTCACATATATACATGCTGCCAGTTCCCTCAGTTCAGTCTCTAAAAATTATGTTATTTTAAGCTTTTTGTTTACACTTAGGAGAGACCATACCTGTAGTTAAATCCTGCCATTGCCACTGACTAGCTGTGTAACCTTAGAAAAGTCATATACATACAGATAAACATATATACAAATACATATACATATATAAATACATACATACATACATGTATATGTGTGTGCATATGGAGAAGGACAGAGATAGAGAGTGAGACATCTACACATAGAGAATAATAGTCAATAGTCAATAAACATTTGTTAAGTATTTGGGGATCAAAAAGGTCAAAAGACAGTCCCTGACCTCAATGACTTTTCAATCTAATTCAGAAACACAACACATTACAAGAAACTGAAAAGTGAGGGGAAGGAGAGAAGTAGGGAGGATTCCAGTCCAAAGAGGCATGATGAAATTCTGCAGCAGTGAGAAATAATCACATAACTGCCCTGGGAATCATCCCTAAATGGAGGATCTGGCAGGAGCTCTCAAATATTTATCCTCCACCCTTTTTCAACCACAGAGAGGAAGGGGTCTTGGGCATAAGGACTCTTAAGAAAGTTTGCATTTCAGAGTTGATACAATATTTCAGGGTGATGAGTTTATGTGGATAATAATGAATTCAAGGAAAACGGTCAAGTGCGAAGTCATGAATGATGTCTGTATGATATATGTGTGTTCAAACATATATGTATCAACATACATATTTGCATATGTATGCATATATGTATATCAAAGTAGAAAAATTGTAAAAGCATATAAGCTAGACATACATATGATTTAACATTATGTGAGTATACACATTTTTCCATTCTCTTTAGGAAAAAAAAAATTGAAAGTAATACTGTCAAAATATGAAATATATTATTTCTTATTTCTTTTATGTATTTACTTTGGCCATCTTCTGCTCTGTCACTTCTATTGATGCCATTACTCCTCCTCTCATACTGGACCACCAGAAACTATGGCTGAGGGTAATTAGACCACTCAACACTACACAGCCTCCTAGCATGTACCTGCCTCTTCATCTTCACTGTTCTCTAGTTTTTTTTTTAAACTGTCATTGTGATACTAGGAGGAAGGCAGGTATAGGAAAGGAGAAGAGTAAAGATTGAAGACTTTCCTCATCATCCTCTCTCCTTTCTACCTTTTTTTCTCTCTGAATTGTAACAAAGTCACACAATACTAAGGTATGTCAATAAACTGACCTATTGTTTTATTCACTTTTTGATTTCCGAGAACCCTAACTACATTCGTGCACAACCATTATGCAAAGTGTTTAGTGTTCGACCCCATTCAAATGCATGCTCTTTGAATGAAGGAATTGTCTTGCTTTTGTCTTTCTATCACCTGTGCTTAGCAGAGTATTTGGCACAAAGTAACAACAAATAATTATTAATAATCATAAACAACATTTATGTGGCACCTACTATTTGACGACATTGTTCTAGGCACTTTACAAATATCTCATTGATCCTCACAGCAACTTTGCAGTTTAGGAGATATTATTAACCCTCTTTCACAGATGAGAAAAGGAAGGCAAACAGGGGTTAGTTAAGAGTCACATAACTACTAATTATTCGAGTCTGGATTTGAACTCAGATCTTCTTAACTCCAGGCCCAGTACTGTACTCACTATGCCACATAGCTGCCAGTAATTACTTATTAAGTAAGCATTTAATAAATGAGTTTCATTTGTTTGTTATAATGAGATTTGGGGGCTGTAAACATATTAAAATACTTTTCAAACATGTCCAAATCACCAATATACAATATTTTGAAAAGATGGGTAAAGTCTGAATGTTTTCAATTCTCTCTCACCCCCACTCCATGGTCTTATTCAATATTTACTTTTTAATGTGGGAAGTAACAGATTCTTTCAAAAGTTATAACCAGAAAACTGGACATAGTCTAAAAGGCTAACAGAATAAAAATTCTAAAAATTATGTTATTTTAAGGTTTTTTGTTTACCCTTTAGGAGAGAGCATACCTACAGTTCAATCCTGGCATTGCTACTGACTAGCTATATAACCTTAGAAAAGTCATAAGCCTCTCTGGGCTGCAATTTCCCTGTTTGCAAAATAAATAGGTTAGAACAGATTATTTTTGTTACTATTTAAAAATTTGATAATCTGTGTTTATAATTTCTAAACTATGCAGAAAAAGAAAACTTTTGTCATCAGAGAAAGACATCATCTATTACACCTGCTACCTTAAAAAATATTGATATTTGCCACCCTTATTTCACAGAATAGTTGCATGTTAAGAGATCTTTATCAACAAGCACTTACTGAACATCTGTTATATATGCCTAATAGTATGTTGCCACATACATAGGTATAAAACATAATGACTGATATAGTGCTATCAACAATAAAGCCCATTTATAGGAATGAATTCACTATGTGTATTTCTACAGTATTCTCATACTATAGAGTGAATTGAGATTTGTTTTCAGTAAAAGTATATTATACTCATCCTCATTTTCCAGACAAGAAAATTGGGACTTCAAAATATTATTCGACATTACTCATGTAAATAGTTCTATATCTTGAATTTATTTCCTAAAACCATATATTTGGAGCTCAATGGGAATTGGAGGTCAACTTCCTAAATTTTTAGGTAAGGAAACTGAGGCACATAGAGATGAAATTACTTCCCTCAGTTACAATTATAGGTAGTAAATGACAGAGCTGGGTTTCCAAGCCCTACATATTTCACTTTTCTTGTGACTATACCTAACTCTCTCCTTCTTCATTTCTTGATTTTAAGTCTAAAAATTTCTTTCTACCATACCATATTGCCACCTTCAAAAAACTTAGAATTGACTTCTGTGTATTGGATAAACAACCATTAAAATATATAATAAACACAGTGTTATAAAATTTAACATTAGGATTCATTTGTTAAATTACCAATTAGAAGAGGGGAACATAATAAAATATTGGTGATAAATAGCAAAGTATTCAGAAAATGGAGAAATAAATAGGAAAACATTGAATCTTAAGAAAAAGTTGCATCAGACCTTAAAGAATGCTTAGACTGTGTGTGGATAGGAAAGTGTTGCGATACCAAAAAAAAAAAAAAAAAAAAAAAGTATGGTTAAGTTATGAAGGCCAGACTTTCACTTCACTTTGAAAATTTATGGAGTGGGTGAAAACTGAATAAGTATATCCTTCCTGCGGACTTAACTCCTGACCCCTTAATTAATTCAACAAATGCTTTAAGCATCAATCAATATAGAGTTCTTTAGGCACACCCTGAATATACAAAGATGAAATTAGATCTTATCCTTATAATCTATTGAGAGACCCCTAGCCATTATATTTGAAGGAATCCCTCTAATGTTACCTTCACTGCAAAATACATAGCATTGACCTACTCATGGAGATGTGGAAGAAGATTATGAGACAGAGTCTTTGTACCAGAAGTGAAAGAGAATCAAAGACTTCTGGATTTGTACATAGCTTATGTGGAATAGTGATGAGATCATCATTTACTCACTCAAAATGGAAGAAACATTCCTACTGGAAGGGTAAAGATATTTCAAACATTTTCTCCATTATCACCACTATGACTGAGAAGTTGTCTTTTAAAAAGAAAATTATATGATGGCTCCCATTCTCCACATGCAAGGAAAGAGTGAAGCTAAAGTGTTATCTCATTAGGTTTAATAAACAAGTGTTCATGTTGAAAGGACCTTGTCTTTCCCTGTCTATACTATGCTTTGTAAAAATGTATGCATTTTTAAAGAAATTCAAGTTTCATCATTAGTATTTCATTCACACCAAAATGAAAATGACAGTAAAATTTTCAAATAAGAAAACAATAAAAATTTTATCTATAAAGGAAACAAAAATCAATCCAAAAAAAAAAACTATAGGTAAATAAATATATGACTCTATCGATAAATCAATCCATGTGTCCATTATGTGTCAGGCATAGTGCTAAAACGTGGGAATGGAAAAACAAAAATGAAGCCTTCAAGGAGCTTATATTATGTAGGGAAAACAAGAAGTGCAGATATGTACTATAAAGAAAGAAAGTAGTTAAACAATCACTATGTAGAATGGAGAGAGAGAAAAAAAAATTGATGTAAAAGAGTGCATTTGAATCAGGTAACTAGGACTTCTAAGAAGCTTGTCAGTCTCAAAATAAAATGTGTGTAAAATACTTTCCAAAAGCTAAAACACTATATAACTGTCAGAAATAAAAGGGGCTAAAGTGAGGATGGAGTGCATTCCTGAAAGCATGTCAAAGAATGCTTCAAGTTTCATATCTCCCTTAGGGACAGAATATGGTTTATCACATGAGAGAGAGAGAGCGAGTAGTGCAGTTCAGCTTGACCATAGAAAGTAACACAATGAACTAAGCTAAATCTAGATTTAGAGGGTTTTAGATGAAAACTAGAAGAATTTGTATATTAACAGAGAGGTAATAGGGAGCCAGTGGAGCTTACTGAGCAAGTAATATTCAGTCTGAGCTTTCTTTTAGGATTATCACTTTGGCACTAATGTGCAGGATGAATTTCAAACAAGAGAGATTGGTGACAGGGAGATCAGTTAGAATAGTATTTCGTTAGTTCAGGCAAGCATTAGGGGTTGTGAGAGTTAAGGGTAAATTTCAATATTGCATGATCTTTCATTAGAAAAGTTAAATTAATATAGAAATGTATAAAGAGATGAATGGATAGACAGATGCATAGAAACATATATAGTATGTGTGTTTATGTAGACATATGTCTACATCTATATTTTTGTTTTTAGATATGATGAGGAACTAATGGTATGGAGATCATTGATTTAGAGTTAAAGACTTTAATTTATAGATTAGAAAACTGAGGTAAAGGGAGATTAAGTGACTTCCCCAGGGTCACACAGCTACTTAATATCTGAGGTGGAATTGAATCCAGGTCTTCACTATTCTGAGTGCACTACCCTGTCTACTACTCTGTTTTGCCACTCTACTGGTATACTGTACTATTATGAATGGACAAAGGAACAAATGTATGAAAGTTATAGTCTAAGAGAATCAAATAATTCGCATATGTCAGAAGTGACATTCGAGCATGTATATTCACCCAGGGTTTTCTTACTCAGAAACCTTACTCCTAGGTCTGTTCTCTACTCACTAACCCATGACACCACAACTAAAACTGCTTTTAACTGTTACTCAATTTGTTCCAAACTAAGGCAGTTGAGTTACAATTTTAAGGAAATGGGGAAAAGGGATGTTCCAATTTGCACTTTGGCCAGGGAAAAAAGGGAGATACAAGAGAAGATATGAACCCCAATTGAGAAATGGTCAAAGGATATGAACAGACAGTTTTCAGAGGAAGAAATTAAAGACATCTATAGGCATATGAAAAAATGCTCAAAATCACTACTGATTAGAGAAATGAAAAACGAAACAACTCTTAAGTACCACATCTCTCCTGTCAGATTGGCTAACATGACAAAACAGGAAAATGATAAATGCTGGAAAGGATGTGGGAAAATTGGAACACTGTTACATTGCTGGTGGAGTTGTGAACTGATCCAGACATTCTGGAGAGGAATTTGGAATTATGTGCAAAGGTCTATAAAAATGTTCATACCCAGGGGTGGAGCCAAGATGGCGGCTGAAAAGTAGAGACTACCATGAGCTCCGCACCGAGTCCCTCCAAAAACTTATAAAAAATGGCTCTGAACCTATTCTAGAACTACAGAACCCACAAAAGAGCAAAGGGAAGCAGGGCTCCAGCGCAGGACAGCCTGGATGGTCTCTGGGTGAGGTTTATGCCACACAGAGCAGAGCAGAGTGGAGCAGAGCAAAGTCCAGCATGAGCGGCACAGACCAACGAGACCAGGAGTGGGGCAGAGCATGCCCTAGCACACTGAATCAGTGAGCTGCAGCAGTTACCAGACTTCTCAACCCACAAACACCAAAGAAAACAGAGAATGTTAGTGGGAAAAGCTGTAGGAGTGGAAGGAGTTTGCTGCGGAGGTGGGGCAGCTACAGAAGCACAGCTGCAGTTGCTTCCGGCCCCAAGCCCACCTGGTGGGAGGAATTAAGTGGCAGATCAGAGCAGGAGTGCACAGCCTGCTGAAGATCTAAGCCCAGCATGGGCTGGGGGTTCTTGGAGAAGGAGGAGTGCTGGTGTGGCAGAGCTGGCGCATTCCCCCAAGCGTGGAACATAGAACTCTTTAGTCTACAAGCAGTCATACCCCGCTGAAAAACTCAAGGGTCAAGTTAGTTGGTTGGGAATATGACCAGGCAGTGAAAACACACCCAGATTCAGTCTCGGACTCTGTAATCCTTCTTTGGTGACAAAGAAGACCAAAACATTCATTCAGAAGAAGTCAACAAAGTCATAAAGCCTACAACAAAAGTCTCCAAGTAAAACTGGTCTCAGGCCATGGAAGAACTCAAAAAGGATTTGGAAAAGCAAGTTAGAGAAGTAGAGGAAAAATTGGTAAGAGAAATGAGAAGGATGTGAGAAAACCATGAAAAACAAGTCAATGACTTGCTAAAGGAGACCCAAAAAAATACTAAAAAATACACTGAAGAAAACAACACCTTAAAAAATAGACTAACTCAAATGGCAAAAGAGCTCCAAAAAGTCAATGAGGAGAAGAATGTCTTGAAAAGCAGAATTAGCCAAATGGAAAAGGAGGTCCAAAAGACCACTGAAGAAAATACTAACTTAAAAATTAGATTGGAGCAAGTGGAAGCTAATGACTTTAAGAAAAATCAAGATATTACAAAACAAAACCAAAGGAATGAAAAAATGGAAGACAATGAAAAATATCTCATTGGAAAAACCACTGACCTGGAAAATAGATCCAGGAGAGAGAATTTTAAAATTATTGGGCTCCCTGAAAGCCATGATCAATAAAAAGAGCCTAGATATCATCTTTCAAGAAATTATCAAAGAGAATTGCCCTGATATTCTGGAGCCACAGGGCAAAATAGAAATTGAAAGAATCCACCGATCACCTCCTCAAATAGATCTCAAAAAGAAATCTCCTAGGAATATTGTTGCCAAATTCTAGAGCTCCCAGATCAAGGAGAAAATATTGCAGGCAGCCAGAAAGAAGCTTCTACATTAAGAGATTGAAGGGCTTGGAATATGATATTCCAGAGGTCAATGGAACTAGGATTAAAACCAAGAATCACCTGCCCAGCAAAACTGAGTATCATGCTTCAAGGCCAAATATGGATTTTCAACAAAATAGAGGACTTTCAAGCTTTCTCAGTGAAAAGACCAGAGCTGAATAGAAAATTTGACTTTCAAACACAAGAATCAAGAGAAGCATGAAAAGGTAATCAAGAAAAAAAATTGCAAGGGACTTACTAAATTTGAACTGTTTTGTTTACATTCCTACATGGAAAGATGGTGTATATGATTCATGAGACCTCAGCATTAGGGTAGGTGAAGGGAATATGCACATATATGTATATATATATATATATATATATGTTTATGTATATACATGTATATGTAAGTGTGTATGTATGTATATATGTATGTGTATATATATATATATATGGAGAGAGAGAGAGAGAGAGAGAGAGAGAGAGAGAGAGAGAGAGAGAGAGAGGGCACAGGTTGAGGTGAACATGAAGGGAAGATATCTAGAAGAAATGAAATAAAATTAAGGGATGAGAAAGGAATATATTGAGAGAGGGAGATAGGGAGAGATAGAATGAGGTAAATTATCTCTCATAAAAGTGGCAAGAAAAAAGCAGTTATCTAGAAAGGGAAAAGAATTCAGGTCAGGGGGAATGATTGAATCTTGCTCTCATCAAATTTGACCTGAGGAGGGAATACCATACATACCCAATTGGGTAACTTACCCCACAGGAAAAAAGGAGGAAGAAGAAGATAAAAAAGGAGGGGATGATAGAAGGGAGGGAAGATGGAGGTGGAGGTAACCAAAACCAAACACTTTCGAAAGGGGACAGAGTCAAGGGAGAAAATTCAATAAAGGGGGATAGGTTAGGAAGGAGCAAAATATAGTGAGTCTTTCACAACATGAGTATTGTGGAAGGGTTATACATAATGATACACATGTGGCTTGTGTTGAATTGCTTGACTTCTTAGGGAGGGTGGGTGGGAAGGGAAGAGGAGAGAATTTGGAACTCAAAATTTTTAAAACAGATGTTCAAAAACAACCAAAAAAAAGTTTTTGCATGCAACTAGAAAATAAGATACCCAGGCAATGGGGTATAGAAATTTATCTTGCCCTACAAGAAAGAAAGGGAAAAGGGGATAGGAGGGGAGTGGGGTGACAGAAGGGAGGGCTGACTGGGGAACAGAGTGACCAGAATATACAACATCTTGGAGTGGGGAGGAGGATAGAAATGGGGAGAAAATTTGTAATTCAAACTGTTGTGAAAATCAATGCTGAAAACTAATTATATTAAATTAAAAAAAAAGTGAAAAAAAATGTTCATACCCTCTGACCCAGGAATACCACTTCTAGGGTTGTATCCCAAAGAGATCACACAAGTGGGAAACGGACCCATATGTACAAAGGTATTTGTAGTGGCTCTTTTTGTAGTAGCTAAGAACTGGAAATCAAGGAGATGCCCATCAATTGGGGAATGGCTGAACAAGTTGTGGTATATGAATGGAATACTATTGTGCTATAAGAAATGGGATTGATACAGACTTCATAACAACCTGGAAAAACCTACATGATATAATGCTGAGTGAGCAGAGCAGAACCAGGAGAACTTTACACACAACCACAGACATATGGATTCTGTGGGTATTAACCCTGATACACTTTGCTCTTCTCAGCAACACAAGGTGCAAAGACAACTCCAAAGGACTCATGATGGAGAATGCTATCTATATCCACAGAAAGAACTATGAAGTGTGAATACAGATTGAGACAGAGTTTATGCTCGCCTTTTTTTTTCTTTCTTTTGTTTTTGTTTTTGGGTTGTTTTTTTTTTTTTGATTCTGTTTCTTCTTTGTCATGATTCATTCCATTAGTCATAATTTTTCTTTGCTACTTGACTAGTGTGTAAATAAATTCAAAGTTATACATAGAAGATATATTGGATTCCATGCCATCTTGGGGAGTGAGGGGGGTGGAGGGGGAAGAAAATCTGGAACTCAAAATTATGTAGAACCAAGTGTTGTAAAATAAAAATTAAAAAAAGAGAGAACAAAAGAGAAGATATGAAAGGAAGTAATTGCTTTTGAACCTGTGTTTAAGAACAATTGGTCTTTGTCTTTGAAGAAGCCAACTCCAGGGAACCAAGAAACAAAATAAATATATTCATTGACTGAGGAATTGCTAAATAGATTATTGAATATGCACGTGTAGCAGTGGTAGTTTGAGGTGGTAATCGAGGTGTTCAGACATTCCCATTTTCTCTTCATTCTTCCACGGACTCCTTGACCAGATGACTTTCTCAATATATATGCTCTTCGTTGGCTTTGGAAAATAATATAAAAACATTTATAATTCTATTAAACTACCTTGTAGGTCAAAATCCTCAGCCACTTCTGGTAAAATACTTCAGTATTAGTTTTATCTGGCTTTCTTCTCTGGGCATATTTCCTCCTTAATTATCTTCTTCAAATTGTATTTTCACCAAGTATACTCAAACTAGCAAAGACTTGTAGCTAAGCTATTTCAAAAAATAACATTAATGTGTTAATGATAGTAATTGGATTTTCCAATATACAGAGGGAAAAGTTTCAGGCTTCTGAGAGAGAGTACAAGGAGAGATGTAACATTTCTGATGTCAGTTCTTTTGGTGGGGGGGGAGGACATTGCTTCAGTAATTTTCCAGATATTCCTCATACATGATCATCCCAAGCAGTCTTGCTCTAAGAGTCCAGGATCTTTCTCTGTAAGTGTTGTGTCTGCTTGTATTTTAGTTTATGTGATTTCTTTCAGATTTCCTTTTTACAATTTCACTCATTCTCTACTTACCTTATTTTGAAATTGTTTCCATTTCGAATTTGTCCTTTAGATTGAATAAAATGACTTTTAATGGTCTCTTGAAGAGATGTAACCTGCATCCATTGATTTTTCTTTTCTGTCTTGTTGTTCTCATTCATACTTCATCAAGAGATCATCAGGCATGGCCAAATTTTTAATAAGTTTAACAACTGGCTATATCTTGTTTTGTCTGTGTTTAGGTTGTGAAAGAACATTTTCCTTACAAATGTAATGAAAATTTGCTGTGTTGCAGGAGATCAGTAATATGGTGAATATAAGAAGACAGGAAAATTTATGTGACCTGATGCAAAACAAAGTAAGTAGAATCAAGAAAACATCTTCCACAATGGCTAAAAAATATAAATAAAAAGAACAACAGTAGATATAAATATAAATTGGATACTGGGAAAGTGGCTTCTTTTTTCTATACTTAAATGAGATATTTCTTTTTAATACTTTAAAGTTTTAAAAGTCTCACCACCACTTTTATTTTTCCTGTGTCTCCCCATCAATTTTTTTTTCTCCATTACAATTATTGCATATATGTTCATCATTTGGGCCTACAGTATAATCATATTTAGCTACAAAGTAGAGAGATATGAAAATATTCTGTCATCTTTTCTTTTCAAAAAATATGGGAAGAGTTAATTTTGGTGGTACAAAACAGACTACATTAATATGTTAGATTTGCTAAACATCTTTTTAATCTTTTTTTTAATATCTGCTACAAGGAATGATTGTTGGAGGAGGAAAGGAAAATTAAGGAAATTAAACATGTCAAAACAAAATACATCAATTAAAATAATAATAACATCTAGCATTTATATAGTAGTGACTACATGCCAGGCACTATGGCAAATACTTTGCAATTATTATCTCATTTGATCCTTACAACAACTCTGGGAGGTAGGTGCAATTATTATCCCCTTTTATAGATGAGTAAACTGAGGAAATCAGAGTTGAAATTGCTTGCCCATAGTCATACAGCTGGAAAGTGTCTGAAACTGGATTTGGTAACTCAGATCTTCCTGACTCCAGGCACTTCACTCTATCCACTGTGCTAGTTTTGAAGTATCTTCTATGTGTCAGATACTGTGCTAAGTCCTTGGGATACAAAGAGAGATAAAAGAGAGTCCTTGATATCCAAGTACTCACAACCTAATGAATTTTGTAGTTATCAACAATTAATTAAAATAGGAAATTATCAAATGACCCACTGAGGGTAGGAGAGAGCCATCCCAGCACCCTGCAAACAGTGACCTGATATGCCTTGCACCCAATCAACTGGGGATAATGTTCAGGTCTTCAATAATCTTTTAATTTGAAGTCACATTTAGTGCTTTGAACCACACTGACAAAATTACTTGTTATGTTTTTAACAGTCAGACTCTGAAGATGATGTAGACAATGATTATAATGGAGAAAAAATATATATTCTTGGTGGAGTTGTGAACTGATCTAGCCATTCTGGAGAGCAATTTGGAACTATGCTCAAAGGGATATAAAATGTGTGTAGCCTTTGACTCAGTGATACCATTTCTAGGGTTGTATCCCAAAGAGATCACACAAGTGGGAAGAGGACCTGTATGTACAAAGATATGTAAAGCAGCTCTTTTTGTAGTAGCAAAGAATTTGAAATCAAGGGGATGCCCTTCAATTGGGGAATGGCTAAACAAGTTGTGGTATATGAATGTAATGGAATACTATTGTGATATAAGAAAAGGGGGAAGATATGTACTTCATAATAACCTGGAAAGACCTACATGATATAATGCTGAGTGAGCAGAGCAGAACAAGGAGAGCATTGTACACAACCACAGATATATTGATTCTGTGATTACCAAGCTTGATAGACTTGGCTCTTCTCAGGAATACGAGGTTTAAAGACAATTCCAAAGGACTTATGATGGAAAGAGCTACCTACATCCAGAGAAAGAACTATTGAGTCTGAATGCAGACTGAGACAAACTATTTGCTTTCCTTTTCTCTCTCTCTCTCTCTTTTTGGTTTTATTTCTTCTATGTCATGATTTATTCCATTGGTCATAATTCTTCTTTACAACTTGACTATGATGTAAATAAGTTTAATTCAAAGTTATTTGTAGAAGATATATCAAATTCCATGCCATCTTGGGGGGGGTAGAGGAGAAGGGAAGAAAATCTGGAGCTCAAAATTGTGTGGAACTGAGTGTTATAAACTAAAAATCAAAAAAAAAATCTTAATTTTAAAAAATAAAAATATAATGGGCATAAAGAAAGGAAAGATAATGTCATAAAATAAAGTTCCATCTCATTTAAAAGCAAAGCGACAAGTCAGTTTTCTGTAATCAGAGAAAATGTGCAAACAGCATGGTAGTCCTTATCCTGTGAGAAATGTTTCTTTAATTGTTATTTTATAAGGGTGATAGTAAAGCAGAGGCGCATGTTTTCTTATATCCTGGTAAAATAGAAAACTAACCATTTCTGGAAAAGATAGAACTTCTTATGCTAATTACCTCTGTGATCTTAGGTACATGAAACTACCTCCCCAAACCTCTGTTTGATAATCAATCAAATGTTGTGGGTTTGATTGAAAGACCTCTGATATTATTTCTATATCAGGCTAACACAATATCATGTAACAAGCTAGCCACATATTTTGTGAATACAGATGTTGATCAGTGTAGATTGCCTGAGAATATATAATATTGCATTATACTTATTTGGAAGGAGATCAAACAGCTTCCAACCCTCACCAAAAATCATCAGAACTAATTATTTGGCCAGAAATACTTACTGCATAAGTTTATAACCTTTAAAAGAGAACTCACTAAACTCTGTATTTGAACTGGGTAGATGAACTCATTGAAAGGGGTATTTGTAGATTATCTGCTTAAAAAACTATGTTCAACCATATTAATATAATAATAATTATAATAATTACATAGTGCTTACAGTGTACCGGGAAATGTACTAAGCTGTTGATAAATATTTTCTATTTATTCCACTTGACAAGCCTGGAGGAAGGTATTATTATTATTATCTTCATTTTATAGTTGAGGAAACTGAAGCAAATTTATGTGGCTAAGATGTCCCACTATTGTATATACTATATTCAAGTAGGCTTATAATCCAGTGGGATTACATGGTGATAAGCATAAATGATTCAGGAATGTTGAAAATAGTTGAAAAAATAAGGATGTGTATGGCTTTTATATAATTTCATGGTATGTATTCTCCACATTCGGAAGGAGAGATTAGGAGGGTTAGGATTTGTGCCTCTTCAACTTTTAAATTAGAATTGATTAAGATCCACTGGAAATAGTTTTAAAAATTTAAGACCTTCTTAGCAAATTCTTGCATGTAACAGCAGCCTAATTAACTACTCCACCTTGTCCCATTGACCTCTATTAACATAAATGGTGAGTGTTTGACAAGCTTTTGCTATTTCTTCATGTTCACTTTAGCCTGAAAAATAAATTCCATACTTGCAAGTATGTTGTGATAAATCAGCTTCAAAAGTTGCTCTCTCTTAGCAACCTGTGAAGACTAAGAAAGGATGGAAAGAAACCCTCAATATACTGCAGATGAAAATCAATGGACATCTTTATATTTTAATTTTATTTTAGTCTTTGTTTTCCTTTGAAAATTTTTTAAATAAGATTTTCCAATTACATATAAAAACCATCATAACATTCATTTTCTTTTAAATTTTGAGTTCCAAATTCTGTCCCTTTGTCCCTCATTGAGAACGCAAGCAATTTGATGTAGGTTATATGCAAAACATTTTCATAGTAACCATGTTATGAAAGAAAACACAGAACCAAAACAAAAGTGTAAAAAAAAAAGGATTCTTAAATCTGCATTCAGATTCCATCAGTTTTTTCTGTGGAGAGGGAGAGTACTTTTCATCATGAGTTCTGAAGAACTGTCTTGGATCAATGTGTTGCTGAAAACAGCCAAGTCACTCACAGTTGCTAATCATACAATAATGCTGTTATGTTTGCAATGTTCTTTTGGTTATGTCATTTCATTTTGCATCAGTTCATACAAGACTTTACAGGTTTTTCTGAAAACATCTAGTTCATCATTTTTTCTAGCAAAACAGGATTTCATTACAATCATACACCACAACTTGTTCAGGCTCTAATTGACAGACAAATTACTGCTTTTGCCTCCAAAAATACTTTTCTTTTAAATGCTGTAACCAGAATGGCCTTTGTTTTCTTTGAATGACTCAGTTTACCTCATTGAGCCTCTGGACACTGTGGCTTGCTCTTCCGGGGCAGGACCAGACAACTTCCTGTGTGAGGAGTCATGGGGCTGGCTGAGGGGAGGTGTTAATGTCTATGCTAGGGGGAGGGGCCAACTCAGGAACCAATCGGCCCTGGTCATTCGGGCGGAGCTTGATGATGTCAAAAACCCTATAAGAGGGGAGAGGACAGCTTGAAGATTCTCTTTCCTTTTCCGGTTGGAGCCAGCGACAGTTACGACAGTTACATCGTCAGTTACAGCGACCGTTACATCGTCAGTTACAGTTGCAGCTTCAGTTACAGACACAGCCACAGACACAGCTGAGGCAGGAGCTGCCAGTAGCAGAGCTGACCTACGGGAGGAAGCTGAACAAAGACTTCAGTCCAGTGGGTAATCTTATTACCATAAAGGGGGAAACATGATTTTGCTTTACGCAATCATGTTTCTCTGTAGCCTCCTGGTTACTCTTTCAAGGCGTACTTATTGGGCCTGGAAGATTTTGATCAACATATCAAAATGGGGCTGCTGGTTCATGGGTTGGTTACTGTGGAGCCTAAATACATGTTTTGATTCTTCTGCCTTCTACTTTGAGAGTTTCTTATATCCGGCGGTTCCGAACCTTTCAGACATGTTTATGATCCTCTTTGAGATTATAAACTCTGCCCTCCTGTTACAAATGCTTAAATACTTTTAAAATACTTTTAATTCTGTTTGGGATACAGACATAGAATGGTATTGCTGGGTGAAAGTGTGTGCACCATTTAGCCCTTTGGGCACAGTTCTAAACTGCTCTCTAGGATGGTTGTTTCAATTCATAACTCTGACAAAATTGCATTAATATCCCAATTTTTCATATCCCCTTCAACATTTGTCATTTTTCTGTCCTATAATTGTGAAGTAGTATCTCAAAGTTGTTTTCATTTGTATTTCTCTAATGAATAGTGATTTAGAATGTTTTTATATGACTATAGCTTTATTTTTGTGAAATGAAAATGACTTTTTCTTATCCTTTGAACATTCATCAATTGGGAAATGGTTTGTATTCTTATAAGTTTGACTTAATTCCCTGTATATTTGAGAAAGGAAGTCTTTATCAGAAAAATCTGATTTAATTTTTTCTCACAGATATGATTACTATGTATTGACCTCCATCCTCATTTCCCCCCATTATCCTTCTCTCTCCTTTCACCCTGTCCTTCTTCAAAGGTGTTTTGCTTCTGACCACCATCTCCTCCAATCTGTCCTCCCTTCTATCAGCCCCCTCCCTTTTTCTTATCCCCTTCCCCTCCTACTTCTCTGTAGGGCAAGATAGATTTCTATACCCAACTGAGTTTTTATGTTATTTTTTTTTAAAGATATCATCCTATCGTAGTCAAGTCATACCAGTGTCCCACATGCATACTCCTAACTGCCCTGATAATGTTAAAAGTGTTAAGAACTCATCTTGCCATGTAAACAGTTTAACTTTATTGAATCTCTTAAGATTTATCTTTCCTGTTTGCTTCTTATGCTTCTCTTTAGTCTTCATTTGGAAGTCAAATTTTCAATTATGATCTTTGCAACAGGAATGTTCAAAACTCCTCTTTTTCATTAAATATCCATTGTTCTCTTGCAGGATATATTCAATTTTGTGGGTAGGTAAGACATTAACTTCCTTTGCCCACCAGAATACATATTCCAAATCCTCTTGTCCTTTAATGTCGATGCTGCTAAATCATGTGTTATCCTCACTTCATGATATTAGAATTATTTGTTTTCGTCTGCTTGCAATATGTTCCACTTTTCCTGGAACCTCTGGAGTTTGACTACAATGTTCTAAGAATTTTCATTTTGACGTCTCTTTCAGGAGGTGATGGATGGATTCTTTCAATTGCTATTTTACCTTCTTATTCAAGAAGATGAGGGCAGTTTTCCTAGACAGTTTCTTGAAATATAATGTATTTTGTTTTGTTTTGTTTTTGATCCTCACTTTCAGCCCAATAATTCTTAAATTATCCCACCTTGATCTATTTTCCAGATCAGTTGTTTTCCCATGAGAAATTTTTTGTTTTCTTTTATTTCTTTCACTCCTTTGATTTTGTTTTGTTGTTTCTTGATGTCTTATGGGGTTATATTAGTTTATTTTTGTCCAATTATATTTTTAAGGAATTATTTTGCTCAGTAAGCTTTTCTACTTTCTTTTCCATTTGTCCAATTCTATATTTTAAAGTTCTTCTCTGCAGTGAATTTTTCTACATCTTTTTCATTTGTCCAATTCTGATTTGTAAGGAGTTCTGTCCTTCACTGGATTTTTATGTCTTTTTTTTTCTTTCATTTGGCCTATTCTGCTTTTTAAGGTATTATTTCTTTGGTAATTATTGTGCTGCCTGATTAAGTTGTTGACTTTTTTTTCATTATTTTCTTGCATCACTCTCATCTCTTTTACCATTTTCCCCCTACCTTTCTTATTTGATTTTTAATGACTTTTTTGAGCTCTTCTAAGAATTCTTGTCAGACCTAAGATCAATTCTTTCTTCTGAGTCTGTCTTTGATCTTCCCTTTCAACATAGTACATTTCTGTGATCAAGTCCTTTATTTTGTTCGCTCAATTTCCCTACCTATTCCTTGACTTCAAAATTTATGTTAAAGTTGGGCTATGTTTCTGTTGTGTAGGGGGCACTGTTCCAAGATTCAGGTGTTTTTTTTTTTTTTTAATGCTGCTTTCTTCAGAGCTAGTTTTGGGGTTCCTATATGTTCTCTGTTCTTCCAAGGTGGTATGATGTAAGAAGAGTGTGACCACTTCTTTCCTGTCCTGTGTTCTTGTCTGTGAGGAATCACAATCTTTCTTTTCTGCCCTTTAACTGTGACAAAGTTCCCCATTCCCCTGAAACTGCACTTTTCTTGTGCTAATGCTCCTCCTGACCCAGATCAAAGTATGGGCAACACAACAAAATTCTACATCCCATACCAACAGAGAGAACACTGGAATTTACTTCTAACCAGTTCTTCAACCCTTTACTGACTGTAGACTGAGAGCCCCAGAAGCCACTGCTCTCAATTTTAATAATCCCCAAGATCTATTACTGCCTTGCTGTGGTATAGCTTATGCAGGATTGTATTCCACTCTCACCCCAGTGAGAAAAACCTTTCCTTGTAACCTTCTAAGTTATTTTGTGGGTGGAAAATAATTTCACCTCATCTGTCACTTTTCTTGTGTTCTGCCACTCCAGAATTTATTTTCAGGTGTTAAAGTTCCTTGGAAAAGAATTTGCAAGAACATGAGTCCCTGCCTTTATTCCATCATCTAGGCTCAATGTACATATTTAAAATTAATACATCTTAGTTTTATTTTTTTTAGGTTAAAAATGCATGGATAAGTAACATAAAATGGAAAATCATTCACAGTGCCATCTAATTAGCAAATCCATAACCAGTCATTCCAAGTTTTAGAAGGTGTGACACAGGATCCCTCCTCTCATTTTTTTTTTCTTTCCTTCTATTAATGGATAGAGACTCACAATTTTGTAACTTAGACAGGAGTCCATAGTAAGACTTTCCTTAGGGACATGCTTCTCCTCCTGTTGCTTACCTAGCAATGTCTCAACTTATGCAAATAAATTTGTTTTTCTCTTGTTCAATTTCAGAGACTGTACACAGAGTCCAATGGGGATACACCTTGCTTTATAAATTTTTTTATTAATTTTTACTTTTCAACATCCACTTCTATAAGATTTTTGCATTCTAAATTTTTCCCCTTCTGTCTCCTCTTTCTTCCCCAACACAGTATGCAATCTAATGTAGCCTACACATGTACAATCACATTAAACACATTTATACATTAATCATGTTGTAAAGAATTAGAATGCATATCATGAGAAAGAAGAAGGAGAGAGAGAGAGAGAGAGAGAGAGAGAGAGAGAGAGAGAGAGAGAGAGAGACAATAGTATGTTTTGTTCTCCATCCAGACTCCATAGTTTTGTAATTTTGTTTTCTTTTTTTTCTAAATGTGTATAGCATTTTCCATTATGAGTCTTTTGAAATTTCCATACATCCTAGCATTGATGAGAAGAGCTAAGCCTCTCAAAGTCAGTCTTCACACAATGTTACTGTTAGTCATTACGCATTATGGCTATTACTGTGTACAAAGTTCTCCAGGTTCAACTTCACTCAGCATCAGTTAATATAAAACATTCCAGGGTTTTCTGAAATCTACCTGCTCATCATTTCTTATGAAACAATTGTACCCCATTACATTAATATACCACAACTTATTCAGCCATTCCCCAATTGATGGGCATTCCTCAATTTCCAATTCTTTGCCACTACAAAAAGAGCTGTTATAAATATTTTTGCACATGAGCATTATTCCCCCATGTTTATGAACTCTTTGATATATAGGCCTAGAAGTGGTATTGCTGAGTCAAAGGATATGCAAAGTTTTATAACCCTTTGGGCATATTTCCAAATTGCTCTCAAGAATGGTTGGATCAGTAGCCCCAGACCTCCCAGCCCAGGACTGGAGTCTGTAGGAGCAAAGAGCCTGTGGCTGCAAGAGCAGCTACCTGGAGGCCTCCAACCCCAGGCAAATGCAAGGGCACCAGATGAAACCAACCAGGAACAGCAGAGGAATACAGACAGCCTGCGGGACTGGGAGAGCACTGGGTGAGCGAAACGCTGGAGCAGGCCCAGGATGGAAGTATCAGCTATGGCCGGGATTGAGCCCCAGGCCTCTCAGCCCAGGACAGAAGTCTGTCAGATCACAGAGCCTGCAGCTGCAGGAGCAGCTAGCCCAGAGGCCTCCTACCCACAGTCTAAAGGTTTGAAACTCACCTTCTGGGACTCCCGGTAGCCAGGATGTGCAGGTAAAACAGCTCATATCCCTCCCTTGAATAAGTCCAGAGAATAAAAGTTCAGGAGAAACAGAGGAGCCAGAAGGTGGGCTTCAGTAACGAGAGAAGTGGGGGAAAGGGCCCTTCCTGTGGTGGTGGAAGGAGACTAGGGCAGGAAGGGAGGTGTGCCAGCAGCCCTCACCTTAGCAGAATGAGAGTAACTGAGCCACAGGGGGTGGAGCTAAATAATGTCAACACAAGGACCCCAGACTTGGCTTTGCACAGCCAGAGGAAGTGGCAGACACCAACACAGACATGAACTGAGATCACCCCAGCAGAAGAGCAGTCCTAGGGAAGAGGAGATTCCCAGCAGGCAGACTACCACTCCCCCACACCTCATGAAACCAGAGGCCATAGTACATAAAGCTAGATCCCGACACAAGAAACTTGGGACAGAGCCCCCTGAGCCTTAGAAACAGAGATCCACTTCAGAAACCAGGAGTGAAAAAAAAAAAAACACCATGAAAAAGAATTGTAAGAAGCTTTCAAAGATGATTGACTCATAGTATGGAGACAGGGAAGACCAAAATACCAATTCAGAAGAAGACAGCATGGACACTATACCCACATCTGAAACCTCAAAAGGGAAAGTGAACTGGTCTACAGACCAAAAAGCATCTGGAAGAACTCAAGGAGGACTTTAAAAAACAAATTAGAAAGGTAAAAGAAAAAATGGAAAAAATGGAAAAAAAAATCATTGAAGAAAACAAATCATTAAAAAGTAAAATTGAGGAATTGGTTAAGGAAAGTCAGAATATAAACGGAGAAAATGTCTCATTGAAAAGTAAAATCAAGCAAATGGAAAAGGAGATAGAGAAGACAAAGGAAGAAAACAAAACATTAAAAATCATAATTGGGCAAGTAGAAGCTAATGTATCTATGAGACATCAAGAATCAGTCAAATAAAATCTAAAGAATGGAAAAACAGATGAAAATGTGAAATGTCTGATTGGAAAAGCAACCGACCTGGAAAATAGATCCAGGAGAGACAATCTAAGAATTATTGATCTACCTGAAAGCTATGATGAAAAAAAGAGCCTGGACGGTATCTTCCATGAAATCCTTAAAGAAAATTGCCCAGAGCTCCTAGAACCAGAGGGTAAAACTGTCATCAAAAGAATCCATTGATCACCCTGGGAAAAAGATCCCAAATTGAAAACTCCAAGAAATATTATAGCCAAATTCCATAACTACCAGGTAAAGGACCAAATATTGCAAGCAGCTAGAAAGAAACAATTCAAATATCATGGAAATACAGTCAGGATTATGCAGGATCTTTCATCTTCTACATTAAATGACAGGAGAAATTGGAATACGATATTCAGAAAGGCAAAGGAGCTTGGACTACAACCAAGGATCAACTACTCAGCAAAACTGAGCACAATTTTCCAAGCAAGGAGATGGACACTCAATGAAATAAGGGAATTCAAGACCTTCCTGATGAAAAGGCCAGAGCTTAATGGAAAATTTGACCTCCAAATACAAAACTCAAGAGAGACATAAAAAGGTAAATGGGGAAAAAAAAACCCTAGTTAATCAATAAGGCTAATTAATTACATCCTCATATAGGATTTTTTGATATATATATGTCAATCTTGAGAATAGTATACTTATTATGACAATTGAAAGGGATATTTATAGACTGTGGATGTCAGTATAAAATAACTGATATAATGATAAAATATATAATCATAGACCCACATGTACAGAAATATTTATAGTGCCTTTTTTTGTAGTAGCAGGGAATTGGAAATAAAGGGGTTGCCTATCAATTGGGGAATAGCTGAACAAGTTATGGTATATGAAGGTAATAACATACTAACATGTGATAAGAAATGGGGATGATATGGACTTCATAATAACATAGAAAAACCTACATGATATAATGCTGAGTGAGTGGAGCAGAACCAGGAGGACATTATACACCACCACAGATAAATGGATTTATGATGACTAACCCTGATCGACTTCACTCTTCTCAGCAATACAGTGTGCGAAGACAACTCCAAAGGACTCATGATGGAGAGAGCTCTCTACATTCAGAGAGAGAACTATGAGGTATGAATGCAGATTGAGGCACACTGTTTGCTCTCCTTTTTTCCTTTGTTTCTTTTTCTCTTTCATTTGTTTTTGTTTTTGTTTTTTGTTTTTTTTTCTTCTTTCTCATGATTCATTCCATTGGTTATAATTCTTCTTTACAACTTGACTATTGTGTAAATAAGTTCAGTGTGAAGTTATATGTAGATGATATATCAGATTCCATGTCATCTTGGAGCAGGGGAGGAAGCAAATCTGGAAGTCAAAATTATGTCGAACTGAGCATTGTCAAATAAAAATAAAAAAGAATTAATTATAAAAAAAATAAAAAAGAATGATTGGATCAGATCACAACTCTACCAGCAATGTATTAGCATTCCATTTTTCCCAAATCTTCAACATTTATGATTTCTGTGTTTTGTCAGGTTACCCAATCTGATAGGTGTGAAATGGTACATCAGAGAGGTGTTAATTTGCATTTCTCTAATTGATAATGATTTATATTTTTTCATGTGGCTATAGATACCTTCAATTTCTACATCTGAAAATTGTCTATTCCTATCCTTTGACCACTTATCATTTGGGGAATGACCTTAATTATTATAAATTTAACACAGTTCTCTATATTTTACAAATTAAGGCTTTATCAGAGATAATGGATATAAAAATTGTTGCCAAGCTTGTATCAGCCCCCTTCCTTTTCTTTCCCCTTTCCATTTTCTCCTTCTACTTGCCTGTAGATTGTGAAAGATTTCAATATCCAACTGAATATGTATGTTATTCCTTCTTTGAGTTAAATTGGATGAAAGTAAGGCTCAAACAATGCTTGCCCCCTTTCTTCTTTCCCTCTACTGTAATAGGTCTTTGTGCCTCTTCCTGTGATGTAATTTACCTTATTCTGCCTCCTCCTTTCCTTTTCTCACAGGACAATTACATTTTATAGCCCTTAATTAATTTTTTGTACTCACATCAAATTCAACTTATTCCTAGTCCCTCTGTCTCTGAATATGACTTCTAAATGCTATAATACAGATATAATTCTCAAGACTTACAAATATCATCTTCCTATGTAGGGATATAAACAGTTTAACCTTATTGATTAATGTAGTTTTCCTTTCCTGTTTACCTTTTTATGCTTCTCCTGAATCTCATTTTTTGAAAATCTAATTTTCTTTTCACTTCACTTTTTTATATCAGTAATGATTGAAAGTCCCCTGTATCATTGAATGTCCATCTTTTCCCCTGAAAGAATATTTAATTAGGGTGGATAATTGATTCTTAATTGCAATCCAAATTCTTTTGACTTGTGGAATATTATATTCCAGGCCCTACAATCCTCTAAGTAAGAAGCTCCTAGGTCATGCATACTGCTGACTGTGGTTCTATAACATTTAAATCATTACTTTCTGTCTATATGCAGTATTTTCTCCTTGACCTGATATTTTTGGAATTTAGCTGTGATATTCCATGGAGCTTTATTTTTGAGGTGTCTTTCTGCAGGTGGTTGGTGGATTCCTTAGATTATTTTTTATCCTCTGTTTCTAGGATGTCAGGGCAGTTTTCCTTGATAATTTCTTGAAAGATGTTGTTCATGCACATTTTTTGATCATGGCTTTCAAGTAGACCAATAATTCTTATATTTTCTCTCCTGGATTGATTTTCCAGGTCTGTTGTTTTGCCAATGAGTCATGTTACATTTTCTTCTCTTTTTTTCATTCTTCTGATTTTATTTGACTGATTCTTGATGTTTCATAGAGTCATTAGCTTCCATTTGCCAAATTCTAATTTTTAACAAATTCTTTTCTTCAGTTAGCTTTTGTACCTAGTTTCCAATTTGGTCAATTCTACTTTTTAATGAGTTTCTTTCTTCAGTGGATTTTTTTTTCCATTTAGCCAATTATATTTTTAAAGGACTTGTTTTCTACATTTAATTTTTGTTCTTCCATTGACAATCTATTGACTTTGTCTTGCATATCTCTCCTTTCTTTGACTATATTTTCTTCTACCTCTTATATTTGACTTTTAAAATCCTTTTTGAGCTATTCTTAACAGGCTTTTTTTGTGCTTGAGACCAATTCATGTTCCCCTTTGAGGTTTCAGATGGGAATATTTTAGCAATGCTATCATTCTTCTCATCTTGTGTTTTGATCTTCCCTGTAATCATAATAATTCTCTACGGTCAGTGTTCTTTGTTGATTTTTCATCCTTTTGTTCGCCTATTTCAAAGATTTTAAAGTGGGGTTCTCATTCTAGAGCACAGGGGGCCCTTCCCCAAGCTTCTTTTGCTGTGGTCCATGTGTGTGTGTACGTATACACATATGTGTGTATATACACACACTAAATATACATATATATATATACACACACATTGTGTACACACATATATAAATATGTATACATATATACACACGTGTGTGTGCGTTTGTATATATATGTATATGCATGTGTATACATATACATTCATATGTGCATACACAGCCACACACATACACACACACATATATACATATGTATGTGTAATTATATACGTATGTGTATTTGTGTGTATTTGTGTGTTTAAATGTTATTGTATCAGCTCTATGGTATGATCTGGGAGCTCCTTACAAGTTTAATGAATGCTTCAATCAACCTGATAAAATTATAAGGTATATACCTTTGTTGAAAGGTCATCTTCCATTGACATAGGCATAAGCCAAACTGAATTATAACTAATAATACAAAAATGGATTCTTTGTGTTAATTAGTAGTGACTATGGCTGCCTCCAAAATGATTGGTGATTTAAAAGGAAAAGTCATGGACTCATCAAAAAAACCCTATTTCTCCTTGGTCTATAAAAGAGATTTGTGTAATATTTCTCCCCTTTATATTTCCTAGATTTATTTCCTTTGTTCTTTTAGTTTGGAGAGCAGCATTCCCCTTTTCTCATATCCTTTAGCAGGTGGTAAAATAAAATTATGAAGATCAGGAAAGGTCGAAGAGGAAATGTCTATGGTTGTCCAGATGAGCCCAAGAAGGAACTACCTGGACTTCCATTCTTGGCTGCCTTCTTCATCTGGATTTCCTTTTCTAAGTCTAATCAATGTCTATAAACCCAGAGAATATATATTTTCAGCTTTGAAGTCACTTCATGAATAAATTTGAGTTCAACTTGCCAAGAGATTGAGATTTTCTAAATTTGAGTTAGTCATAGAAGTGAAGATGATTAACTGGAAGGAGAATATTTTACCAATAAAATGAAGGTTGGACAAAAAAAAAATAAAATTCCCTCATTCTTGAGGTCTAAAACCAGGGCATCTGGCTGTTGACACATCTCCTTGCTTTTCTTATGACTTGTATAGAGTGATTCATTCTACCAACAGTACAATAACTTTATTCTCAAAGGACTGCCTGATTGACTGAGTGATTCATATATTCCAAAATAATCATGGGTTACTATGAGTCTCTGCCTTCTTACGCATCTTTTTTTTTTAATTAGTGAAATAAATGTTGACCTGTACTTAATACAAATTATATATATATATACATAATTTATTTAAAATATTATATATAATTTATATATGTATATGTGTGTATATGTATGTGTGTATACGCACACACAGACAAATCATTTTATTAAGGAGATTTGTTCTGTGAAGTTATGATTCAGTCAAAAGCCTCCACTGAAGGACCTTGAGGGCCACATGTAGCCACAAGGCTGCATGTTCCCCACCCCTGCATACTCTTTTAGAGAAAGGAAATGTAATCACCCACATTTCTTGTATTTCTCCTTAAAAAATAATCAAAAGATTTCAGAGTTAGAAGGTACTTTAGAAGACATCTTTTCCAATGAACATCTCAGGAAATATCTCATTTACAAAATCTTCAATAGATCCGACAGATCTATTTTGCTTACAACTGACAAAGAAATAAGTCTCAGGAGAAATTAAATTATTATCTCTAGCTTTATGTCACCAAATTCACTCTAAGAAATTAAAGAAGAATAATTTGTTTGTTTTAGCTGGGAATGCTAAGCCTGGATAAGAAAAAAAGACTCTCATGATAGGTTATTATATAAATCCTTGTCACTTAAAGAAGAAATTTGTTTATTTTCACTTGAAACTACAGGACAAAGATCAAAAGCTGTTACACAGAAGTAGATTTGGATTTAAAAGAAGCGTAAATAACGTTAATGTTGTTGATGATGATGATAACATAAATAATAATAATTCAGCAAATAAGGGAGAAACTCCCTAATGATCCATGTTTTCCTAAAGTAAAGCCCACCTTAGGAAATAATGATTCCAAATTCTGATGGTCTTTAAATAAAAGCTAAATAATCACATGGTGGGGTTAAAATTTTCACTTTAGTCATGAGTATGACTAGATGCCTTTAAGGAATGACTCAAAAATGAGATTCTATAAAATATCTACACCCAGAATGAAACTTAGAGACCATTTTTTTTGCTAGGAATTCCTCTGAAAAACATGACCTGTTATGTAAGTAGTTACATTCATATTTTCCAGAGTAATAACTGTAGAAAATCCCTTATCAAGGCAGCAGAAGGTGGGTTTTTGACTAGTCATAATATAAGCAGCAAATAGACATATAACCTTTCTGAATATAATATATAAGCTGCAGGATATGTGGATATATTCTTTTATCTAAATATTGAGAGCTTAAATACAATTTATTTATATTTAACAATCAGGTCAAATTCTCTGGGCCTCAATATATGCTGCAGTAAAGCATAGTCAGCAGAATAAAAGAAATGGTGGCTGGAGGAATGGTTGCCTGAAAAGGCAGAAGTTGTCATCATTGTGTGGAAAAAGAAATGCAAAAGAGGGAACTGAGAATAGATAGAATATATTTCAAAATATATTACCTAGTTTCAGACCTGTTTGGGTAGGGGCAATGCTCTGCTGTAGATACAGGTAAAACTGTTTTTTAAAGGATTTTGAAGAGTTAAAATTGTTTCACCAAAGGCTTAAAAAATAGAATTCTTCATCCCAAATGATTAATAAATTAAAATATCATGATATGCAGATTTTGATTCCTAAAGAACTGCAATGATTGTTTGTGGATGGACATAAGACTAATTCTACCCCAGCCTTTCCCCATGCTGTTCATCCACTAAATTACACTAAGTCAAAAAATTCCACTGGAAGACAACACAAAAAGAAAATAGGAATATTTTGGTCTTCATTAGAGTAGCCATCAGAATTCAAGAATGTTAAAAAACTGGAGAAAAAATAAAAACAGGAAAGATGAAATTTCAATATGTTAGTTAGAATTTAAGAAATTTTTAACACCTACATAGTTCTACCTTACTTAAATATTTTTTTTTCTATTTTTAAGTCTTCCTTTTCTTTACCTCTCCCATTCTCTATTTTACCTGGTATAAGGAAATTATTAGGAATACATGAGTGGGATCTTGTGAGAAGACTTTCTTTGGACATCTGTGAATAATTATGAAATTTCAAAGCTAAGTTTTATCTACCTGACACTTTTCATGAGCTGTAGATTTGATTAAAAGAAAATAAGGTTTCTTTTATCTAGTCTTTTCAATTCATTCAAATAATCCCATTTCACTGATGAACCAGTTTCAATGGATTTCCCCAAAGTCCACAATTCTACTATATTCAAATGACTTGAAATTAACTTTTTTTTGTTGAGTGTAAATAGGAAATTATTCCATTTCACTGCTACAAATGTACTTGTCCTTTCCAAAGCTTAATTCTAATAAATGTGTTTTTTTTAAATCTTAAAATCCAATTAACTTTTAAACTGAATTTCATATTCAATATACATTTTTAGACAAAATATATTTTTTTCACTTAAAAGACTAATACTTAAATGAATGCCTGCATATAGAAGCAAGTTATTCTTCTGATAAAACATTCTTTAAAGATATTGTCTCTCATTTTAAAATTTGTTAATAACTAGATAGAGCAAAGATCATTTCTTTCTTTTCTTTTCTTTTTTATTTTTTTTTGTCAAGACCATTTATCTCCTTGTGCTTTGTACACTTTTGGAAATTAATATGATCCTTGCCCTGAAAAAATGATTAATAAATGTATACTCTCTTGGTGTCAATTTCTTGGTTTAGATATTTGATTAGATCATTTTCTTTAAAAATTTTCCTAACTATGCTTGCTTTAGAAAAATTCTCTAACAATAATGTTCTTTGGGTAGATAGGGAGGAGTGGAGAGAACATGGAACTCAACCTTTTAAAAAAATGTTAAAAATTCTTTTTACATGAAACTGGGAAATAAGACATACAAGAAATGGGGCATAAACATCTATATTGCCCTAAAGGAAAATAGCAGGGAAGGGGATGAGAAAGGGGGTGTGACAGGAGGGAGGGCATTTTGGGGGAATGGGTAATCAGAATGCACACTTTTTGTGGAGAAAATTTGGAACTCAAAATCTTGTGGAAGTGAATGTTAAAAATGAAAAATTGATGAAGTTTAAAAAAAATTTAAAAATAATAATATTCTTTCCTCAAAGGACTTTCCTTCTTCTTTTCAAGTTTACATTTAATTTTTATTTTATGCTCAATTATGTGTAAACAAAATTTTTAACATTCTTTTTAAAATTTTGATTTCCATGACCTCTACATCCCTCCCACCACTTTTCCCTCCTTGAGAAGGCAGCAAATTAATAAAGATAAGACATGTGCAGTCATGAAAAACATTTCCATATTAGCTGTGTTTCAAAAGAAAACATGTACTAATAAAAACAAAAATATATTTTTAAAGGTATGGTACAATTTGCATTCATGCCCCCATCAATTATTTCTCTGGAAATGGATAGCATTTTTCTTCATAAGTTCTTCAGAATTTGCTTGGATTATTGTGTTACTGCAAATAGCTAAGTCTTGCACATTTGACTGTGATGTTATACAGTAGGAACACAATATTGCTTTTTTTCCAGTTGAATTTTATTATTATTTTATCCAGCTCTGTAAAATACTTTTTGGTAGTTCAGTTGGTATGGTGTGGAATAAATAAATTAATTTAGTTAAAATTGTCATTTTTTATAATATTAGCTTGGACTGACTATGAGCAACTGAAATTTTTCTATTTATTTAGATCTCACTTTATTTGTGTGAAAAGTGTTTGATAATTATGTTCATATAGGCCCTGAGTTTGTCTTGACAGATAGACTCCCAAGTATTTTATGGTGTCTACAGTAACATTAGATGGAATTTCTCTATCTCCTGCTGTTGGACTTTGTTAGTAATACATATGGATGCCAAGAATTGATGTGGGTTTATTTTATATCCTACAATTTTGCTAAAGTTGTTTATTATTTCAAGTAGGTTTTTACTTGATTATCTAGTATTCTCTAAGTAAATCATCATGTCATCTGCAAAAAGTGATAATTTAGGTTCCTCTTTGCCTATTCTAATGCCTTCAATTTCATTTTCTTCTGTTACTGATACAGCTAAAATTTCTAATACTAGATTGAATAATAGGGGTTATAATGGACATCCTTGTTTCACCCCTGATCTTATTGGGAATGTGTCTAGCTTATTCCCATTACAAATAATGCTTGTTGATGGTTTTAGGTAGATGCTGTTTATAATTTTAAGGAAGGCTGTATTTGTTCCTATGTTTTCTAGTGTTTTTAATAGGAATGGGTGATGTATTTTGTCAAAGGTTTTTTCTGAATCTATTGAGATGATCATATGGTTTCTGCGAGTTTTGTTGTTGATATGATCAATTATGCTGATAGTTTTCCTTATATTGAACCAGCCTTGCATACCTGGAATAAATCCTACCTGGTCGTACTGTATTATTTTTATGAAAAGTTGCTGCAGTCTTTTTGCAATTATTTTATTCAAAATTTTTGCATCAATATTCATTAGGGAAATTGCTCTATAATTTTCTTTCTCTGTTTTGACTCTTCCTGGTTTGGGTATTAGTACCATATTTGTGTCATAAAAAGAATTTGGTAGGACTCTTTCTTCTCCTATTTTCCCAAATAGTCTATAAAGCATAGGCATTAATTGTTCTTTAAATGTTTCATCAAATTCACACATAAAACCATTTGGCCCTGGAGATTTTTTCCTAGGGAGTTCATTGATGGCTTGCTCAATTTCTGTTTCTGAGATAGGATTATTTAAGAATTTTACTTCCTCTTCTGTTAACCTGGGCAATTTATATTTTTGTAGATATTCATCCATATCCCTAAGATTGTCAAATTTGTGGGCATACAATTGGGCAAAATAATTCCTAATTATGGTTTTAATTTCCTCTTCACTGGAAGTGAATTCCTCCTTTTCATTTTTCATACTGTTAATTTGATATACTTCTTTCTTTTTTCAATCAAATTGACCAAAGCTTTATCAATTTTATTGGCTTTTTCATAAAACCAGCTCTTTGTTTTACTTATTAATTTGATAGTTTTCAGGATTTCAATTCTATTAATCTCTCCTTTCATTTTCAGTATTTCTAATTTTGTATTTAATTGGGGATTTTCAATTTGTTCTTTTGTTAGCTTTTCTGTTGCATGCCCAATTCATTGATCTCCTTTTTCTCTATTTTATTCATGTAAACAGTTAGAGATATAAAAATTCCCCTAAGAACTGCTTTTGCTGTATCCCATAAGTTTTGGTATGTTGTCACATTATTGTCATTCTCTTGAGTGAAGTTATTAATTGTTTCTGTGATTTGTTCTTTGGCCCACTCATTGTCTAGAACGAGATTATTTAGTTTCCAATTAATTTTTAGCTTATTTTTCCATGGTTCTTTATTACAAATAAGTTTTATTGACTTATGGTCTGAGAAGGATTCATTGACTATTTTTGTTTTTCTGTACTAGTTTTTGAGGTTTTTATGCCCTAGTACATGGTCAATTTTTGAGTGTGTGCCATTTACCACTGAGAAAAAAGTATATTCCTTTTTATCCCCATTCAGTTTTCTCCAGAGGTCTATCATATCTGTCTTTTCTAAAATTCTGTTCACCTCCTTAACTTCTTTCTTATTTATTTTGACATTAGAATTATCCAGTTCAGAGAGGGGGAGGTTGAGGTGCCCCACTAGTATGGTTTCGCTGTCTATTTCTTTCTTTAAATCTCTTAACTTCTCCTCTAAGAATTTGCATGCTATACCACTTGGTGTATATATGTTAAATTATGATATTGCACCATTGTTTATGGTGCCTTTTAGCAGGATGTAGTGTCCTTCCTTATCTCTTTTAATTAGATCTATCTTTGCTTTTCCTTTGTCTGAGATTAGACTTGCTACCCTGACTTTTTTTTACTTTAGCTGAAGCACAACATAATCTACTTCAGCCTTTTACCTTTGCCCTGTGTATCCCCCTGTTTCAAATGTGTTTCTTGTAAACAGCATATTGTAGGATTATGGTTTTTAATCCATTCTGCTATCTGCTCCCATTTTATAGGAGAATTCATCCCATTCATATTCACATTTATGATTACTATCTGTGTCTTTTTCTCCTTCCTATTTTTTCCCCTGTTTATGTTTTATTTCTTCCTTTCCCTTTCCACTCCTCAACAGAGTTTTGCTTTTGACTGCTACTTTCCTCAGTTTATCTCCCTCTTGATTCCCCTCCCTTATCTTCCCATTTTCCACTTGCTACTTCTTCCCTCCCTTCTGACCAACCCCTACCTTTTTTCTGCTTTGCCCTCCTACTGCCTGCAGGACAGTTTAGATTTCTATATTTATCAGGGTATGTTATTCCCTTCTTGAATCAAATCCAATGAGAGTAAAGCTCAAATACTATTATTCTCCCTCTCTTCTTTCCCTCTACTACAATATGTTTTTGTGCCTCTTCATGTGAAGTAATTTTTGCTTTTCTACTACCTCCTTAACTTTTCTCCCAGAACCAAGCCTTTATATCTCAAAATTATTATTTTTTATCATTATATCAATATATAATGATATATTATATCATTATATCATTATATATTTTATACTGATACCTACAATCCATGAATATCCCTTTCAATTGTCATTATAAGTATATGATTCTCAAGACTGACGTATATACATATATGTGTGTGTGTGTGTATATATATCCAACATATACAAAGCAAAATGATGTAACTAATTAGCCTTATTCATTAACTAGGGTTTTTTCCCCCATTTACCTTTTTTTGTCTCTCTTGAGTTTTGTGTTTGGAGATCAAATTTTCTCTTGAGCTCTGGCCTTTTCATCAGGAAGATCTGGAATTCCCTTATTTCACTGAATATCCATCCCCTTGCCTGGAAAATTATGCTCAATTTTGCTGGCTAGTTGATCCTTGGTTGTAGTCCAAGCTCCTTTGTCTTTTGGAATATCTCCTTCCACTTTCTCCTGTAATTTAATGTAGAAGCTGAAAGATCCTGTGTGATCCTGACTGTGGTTCTGTGATATTTGAATTGTTTCTTTCTAGTTGCTCACAGTATTTTCTCCTTGACTTGGTCGTTCTGTAATTTGGCTATAATATTGCTTGGAGTTTTCAATTTGGGATCTTTTCCAGAGGGGTGATCAATGGATTCTTTTGATGATAATTTTACCCTCTGGTTCTAGGAAGTCTGGGCAACTTTCCTTAAGGATTTCATGGAAGATACTGTCTAGGCTCTTTTGTTCATCATAGCTTTCAGTTGGACCAATTATTCTTAGATTGTCTCTCCTGGATCTGTTTTCCATGTCAGTTGTTTTTCTAAACAGATATTTCGTGTTTTCTTCTGTTTTTTTTTATTCTTTAGATTTTATTTGACTGATTCTTGATGTGTCACAGAGTCATTAGTTTCTACTTGCCCAGTTCTAATTTTTAATATTTTGTTTTCTTCCTTTATCTTCTCTAACTCCTTTTCTATTTGGTTTTACTTTTCAATGAGACATTTTCTCCATTTATACTCCAATTCTCCTTAACCAATTCACTGATTGTAGATTTTAAAGACTTTTTTTCCTCATTTATTTTTTTTCCATTTTTTTCCATTTTTTCTCTTACCTCCCTAATTTTGTTTTTAAAGTCCTCCTTGAGATCTTCCAGGAATGTGTTTTGGTCTGGAGACCAGTTCACTTTCCCTTTTGGTTTCAGATGTGGGTGTAGTGTCCATGGTGTCCTCTTCTGAATTGGTATTTTTGTCTTCCCTGCCTCCATAATATGAATCAATGGTCTTTGAAAGCTTCTTACTGTCCTTTTTAATGATGTTTTCTTTCCTCTTGGTTTCTGAGGTGGATCTCTACTTCTGGGGCTCAGGGGGCTCTGTCCCAAAGTTCTTGTGTTGAGATCTAGCTTTATGAGCTATGGCTTCTGGTTTCATGAGGTGTGGGAGAGGGGTGGTCTGCCTGCTGGGAATCTCTTCTTCCCCAGGACTGCTCTAGAGCAGGGGTGATCTCAGCTCATGTCTGTGTTGGTGTCTGTCATGTCCCTTGGCTGTGCAAAGCCATGTATGGTGTCCTGGAGTAGACTTTAGTTAGCTTCACCCTCTGGGGCTTAATTGCTCTCATTCTGCTGAGGTGAGGGCTACTGGGGCCCCTCTCTTCCTGTGATAGTTTACTTCCACCACAAGGAGGGCCCTATACCCCATTTCTCTCACTACTGAAGCTCTCCTTCTGGCTCCTCTGTTTCTCCTGAGGTATTATTCTCTGGGTTTACCCTATGGAGGGATGAGAGTTGTTTTTTACCTGCACATCATGGCTCCCAGAAGTTCAAGAAGGTGTCTTTCAAACGTTTAGACTGTGGGTGGAGGCTTCTGGGCTGGATGCTCCTGCAGTTGCAGGCTCTGCACTCCAACAGACTCTGTTCTTGGAATGAGAGGCCTGGGGCTTGATCACAGCCATAGCTGGCACTTCTGCTGTGGGCCTGTTCCTGCTCCAGCATTTCACTCACTCAACACTCTCCCAGACCAGTGAGTTGTCTGAATTGCTTTGCTGTTCCTGGTTTTTTTTTTTTTTCTGCTGCTGTTCCATGTGCCTGGTGCTCCTACCCCTCTCAGTCTATTAGTGGCTTCTATCTCTCTCAAATATGCTCAGATTCACTTTTTTAAACATGTCTGACAGAATTTGAGAGAGAGCTCCAACAGCTCCTTCTTTCACACCATCTTGGCTCCGCCCCTATCATTCCCTCTTCCTTTGATCTCTTTAGGGTACAAACATCATAGTGGTATTACTGGGTCAAAGGGTGTGGATAGTTTTATAAACCTTCTCCAAACAACTTTGAAGAAGAATCAAAATTTTCTTAGAATCTCCTATGTTTTATTTAATGAAACCTTTTCTGCAACTTAGAAGGCAAGTAATATTTTACAAGCAATCTTCTGGAGCTCTTATAATCCCTTTAGTTCACTTAATTGGCTAATCTATTCTTATTTGAGCAGCTGCATAACGCCTTTTTTCATATACCTTCACTGCGGAGCTACATGACTCCACTTGTGTTGGTTCAGCTGTTGTTCTTCCCTGCCTCTGCATAATGTTGTTTTATGGTCTTTTATTCTTCAGTGTTGTCATTTGTGTAGTAGCTTCCAAAAGCACAAAGAAAATGTCAACAATTTATTTATTTTAATTTCTTGCAGGATATTGTACTCATCCACTGGACACAAAATATTGATATCCTTTTTGGTTTCTGTGCTTCCTTCACTGGCCACATTTAATCTATATGCAAATCAACAGTCAACAGAATGTTGTAGGAAAAGAATTTAACTGAAACCAACTGATATGGGCTACTACCATTAGCTAGTTGTGCAGCCTTGAATAAGTTTACTCATGTCCAAACTAAGGAGATGGACAAGATTTCAATTAAAATCATTTCCAGCCTATATAAATTCTCTTTTTAATATGGGACATCCTTTTTTACATGACATTTAAAGGATGGGCAAATTACATTTTTTAGTGTATTATAATTGAATCAATCAAGAATCAATTAATAAATATTTACTAAGAGCCTACCATGTGTCATACACTGTGTTAAAGTTAAAAGGATTGAATTTATAATCCTAGGCTTGAGGTCATTCAAAGAATGAGGTTTTATGCATACATGCCAGCTCTTATATGATCCCACTCACCCCCAAAATAAGGTCTAATGGAGATAGATAAGTTGGCTAAATTGTCTAAAACAGAATGCCTCCTCTTCTAATAGACCTTCTGAGAGAGTGCTATCTCAAAACTTTCATATATGCTACATATAATAAGAGAGTGCCCTGTTTTTTAAATGTTAAGAAAATACTCTCTACAAAATTCATAAGTGTAATAAATATAAAGGCTAATTAAGTAATTAAACTTTCGAATTATATTCTTCTACTATTGTAACATTTATAATTCCAAAGTTAATAAATCTTAAAGCTTCACTAAGGCTTTTGGGATTCCCAATAATTTTCTTAAAGCCATCAGAATAAATGAGACTCAAATTTTTGTGCAGATAAATGCCTGAGATGAAAATAACTGAAAGAAAATATGGTACAGAACAGAAGTGGGAGAGGCTTAATTTTGGGGTTGAAATTTCTATCTATCACTGTCAAGTTGAAAGTTTGTATAAGTTTCCAGCTATTTTTGGTACAAAAAAATAAAGGGGAGTATTCTGAACATAAATAGATGTTAATAACACCAGTAAGTCAGCACAGTTCTTCAAAAGAAAGTTCATTATCAAAAGAACTTAGCATGAAACATCCATTGAAACAGAAATTTATCAAATGGTATCCTCGTGGCCTGAAGGAATTAATGCAGCTCTCAATAGAGCTACTACTAGAATGAAACTCATGGATTGTGCAAATGTTGATTAATGAAAATAATCATTCAGGCTTAATAATTAGACATTAATAGCAGGCACCCTTTGAATTATAAAAAGCCACTTAGAAACCTCTATTTACAGAGAGAGCTTTGCTCTTTGCTAAGAAATATCATTTCTTACCTGGCTACACTATTTTGGGACTTCTCTGACTTTTCCACCATGCCCACAGGAAACTCATTATTGTGAAAACCTCATTCTGAACAATCCTATAAGACCTGGTACTCTTTCTTATCACTACTATTGGGTCCTCTGATTGGGGAGAAACCATGAAGTACCAAGCTTTAATTTCAGAAGGGAGCCCAGCTCATCTATTACTTCATTTTTCATCTCTTTGCACCACTCTGGGACTTCTTTCACTTCTTACACCATATTTTCAGCCTTCCTTTGTATGATGTGCCCACACCCCATTTGATTATAATGTCCATGAGGGCGGCCCTATCTTTACTTTCTTCAAGTTGTTATCCACAGGACTTAACATAGTGCCTGGCACATAGTAGGAACTTTAAAATATTTATTGACTATTATGGATGCATAGAATACAATATTTATTATTATTATTATTATTATTATTATTGGCAAGTTTTGTTTATGCTTTAATATTATTTAGTAAATGCTCTATTTACTAATTCAACAATTTATACAGGTTAAAGTGGTATATAACAAAAAAACTGAGATTTCATCATATCACTCTTGCTAAGAACATATAGAAGAACAAAAGTACAAATATGTACCCCAAACAGTAATACTTTTCCCTTTATCATTTTTGTTCCTAAGGAGAATAGGCTCAAAATTTAAAAAATGGTTGCTACTAGTATTTTCACTCCTGAATTCACCTCCAGATATGCCACAACATATGAATGAATTGCTCCCTTTTCTGAAGGGCATACTATGCTAATCACTCAACAGATGGAATATTGGGACAGGTCGAAAAGGTCTCTGCTAAGGGCATTCCTTGAGATCTCAGAAGGCCATGTAAGAAAGGAATAAAAAACAAAATGGAGGAAACATAATGACTGGAATCATAATGGTAAAACATGGGATATATATGGGAGGTAGTAAAAAAATACCATTTTACTACTGTACAGGTTTCTGGAATAGGGAAGAATAAAGGAATTAGTGTGAGATAAACCTGGAGAGCTGAGGAGGTACTATGTGGCTGTAGAGAGCCTTGACTGTCAAATGAATAAATATGTACTTTATTCATTAGACAATAGGGTTCTTTCAAGAATTTTTAATGGGAGAGTGGCATCGCAAGAATTACATATATGGAAGATAAATATGGGAACAGGTTGAAAAATAGACTGGAGAGGAGACAGATTGCATGTAAGGAGACAAATTAAAAGGAGTTTTGTAATTGTGCAGGTGAATGACAATTCAAGCCTAGGGTACTGGCAATATCTGTTTAAAAAAAAAGGAAGATTCAAACCTAGAATAGATTTATGGTATTTAACTGACTGGTCTTAAAAGTGATTGGATGGGAAAATGAAGGAAATAGAAATATTAAACATAATTCCAAGATTTTAAACAATGAAATAAATACTCATTTTTATACTCCCTAGTGTAACTAAGTGGTGCAGTGGATAGAATGAGAGGCCTGGAGGTAGAAAGATTTGCATTCAAATCCTGCTTCAGGTACTTGTGACCCTGGTAAGTCACTTAACCACCATTTGCCTCAGCTTCCTCATCTGTAAAATGGGGATAATAATAGCAACTATATCCCACTCCAGGGTTGTTATGAGGACTAAATGAGGTAATAATTATAAAATTCTTAGCATGGTATCTGGGAAATAGTGTTACATAAATGTTGTTGTCATCATCAGCAACATCAGTGTTGTTGTTAATAGTTGTTGTTTTTGCCATTATTAAATTAACAAGACTACCGTGGGACAATTCATATTGTCACCTTGATTATGAGAAATAAGCAACTAAGCAGTCTTGCCTAAGTGGGAGCTTATATCCTCCTTACCAAACCCATCTTCTATGAATAGATACACACATAATAAACTGGGATGTATCATAGTAAAACAACATCCTTTTATACTTAGATGATGTAATTTCCCTGCAGGAGAATGGTGAACACTAAAGGTCTTGAAAACCTATTTGCAATGTTAAATACATTTCTCCCATCAAAAACTTTTAAAGAAAGTAATCCAAAAATCAATTCAATAAGGCAGCATATTTTGAAAATGTGATTTTGATAGAAAATCTTCAGAGTTTGATTAAAGTCAATTAGAAGATTGTTAGCATAACTTTAGAATACTGAATATGCTTAATCTGCAAGCCAAGTGCTATTTAAAAGATTTGAATATATAAACATCTAGATGCACAAATAGAGACAGTAATCCTTCATAATAAAATTTCCTTAAAAAAAAAAAAAACTTAAATCGCATTGTCAAATTGTTAATGGAATCTTTTTTAAAAGGTGATTGTTTGCAGTTTTCACATTTACATTCACTGCCTTACTCTCTTAATGTTTGTGAGTCTTTGTATTGTCTATCAAGAAGGGAGACACCTTAAGGCACTAATTAGAATACTACTGAAACAGGAATATTGGCTATCTTGGGTGTTTCATGGTAGAGTGGATATTCTATGGCACTTGCTTTGTAACCCAAAGACTTGCGCTCAAATCCCAGTTTTTTCTACCTGTGTGAACTTGAAGAGATTACGTCAGTGTTCCAATACTCATTTTCTTCATTTGTAAAATGAAAGGCTTGTACTAGATGACCATGAAATTCTTTATAGCCTTCAGTTTCTGATCCTAGTTGCTTTTAAGGGAATGGTGATCTTCTACTTCTTTCCAGACTGATACTTTCTGAAATATTACAAGTTGTGGATAATTTGAGGGAGTAGGATTATTCATATAATTAATTTGCTTATATTTGATTGTATGTTCTCTCCTTTTATACTCCTATATAGATCTTTTCTTATTTTTCTATAGCTTTTTTCTTAAGACGCTGTCTTTTTTTTTTTCTACCAAGCTCTGTGATATCCAACAGTAACAAATTAATAGGATTAAATTCCTTAGTTCCTTGGAGACTGAGTGTTTAAACTCCAAATTGTTTACAAATAAGCTTTCCTCAGCAACAGACTAGATTTTCCACGTGTCATATTAGAGAGAGACAGACTGAAAGAGAAAGAGAGAGAGAATGCAAATTAATTGTCTACAAAGGTGTGAAAGTTAGATATATATCCTACCTTTCATTTCATATCCTCCCACATCACAGTGCATTTTGGCTATACCTGGCCCTAGACATAATATTTCTTCACATTGAGTCACAACTATTTCCTTGATACTCCTAGGAATTTTTGGCTGAAATCTTTCTTTGCTTCATTTTACAAGTTTTTTTTTTTGAGAAAATATGCTTGGTACACAAAGGATGGCCTCATTGTCATATTTTAAGTTTCCTGGACAGCTATCAAGGAAAAAAATGTTTTTGAGATTATTATCTGTAGTTCTTTTCCTTCTATACCATGTGCTTCAGTATTAAAATGTTGAATGCTTCTGATTTACTGATGTCTTTTTGCTCCTGTTCTAATGTATATGTTAGTATGGAGATAAATCACTTTAATTTTCATTTAATCATCTAGGATTTTTACATTGGAGAAGCTTGTAACATCAAAGCTTGTAGCAGCTGCTGTGGAGGTATAAGACTAACAACACGACCAACATAACCAGCATACAGGAGGGCTGCTAGCACAGGTTCTTTGATCTGCTTTTCTAAGGAAAGCAACTCTAAGGGATAAGCAATCTTACTTTAATCAAACATACATATGTCATGCACTTAGTTGAGGGGAAAAATTCAGTACCCTGACCTGCAGAGAAAACACAAACAGAAATTACAAATGAAGAAAATAACACAAATCAACATACAGGCTTCTCTCTGGCCATAGTAATACATACATAGTTACCAGAGAGAGAAGCACCAACATCTGGGTTTTCAAAGCCAGGGGACTCCTTAATGGCTACCCAGAGTCTCATCTGGCCAAATCACATGAACACTCTTCTAATGAGTAAGCCACCAAAGCAAAATGCTAACCTCAGGATAAACATATACTTCTTTAGGGTCAGCCCGTAGAAGGCAGCACAACCATGTAACTCAAAATCACATGACTTAGGCTTTCTTGTGACTTAAGCAGGTCATCAAAGACTCTTGATTCAATCAAAAACTTGATGCAAACAAAGGCAAGGCTCAATCAAAGGCACTTGATTACCTCAGTGCTGCAAAGCACTCCAAAAGAAAAAAAAAGTGAAAAGTCTCACTTTGCTTGCCATTACAGAGCTTCAACTCTAAAATGAACTTAACAGGATAATAGGAAAGAACAAGGTCATCTCACCAAAATCCAGTGTAGAATCATGAAGAGAATGTCTCTATCTTGTAACTTTTAATGAATTCAACAGAGTAGCTTTAGGGTAACTCTCATTGCAAAGGTTCTTACTTTGGTACTGTAATTCCTGTAATTAACTAACAATAATTATTTTTAATTTGCTATCTATTTTGTTATCCCATCCTTATTAAGAAATTAGTATTTGAAATTTCTGCAACACACACACACACACACACACACACACACACACACAGATACACACATACCCCAAACACCTCCATAGAGGTAGCACCAGGCAAAATTTCTTATCTTTTCAGTGACCTGGGGAAAACAAAGTTTATGCATAAATATAAAATGCAATATGTACAAATCCATTACCTATAATTTTCTTCCTAATAATATTTATAACACACTAAAACATGTAGTTTGCCTGTTCTTTAAATGCCATGTAGTAAAAGGATGTCTTAATTATTTAAGGTTGTTAATGGGTATAATTTTTAAAAGCTGCAATTGTCATTTATTCACACAAGAGTTAATCTTTGTCTTTCATCTTCATGTCCCAACAAACTCAAAGCCATATAAGAAAATAATAATTAAAATATCAATAATAATAATAATAATTTGTGAAAAAGGATTTTATTTAATCATAATCATTTCAGACAGTATTGTTGTTGATAGTAGTGTTGGGGCAGAGGTGATGGTGGTGTTTCAGTGAAGAAATGACAGCTCATGGTTATTTAAATGTTATCACCTTGAAAAAAAACACAATATTTGCTATCCTGGGTAGGTTGCATGACATGCAACTATTTTCCCCTCAAACAACATACTCTTTAAAACTTAAATTTCATTACCAGCCATGCCACTTCCACTCAAGTTTTTCAAGTGGCAAATTTTTTAATTTCTAAAGAAAATTTTAAGTAAAGAAAACAGTACATTATCACATATGTAATATGTTTTCTTCATATACTGGTCTTTAATGGGCTTGAAATTTACATTCTAAAACACCCTGCCAGAAAGTTATCATAAGCTAAAATCTGATATTTATCAAGATAAGGTCAAAATGGGTACATGGTCATAAAGGGTAATATTATAAGCAAATTAAGTGTGCATGGGGGAAAATAATTCCCTGTGAAATCTATGGATAAAGGAAGAATTTGATACCAAGCAAAAGATAGAGAGGTTCATGGGAAGTAAATGGATAATTTTGATGGCATGAAATAAAAAAAAAATTAAGCAAGCAAAACCAATGCTGCCAAAATTAGAAGTAAATCAGGAGAATTGGAGAGGGATTATAGCAAGTCTCTCTGAAAAAAGACTTATTTTTCAGATATATACATAAATGAGTCAAATGTCTAAAAATAAGAGCTTCTGCACAATTGATAAATTGTGAAAGGTTATGAACAGACAAATAAATTTAGGAAAATAAATCAAAAGTATAAGTATCCATATGAGAAAATGGTATAAATAACTATTAATAAGAAAAATAAAAATTAAAATAACTCTGAGGTACCACCTCTTACCTATTAAATTAACTAAGATAACTGAAAAGTAAAATGTCAAATACTGGAGGAAATTTGGAATAACAGGTATGCTAATGCATTATTGGTGGAATTATGAAGTCCTTGTTCTGGAGAACAATTTGGAACAATGCCCAAAGTGCTATAGGGCTGGGCATACCTTTTGAACCCACAATCCTACAACTAGGTCTTCATCACAAAGACATCAAAGAAAAAGGAAAAGAACTGATGTGTACAAAAATAGCAGCACTTTTTGTGGTGACAGAGAATTGGAAATTGAGGGGATGCCCCTCAATTGGGGAATGGCTAAACAAGTTGTGGTACATTAAAGTGACTGAATATAATTGTCCTGTAAGAAATGATTAAGGGGGCAGTTTCAGAAAAAAAAAATTGGTAAAATACATATTGATATAGATAGGTATACCTGTATGCACATGTGTGTATATGTTCATATATACATACATATATAATGCAAATTGAAGTGATCAGAACCAAGAGAACATCCTACTTAGTGACAGCAAAATTGTAATGACAATAAATTGTGAAAGACTTAGTAACTTTGATCTATACCATGATTCAACACAATTTAAAAGAACTCATAATTTTTTAAAAAGTGCTATCCACCTCCAGAAGAGAAAACTTATAATATCTGAGTGCAGACAGAAGCATATTTTTTTCACTTTTTCCTTGCTTTTTCTTCAAACTGGCTAATATGAAAATATATTTTGCATGCTTTCACGTGGATAATAAATGGATTTCATGTTGCTTGACTTCTTAATGAATGGAGTAGAGGCTGGAGGGAAAGAGAGAGATTGGAACTGACCATTTAAAAAGAAAATGAATCATAATAAAAATTGCAGAATGATTAAAAGGATCACAAGGTAAAAAATAATGTGCATTCTAATAAGTTTCCAGGAAAGATACAGGCTACATTCCCAAAAATGAGATTTCTGTGAAGAGTAAAAAGAAAAATATTGAGGTATACACTGAAATAAATTCATAAAAATATGTTTAAACAAATATAGAATCATTAAAAACATGTTATTTTGATGGTTTTCCCCTAAAAATAGAAGAAAGAGAGTTTGGGCCTAGGCATTTTCTTAAGATTTAAGGAGAGTTATTTCTCAATAGGTTGACTTCTTCCCCAAGCTTGTTCTCCTTTCTGTGAACCTTTCTCTTTTTGGAAAATTAATTTTTCTTTTCTGGAAGCTGGAAATCAGACCAACTCTACTCTCCAAAACTCTCATCAACTATGTCCCTCAGCAAAGTATTGAGGAATTATTCTTTCTACCAATTGTGAAAATCTTACACAGATGTCTCAGAGATAGGCCTGACATACTCCACCCACCCACTTCCCTGCCAAAATTATGAAATAAAAAAAGGCTTAGTAAGCTAAAAGAAACTCAGAAAAGTGGTAAAATTTAAAATGATAAGTCAGCATGTTACAATTGGTAGTGGGGGAGGAAAAACACAGCTGAGGCTAACAGATCTCACTTCCTCTGTCCTTTTCTTTTCTTCTTTTACAATTTTTTAAGAACTTCACTCTATGGAAACCACTAATCCCCTACTTCCTTTTTTTTATTATATAGGGTATTCCTAAAGTCTGGACACATAGGCAAAAATATATATTTTCAAAAAATGAAATGAATTAAATTTTCAATAACATTTTATTTAATTGGAATCTTAACAAATAATATCTTCAATATGATTTCCATCATTTGTAATGCAAAGGTTGATGCATTTTGCAAGATTTGCATGAACTCGATGTGATAACTCTACATTGCCATCGATTTTAGCACATTTACTCTTTATGCATTCAATCAGTTTTGTTGCATCTGTGATTTTCATTGAGTACACCTTCCCCTTCAGCATACCCAAGTAAAAGAGAAATCAAGGGGGCTAACATCTGTTCATGTTCCAAATATTTCAAAATGTGCATTTTTTCTGTGTCTAGACTTTAGAGACACCCTGTATTTATACTCAGTGGCATTTCAAGTATGCCTCTAATACAGTAAATATGTACATGGTCCACAAGTACAGGCATCATCCCAAATTGACCTTCTAAACATTCTCAGTTGTTTTACTTTGATTCAGAGAACTTTGTTTTAGACCTGAAGTATAAGGATTTTTTTCTTTTCTAAAGCATTCTGTACCACCTCAGAGAAAACAGCAATTATTAATGAGCCTGATCCTATTGTCAGCATACTGCTCACTCACATGAAAGAAATTGACTCTTTCACAGAACCATTTAGCAAATTACCTGTCCTGGAAGAGTGATTTCAACTCATATTAGTAAACAATTTAAACTCCCACCAGGGGTCTGATAATGTCCTTAATCTATCTAACAGGTATAGTGTGAAACCCAATTAATTCATCATCATTGATATTGTCAGTGAAGTCACTTTAACTAATATAATATGAACCTTTATTTCAGAATTTGAAAAGAATGGATAATATCTTAATAGTTTTGAAGTAAGGAAAGAAAAGAAAGAAAGAAAGAAAAATAGATGGGTTAAAAAGAAAAAAAAAAGAAAGCAGACTATCTAGTCTAGAAAGAGAAGAAAAATTATGTTCATAAGGAATAAGATACCATACATATATTTAATATGACTGAATTCAATTGTACCACAAAGACTGCAGGAAGTATTTAATCACTGAATCTGTTTTAATAACAGATTACCTGTTTTTGACCTTCATCATCAAAGAGGACCAATGATATCACAGGGTGATGACTTGTGCCCAAATTTGATTTAAGTGAGGCACAGCCTCACAAAATTGTCAGCCTTGCTATCTCATTGGAGTCCAATGGCAAGACAAAAATTAGGATGACTAGTAATGGTCTGATATATACTGAATGACATTGGCATCTTAGATGACTGACCAAGCTCTAAGCACTCCATAGCTCCTACTTCATCCATCTTCATGGCCATTAGAACAAATTGTTCTCAGTCACCCATTGTGCTGGGGAAAGTCTACATTAGCTTGGGGTAGACATTATCCTCACTCATGAGCAAGTTTCCTGTCTGTGAAGATGGGTTTTACCAGGGTGTAACCACTGGGCCTTCCATAGCTTCTTGCAGACACAGTTGAGCGCTGGCTGAAAGGACACCAATGTGGATGAGAAGACTGGAAAAGGGCTCAGCAAGCCCTCACACCATAGGTGCTAGTCCTCCCTGAAAACCCCATACTTATTTAGATTTACCTAAATAGCTACTATAGTACTTTTTACTTTTTTATCCTTTGTCCTTTCCTTCCTTCCTTCCTGACCCAAAGAAAAGGGAATAGAATTGGGAGAACAGTTGATGCAATGACATTATTATAAAGAAATACAACTAAAAACCTTTAGAACTCCAATTAAAGCAATGGCCAACTACATCTCCAAGGTACCTTGTCTGTCTTGTTCTCTCCTTTTCTATTTCAAATTTTTTTAAAGAACTTCACTCAATGGGAGTCACTAAACCCCGGCTTACCTTTCCTGATTATTTTTCCACTCAGTGGCATTTCAAATATGCCATTAATACAGTAAATATGTACATGTTCCACCAGTCCAGGCATCATCTTCTGACCTTCTAAAAATTCTCAGAAGTTTTAATTTGATTTAGAGAACACTAAGACGATGGACTCAAACTACAGAAAGAACAGTATACATTAGGCAATGACAATGGTATAGATTTGTTTTTCTTGAATATGCTTATTTTTTACATTTTCCCCTCTTTTTAACTGAGAAGGATTGAAGGGATAGAATAAATTAGTAAGAATGATTACCAGAAAAATTGATTGTACTGGATTTGTATGTAAAATATATACGTAAATTAGATGTTAATATGAATATATTATGCATTTGTACACAACATGTACAGACACTGTATTATATGTTTCTCTTCATTCTTTCTCTCATTTTTCTTTCAGATCACTTCAAATACCCTTTCTCTTTTAGCTAAACAATAACATATTAGCTGAGTTTCTTAAAACATCCCTCTATATGAGATACATCTTGTATTCTTTTTTATTCAATGACATTAAAGTCATAAGGCTAGTTCTTATAATTATCAACTTTAGAAGAAGCAAATTGTAGTGACCTTTTTTTCCTGTTGTCTTCTTGGGGAACTATGCTTAAAAATACAGACAACTGTTACATTAAGGTAACTTAAAAAGGTATTTATTAATGATGATCTTATTTATATATTAGATTAGCATAAATGATAAATATGGATGGATATATACATATACATATATGCACACACATGTGTATATACACACATGGTATAAACATTAGTATGCATTATGTAGGCATGGTATTTCATATATATAAATATGTGCATATACATATATGTGTATATATGTATATGTGTATATACACATATGTGTATATATGCATATGTGTATTGGCATGTGTATATCCCACACATGTATATGTGCCACATATATGCCTATATTCACATTTATGTGTCACATATATGATATGTACCACATATGTAACATGTATGATATATACACACGTGTATGCATATATACATATATGTATATATATATATATATGACATAGTTGTGTGTGTATGTGTGTAGGATGTAGAATAAATGGTTGGTCTTTGAACAGTCAACAGAAGCTATTTAAGTCAAGAAAAATATTATGTAGAGGAAGTGAATAAATGAATGAAGCATGACTTAAGCTTGTATTATTCTCAAAGGACTGTGCTAATCACTAGGAATAGAAACAGAAAAGTAAAGTGGTTCCTGCTATCAAGGTGTTAACATTCTAATGGGAGAGACAATACATATGGAAAGTTTCAGCTGTTAAATAAAAATGACCCATGGTCCTTCGAGTGCAGCAGCAAAGCAGATGATGATGTTCCTTCTTCAATGGCATTTCCACTGATTAAATCATATCAATTTCTCATGTTGAACCATTTCGCTTCGGTAATAAAAGTTATTTTCTGAATCTTCCACAAATTTGCGTGTAGTAGCTCAAAAAGCAGTAGCCAGATGATATCTCCAAAGGAGTTACATCCCAGGATGATGGCTGTACACACTAGAATGGGAACATTACTACTTCAAAAGCTCTCTGGTTCAGGGTCCTATGCTCCCTATTTTGGTGTCTGAGGGGAGATGATGGTAAAACTGGTTGTGGTTGCCTGGCCTGTCAAGCACACGCTAACTCCTGTCACTGCCCCCAAGGTTCCATGTTGCTTCAAGAAAGCTGACTTGCCCATCCCTTTTGTTATAGTTAGTGGAAATAGCTGGATTATTCCCCAATTGAGTTGTTTCTTCCAATGATGACTGCAGGCTGGGTTGGAAGCATGACAGTTGTTCTAGAGAGTGCTGACACTTCCATAGCTCTTGTCATTAAATCTGTCTATTCATGGCAGCTAGCATCTATGGGTGGTGGTGGTGGTGGTATCTTTATTCACTGGATATTAGGTTTTTTTTTTTTTTCATTTGTGCAATAAAGGGAGTTAAAAATCTTTAATATTTTATTTAAAGGTTAACCATTCTGAAAAATGGACTTTGAAATTCAGATACACTCTTATGTGTTTTTAAAAAATGTATAATTCCCAGGTATAATCCCAGATCAACTGGCTAGTCTCTTTTGAATGATAAAAAATAATTCCATATGAGGCTCAGTCTAAACTATCTCTTTTTTGGAGGGGGGAGGAAGGAAAGAAGAAAGGAAGAGATACAAATCCAGTGACATCTCCTGATGAGTAGCAGTATATGTGGAAGTAACTATTTGTGTTCTGCTTTACCTGTGAACCCCGAATAGAACTATACCTTAATAGGCTTTTAAATCATTTACTCAGTATCCATGTTGTTATTTCTACACATAGATTGCCAATTGATGGACACTATTGCAGAAGAATTTTGTTTTAGCTAACTTTAAATGAAAATGGATCATAAGTGTATTAGTCTTCCCTTGCAACATTTTTGTACCTGAAATAGATCATCATCTCTTTAGGGATCATGTTCTTCATGAGTTAATCCCAATAACTTTAGAATTTCTATGTAGGGATAAAGTTGTCCTCACACCATGTCTATACAGCCCCAAAACATATTTCATCCACCTTTCTGTGAAGCAGTGTTCTGATGGGCATAGAATGTTGGACTTAGAATAAAGAAGACCTAGGTTTAAATCCTTCCTCAAACACTTACCTCATAATACTTACTATGTACAAGTTATGTTATGTCTTTGGGCCACTGTTTCTTCATATGTAACATGAGAGAGTTGTACTCACAACTTTCTGAGCTCACTTCCAGTCCAAAATGTACAGTTGCTACCACAAGCTACCCCTAATGTTATGCCAAGCCTTTTTCATCTTGCTCTATTTTTATTATTGTTTGTTCATTTTTTGAAGAGGTCAGAATCCAATAATGAAAATCACACAACTTCAGATTTCTTACTAAATATTGTGGTTCTTAGGATAAGTTGTCAATTTCAATTTTGTTAAATAAGAATACCTTTCTATAGAATGACTATAGTCTCAGTCTGTGTGCTTTTGCTGTGCATGGGACAATTAAATTATTTATATATGATGAATTTGATTTTTACATTTTCTAAGTACATTTACAAAATGATACTATTTGATTATTTCAAAGATTACTTACTTTTCCATACTTAAGTAACCCTGAGTGTTAGATTTTACTGCAACCTTTAAACACAGTTTATATTCCCCATAAGTACCATACTCTCTTCCTTGAATCCTCCACAAGCTTCATAAATATTGGCCTGTCTGACTTTATTTATTGCCTAAGATTATATTCCTGAGAAGTTTATAGAGCAAGCCATATGTTTTAAAATACAATCTTAGAGGGGTTGTAGCAAGCAACCATTCTTAGCTTCTGGGAAATGGCAAAAATACCACTGAATTATCTGGACAAACTTTTTAAGCTTCAGTGAATAGAATTGATCAAAATAGGGAAATGAGCTGAAAGCTGTCAGTGAATAAGTTTTTCCTGCAGTGTTTGACTGGATCAAATGATCTAATTATTCAGATACTCCAGATGGAAGTTAACTAAGGGTGGATTATTTAGATAATTTTACAAATGAGAAGATTCAACTAGGTTGCCTTTGAAATCCATTCCAGATCGAAACATGGATTTAATCACATTGAATTACACACACACACACACACACACACACACACACACACACACACACACACACACACCTGAAAATTGAAAAAGATTTAAAACTACATAATACCAATTGTTATCATAGTTTACATCCCAGAACATAGAAATATAGTTCAGGGACTCTTTTGTTATTTTTGCCTATGTATCTCCAATACTTAACACAGTCCTGTGCATGGAGACAGAACTTAATAAATGAATGAATGTTTGTTGAAAAGAATTTTAGATTTTTACTGAATTTTGGAATTTTGCTGTTCTTTGATATTTGCTGCCATATTTAAGAACCCTGTACATCAGGGCAATACCCTTGTAAAACATTAAAAGAGTTTGCCCTGGCAGGACATTGCATATTCAGAAGCAACAGTAGGAAATAATTCACCCTCATTCATCATTGTTCTATCTGGCCTAAACTTCCAGATGGCCCTGTCTTTTGAACCATGTACCGAAAATAGCATCCCCCTTGGCTTGTCCACACTTACTTTTATTTGTTTCCTAACAATCTTCTTTGAACCTTCTCTGATTGCTGCTATTTTGAGGAATATTTTTTCTTGACTTCTCATGCTGAAATCCTGCACACTATTGCTGCTATCTCTATTGGACCTATGGAAACACAAACACTTTCATATTGAAAGTTGTATACTTCTATATATAAAAATAGAATTACCCCCTCATACTTGCTGGACATGTGATTTAATAGCTCTGGACTTTGGTATCCTCATCTGTATATTGAGGGAATTGGACTTGATGGCTTCTCCATCACTTGTACTTTTAAATCAATGTTTCTATGTCACAATGACATATATCTATGTAGGAATTAATAGTAAGAAGAGCAGTAAGCTTCAGCCAGTATCACAGAATCAGGTAATGAATAGTATGTATATGCTGAATATTTCCTTTCCCTTTCATATCCATACTCTTAGGAGGTAGGGTTGGAAAGAGCCATCCCTCTTCTTACTCATCACTTTCTCACATCCCACTCTTCAACAAACTTGCAACAGAATTCTAAAGTTAAGAATCAAATGAATCTGCTCAGTTCAAGTTTACCAACAAACTCTTAACTGCCAAATCTGATAACATTTTCTTATCCCTTGCCTTACTTGATCTATCTCAGGTTTTTTTTTTTTTTTTGTCAGTATAATCAACCAACCTTTCCTCAAAAATAAAAGAAGACAGACTTCAAGGTTTGGGGTTTTTATCCCATTCCCATGAAGGACAATGAAAATCTTGCCAATGAACTCAAGTTATGGAAAGATCATCTACAAAGACTTCAACGGTGTTTTTTTGAAAATTGTTTTTTAATATTAAGGACATATGCAGTGTATCAAGAACTTTATTTATATAAGAAAAGACTTAGAGGGACATAATTGTAGCTGTCTTCAATTATGAAGTGTGCTGTAATGTGGAAGAGGAACTAGATTTATTCTACTTGTCTGGAAAAATAGAATTAGGAATAGTTAATATAAATTTCCAAGAGCAGACTAATATTCAACATACATTTAAAATTCCTTAAAAATATAGAGCTATATAAAAGTGAAACTGGGGCATGTAAAGACATAATATGTTCATCCTCATTAAAGAATTACAACAGAAGCTGGATAACGTCTCATTTGGGGTGATATAGAGGTAAATTTTATTTAGGTACATGGTGAACAAGATAATATCTAAGTTCTTTCCAATTGTGATTCTTTATTATGCTTCCCTTGACACTTAAGTCATTAAAACCTCAATAGTTTTTTATTCAATTGGTCTGAATATTATTTGCCCATCTCCTTTCTTAGATTTATCACCCAGTTCTCAAAGAACTTGCCACTGATCTCTCCATTCTCAGGCATGTCCTAGGACTTCTCTCCCTTTTATTTATATCATAAGATCATAATTATCAACTCTACCCAAATATATCCTAAATCTCTATATACAGTTCTATCCTGAATCCCAATTTTCATTTATCAACTATCTGTTGTACATCTCTAGTAGAATACTTCATTAGCATACCAAAAAATTTATGTATTAAAAAGAAATTACTTTTTTTTCCCTTTAGACTATCTCTCTTCCACACTTGCCAATTTCTTTTGTGGGTGCAGCTATATTTTGAATTACTCAGATATAAAACGTTATTATCTTTGATGCTTTCTGTTTCTTCAGTCACCATGTGCAATCAGCTGCTAAGTATTGTCATTTCTCCTTCCACAAAGTTTTCACATTTGATCCTTTATCTCTTTGTGATCACCATCTGAATTCTGGCCCTTAAAATCCTCTTTATCTATATTATACTAGTAACTTTCTTTTAGTGGTATCCCTGCATTCAGTCTCCACTCCAGTGTAACTTCCACATTGCCAAAATGGTATTCCTAATTGTCTAATAGTATTCCTAAGGCACAGATCTGATCAAATCCTTCCCTTGTTGAAATCTATTTAGTGGGATACTTTTACCTTTAGGATAAAATATTAGCTCCTTTACCTCTCATGTAAAGTCACAATCTGATGCTAACATGACTTCTTGACATTTTGCATTTCTCCAATTCACAAAACCTTTGTATCAATCAAATTAGCCTTTTAGCTATTCTCTGAATTTAGCATATCATATATCATTTACATGATTTCACATAGGATACTGCACTGACTGAGCTGTCATAGTAGCCTTTTATTTGTGTATCTGCTTCAAGTGTTTCCCCTTTATAATTCATCCTCCTAAAGCATAGGTCTGACTAGGTCACCCCATTTGCCCGATTCAGTAAACCCCAGAAAGTTCTCTATTACATCTAGGATCAAATGCAAACTCCTCTCTTTGGAACTTAAAATTATTTACAACCTGATTCCAATATACCAATCTAGTCATTACAATTTGTTTCCCTAAATTTACTCTATGGTCCCACCAACCGTATCCGATGTCTATGCCTTTAAACAAAATGTCCCCCATGACTAGAATGCACTTCCTTCTGATCTCTGCTGCTTAGACTCTCTAGTTTCCTTCAAGATTCAGCTCAAGTACTACCTATTAAATGAGACTTTTCCTGATTGCCTTAGCTGCTGGTAGCTCTTCTCTAGACCTATATTATTTGTATTAATTTGTATATATTTTGTTATACTTATTTTGCATATACTAATGTATGGATGCGGTCAATTGAGTAAATTAATCATATCAGACTACCCCAGCTAAAGTAAATAACAAAATGATATGTGTTAGTAATTTAACTAGATGGAAAGTTGTATTGATTGATTCAAATAAATGAAAGTCACTTTCTTTAAGCATTAAAAAACACCTTGATCAGTCTGATGAACTATTAGATGAATTAGAATGATGTTCCATAGGAAAAGTTGGTTGATGAAACTTCATCACCTAGTAGGGGCTAAGCTAGTTCAGATCCAAAGTTCCTATGAGATTTCAGAGTCTTTCAGCATCTAGAAGATGTTGAATTTCCCTTCCCTGTCCTAGCTCTGTTCTCTAGGTTGAATATCATATGGAAATGGAGATCCCTGGCTCCACAAAGAGGCCAGTAAAGAAGCTACATCAAAAGTAAAGAGAATTTCTTGAGCACCTTGTTAAGGAGACGAAGGATTTCCAGCAATCAAAAGCTAAAAGCTAAGACTGTTCCTTCTGTCACATGTACTATCTATGTTAAAGCTTATATTAGCCCAAGCTTTCCATGTAGTTATGTGAGTTTGTGTTATAGACATTTTTTGGGGGGGTGGGGGGTGTTACATTGTAGGAACTGTTACATTGTAGCAACTATTCTTACTGTTGCTAAGGCTCTTGACTGACTTGATAATTACTGACAGTAATGATGACATACACACCTGTGGGGGCTCATGAGTTATAGAACTAGAAAAGACACCACTTCCACTACCTTCTTACCTACCCATCCCCGCTTATGTCTAAGTCCATAACTGAAAGAAAATAGTAGCCATGTTCTGGGGACCTAATTCATCAACACAAATGGAAGTTGGGATAGTAATATCAGAGCATGCACTATACCTCTAGATATGCATATTATTATTCTCAATATAATAGCAGTTCCTTGAAGCAAGAAAATGTTTCATTTTTCATTTTGTATTGTTAGCTCCTATCATAGTGTGTGTGAGCCTACATATGTTAGGTGCTTAATAAAAGTTACTTAAAGGTTCATCAGTTGAAATAATTCATCTCTCCTCTCTTCTATCACTGTAGATCCTTATATTCCTTCAAGCGTCAATTCATTTACCCACTGACATGGGAAACATTTCCTTATAACCTAAAGTGTTAGTATTCTCTCTCTCCTAAAATTACCTTCTATTTATTTTCTTGTATACATCTCCTCTTAAATCCTTCCAATAGAATATATTTTTTTGTTTTTTGTTTGTTTTAGGGGAAGAGTCTCTTTTTTCCCTCCTTATATTTTGAGCACATAGAAAAACGCATTCCATATAGCGGAAAAGTAATAAATATTTAGAATGATGCTGCAGCATGTATGAAGTTCCCTTCTAGAGAAGTTATGATGTATAATTCTGCCCCTAAAGTCTCTGATGGCTTATTTCAACTCCAAAGTCATGGGATCACCATACAGATCAACTTGTACTTAATTCCAAGAAACACTGGCCAATTTTCAAACCTCTTAATTACTACCTCCAAAACTACACTGACATCGGAGTGATTCACACAGCTCATTTCTTCTCCAAGTCCCAGGTTTCCCAATTTCTTGAAAAAAAAATGTATTGACACTTTTTGTAGTCTTGTAACACCCATAAATCCCTTCTCAGTAGAATATTTTTAGATGCATGAAATAAAATGAACAAGATTATAAGGCAAATCAATAATATTAAAATGCTGTAATCAAAGATTTTGTTTAAAGTCCATGTATCTCAGGTTAAGATCTTCATTACTTCAAAATAGTGATCATAAAGCATTATGCAAAGAGACTCCTTTTTATAAGACTGATCATACTTTAGTTAATATTCATGATTATGTTACAATAAAATTAAGAAATAATTCATTTTTCTGAGGAAGATATTGTTTGCAATTAGCAATTTTATTGAACATCATTGGAAATTAGTGAAGATGAATTAGCATCCTGCGAAACTATCCAAGAAATGATGAAATCATGGAAATGGAATTTCTACTTCTAGAAATTGTGTGACTGGACTTTGTGAGCTGGAAATAACGTTTGAGAGAAAGGGATAGGAGTTTTGATTGGAAGATTTGAAGAAACTCTTGATTATTCACTTTGGAAAGAGCAAGAGGAGAAGTGTAGTGAATTAGGAGAGATGTGGAAAAATATTGATATTGTAAATAATCTGGCATGATGGAATAAAATAACCAATGGAGAATAATGCAAAGAAATGCTTCTTTTCAAATATCTCAGAGACAGAAGAGTTCTTTTTATTGAATATCCGCCCCAAAAAACTAGATAAAAATAATTTAAACATTCTGAATTTTATTGAATTTATCAGACTTGAAGATGTTTTTGTGTGTTTATATAGTCAGGAATGCAGAAGCATAACTCTTGTTTAACTTTAAGGATGACCATATAAATTGAATTTCACAGGATTTTAAATTGGATTAGATAAGACATTCCCCTTATGGATGCACACAACTCCTGAGTTTTTGCTTTACCAATATGGTATTTTCAATCTTACAAGACAATTCTGAAGGACTTTATAAAGAAAGGTGCTATCCATGGAGAGGGAAAGAAGTGGTGGAGACTGAATGCAGATTAAGTATACTTTCTCTTTATTTTTCTTGGTTTTTGTCTGTGTTTTCTTTTATAGCGTGACTTATATGGAAATGTTTTGCATGAATACACATGTATAATCTATGTCAAGTTGCTTGCCTCCTCAATGAGGGGGGAAGAGACAGCAGAGGATTAGAAATTTGAGATTGAAAATTTGAAAAAAAAAGATTGTTAAAATTGCTTTTGCATGTAATTAGGTAAAAATAAAAAATTAAATTTTACTTCAATTTTTTTCTTTTGCTAGTTATGCATCTCTGCACTTTGGACAAAGACACATTTATGATATAAAACCTTGCTAAATACCTTATGATCACATTTGGCAAAATGATAATGGTCTTTATCATATTGATTATTACTTGAAAATGAAAAATTAAAATAGACATTACAGACTCAATTTTCTAAAGACTTCTTTTGTCAAGCATAAACATTTTTAAAATGTCAACACTTATGTATGTCATCTTTCTTCTTTTCCTTGTTGATGTTCCTTATTTTTTCTAGCTCATAGTAGGCATTTAATAAACATTTATTGATTGTTGTTCCATCTTTTGGCTTCAAAATTTTCATTATTTTTAGATGTTAATAATTAAATTAACTAAGTTTTCTCTTCCTATATCTTTCTTCATTTACTTTTTTTTTCGTTTATATATCCTCTTCCTGCCAGAATTTATTTTCTTTCTATCTTCCAACAAATGCTATTTTCTCTGCTTCAGCCAACTGGCACAACTTTGTTTGTTTTTCTGCTTTTCTTTTCATTCTCTCACTTCTCCTTTAATTTCATTATATATGTACCTTTTCTTATATTTCTTTATCTTTCTTGTTACATAATTATAAATGTATAAATGAAAATATTCTATATACCTTGAACTGAAAGGAAAGAAATAAAAACATTCTTGGAGATTTTGAATAATATATAAAAATATTCTCATCACTAACTTAATTTCTGTCCCCTTAATCAGGATTGCAAAAAAAGCAATATATGTTTAGCATTCAGACAAGCTCAAATTATGTAGCTTCTGTAGAATTTTTAGTTACATTAAATTTATATCTAACTATATTAATAAACATTTATTAGATCTCTATTTCTCTCTGTCATGTAGATAGAGTTGAGGAAACCTGAATACAAGCAAGACATGCCCTGTCCTGAAGGACATATATATATTTGTATGTATGTGTATATATGTATGTATATGCATACATGAATGTGTATACACATATATAATTCAATACTTCCCATTTGTATTTTAACTTTTTTGATATTTTGAGTTCCAATTTTTTTCCTCCTTCCCATCCATCCACCACCCATTGAGAAAGCAAACAATAATATCAATTAACCACATGAATTCATAAAAAAAGCTATTTCCATATCGGCCATGTTGCAAAAAAAAATAATGAAAAGTATGCTTCTGTTCATACCCAAAGTTTATCACTCTGTCTCTGGAGAGGCACAGCATTTTACATCATAGGTTCTTTGGAAGCATTTTAGATCATTTTCTTGATTAGAGTAGATAAGTCCTTCACAATTGATGATCATTACAGCATTGCTGATACAGTATTACGTACAATTTTGTCCTGGTTTTGTTAACTTAATTTTGCATCAGTTCATATGAGTCATCTCAGATTTTCTGAAAACATCCTGTTTGAAAGACCTTACATTGTAATGGGGGAAAACAATACATAAAAGTAAGAAGGAAATGTAACAAGGTAAATTCAGGAAAGATACTCACTCATTACGGTGAGGAGATAGCTGTGAAATGCCATACAAGCATTGTTCTTGGAAAAATAAATAAAAGCTCACCAGATTCCACTGAATCCAATGTTGAGATTAACAGAGATGAGAAAAATGGCTAGAATAGAGAAACCATGGTTTTGACATGGTAGCTAAGTAAACCAAAGTAGGGTAAGCCTGCAACCCTATACTGCCTCATATATGTTTAATAAATATATGTTTAGCATTAAAGTATGGTCAAATGGAAGTAGCTTCTATAGGATTTTTAATTATATGAAATTTATATCACATAACACTAAATTAATAAATTATATTAGTGTATAATTTAATATGACATATAATTTATTTATAACATTTTTTTTAGCATTTCTGTTATGCCTTATGATGTTATGTGTAATTGATTGTTAATTAACTTTGTTGAGGTAGAGCAGGACCTTGAGGCAGAGGATACCAAGCCTACAAATTGGAAACTATTACAATAGTCCAGAAGAAAGGTAATAAGGACCTGATATAGAACAGCTGTTGTATCCATGGAGACAATAGGATGCCTATGAGTGCTGTTATAGAGATAGGTAAGGTAATATTTGGCAACTAATTCTATATGTGGAATGACCGAGAATGAGAAATGAGGATGACACTGAGGTTGTGAACTTTGATGACTAAAAAGATGGTGGTATGCTTGTCAGGAGTAGGGAAGTTCAGATGAAGGGTGTATATAATTGTACAGATAATAAGTACTAATTTAGACTTTTTGAATTTGAGACGCCTACAAGATATCCAAAAGGGTGTTGGTGATGTGGATCCAGAGCTCAGGAGAGAGATTAGGATTGAATATTAATTAAAATATTATTAATTAAAATGACAATATAATATATCATGTACTTATATGTATTATAATTATATTTTAAAATTTTATATTATCATTTATAGGAATGATTTATTATCTACATAATTTTATTATGTTAATAAGAATAAATTAATACATAGCGTAAATATATAATATTTATATAAAATATATATCAACAGAGTAGTGCAAGCCTTCAACCTTAAATTTTGATTCTTTGGAGTATCTTTAGGTAAATGCTTTTAAATAAGTACATAGCATATTTACATTACACTGACCAGTATACTGATCCAATTAGTGAGCTTTTTTGATATTTTTCAGTTGTTTTTGATTGTATATGACTCTTCATGATCCTATTGGGATGTTCTTGGTAAATATATTGGCATTTGTCATTCCCTTCTCTAACTAATGATACAGTTAATGAGACTGAGGTCAACAGGGTTAAATGACTTGCCCAGAGTCATGCAGAAAGATGTCTTCCTGACTACAGTCCCAGCACTCTGTCCACTGCATCCATTGTCTATCCAATTCACTCTATCCAATGGTCCCATCAGTTATACTACCAGATTCCAATTTGCCTGCTTTTCAAAGTTATTGCCAGGCTTTCACAGCTACTCCAATGATGTCAATCAACAACAAATCCTTCACATAGCATCCTTGTCACCAGTAATCTACTTTTCCATTAATTCCTCTCTATTTCTTAACTAAGGGCAGAAGTGAAGAATTGGACTTTGAGAGGATTATTATTAGTAGTAATATTTCCTAATAATAATGTTTACCAAAAGATTTGATGCAAAAACAGTTTGTGAAAATTTGTTATCATGTTATCATTCCTTTATATTAAATGTTCTTTATACTTTTGAATAGGTATGTTCACTCACAGCATCTTTGGAACACTACCAGAGGCAGAAAGTAAAATTCAAAGACTTCTGTGAAGTTTAGAAGTTTTGAATATTTATGATAATGATGTGAATGATTGAATATCCAAATGAATAAATAAATGTGTCTGAAAACTTACTTCCCAAGCAATTATTATGCATCAGAAATTGTCTAAAGTTCTGGGCATATAAAGACACATAGGCAAAAGAATCTGTGCCCTCAAGATGTATTCATGCAAGAAAAGAGAACAAGACATAAATGTGTTTAGTGCCCTTTAAAGACTATTTTACAGGGAATTCACAAAGGCTGTGACTGGAGACGTGGCACAGTTGATAGCATATTCTTTCTAGGAATGATAATGTTGCTATGATTATTATCCTTAGTGTTATAACTGAAAAGTGGGTGGGGAATGAGGTAAGACAGGGGTTTATGTAGTGGCATGCTATGAAGATGGTAAGGAAGTAGTGTATTAGATCTAAGTACAGGCTTAAACAGTAAACATTTACTAATCAGAATTTCAGAATCCTAGACTGTGAGTTTCTGTTTCCTTGTGGAGGTGAAGATTAATAACATAGGAACATGGCAGGTTGAAGATGGCTAGGAAATTTTACAATGAAAGTAGAATGGCACCTATGAAAATTGCTCTTCTTAAGTTTTTATGAACTAATTTTATAACCAGGTAATTGGGGGCATTAGTTCAGTAGATAATGATGGTCTCTTTCCTATCTACCTTTTTAACTGAGTTCTCCAGGATATTTTGATGTCTGGATTGTTAGTATGGGACTTTGTTATCCTAAAGATAATAAACACTTCTGATTTATACACCTAGCCAACAGATTATTTTTTTAATAAGTAGTTAGTAGGTGCTAAATTTGTACTGTTTATAATGTCTGGATTGTTGCACAGTCTCCACCATTTCCACGTACAATTTAGATTGATTAGTAAATTGGGATACTTAAGAACTCTTCTGGTGGCCATGATTTGGTCTACAATTGCTAACATAAAGTCATAATCTTTATAGATACACAGCAGCAGCAACATAATTATTATTATATTTTCTGTGAAATTGCCCATTAAAGTATAATTGTGAGATACCTCAAACTACTATAGTACTTTAAAATGTTTTTATATTAGAAATTTAATTTCTTTAGATTTCTAAACAAAAAATTGTATCTACATTTCTTTCTGTATTTGCATATTTTTAGAACTGTAATGTAGTGATTTTAAAAATAAATGTGATTTTAATTGAGGTGATAGGAGTATATAAGTTTAGAATTTGTAGTATCCCCAAGATATTTCCTTATTTCAAATGTGAGGAAGTAGGCCAGGTGAATGATGTTTTTTGCCCAGTATACATAATTAAAAAATGGCAGAACTGAGATTTGAATCCATATCTTTTGCCTTTAAAACCAGGACTCTTTCTGTCTTTCCACAAGAAACAGAGTCACTGTAGTTAATAAGGCTATGTTCTTAAGTTTAAAAAAAATATGATTGGTGGCAGCTGTCAATAAAAACAAATGAACGTTGTCTTTTATAGCTCCTTTAGATAATAATCTTTTGTAAGTATTATGTACTAATGCCACTTTCCCCCTTTTTGACTCTTGGTATTTCCAGAATTTGTCAGAATTTAATAACTTCATATAAGGAATTCAAATGAATTCTCTCTGGCTCCTTGGTACTTTATGTTATTTTAGGTATCATTTGAAAACTTCTCTTTTTTCCTTGCCAGTGTTGTACAGTTTAATTTTCTCTCTAGTTTCTCTCACTTTGAATTTCAATTACTGATACTTATTTAATTCTTCCAGGTTTGTAAATTGCCCGTTTATACTGTGTAGGAGTTGCAAAATGCTTTTTACCAATCATTGTTACATGGTTTCCATATATTAATTTTATTTACATTAATTTAAGAAATTGCATTCACTTTTTTCAAGCAATGAATTTTTAAGTACAGCATTATTGAATGTTCTATTGTATGCTTTTTAAGCACATTCTGGAATTGAAATCTTGGTTGAATTAATTACTTACCTAAGATGTTTCAACTCTTTAACTTTGTCTTCTAGATCAATTAAAATTAATTACCCTTGCATTACCAAGACTATGAAATCTAAGGTACTTTTTTTCCAGACAACAAGAGAAACATTTTATTTTCAAAGTAAGTGTAACAGCAAGCACCCTAGCATACCCCAGTTGGCCTACTAGCACAGGTTCTTAGATCTGCTTTTCTAGGAAAGACTGCTCAAAAGGGGGTTAACAATCCTACTTTTATTTACATTCACTAGTTCAGGGAAAGGGTCAGCACCCTGAACAACAGAGAAAATACAAGCAGAGAAATTAGCATAAAGACCAAGAGATAGGGCTCTGACTGCCTGATCAAAGAATTATTGCTATACATTTTACATACACTACTAGACGGTGAGAGCCTTTATATTTGAGAAGGCTAGGCTTCTGAACACAGGACTACTTAGAGTCTTGAGCAGAATCACAAGATTCTTGTCATAAGCATACCCCCAAAGCAAAATCTCACCTGAGAGTATATGTATACTCCTCAGTGCCAGAAGGCATCAAAACCCTCATGACTCAGTACCTAATTAACTTAGTACTAAAAAGTGTGAAAGCCCTACTATAAGCAAGCCTTCCCTGAGCAAGCTCCTCCTTAGTCAAGTCCCTCCCGCAATGGTCTCTATCACTGAGGATATATCACAGACGTGAGCTGGGCCAGAGCTCAAAGCAGGTCACATAGGCCTATTAATGGGTGGGGAAGATCTTTCTATTGCATTAACATTACAGTAAGTCATGAAAAGAGCTAGATATATTCATAAACAAAGAGTATGAAGAAATGATTATGGTTTTATTCTTGTGTTTCATAATTATTTGTATATAATTAAAGCTGTTTGACCAAACAATGATTCAATAAACTAGCTTGGGCCCTATTAAAATATAAATTCCTTAAGGGCAGTGACATTTTTTTTCAATTTTATGTTTTTATCTCACATCCTTAATGCCAGGCTTTGCACATGTCACAAACTCAACATTTTTTTAAATGGAATTGTTAAAATCTTGCAACACTATAGAGTGCAAATACACATATATTCAAGACCAAATACCAATTCTAGTCAGAAAACAGATTTACAGGTTCATCTTTCAGAAAAGCTTTAGCAGAAGACTTTAATTTGTCTTTCCTCACCGCCATCTTTCACTTAGAGAATACAATCACTGATCCTCTTATGCCTAATGCATACCAAAGTTACCTGATAGCCTATACAGTCAAAGAAAATCTATCATTACTGTGTCATGCTTTGGTAGTTGTTCTTCCATTGTTTTTCAGTTGTGCACAACTCTTCATGACCCCATTTGGGGTTTTCTTGGCAAAGATAGTAGAGTAGTTTGCCATTTACTTCTTCAGCTCATTTTACAGATAAGGAAACTGAGACAAATAGGGTAAAGTGACTTGTTCAGAATCACATAGCTAGTAGATGTCTGAGGCCAGAGTTGAACTCATGAAGATGAGTGTTCCTGACTACAACCCTCACACTCTCTCCACTGTATCATGCTAGATTTTCATTAATGAATTTTCAGATAAATGGAGAGCAAAAGGGAATATTTCATATTCTTTTCATTATAAAGTGAAAAACGAAGTTCTTGATGTACCCTAGAAAGTGGTTTAAAGAAAGATTCTTTCTGTTCAAGAGTCAGATATAGGAACTGAGTGAGCCAATAAGCAACAAGTTACATATTTTATTTATTGATTTATACGTGTAATACTGCCTTGAATATCTTAATAATAAGTGACAGTGGCAGAATGTGTCCTGGGTTCTCAAAGTTATTGACAGCGGTACAAATTTGGTAGGATCTGTCAAGAAGAAAGAGCTATGAATATGATTCTGCCCATAGAATATATCTATTATCTGAGAAACAAAGTAGAAAAACATTCAGAAATTAACCACCAGTAGATAAGACAAAAAGGAAATAAATTATTTAGTCATGGGGACACATACAACAAAGCACAAAATAGTACTCATTTATATGCATCCACCTTTCTTTTTCTGTAGTCAAGGTCATGGAGGAGTTTTTGTTTTTGTTTTTTTTAAAGGAAGGGCAAGAGGCAGAGTCAATGTTTTTAAATTGCCCATAAATCTTAATTTAGTACGTGGTATCATAAATGTCCAACAGACCAATAAGTAAGGATACAATCTGAAGAAAACTGGAAATCATCAACATTCACATTATAAATGAAGCAAGAACACGTTAAAAAGTTGCAAATAAGTGAATGGATGTCTGCCAAGTTCTAGTCAGATAGACCAATAAATGCTTTAGGATCATTGATTTCATGTGTCCAAGACCACCAAAAAACATTATATCATGGGACACATGGGATCTCCCCTTTCAGTTCTAGCAAGAAGCATAAATGGCACTCAAAGATAATTGTCACATATCCCATTATCTGTTGAAGAGGATGAGAAAAATAGAAAATATTCCATGAAGAACTTCAAACAAAGTCAACATAGGTAGTACCTTAATATTCAATGATTTTAAGGATAAAAAGACACAGTGAAAAATAAGTTGGAAAACATGGAGTACAATTAAAAGATGAAAGATGTCAGAACTTTATGGACCACACCAAGGCCTATAGGATGTTCACTATGACTCTTCCCTTTAAAAAAGGGAGGTAGAATGAACAGTACAAGATGATAAACAATATAACAAAAAAGGTAGAAATAAATTATATCTCAATAGATATTAAATGATTTATGCTAAAATGTTGCTACTTTCTTTATCAGCTTTATGGGTGCAGTTATTCAAATGAAGTATTAAAGCAGAGTTTAAAATCAATTTACCTACCGGGGACAGTACACCTAGAAGGAAAAGTATTTTGATATCACCAGAAAATCATTAATACCCTGAAGCATTGGAGGCTTGAAGTAACCCTCCAAATATATGTTCTGGCCATATATGCTCCTTATATATGTGGCAAATCTTCCACTACCCATATATCATGATTATTAATATTCCCTCAGGTATGCTTCTCCATGTATTTGACTTAACTATTTGTGTTCCTGATATGTGAGCCCACTTATTACTAGTAGCATATGTATTGTGGCAGAATATAAAACATCTTAATGAAGGCAGAGATCTATTCTTGCTGTGCTATTCCATTAAATGGTTTTGCTTTGAGTCAATTTTATGTACTGGACAAGAAGGGGGGAGAGGCATCATTAATGATGAGGACTTATGAGATATGATTTTAAAGATTTTATCTTGGGGGTAGCTAAGTGCACAACAGATAATGCACTTGAGTTAAAATCTGGCCTCCAACCCTTACTAGCTCTGTGGCCCTAAAGAAATCAATGTATATCTGCCTAAGGTTTTGCACCTGTAAAATGAAAATAATAAAAGCATCTACATCCTGTGCTTGTTGTGAGGATCAAATGAGATAATAATTGGAAAATACTTAGCAGGTTTCCTGTCATGTAATAAGGACTTATGTAAATGTTAGTACTTGTTGTCATTGTCATCGTTATTATTGTTTAGGTACAAATCTAAAGATAAAATTCAAATTGGTTTAGGTTTTTAATTTTTTAAACTCAAAATTCCACCTGATGAGAAGTTTCCCAGAGGCTACAAATATAAGGCAGTATTCACAGTTTTGAGATCAAAAGAGCACAGAAACTTTCTCAGTTAGCGAACAATTGATCTCCTTACCAAGTGGAGACAGAATCAGCTATTACTCTAGTATAAAACATATGTTTATTAGTGAAATAATGCAAAAGGTAATGGCAATATAAATATGTGTGTGTGTTTGTGTATGTATGTGTGTAGAGCTGCCTCATATAATTAAAAATAAATAAATAAATAAACAGTGAGTCTGCAATGGCTTAATGTGACACTACCAGATAATGTCAAGAGAATCTTTAGATGAATGTAAACCATCAACAAATGCATACAAAATTTAACAATTTAATCAGGGTTTCACCAATCGTCTACAGTAATGGAATCAATAACATTTAGGAAAGGCTTCTTGAAGAAGACAGTGTTTTGTCCAGTTAGGAATACTAAGAATTACAGATGAGGGAAAATAATATTGCAGACGTGGGAAATCATCAATGCAAAGATCCTGAGATAATAAAAGGAGTGTGATCTTCACGGAACTTGAAAATGGACAGGGTGCCTGGAGAAGAGTAAGGTATAAGAACTCTGGAAATATAGAAAGAGATCATATCATGAGGAGATTTAAATATCAAACCAAAAATATTATATTTGATCGTAGAGGTAAGAGTCGCTGGAATTTATTAAGCAGAAGAACTACATTTAGAAAACATACTCCAGAGGTAAAGAAACTACAGTAGAACCTCAGTTTATGAATTTAATTCATTCCAAGATTCTGTTTATCATACAGTTTGTTCATATTGCCAAGCAAATTGTCCCATAGGTAATAATGTAAAGTCAGATGATCAGTACCACATTCCTCAAAATATTCATATAAAAATAATTCTCTATAATTTTAAGTAAGGTTCTTTTTTGTCCCTAATGCACCTGAAATATAATAGCAATGATTAGTATACAATGTAAACCAAAAGTAAGGAAATTAACCTGCACTTTACCTTTGAGAATAGTTGTAGCTCACATGAGGGAGACAAGAAGGAGGAGGAGGAGGAGGGGGAGGAGGAAGGGTTAATGCTTGGAAAGAGAATCTTCCATGAGAACATCAGAGATTTCAATATTGGGAGTGTTCTCTCTTATGCTGCTTTCAGTAAAAGTAAGACTAACCTTACTGCTTTCACTCATTTTTCATTTTTTAGAATTACTTTCATGTTTTGACTCACTAATATTTTTTTTTCCTTTAGGTTTGCTTCTGACTAGGAATATATCTAATGACACTTGTTTTTGAAGTTTTTTCAGAATGTCACAGAAATGTGACATTACATTATCATTAAAAATATTCATGGCTCTCATTGCTACAGGCTTATTTGGGTGATGTTTTTCAACAAAATTTTGCTCTTTTTCCCACATCTGATTAACCTCCCTAATCTCACTTGACATGAGGGATTCCCCCAACCTCTCAACCTCCTCTTCAGATGAGATAACCTCCCCAAACTCTTGATGTTGCTTCTTATGCAGATCCATCAGTTTGTCCATTGTTAGCTCCTAGCTATGTTCCTCTACCAGCTCTTAAAAGTCTTCAGCATCTACCTGCAGTCCTTTCACAAAGGGTCAATGCCAAATGAGGCTGATTAGGTATTATGTTGAACTGAGGTTCCTTTGCTTGACATGTGAAAGCAAAAAAAAAAAATGCTCTAGTTGAGCCTCATCCCTTAGCTAGCCATTCAAGGCCAAACATAATGTTCATACTGTGGATTTTTGTTCTTGCTGCAAGGCAAATTTTGCCAAAAATTTTTCCTTATCCAGCAAAGCATAAGTAAACCCAGTTACTCATAAACCAAGGTTCTACTGTATAGCTGTTGCCACAGATCAAAACATAAGAAGCCTAAAAATGGAGAACAGTTTTTGTTTCTGTTTTCCAAAAGCTTCCTGCTAGGTTTTCCACTTAATTTAGGGGACTAAGTTAAATATTGATCAAATATTTAAAAAAAATTAAATGGGTCATAAATATCTGGACTATAGTCCCCATCCTTAAAAGGGTATTTGTCTCTCTCTCTCAAGTCAATTTCCAGAATATTCATTGATTTGGACACATTAAGTTGGTATCATGCAGTGTTTTTATTTGTTTGTTTGTTTTCTTTTTTTAATGCCCTGAAATTTCTTAGTACAGATTTGTGAAACTTCTGAGAATAAATACCTCCAAACTGTGAAAAAGAAATGTAGAAATGGGTAGTTTCAGAATAATGGACTAACTGGACATAAGGAAAAGGAACTTCTCCCTCACTAAAATCATGTTAACTGCAGAATTTGAGGTAGTTCATAGTTCTTTTCATACTTGGACATGGCTGGGTAGAGCTCTGATTCTTACTACAAAGTTTGTTTTTTGAGGGTTTTTTTTTGCATTTTCTAAATTTATTTTTAGTTAGCAACATTAATTTTGACAAGATTTTCAGTTAAAAGTTTCTCCCCATCTCTACCCTCTCCTCACCCCAATATGGCATGTATTCTGATTTCTCCTTTCCCCAATCTACCCTCCCTTCTATCAACCAACTCCCAACCCTTATTCCTCTTCTCCTTACTTTCTTGTAGGGCAAGATAGATTTCTATACTCTATTGTCTGTACATCTTACTTCCCAGGTGCATTTAACATTTTTTTAACTTTTTTTTCTAACCTTGAGTTCCAAATTCTCTCCCTTCTTCCCTAGCCACCCACCTTCCTTGAGAAGGCAAGCAATTCAACATAGGTTATACATGTATGATTATGCAAAACATTTCCATAAGAGTCATATTGTGAAAGTCTAACTATATTTCCCTCAACCGTATCCTGTCTCCCTTTATTCAGTTTTCTCCCTTGACTCTGTCCCTTTTCAAAAGTGTTTGCTTTTGATTTCCTCCTCACCCAATCTGCCCTTCCTTCTATCATTCCCCCCTTTATTCCCCTCCCCCCTTACTTTCCTGTAGGGTAAGAAATCCAATTGAGTGTGTATGTTATTCCCTCCTTAAGCTAAATCTGATGAGAGAAAGATTCGCTCATTTCCTTTCATGTACACCCTCTTCCCTTCCATGAAAACACCTTTTTCTTACCACCTTTATGTTAGATAATTTACCCCATTCAACCTCTCCCTTTTTCCTTCTCCCAATATATTCAACTCTCACCCCTTAATTTTATTTTATTTTTTTAGATATCATCCTTTCATAGTCAACTCACCTTGCGCCCTCTGTCTATATATATATATATATATATATATATATATATATATATATATATATATATATATATATATATATATATATATATATATATATATATATATATATATATATATATACACACACACACACACACACACACACACACATATATATATGTATATATATGTATGTATATGTATATATATGTGTATATATATGTATATATATATGTATATATATGTATGTATGTATGTATATTCCCTTCAGCACCCCTAATACTGAGAAAGGTCTCATGAATTACACATATCATGTTTACATGTAGGAATGTAAATAGTTCAATTTTAGTAAGTCCCTTATGTCTTCTCTTTCCTGTATACCTTTCTGCTTCTCTTGATTCTTGTATTTGAAAGTGAAATTTTCTATTCAGCTCTGGTCTTTTCATTGAGAATGCTTGAAAATCTTCTATTTCATTGAAAATCCATACTTTCCCTGAGGCATTATACTCAGTTTTGCTGAGTAGATGATTCTTGGATTTAATGCCAACTCCCTTGACCTCCAGAATATCATATGCCAAGCCCTTCAATCCCTTAAAGTAGAAGCTGGTAGATCTTGTATTATCCTGATTGTGTTTCCACAATATTCAAATTGTTTCTTTCTGGATGCTTGTAATATTTTCTCCTTGACCTGAGAACTCTGGAATTTGGCTACAATTTTCTTATGAGTTTTGTTTTTGGGATGTTTTTCAAGAGGCAACTAGTGAATTCTTTCAATCTCTATTTTTCCCTCTGGTTTTAGAATATCAGGGCTGTTTTCCTTGATAATTTCTTGAAAGATGATGTCTAGGATCATTTTTTTGATCATGGCTTTCAGGGTGTCCACTAATTTTTAAATTTTCTCTCCTGGATCTATTCTCAAGTTTGGTGGCTTTTTCAATGGGATATTTCACATTGTCTTCCTTTTTTTTTTTGTTCTTTTGTATAATTTCTTGATTTCTCATAAAGTCACTGGATTCCATTTGCTTCATTCTAATATTTAAGGTAATATTTTCTTCAGTGATCTTTTGCACCTCCTTTTCCATTTGCCTTATTCTTCATTTTAAGGCATTCTTTCCCTTATTGGCTTCTTGTCCTCTTTTGCCATTTGGATTAGTTTATTTTTAAGGTGTTATTTTCTTCAGCAATTTTTTAGTTCTCCCTTAGCAAGCTGTTGCTTGTTTTTCATGATTTTCTTGCATCACTCTCATTTCTCTTCCCAATTTTTCCTTTCCTTCTTTTACTTGCTTTTCCAAATCTTTTTGAGCTCTTCCATGGCCTGAGACCAATTCATATTTTTCTTGGAGGCTTTGATGTATGATCTTTGGCTTTGTTGACTTCTTCTGGCTGTATGTTTCGATGCTCTTTTTCACCAAAGAAAGATTCTATACTCTGAGTCCTTTTTTGCTGTCTGCTCATTTTCCCCAACAGTTACTTCACTTTTGAGCTCTTTGTCTGCTATGACCTTGTCAGTCCTGGTGTGGCCCATGCTGGGCTGTGCTCTGCTCCCAGCATGGTGCCATAGACCCTTCCCAGCCACCATCCAGGCTGTCTCAGGGTGAATACTTATTTTACGCTGTCATTTCATGGGATTCTATAGCTCTAGAATTTGTTTAGAATTGTTTTTGTAGATGTTTGGAGGGATTTGGGGGAGAGCTCAAGGGAGTCCCTGTTTTCACACAGCCATCTTGGCTCCACCCCTTTTTTCAAGTTCTGTTGAATCTCAATCATATTTACTATTCATAATACTGTTGCCTGTCTCAGCCCCAACTCTTCTCTCTGGAAGAACAGGGAATAGAGAAGGGGGGGAGAAAGTGAGTGGACCCAAAGGATAGACATCATATATCATCCTTCATATCCTATTACATTAACTCAGGATGCCAGAATTGGGGCAGAAAGTAAAGCAATGAAGAGAGTCAGAATTTTTTCCATGCATTAGATTTCCAGACTTTGCTCCTATAAAGTCATTCCAGCTTCATAAGATTTAGTTAACAAACCTTTTATCACCACCATGAAATCTCTGATACTCTAAGTTTAGAATGTTTTCTCAACAGAAGTGGGTATGAAGTGAGAAGTTTTTCAGCTGGATCAGTTGGTGAAATCAAGAAGAGTAAAGATCCAAGATTGATTGAATGGATGCCTGGAATAAAAGAACTATTGTACTTAAAAGTTTCAGAGCATAAGTGCTTTAAACTTTACCAAGAGCTTTCCTCAAAAATCACTGCTAGCAAGTGTTAGAAATATAATCATTCCCCATTCTATAGCAAAAAAACCCAACCCAAAAAAAAAAATGCTGAGATTCCAAGAAGGTACATCATTTGCCTATATCATACATCTATCTATAGCTGGAGTATGGGAGCTGGAAGGGTTTAGCGGAGAGCTCAAACATATTCCTGCTTTTACTCTACCATCTTGGCTCCCTGCTGAAATGTTTGCCAATAAATGTGACAATCTACATGAACTGGAGGAATATTGACACAAATATAAACTACCAAGCTTTACAGAAGCAGAAAAAATACTTAAATAAGCCCATTTTGGAAAATAAGTAAAGCTGAATAAACCATCAATGAACTCCCTAGTAAAATATCTCCAGGGCCAGATGGACATAGACATAAATTCTACCAAACATTTAAAGAACAATTAATTACAATATTGTTAAACTACTTGTAAAAATCTGCAAAGGAGTCACACCAAATTCTTTTTATGACACAAAAATGATGCTTAAATCAAAACCATGAAGAGACAAAACAGTGAAAGACAATTAAAGGCCATTTTCACTAATGAACATTTATGCAAAAAAAATAAATTAAATATCAGCAAAAAGAATAGAGTCATTTATCATGAATATAATACACTATGACTAAGTTTGATTTATATGAGGAATTCAAGACTGGTTCAACATTAAGAAAACTATAAGTATAATTCACCATATAAATAACAAAATTAACAAATCATATGATTATCTTAACATATGATGAAAATGTTTTTGACAAAATATAGGACCCATTCCTATGAATAACAATAGACAGCATAGTAATACATGGAGTATACAAGTAGTATCTATACAAGTAGTATCTAACTGAAACCATCAGCAAGCATTATATGTAATGGGGATAAGCTAGAAGCTCTCTCTGTGAGATCAGCAGTGAAACAAGAATGCCTATTATCTCCACTATTATTCAAAACAGTAATACAAACATTAGCTTTAGCAATAAGAGACTAAAAAGAAATTGAAGAAGTTAGAATAGGCAATGGGAAAACAAAACAATCACTCTTTGTGAATTATATGATGGTATACTTAGAGAATCCTAGAGAATTATCTCAAACGAAAACTACTGGACATAATTAATAACTTTAGCAAAGTTGCAGTATAAAAAATAATCCCACAAAAAAATCATCAATATTTCTATATATTACCAAAAACTCAGTAACAAGAGATAGAAAGAGAAATTCCTTTTAAAGTAACTGTAGGCATTATAATATACATTTGGGAGTCTACCTGCCAAGACAAACAAACCCATACAAACACAGTTACAAAATATTTTTCGGACAAATAAAGTCAGATCTAAAAAATTAGAAAAAGATCAGTTGATCATGAGTAGGCCCAGCCAATATAATAATAAAAATAAATTACAATTATGCCTAAACAAATTTGCTTATTCAATGAAATACCAATCAAACTACCAAAAAAATAATTTGATGAAGCAAGAAAAAATAAGAAAATTCATCTGGAAATATAAAATGTCAAGAATATCAAAGAATTAATAAAAAAATCAAAGGAATGTGGCCTAGTCATAACAGATATACAACTATTATAAATCAGTAATCATCAGAACTATTTGATCCTGGCTAAGAAATAGAGTGGCGGATCACTGAAATAGATTAAGTTCACAAGACACGGCAGTAAATATATAATGTATAATGATCTACGGTTCGATAAACCCAAAGACTCCAGCTTCTGAAATAAGAATTCACTATTTCAACAAAACTACTTGGAAAGCTAAAAAAAAAAAATGTGGTAGCAATTATGCATAGACCAACATCTCATACCCTACACCAAGATAAAGTCATAATGAGTGCATGATTTAGACATAAAAATCCATACCCTAAGGAAATTAGGAGAGCAATGAATAGTTTCCTGTCAGATCTATGGAGAAAGGAATCATTTATGAGCAAATAAGTGATAGAGTACATTATGAGATGCAAAACTGATCATTTTGATTCCATTAAATTAAAAAAAAATTTAGACAAATAAAACGAATGTAACTAAGATTAGAAGGAAAGCAGAAAGCTGGGAAGCAATTTTTATATCCAGTGTTTCAGGTAGAGGGCTAATTTCTCAAATATATAGAGAACTAAGTGAAACGTATAAGACTACAAATCATTCTTGACTTGATAAATGGTGAACGCATATATACAGTCCTAGCCAATATAATAAAAATTAATTACAATTTAAATGAGGAAATTAAATCTATCTACAGTTATGTGAAAAAAATGTTTTAAATCACTGTTGATTAGAGAAATGCAAATCGAAACAACTCTGATTTACCATGTCACACCTATCTGATTGGGCAATATGACAGAAAAGGAAAATGATAAATATTAAAAAAGATGTAGGTATTTGGAACACTAATGCATCATTGATGGAGTTGTGAATTGATCTAACTATTCTGGAGAGTAATTCAGAACTATGCCCAAAGGATGATAAAACTGTGCATACCTTTTGATCCAGCAATACCACTTCTAGGTCTTTATCTCAAAGAGATCATAACAAAGGGAAAAAGACCCAAATGTACAAAAATATTTATAGCAGCCCTTTACATGATGGCTAAGGTTTGAAAATTGAGGGGATCCCCATCAGTCGGGCAGTGTGTGAACAAATTGTGGCATATGAAGGTAACAGAATACTATTGTACTATAAGAGATAATGAGCAGGTAGATTGCAGAAAACCTTGGAAAAACTTACATGAACTGATGCTGAATGAAGTGAGCAGAACCAGGAGAACAATGTACACAGTAACAGCAACATTTGGACAATAAGCTTTGATAGACATTCTTCTCCTCAGCAATACAATGATCTGAAACAATTTCAAAATACTCATGATGGAAAACCCCATCTACATCCAGATAAAAGACTGTGCAGTCTGAGCGCAAATTGAAGCATATTATTTTTATTTTTTTATTTCTTTCTTGTGGTTTCTTTACCTTTTGTTCTTATTCTTCTATCATGACTTAACTAATGTACAAAAGTGATTAATAGGTTTGCATGTGTATAACCTATATTAGACTGCTTGTTTGTTGAAGGGGAGTGTTTAGGGAGGGAAAAGAATTTGAAACTCAAAATTTTATAAATGTGAATGTTGAAAACTATCTTTACATGTAATTGGAAAAAAAAAAAGATTAAATAATATTAAGTAGGGTAAAATCAAGATAGATAGCATCTTCCTTCTTAACTCCAACTCCTTCCCAGCTTTTCTAAGTCAGACAACTCATCATTTCCTACTCCACAGCAATATCCCAACCCAAGCACATCTTGCTGAAACATTGTGTATGGAAGTTTGTTTTTTTTTTTTTCCCTCAATTTTGTGCATTGCTCCTCTTCTTGGCTAGGTTGGTTTTACTTATACAAGAGAATTTTATTTTAAAATAATCAAAATTATCCATTTTATGTTTCAACGATGCTCTCACTTTCTAATATAGTTTAAGTTTTGATACTGCTTAATCTGCTTCCTTTATATCATTTTTCCCTGGTTTATTTGAAGTTTCTCATCTTTTATTCTTCCAAATATACTTTGTTATTATTTTTTCCAACTCAGTAAGGGAGTTTTTAGCAATTTGATTGGATTGAATTGAATAAATGTATTGGTTAGGTAAAATCATCATTTGTTTTATTATATTGGCTTTACCCACCTATGAACAATAACTAGTATTTCAATTATTTTAGATGAGAGTTCATTTGTAAAAAAAAAAAATTTGAGTTTATTTTCATATCGTTCCTGTGTCTGTTTTGAGAGGTGTAGTCTCAGGTATCTCATACCATCCGGTTATTTTAAATGTCTAAATCAATATTGAATAATATTGCTGACACATAGTGTAGTTTCCTTATTTTTCTCTTTTGACTAAAATGATTTTAGCTCTAACTTTGTCTAAGATCAATTACCACCCCTGCTTTTGTTTCATAATGAATTCTAGTACTGTCCTTCATTTTATCTTTGTGTGTCTCTCATTTTTATAGTATTTCTTGAAAGCAACATAATGTTGTCTTCAAATTTTTAATCTGCTATCTATTTCCATTTTATGGGTAAATTCATCCTGTTCCTATTCTAACTGACTTAAGAGGTTTAAGGACAAATGATGATGGTTAGGGAGCTGTAGGCGTCTAGGGGTGCCTGAGACCCCAAAATACCAACACGCCAGGTCTTGCCAAAAGAATTCGACTCAAGCCTTCTCCGCCAAGGGAAAATACAAAGTTTATCAGGGATTCACCGTAATGGGTTGTCTTAAGAAATCCCACCTTCTGTGACACCTGTTTTCACAAGCAGGCCAGATTCAACCTACTGAGCTACATGGAATCTGAGCACCTTCATGGAGGCAAGATGGAGATTATATACACAAAGATTGTAGGATGGATTGAGGGGTGGTGTAACCAGAATGGCCTTTGTTTTCTTTGAGTGACTCAATTTATCTCAATGAGCTTTACTAGGTGCTAAGCCCCAGTCCCAAACCCCATTAGGTGTTAACATAATCCATGTGGATGTGAACATCCCAGGGTCCTAAGGGGAGGGGCCAGTTCAAGAACCAATCACCAGAGCCTGAGCTCCGGTGATTCAGATGATGTTTGATGTCTGAAGCCCTATGAGAAGTGAGGACAGAGCCATTTGTGTGGGGCTCTGGAGATGGTATTGATGAGCAGACTCTGGGCAGCTGTAGCTAAGGAGCCCTCCAGCTTGTAAACATGGATGTTGAAACTTTGTTGAACTCTGGTAACTATGTGTTGGGATTGAATCAGACAAAGTCTGTTGATGTTTGAAATTTATTTGCATTTTGTTTTGAAGTTCAGGGTGCTGTTTTTTCCCCTGAGCTAACTGAATGATATTTGAATGGTGAATTTAAAGTAAGCTTGTCAACCACTTCACCTTGCTTTCCTTAATTAAGCAGATCAAAAGAACCTGTGCTGTTGGCAGCTTTCTGGGTACTGGCTGTGGGTGAATCTTATACCCCCACAGAAGCTGCCAGCCAGATTGTTGAAACAGGTGGTCTGGGGTGAATAGAGGAAGGGTTTAGAGAGGGTCTTGAGGAGGAGTCTAAGGAGGACAAGATAAGGTCAGAGTCCAAGGACCAAGAGAATGGAATTAAGGGTTGGAAGTAGCTGAAGGCATGGATACTGATAGTATCAAGGGTGGGAAGTAGCTGCTCCATAAAGGGCGAGGCTAAGTAGAGATTTGGTCCTAATGATAATGTAAGGCTTATGGCCTCAGGGAAAGGTCAGATCTAATTGGAAGATTCAAGAACAGTTCAAGGAGGCTCCCAGAGACTGTATTCCAGATTCAAGGGGGTTCCCAGAGACTGTGCCCTCATCACTACTATCATTTGTTGTGTATTTTCCTTCTTCCTATTTTTCCTCACTAATGTTCTCACCCTATTTAGTTTATCTCTCTTCACTCCTCTGCTTTACTTCTACCTGCTACCTTGCCTTCCTTTTCCCTAACCTACCCACCCCTCCAAGAGTCCCTACCTTATCCTTCCCCCCCAACCCTATCCCCTTGCCCTCATTTCTTTTTTTTTTAATTTAGAAGTTTTATGCTTATGTGTGTGTGTGTGTGTGTGTGTGTGTGTATTATTCCCTCTTTAACCCATTCCTGATAAGAGAAATGTTCTAGCACTACCTTCCCGTCGTTCTACCAGCTTCTTCTGTATCCTTTTTTCCCTTTTATGCCTCATTTATATAAGATAATTACCCCTTTTATCTCCCCCTACGCAGTTTTAGCTTTTTAGAATCAGCCCATCATACTCAGGCTAGCCTAAGCCTTTCTTTCAAACTACCCACATAATGATGACAATCATAAGAATACAGCTAATATTTTCATATATCCTAAATAAAGAATTTGACCTTATTGAGTGACTTATAATTGGTCTTTGACATTTACCTTGTATATTTCCTGGCTATTATATGTTAAATTTTCCCTTAAATTCTGCTATTTTTCTCACAGTTACATGAAAGTCTTTCAAATAATTAAATGCCCATTTCTTTTCATCTAGGATTATAGTTAACTTTGCCGGGTAAGTAATGCTTGATTGTAACCCCAGCTCTTTTGCTCTATGAAATATAGTATTAAAAGACATATGGTTCGTAAACATAGTAGCTACTAAGTCCTGTGTAATCCTTATTGAAGCTTGATGATATCTAAATTGTTTTTTTTTTTTTTTTTTTGTTGCTTCCAATATTTTCTCTCTGGGAGTTTTGAAATTTGGCTATGATATCCATTAAAGTTTTTCTCCTGGAATCTCTTTTAGGTGGTGGTTGGTGCATTCAGACTATCCATTTTCAAGATAAGTCTTAATATACTGTCTTTGTCTTTGTTTCTATGTCTCTCAGTGTGTATCTCTGTCTTTCTTTCTTGGTCTCTGTCTGTCTGTCTCTTTCTCTCTATCTCTCTAATACCTACTCCAGGGCAAAACTTCATTGCCTGTAAAGTCCTATTCAGTCCCAGTGATTATTCTGCCACGTATGCAAATAACAGGAGTAGAAAGTAGGAATCTGTCTATTCTCTGGTATGGATTTCACTCCATGAGCTAAAATACTTGTCACATAAGCCTGATGAGGGTGCACAGTCTCTGGGAACCCCCTTGAATCTGGAATACAGTCTCTGGGAGCCCCCTTGAACTGTCCTTGAATCTTCCAACTGGATCTGGCCTTCCCCTAAGGCCACAAGCCTCACATTATCATTAGGCCCAAATCTCTACCTAGCCTCACCCTTTATTGTCCAGCTACTTCCCCAACCTTGATATATCAGTATCCATGCCTTCAGCTACTTCCCATCCTCAATTCCATTCTCTAGGTTCCTGGACTCTGACCCCACCTGGTCCTCCTTAGACTTCCCCTCAAGACCCTCCCTAAACCCCTCCTCTAGTCACCCCAGACCACCCCTCAATCCCTCCTACAATCTTTGTGTATATAATCTCCATCTTGCCTCCATGAAGGTGCTCAGATTCAATCTAATTCAGTAGGTTGAATCTGGCCCACTTGTGGAAACAGGCTTCACAAGGGGGGAGGGGAGGGATTTCTTAAGACAGCCCATTATGGTGAATCCCTAATAAACTTTGTCTTTTCCCTTGGCTGAGAAGGCTTGAGTCGAATTCTTTCAGCAGGACCCGGTGCGTCAATATTTTGGGGTGTCAAGCACCTCTCAACCTTTTACCTCTTCAAGCCTGCTACTTATTTCCCTTAGTAATAATTGTACATCTATCAGTAAAGCTCAGTGTCAAAACTGTGTCTAAATTGTTTTTAAATGAATTTCTTTAAAGTGGCTATAGTACTTAATAGACTTCTTTAAAGAAAGTCTGCTTCCTTTTTACCCATCCTGATGTTTTTGGACATAGGAAAATTATTTAAAGCAGTTATAGAATGCTTGAGTTTATTTTTAGGTCCCTGTAGCAACAATCTGCTACCAGCTGCTGTAGGGGTATAAGTCTCGCCAACAACCAGCACACAGAAACCTGCCAACACTGGTTGGCAATCTCAGTTTAATCAAACATACAAATATTATTCACAGTTCAGGGGGAAAAGATCAGTCCCTGAACTTCAAGGCAAATACAAACAGAAATTGCAAACATCAACAGACAGACCTTGTCTGATTCAAATCACAATTCATAGTTAGCAGAGAAACACCAATATCTGGGTTGTGAACTGGGGTGGGGTGCAGTTTGCAGCTTGCCCA